>NC_067483.1:29951170-30593670 GCF_947179515.1 Apodemus sylvaticus
GAACGGAAGACCAAACAGTGGATGTTTCAGTCCTACTTAGAAGGGGGAACAATATAATTAAGTGAGGTATAGGGTAGGAAGGAATTAAGAGGAAGAGAGGAAGAGGAGCAGAATCAGGTATGGGAGGAGATGGAGGAGCTGTACAGAGGGTTAGAAATTTGAACAGAGTTGTGAAGCAATGGGGGATGGGAAACTGGGGGTATCAACCAGAAAAATCCCAGATGCCAGAAAAGCAACAGCCTCCCAGGACCCCATGGGGATGACATTAGCTGAAATACCCCATAAAGGGGAGGGAGAACCTATCAAGACCACATCCAGAGTTTAGGCATGGCCCCCCAACTGAGGGATGGGGCGACCCACCTATCTCCAATATTTTAAACCAGAATTGCTCCTGTCTACAGGAAATACAGTGACAAAGAGTGGAACAGAGACTTAAGGAAAGGCCATGGAGAGACTGCCTCACTTGGGGATCCATTGCACATGCAGACATCAAACGCAGACACTATTGCTGATTCCAAGAAGTACTTGCTGACCGGAGCCTGATATAGCTGTCTCCTGAGAGGCTCTGCCAGTTCCTCACCAATACAGATGCAGATGCTGATAGTCAACCATTGAACTGTGCACAGGGACCCCAATGGAGGAGGTAGGGAAAGGACTGAAGGAGCTGAAGGGGCCTTCTCTGGCATCCCTTGAGGGGAAGGCCCTTGGTCTTGTGAAGGATTGTTGCCCCAGTGTAGTAGAAGGCTAGGTTATGAGGCAGAAGTGAGTGGGTAGGTAGGGGAGCAACCTAAAGAAGCAGGGTAAGGGGGGATGGGATAGGGGGTTTGCATAGGGGAAACTGTAAAGGGGATAACATTTGAAATGTAAACAAATAAAATATCCAAATTTTAAAAAAAGAAGGTGAATGTAATCTCAGATCAATAATCCAGTTTTCAACCTAAAACACCATTAAAACACTAAATCCCAAACTAGTAACAAAAAATGAATAAAACATTAAAAATCAGAGTTAAATTGAAGAGAATTAAAATATAAAATAGATAGTGGGACTGAATGATATATGTCTCTCACTGGCTCCTATAATTGAATATAGTTCCCACTTGGAGATTCTATTTGGTGAAGTTATGCAAGATTTGGATCAGCAACCAGGCTGGAGAAAGAAAATTATTGGTTGTTATCAAGGGTTCATAGCCTTGTCCCACTTCCTATTCTCTGGAAGCTTCCCATATAGAGAAAAAATGTGAGCTCTCTGCTTAAGGCTCCTTGTATGTCTTCTTCACCATTATGAACTCTTTCTTCAATCGTATGGTAAAATAAACACTTCCTTCTCTAAGTTGCTTTTGGTCATGGTATTTTATTATAACAACAGAAAAGGAACCAATACAATAGAGAAAATTATTGATCCTCAAGAAACTTATGATAAAACCATAAAATATTAGTTTTTAGTGGATTTGACTAAGGTGAAGAAAGATGAAAAGGGACACTTGAACTGGGGTACAAAACCACTGAATCAAAAGAATCAAAACAGGTCAAAACTTAGTATCAGGGAGGTCCCTGCATCTAGGAAAGGCCCAGAGTCCATTGGCCATCTACTTCATCTCCAAACAACCAGTTAGTTTAAAGGTAACACTGTTCTGCCAATCACATTGCGCCTGATGATGGCTGCCCTGAGAACTGTATAAAAGGCTGGAGCAGCCCAGCATGTAGTCCTTCTGTCTCCAAGTGCACGGCGGCCCTAGCATGCTGGATGTTAAATAAAAATCCTCTTACTTTTTTTAAAAATATTTTTATTTTCTATATTCTTTGTTTACATTCCAAATGATTTCCTCTTTCCTGGATCCCCCCTCCTCATATGTCCCATAAAACTTTTTCTCTCCATCCATTCTCCAATCACCTCCCTCCTTTTTCTCTGTCCTTATATTCCCCTCCAATGTTAGATCAATCCTTTCCAGGATCAGGACCCTCTCCATACTTCTTCATGGGAGTCATTTGTTATGCGATTTGTGCCTTGGGTATCAGGGCTTCTGGGCTAATTAATATCCACTTATCTGAGATTGCATTCCATGTGTATTCTTTTGTGACTGGGTTACCTCACTTAGGATGATATTTTCCAGATCAAGCATTGGGAATAAAAAGAGCAGCTGTCCAGTGATAAGTTAGATTTCTTCTCAAGTAGTGCCACTTTTTGGTGACTAGGTAATCAGATATATGACCAGACCATGGGCCATTCATATTCAAATCACCACACTTGGGCTTTTGAAAGCTCAAAGGCCACCCCCAGTTACACTCTTCCTCCAACATATTACACCTCCTACTGTTCTGAAGCAGTTTCACCAACTAGGCTCAAGTATTCAGACCTGTAAACTTTTGGGGGCCATTCTCACTCAATCCACTAGCTAAGGCAATGACCTAAATCTTTTGAATTAGTGTTCTGTACTATGACCTCTTAAAAACCCCTTTTTCTACAGCCAGCCTGTGTAGCTGTTCCTCCTCAAAACCTAATAGCCCAATACTTAAAAGTCAAGTGTTCTTTAATCCTCCAGAAGTTTAACTTGGCAGTGCAGAGGACTTGCAATAGTGATGGTGAAGAGCTTGTAATGATAGTCGCCTATCCTGGTACATACAACTCCAAACCTGAAGCGGCATTTAGCACTAAGAATATGGGAGCTATGGTGAGCAATAGCCCTGGGAATCCATCGACTGTTTAGCACTAAGAATAAAACTACACTGGATGGATTTCAGGTGCCGTTGCTCATCACGCTCTCACATGCTTCAGGCATGCTCAAGATCACATATACTCCTGCCTGTCACTCAAGAGGAAGAAATCTTCTATCCAGCTAAAAGCAGAAATCAATTGAAATCACCAACATGCTTATACCAAGCATTCTTATGGGTGTTCAAACTTTCATACTTTGGAGATCTGAATAATTCTATGTCTGCTAGTGTAATGGCTGTCTAAGTGGGAAGGTAGACTGATCTTGCTTCTTATGTCCTCTCTTTCCAGAATCTTCTCCCATACAATTTCTTCTAATAAAACACTTAGCAAAGCTAAAGAAGTGCATGAGTTCACCATACTCTCCAGAAATGGAATGCTTTTGCTGTCTCTTTTCATCACAACCTTTGCCACAACCAAAGTTCTTCTCTCACTGCAATGCAACTGAAAACCCTAAGCAATCAATGAAGCTTGGGCCTAAACCTTCTTTATCACACACATCATGTAACTCCCTCTCTTTTTTTCTTCTGCATAACCAAGGATCAGAAATTAATTATCGGCAAGTAAGTATACAGTGCAGAACTTTTTAATTTATAGAATCCATAAGCAATTAAAGTATTACACTGACTCATCTGTCATGAAATCATACTGCTGAGTTTGCTGATAGCCTCAAATATTGACAAAGCCTCTCATACAAATTGCACCATTAGGCGTTTTTGTGCACATGCCTTTCACTTTACTTGATTCCATGTTTATATGTACAACAGTGTAACCTTGATAAATACTGATTTCTTTTCAAAAGTTTTATAAAAGACTGATGTTTTTACAAAAGCACTTTTCAAAGAATTGCAGTTTGTTTCCCACAAAGCTACTGGCACTAAAATCTCACATAATTTAAAAAAATGTAAAATAATCCTTTGATAATTTTAAAGTAACAAATTTTAATAAATAAATAACTTATTGTGGGTATTATTTGAAGTCTGTTATATCTGTATGAATATATGAAATAAGAGAAATTATTGGGAAGGCTCTACAATTAGCTCTACATTGGTGATAAAGAAATAAGACAGGTAGAAAATAAAAGTGTAAGGGATAGAGAGACAGTTCAGCGGTTAGGAGTAAGAACTTCTGGAGGAATCAGTATCCAAGACCTCAATCAGTATTACAGAGCAATAGTGTTAAAAACTGCATGGTATTGGCACAGTGACAGGCAGGTATATCAATGGCATAGAATTGAAGACCAAGAAATGAACACACACACCTATGGTCACTTGATCTTTGACAAAGGAGTTAAATCCATCCAGTGGAAAAAAGATAGCCTTTTCAACAAATAGTGCTGGTTCAATTGGAGGCTAGCATGCAGAAGAATGCAAATCTATCCATTCTCATCTCCTTGTACTAAGCTCAACTCAAAATGTATAAAGTACCTCTATGTAAAATCAGACACACTGAAACTAATAGAAAAGAAACCAGGAAAGACCCTTGAATGCATGGGCACAGAGGAAAATTTCCTGAACAGAATACCAATAGCTTGTGCTCTAAGATCAATAATTGACAAATGGGACCTCTTAACATTATGAAGTTTCTGTAAGTCAAAGGACATTGTCAATAGGACAAAACAGCAACCAACAAATTGGGAAAAGATCTTTACCAACCCTACATCTGACCGAGGGTTAATATCTAATATATATATAGAACTCAAGAAGTTAGACTCCAGAGTCTAACTATTAAACCCTATTATTCTACCCTATTCTAAGCCTATAAAAATGGCGGTACAAAGCTAAACAAAGAATTCTCATCTGAGTAATATCGAATGGCTAAGAAGCACCTAAAGAAATGTTCAACATCCTTAGTCATCAGGAAAATGCAAATCAAAAAAACCCTGAGATTTCACCTCACACCAGTCAGAATGGCTAAGATAAAAAACTCAGGAGACAGCAGGTGCTAGTAAGGTTGTGGAGAAAAAAGGAACACTCTTCCGCTGCTGATGGGAGTGCAAGCTGTAACAACCACACTGGAAATCAGTTTGGTGGTTCCTCAGAAAACTCGGCATAATACTACCCTGCTCTACATCTCCTGGTCATATACCCAGAGGATTCTCCAGCATGTAATAAGGACAAATGTTCGACTCTGTTCATAGCAGCCCTATTTATAATAGGCAGAAGCTGGGAAGAACCCAGATGTTCCTAAATGGAAGAATGGATACAGAAAATGTAATATATTTACACTATGGAATACTACTCAGCCATTAAATACAATGAATTTATGAAATTCTTAGACAAATGGGTGGAACTGGAAAATAACATCCTAAGTGTGGTAAGCCAGTCACAAAAGAACACATATGGTATGCACCGATTGATAAATGGATATTAGCCTAGAAGCTTGGAATACCCAAGACCCAATTCATGTATCAAATGATGACCAAGAAGAAGGAAGAACAAAGTGTGGATACTCTGGTCCTTCTTAGAAAGGGAAAAAAATACCCACAGAAGGATATAGAGAGACAAAGTGTGGAGCAAAGAATGAGGGAAAGACTATCCAGAGACTACCGTACCTAGTGATCCTTCTCATATACAGTTACAAAACCCAGACACTGTTATCGATGCCCACCAGTACTTGCTGACTGGAGCCAGATATAGCTGTCGACTGGGAGACTCTGCTAGTACATGACAAATACAGAGGGGGACACTCTCAGCCAGCCATTGAACTGAGCACAAGGTCCACAATGGGGGAGCTGGAGAATGGACCCAAGGTGCTGAAGGGTTTTGCAGTGCCATAGCAGGAACAAAGACATGAGCCACGCAGGACTCCCAGAGCACCCAGGGATAAATTCATCAACCAGATAGTACACACGGGGTTACCCATGGCTCCAGATACATAGGTAGTAGAGGATGGCCTTGTTGGACATCAAAGGGAGGAGAGGCCCCTGGTCCTGGAAAGGCTTGATGTAGTAGTGTAGGGAAATACCAGGACAGGGAAGCTGGAGGAAGTTGAATGGGAAACAGGGGGAGGGCAGAGGGCTTATGGGGTTCTGGGGAGGGAAGACCAGGAAAGGGGAAATCATTTGAAATGTAAATAAAGAATATATCTAATAGAAAAAAGAATTATGAACTAAACAATTGATAGTACTTCACTGACCATACCAAAGTATATTTAGTGGAGATACACACATGTTTCTTCAAGGCTTAGAAAATGAAATTCACTGAAATCAGTCTATATTTTAAAGAGTTCCTAAGGATTCTTAAGTAACACAACAGTATCTTGCTTCTAGATTTTAGAATTTCATTAGTTCTGAGTTTGGATGCAACAAGTTGCCCAGAACAACAGTTAGCATTGCCAACAGGAGGCAATGAGATTTAGTGACTGGCTACCTCCTGCATCCACTATCTGCTCCCCACTGTCTGCTTCTGGTTCCTGTTGCTATACTCAATACCTACAACTCAGGACAAAAGGTATTGTTTCTCCATCCCTTTAGGTACCTGCAGGGTAAATGCAAATATACTGAGAAGACACTAGTGTCTAGACAGCTGAATTCTATTTTATTTAAATCACTGTATTATTTGATTCATAATTATTTATTTAACTAGCCACCGATTTATGTAGAAAGGAGAATGAATACAGAGTATTATCCATGATTTATTTGTGGAATACAATTTAGGGACTATCATGTTCACATGCGCATTTTTCAGTGTTTTAAGGTAAGCCTTTATTTGCTCAATCTACATCTCACATAAGTTCATAAAACTATCTAGAAACTTAAAAACTCTGTAGAAAATTAAAGATGTCTTCTCCATTTTAAGCAGGTGCTTCAAATATTACATTTAACTTTTAGTTTCCACTTTAGGGAATAGGTACATCCACCAAATCACTATAAAAATCTGTCAACAATATTGATTCTGGATCATGTCACTGATCTACGCAGATACTCAAATATTGTTGAGTGCGACACTGTTACTTTTAAAATTATGTGGCTCTCATATTTTTCTTCCAGCCTGCCTTATTGCTCCTTCTTCATTTCCCTCTTTCTTACAAATAAAACTTTTAAATAATACCTTTAATGTAAAGTTACAATGACATATTATTGTTAATAAAGAATGATTAGAAACATAGTTAAATGAATTTATTTTAACAATGGTGAATATGAAATATTACCATGGATAATGCCTAGGCCAGGTCATGTGATCTGACACTGACATAGACCCCCCCCCCATTTCAATGATATTTTACTTCAAGGTTTCATGATTTATTTCCAATGAAAATCCGGTAACCGCTCACTTTTCTGTAGCCTATTTGTTAAATTGTTAGTGTCCCTTCTTTTTTTAAGCTAGCAGCATTAGAAATGATTACTTAAATTTATAATGGATGACTTCTAAAAACAACAATGCTGAGTGGCCTATGGTAAATGAAGTATTATTCAAAAATTTTAGCATGATAAGATGGTACAGATGTTTTAATTTAATTAATGAAGACATTGAAGAGGAAAGAAAATAAAAAACATACTTCAAACCCTTCTGGCTAATGTTGAACTATCAATTTTAATTTTCAAAACATCTAGATGTTTCTAAACTCAATTAAAAGACATTTCAAAGGTTATACTTTGGACTGTAAATAAGATAAATCCATGTTGATTAAATTATCACAAAATCAATTTCATATTTTAGATATAATTGTCATTTTTAAATTCCCATATTCTTAAGAACATAGTACAATTCTATGATGTAAAACTGATAGCATCCAAAGAAAGATGTCAAACAACCAACATTATTAGAAAGGGAACTTGAATAAGAACAGAATTAGGGAGATTGCTCTAACAGTCTCAGTAGAAAAAAGTGTCCAGCACTGGGGAATCTACACAATTCTTCACAGAGCACATTCATCAAAATGTGTATTAATTACATAGAGCATGCAAATCATGTCGCATTCAAAGTATGGACCTACTTCTAAAGAATACAATTAAATCTTAACACCAATTCTGAACTACCATGATTTAATAAAATATGTACCAAAAAGGAAACATCTCAATGGAAAGTAAAATTACTGTTATAAAAATATTATTATCTATTATATTAGGTAAGGAATAGATAGAATTTTAGAAAGCCCTACAATCTTCTATACATGTAATTAAAAAAAGAAAAGTGAAACACATATTATCATTTCTACCTGTGGAGAGTTAGAGGCTGAAGGAGCTTGCTTCCCAGCCTGGGGACCTAAGGAAATTTCTTGAGACATAATAGAAGGAGACAACTGAGTCCCACAAGCTATCTTATGACTTTACAAAAGGTATTATGGTATAGGCATGTGGTAGTACATGCCTGTGATCCTGGCATGTAGTAGGTAAAGGCAGGAGGATCAGATGATCATGGTCATTCATGTGTACACAGGTAGTTGAAGAACACATTGGGATACATGAGCACTGTTCTCAAAACTAACCAACTAACCAATCAATCAAACAAACAAATAAAAATGATGCAAAAATAAGTATATAAATATATAAGTAATTGTAGTATTCTCTGTTTCCACTACTTTAGTAGTATAGAAATTGAAAATAAAATTTTCAAAATAGTTGGCAATAGTAGGTAGGAGGAGTTGTATGGATATAAGACAATATCTTAACCTAAATTGTTCTGTTTTTATTATTAATTACTGTTTTGACAATATATTACCTGATAAATACTTTTTAAATTGGACAACTAGCAAATAGTTCTAAACATCATTTGCTTTATTCTTTTGTGTGTGTATGTGTGTGTGTGTGTTCATTCACATGTAGCAGAGAATATACATGCATGTATGTATGATAAGCCAGAGGTCAAAATTGTATGACATTTCCAGTCACCATTGTTTAAGAAAATATATTTTAAGAGAGTTGAAACTGAATGGGCCCTATCTTCTCTCCAGGAAGCACCAAGAACCTTCTGTCTCTGGCCCTCCTGTGCTGGGGTTGCAAGTACAACTACACACTATCACAACCAGTTTTTATACTGGTACTAGAGTTAAAAACCATGGTCTTTACGGTACTTGACAAATACTTTCTCTACTGAGTTACCTCCCAATCCTTATTTCACCTATTCTTAGGGAACCATGCAAAAGTATTAATGCAGAGGAACACATCAAGGCTTGTAGGATAAATTGCACAAGGAAGAGAATTTGTACAGATTTCACATTTGACTTCACTGGACTGGGTCTGGGTTGAGCAGGCTTACCAGCTGCTGTCCTTGCACACCCCAGGCCGCATACTGCAACACTGAGTCCTCAACTTCTGGGGGATTCAACTCCCACACTTCCCTTGAAAAGATGCAAATATTATCAAGTGAACAAACTGACATCTGTGACAACTCGGCTGGACAATGGTTCATAAAATGTAGAAAACCAAAGAACTTACCCAGTGTGTATGTTGTAAATCAAATATGAAGCGGTAAATGAGTAATGAAAAATCTGAAATAAAAAAGAATAGAGTAATCACTCACAGTTTTCTGTAAAGGATTGATCTTAATGCACAATAAAGATTGGCTATTAGGGAAAACACAAGACATATGAAATGTGCCAATTAAGATGTTTATTGCTTTTTTTGCAACATTTTAGCTAGAACACACATCTTCGTATTCTACATATTCCCGGTGTGTGCACAAACTCTATCTCTCTGCTCTGTCTGTCTCTGTGTCTGTCTCTGTGTCTGTCTCTCTATATCTGCCTGTATCTCTGTCTCTGTCTGTCTCTGCCTATCTCTCTGTGTCTCTCTCTGTCTCTCTGTCTCTCTCTCTGTCTCTCTCTCTCTCTGTATGTGTGTATGTGTGTGTGTGTGTGTGTGTGTGTGTGTGTGCGCACGCATACTTATGCTTGAGTATATGACCCTTTGGAACCTGAGTTCAAGCTAGGCTCTAGTTCCTCAGCTGCCATCTATGATTTGTTGTTGGCTTTTTGCTTTTGTTTTGAGACAAAATAATCCACTGTCCCAGATTTTTCAACTCTACCATGCCTCCAGGCACAGGGTCCTTAAA
This sequence comes from Apodemus sylvaticus, assembly GCF_947179515.1. Lineage (NCBI taxonomy): Eukaryota > Metazoa > Chordata > Mammalia > Rodentia > Muridae > Apodemus > Apodemus sylvaticus. The sequence goes on from NC_067483.1 coordinate 29,960,876, forward strand.
CTTGCCTGTTCTTTAAGTGCAACTAGCTCTTTTCCTTGACTTTCTTCTCCATATATCAACTTCCTACCTCACCCAGATGTTCGAGTTTTTGCATTTCAACTTTTATACATCCTTCTGCCCCATCAACTGCTATCTCACTTTGTCTATATTATATGTCATGCAAATTAAATTCATTTTCTCTGTGGATCTTTCATGTATTTTGTAACCATTCAGCTGTTTTCTTTCTCATTCTTTCCTTTCCTTTCTTTCCCTTCCCTTTCCCTTCTCTCTCTCTCTCTCTCCCTTTCTTCCCTTTATTCAGTTAGGGGATCCTAAACTGACATGGGAACTTTCTTTGGATGCAGATTGTTTGTGTTCCTGATTTATATATACTACACTGAAGTATATTTCACGCACAGGCATTTTTATACTCTACATGGCATGGGGTTAATTGTATTGATATCTTAAGGTTACCTCCTTTTCCCAGAGAGAGGACTGAATGACCTTCTCATGGTCACCTAATCCCTGTTCTTCTATGCAATACCAAGATGATGTTTCATGAATAAACTTTTTGAACAGGAAAATCTTATATGTGTAATGATGTTTGCTAATGAATACAAACAGAGATAATATTTTCTTTTCATTGCAGGGAAATGCTTTTTTTTAAATAGTTTGTTACTACTTAGTAATCTTCAATTCTTTTTTTTAAATTTTAATTAGATATATGCAGGTATGTCTGTGGGAGTATGCATTCATTAGTGCAGTTAACCAAGAGACGATAAAAAAGTATAAAGAGCCATTTTCCACCTCCTTTGCAAGCTATATTTGTCCTTAAAGAGTTTTCCTTCTGGGTTGAGAAGATAGTTCTGTACATGAACCACTTACCATGCAAGCATGAAGACTAGAGTTCAGTCCCCTAGGCCATAACTAAAGCTGTATGCCCCAATGCATATTTGGAATCCCTGGGGGATGTAAGGTAGAGAATGGGCAATCTCAGGTGCTTTGTCACCAGCCAACTTAGCACATGCTGTAGCCAACAATAGATCCCATCTTAAGAAGGGTAGAAGGCACCTGAGGTTTTCTGACCTCCGTACATATCCAGCCGTAACAGTATGCATGCACTTGCATTCATGCATGTGAATAAACACAGACACACACACACACACAGAGAAAGAGAGAGAAAAAATAGAGTGAGAGAGAGACAGAGAGAGAGAGAGAGAGAGAGAGAGAGAGAGAGAGAGAGAGAGAGATGTGCTTTGTTTCTTTTGTAATTTTTCTAAGGACAATAGAGCAAAACAAATTGTTACACACAAAATTGCAATGAATAGTACAAAACTATCTCTGAATTTATTTTTCTTAACCTGAAATGATGAAACTAAGGAATCTGGAGGAAAAAGAGGAAAATTGAAAAAGGATAAATTAGGAAAGTATCTGTATATATTCTATGATGAGGAAAACTTTCTTTCTGAAGCTATGCCAAGCTAGTTGAAAACAAGCTTATCTATGTATGTTGAAATATGGATTTACATTGACACTTTCCATTCATATTCTACAATTACAAATGGAAATTCTGTTCTTCTACTGAGGGTGGAATGCGCTGACATTGGTTTTTTGTTTTTGTTTTTGTTTTTTGTTTTTGTTTTTTTTATTTGATATATTTTTTATTTACATTTCAAATAATTTCCCCTTTCCTGGATTGCCCCTCCCACAATGTCCCAAAAAACCCTCTTCCCTCCCCCTGTTCACCAATCACGCTTTCCCTTTTCCCTGTCCTGGTATTCCCCTACACTGTTGCACTGAGCCTTTCCAGGATCAGGGGCTTCTCCTTCCTTCTTCTTGGGCATCATTTGATATGTGAATTGTGTCTTGGGTATTACGATATAAATAGGGCTGCAATGAACATAATGGAGCAGGTGTCCTTATTACATGCTAGGAAATCTTCTGAGTATATGCCCAGGAGTGGTATAGTAGAGTCCTCCAGTAGTATCATGCCCAGTTTTCTGAGGAACTGCCAGACTGATTTCCAGAGTGGTTGTACTAGCTTGCAATCCCATCAACAGTGGAGGAGTTTTCCTCTTTCTCCACATCCTCAGAAACACCTGTTTGCTCCTGAGTCTTTGATCTTAGCCATTCTGACTGGTATGAGGTGAAATCTCAAGGTTATTTTGATTTGCATTTCCCTGATGACTAAGGATGTTGAACATTTCTTTAGGTGCTTCTCAGCCATTCAATATTCCTCAGGTGAAAATTCTTTGTTTAGCTCTGTACTCTATTTTTAATAGGGTTATTTGGCTCTCTGAAGTCTACCTTCTTGAGTTCTTTGTATATGTTGGATATTAGCCCTCTGTCAGATGGAGGGTTGTTAAAGATCTTTTCCCAATTTGTTGGTTGCCATTTTCTCCTTTTGAGAGTGTCCTTTGCCTTACAGAAACTTTGTAATTTTATGACATCCCATTTGTCAATTCTTGATCTTAGAGAATAAGCTATTTGTATTCTGTTCAGGAAATTTTCCCCTGTGCTCATTGCACAGACATTGTTAATATTGCTAATTAAATCACCATTGAAATAAAACTCTGCTTCTTCTTACTGTAAAAACAATTTTTTATTAAATAAATTCATCGCAAATTTGGCAAAGTTGTATAAATGTTCTCTTTTTTCAGGAAAAGCCTGATCTCCCCACTCATAGAATTCTCATTGAAGCTTTATTCTTCATATCAACATTTTATATCTATATCTATATCCATATCTGTGTCTATCTCTATCTATCTATCTCTATCACTATATATATATGTATCTGTATCTGTATCTGCATCTATATCTATATCTAATCTATATCCCTGTGTATATATTTTAACAGAGATTCTTTGAAAGTGAGGCTTTTCAGCTACCCTGGCAAGTTAGACCCAAGGTTTCTCCTATCTGCTCTCCAAGCACTGGGAATACAGGCTAACTCTGCCATGTCTAGATATTTTTTAAGTCATTTATTTTTAATGTATGCATGTGAATGTTTTGCCTAAATATATTTCTGTGCCCACTGTGTATACACTGTTCATGGGTACCAGAAGAGGGTTGTCAAATACTCTGGAACTAATACTACAAATGGCTTTTAGCCACTACTTGTGTTCTGAAACTCAAGCATCTTCTGGATAAGGAGCCAGGATGCTTAAGCACTGAAAAATCTCTACGTCTATTTTTTTTTTCATGAGTTTTGGAGAAAAAAAAATCAGTTCCTTATACTTGTGTGTCAAGGACTTTATACTCAGCCACTTCTCTTACCCCTAATTTCAAGATATTTTTTAATGGATTTGCATGTCATCCTTGGTAATGCATGGTAATATTATCTGCATCATTCCAATTTTAGCATATATTCTGCCAAAGCCAGCACTGACTTCAAGCTTAAAATGGTAGACGCACCATTAAAGCTGACAAAGAAATGAGAAATATGCCTGCCTCTGTCAACATCTTTTATCTCTGAAAGTTCTGTTCACCAAAGCAAGATGTCGACTGGGCAATTGCTCTTAACAGCAGATAAATGCGTGAACTCTGTTAGGAGTGCAGAGAAGCCATTCACCCTGCCACTGATCAACAGCAATGTGTCTCGGTTTCTAGCCCCGCATTAATCTTGCAACATTTCCTATGCATTAACATTAGGAGCAAAACAGAATACCAAAGTAATGGCTGAAGCATCACTTGATAAAGCCAGGGAAGGCTGGTCTCTGTTTATAACAGCTAGTCTAAAGGTTACCAATATTTATGAGGGAACCTAAAACACTTAGATTAGGGACAGGATAAATGCCTCAATTATGAGAGGTATTGCTGTGTAACCATGAGGACCAGAGTTGAAATCCACAGAAACCCATGTAAATTTAGACTGTAGATGGCAGATTATCTCTAATTTCAGTACACATATAAATGGTAGGTGGACTTGGTAGCCCTACTACAATTCCTGCCACAGAAGACAAAGACAGGAAACACCAGAGGAAGCTGGCTTGAAGAGAGACCCCAACTTAGTAAATACAGTAGAAAATGGATTGAGATACATTCCTGACACTAATTGTTGGACCTTCATATGAACACACAAACATGCACACACACACACACACACACACACACACATGCACACATACACACCCAGCATATGCATGTATGTACATTATATACCAACATAGGGAAAAATGAAAAAAAATTAGAGTAAGATTTAGCTAGTCTTCAATTGATGTAAATTGGAGAACAGGAAATATATGTGTATGTTCTGACTTGTAGCCAATTGCAACATGATTTTTTTCCCTCTACATGTATGTCATGAGGGAAGATCACTTGGAAATTATCTTCAGTTTATAGCCCTGACTGGTCTGTAAAGTTAGATGAGGTTGAAATAATGTTATAGGGTTTTGATCCTATCTATGTGCTGTAAAGCCAAATGTTTCTAAGATAACCTAGAATATATAACTGTGCAGAGCTTAAATCTCTTTCCTCTATGTTCCATATCCTAATTTTTTTTACAGTGCATAAGCATGGCTGTCCATTTTGCTGCAATGACAACACATACACTTCGTTGTATAAATTTGCAGAATTAGATTGAGGTACTATATCCATAGTAGAATATAGCATATAGAGGATAGGAAAGAGGTCTTATATAAATAACGGTCTCTATGTCTATTATGGTTTATCTATGCTCAGCCCCTTGAATGGTACTATGAGAAGGTGTGGCCCTGTTGGTGTAGGTGTGGCCTTGTTGGAGTAGGTGTGTCAGTTTGTGTGTAGGTTTTAAGACCTTCACCCTAACGGCCTGGAAGGGAATCTTCTTCTAGTGGCCTTCAGATGAAGATGTAGAATACTGAGATCGTCCTGCACTATGCCTGCCTGGATATTGCCATGCTTGCTGCCATGATTATAATGGACTGAACTTTTGATCCTGTAAGCTAGCTCCAATTAAATATTGTCCTTTATAAGAGTTGCCTTCATCATGGTGTCCATTCACAGCAGTAAAATTCTAACTAAGAAAATGTCTCTCTCCATTTTTCTTTTTTCTCATTTCCTTCCTCCATCTCTTCTCTTTCTTGTCTTTATATACTCCCTCCTTTCTTCCCACTGTAAAACACTGGTTCAGTGTAAATGGCAGCTATTTGGTGAGAATTGTATTTAACTAAAATATACTTCTGTTGAAAGATATTATTTTAAACTAACCCCTTATCTTGTCTTCAACAACATTTCTGACTCTAAAGATCTCTTTCTAGTATTCTTTGAAAATATTTCTTTTTTTTGAGATATAATATGAATACATGGTTTCTCATCAGACAGAGACCATTACAGAAAACCAGCTTTAAACTTCAGAGTGGTGGAGCCTAATTTCACAGGACATATATGCAATACAACTCCCAATCCTTGGGCTTTGAGATCATTGTAAAGATGGGAGCAAAATGAACATAAGAGCCAGAGAATCAGAAAGTTTTCTGTGAATTTTTCTCATCTAGTAATACCAGAAACTGAATCCATAAAGTCTCACTGGCATGCATGGTTAGAGGTGAGCTCTACAAGACTACTGCATATAGAAATGCTAATGTGGCTTGTAGCAAGGAAAGCTCTGGAGACCTCAACCCTACACAAAGAACTAAAGGCAACTAAGTTATATTTCTAGTGTACTTTAGCATTTGAGTTTTTTATTAATAATCTAGAATCCATTCATAAAGAAAGGGCAAGGCAAATCAAACTTCAGATTGAGGAGTAATGTCGTAGCCACCTACATTTACTGAGGCAGTGGATCAGAATGGAGTCTAGGATTTTCTGGTGAATTCTTGGCCAGAGGCAGGGAAATGAACATGGGAAAGAAGTGAGTCAGAAAAGAGAAAAGATGAAACTGCTGGATAAGGCCACCTAAATCCCACTTGTGTGGCACAGAGTCACAGACAAACTGCAGGTGTCCTATGGTTTATGATAATACTAAACCGCACACATGAGAATGTACATAGAACTATGTGCAGTAAATAGACCATTGTAAGAGATCCCATGTTATGCAAATGAACCCCAAATTCCGTGCAATCCCAACAACTTTGACTATAACATGCAACAGACAAGCTCCAAATTCTTCATACGATGGGTCTGTTTAGATTGCCAAATGTTCTCTTATATCCAGCATGCTTCCTCCTTTGGAAGTGTATCTGTTCCTGATCTGGCTAATATCTATACAATGCCATCCAATGTCTTGTTCCTGGATGAAAAAATGTGGGAACCCATTGAAAATTCTCCAGCTTGACCATGGCTACTTAGTTATGCATAACTTTAACCTTTTTAGACCTCATACCAGGGCCCTGGAGATAAATTTTGGAGTCATTGAACCTCTTTGTCTGTCTAGTGTGACTAGTGTATGAATCTCTTTCTCTGCTTTTCTCCATTACTTGTGGGATTAACTTAAATATTGAGACTGGATGGGTGAATTTGGCTTATCAGGATGACCAGGGCCCAAGATCTGTACTTAACAACTCCTGAAACAATTGGGCTGAATATCCCTGTTCTAACAATGATCCTTAAATCAACCAAAAGAGCTAGATTTTATTTATAATCCTACGCGAGGCTCTTTAAAACTTAAAATTAACATTGAATGTTGAAGTGAGAAACAGAGTCCTAAGCTGAACCTACATCTGTCTGCTCCGTGCGTTAATCTTTCTGCACAATTTCTTGCATGGAGCTCATAGCCACAGCCCAACTCTGGATTTTCTGCAGATTCATGTTCTATCACTTCTTGACTTCCAGACTATGACCAAATGTAAAAGACTTATTTCCACAGGATCCTTGAAGTTACCATCCAAAGATTCATTGACAGGACTATACCTGAGTTAATTGTAATTACCAAAGTCGAGAGATTTTAAGATGGAAAGATGATACGATATATCAGATCACATCAGTGCCTTCATTCTTCAGCCAATTTTCACATTTTTCCTCTTAGAATGTCAGTTATTACCTAAAACATCTGTGAAGATTCATGCCAAGGAGAATTATACTCACAAGAAAAAGGAATCTCATGATGCAGTAACTTGTGCTTACACAAGAGTTGATAACTCAGGACACCAAAGCTGTCTCTGCACTGCAGTTAAGTTGGCAAATTGATATAAATTGCATGCATTTTATGGCTCAGAGAATATTTAAAATGGAATTATGGATTTGCCATCAACTCAGACAGTGAGTGAAACTGAACAGTGAGAAAGTAAGCCTGAATCGATGGCATTCATTATGAACAACAATGACACAGCAAGCCGACTGCACAGGTGAAAGGCGTTTGTTTCTTTTGGAAGATGGTGATAGGCTACATCCACGTTTATTCTAGAGACACATTTTGAGAGGGGTGAATTGTGACCTTTTTGTTTGCAAGGCTTTATTTTTATTATGGTGTTAAGAGCAGGAGCCATGAAATAGCTAACTTTCCTGACTGTCATAAATATGGTTCATAACATTGTAACGAAAGGCTTTAAAAAAAAAGATCTCTTTAAAAATTCCATCACAGGGAAGCTTTGTGATCATGAAACAAACACTGTATAAAAGGGAATGTGAATAGGAGATCATGGAAGCCACATTTAGTGCCCATCAGCATCTTAAATGACTTTCGTAATTTTTCTCACTCTTATCTTTATTCACTTTATTTTTATTGTATTACAAATACAATAAAAGTATTTATGTTTAATTATTAGAATAGAAGTTTATGTGTGGCATTTGCGTGCATCCTGAGATTCTGCTGACCCATCATGCAAATCCTCTTCTGCTGACCCTATTATTTCCACTCCCTACATCTTATCACATGTGTTCTATAACCCTTCCCACTTCATTCCCTTAAAGGTTCTTTCTTCCACTCCCAGAGAATGCTTTCTAGTTTCCTGGCTTCTACAAATGTTCACTCTCACATTGATACACATCTACATAAAATAGAGGCTCAGGTATACATATCGGAGAGAACATGTGATGGTTGTCTTTCTGAGTAAGGGGTGTCTCGCTTAATATTGCTCCAATTTCCAAGACTCTTTAACTGCAAATTTCAGTTTCTGTCCTGGTCAAATAAAATTCCATCATGTGCATGTACCATATGAACCAGGATTGGATTGAAGTTATTACCTATACTAAAATTTTCTTTCCTTCTACTACAATAATGAAAGAGAAATGTAAATATTATGTTCTCTAGGATTCAGCACAGGATCCACAGAGCACTCTTGTACCAACTCATGCTTCTGATAAGTCACAGATGTAGCAAAGTATTCAGGGTCAGAAGATTGAAATTGTCAATGAACAAGATAAGGGTTATATTTATATCAAAACTCAATTAAACTAACAGGGTCTTTACTAATAAGAGAGTTAATTTATTGTGAGTCCACAGGTTTCATGAAGCCAAATCCTTGAATGAGGGCTTTCATGAAACCAGAAACTAACTTCTTTGAATGAATTAAAAAGAGATCACATTCATCAGCTTCAGGTCACGTAGATTTGTCAAAGACACTTTTAGGCTTCCATTTCCGACACAAATGCACCATAGGCAGACAAAGAGATTGAAAGCCAGCTATGCAGACAATGTGACATTTATCTCCTAGAACTTCTCTTTTTTCATGATTTTAAAACTTTATTATAGAAAAGTAGGGGGATAGAGAAGAGATAGAAATGAAATGAGAGAAAGAATAGATAGAGAGGTGAGAACCGGCCATGGCCACGTGGAAAGAGAACAGGAACATGGGAGCAAGAGACAAGGGAGAGAGCATGGGCAAGAGTCAGAACTTCTCTTTTTTTGAGTGCAACATCAAAACCCTCTATCTTAGTTAGGATTTCTTCAGATATAAGAGGATATCATAACCCAAAAAAAAAAAAACAACAACAACAACAACAAAACCAACCAAACAAAACAAACAAACAAAAAACACCATAGAGACAATGAGAAAGAAAGGGTTCTAGTTGAATGGCCATGTCTCTGCCTATGAGGTTGACCAGAAGTAAATTGTGCTGTCTAGTTTTATGTCAACTTGGCAAAATCTAGTTTTACATCATTTTGATAAAGAGAATTTCAATTAAGAAAAATTTCCAAGAAGACTGGACTGTGAGCAAAGCTGTGGTGCATATTCTTTATTAATGATTGATATGGGTGAGCCCTGCTCATTGTGGGTGGTGATTTCCCTAGCCTGGATATTCCCTAGGCTACTAGGTGTAGCAAGAAACCAAGGAAAAAGAACATGAGGAGCAAAGGCAGTAAGAAGGATCCCTCCACACCCTCTGTATCTGCTTCTGCCTCCAGGTTCTTGTCTTGACTTTCCTGAATGATGAACTACAAGCTACAAGACAATAAACCCTTTAATTGTGATATTTCACCACAGTAAAAGAAACAATGAGACGCTTTCAAGAATCTTTGTCAGGTCCCAGAATAGGTAAGTACCACAGCAAATATTAAGTATAATTTTACAATCAAAGAATACCTCCACCCCACCACTCCACACTCCAAAATGTTATTAAGGATATATATATATATATATATATATATATATATATACACACACACACACACACACACACACACACAATGCAGGAATAAACTCCTTTCTCTGGTAAAAGAATGAAACTCATTTCCTCTCTTCAGAATACCTTGCTTTTTCAAAATCTTAGGCTTGTTTTTGTCTAAGGATGGTAAGTATTCTCAAACACTCAGAAATGCATTCATGTAACCCAGACAGTGATATGGCTGGATCTAAGATTAGCCTATTAGTAAGATCTCCTAATACATGCAATGAGAAAATTCCATTTGAATATTGTGAAAGTTTAAATTTTCAAGCCAGAAGACAAGCTTTGTTACTCATAGTTTTCTGTTCACACTTACTAAAGGATTCACACTTAGAAACATGTGATATTGAAAATAGGTGTGATATGCAGAAGTAACTGACTTCTCTCAATGAGTCAAACAGGGAAATGACTTTCTGGCTGTAGGACTGCTGTTTTTTTTTCCAAAGGGTCTGAAGGTTTCTTTTAACACTGTGAATGCAGACATCATAAACACTAAGAAACAGAATCTCACACCTCATAAAGTGATAAAGTTGGGTTTACAATTTGCCTTCTAGTAAACTTGTTGAGTTCAACCAGAAAAAAAATCACTTTAGATTTCTGAGTATCTTCCCTTGTCACATTTCAAACTGGGAGAGACTTCCTAAGGAAGCTATGCTGCTAGTTTTATGTGGTCTTGACTCAAAATAGAGTCTTTTGGGCAGAGGAAAACTCAATTGAGATGTCTCTACAAGGTTATCCTGTGGACAAGTCCCTAGTTTATTTTCTTGAATAATGATATGAGAGGACCAAGGTCATTGCAATAAATACCATTTCTGACCTGATATTTCTGGATGCAATCAGAAGTACATAGGATGAGCAAAGTAGTAAGCAATACTTCTCCATAGCCTCCGCATTAGTTCTTACGTCCATGAAGCCACCTTGGGTTCCTGTCATGAGCCATAATGGGACAAGCTAATATACTAGCAGGTGATCATCCTGAAATGGCCTGATTCTGATTATTATATAATCTGTGACAGGTGAGCCCTCATAAAGCAAGGCTGTGAGGGACTCATTTTAGGAAAGATTCCTACTATTAATATGTTTTTCCTATAATTATTAAATATATGTAATAATCAATAAGTAATAGGACACCCCTTTGAAGCAGATCACTGCAGATCTACAAAATTGTACTGTCTTATAGTGATGCTATGTAGACAAATAGATGACTTAAGTTTTAATGATGATCCAATAAGAATTCCTAAAATTATATCTGTGAACATTAAGCTCTTTTATACTGGGACTGTTATTAGGTACTTTTCTGATAGTCAAAACTGCAATGAGAACTCAGTCAGTCTCCCAAGTGTCACAAGTTAATTGCTCTTAAATGGTAACAAGACTTTCCCCTACTCAGAGCACATTCCAAGAGATTGTAAAACAATAAACCAAAGGTCATGAAAAGGGAACTAGGATTTATTATTAGGTACTAGGACAGAAGACAAAATATTGCTTGGGTTTATCTATACAAAATTTTACTAATAACCTATTTATGGTTTTAAACTTTCAGTGAAACAAGTGAAAGATGTTTAGCTAGATAACTACTCCTAATGGATATGCATGTAAACATTCTCTGTCGTAAAATTCTATTTCACGTTATGATTTGACTTTTTGTGTGAACTTTTGGTGAACTTTGTAACATGTGATCGTGTATTTTGAAAGATGTTTAAGGGCTGAGAACAAAGAGAAGAGTTAGAACAGAGGAACTTAGGTAAGAAGAAAAGAGGTGAGAAGACCTGAGCTTAGAATGGAACTAAATTGAGAAGTTTTTAGTCAGAAGAGAACAAGATTAGAAGGAGGATGCACAGTGGAATAACACAGGTAATGTAAAAAACGAAAACTAAGAGTGCAATGTGAAGAATGCAGAGGGAAAGAGGGAAAAAGAAGACGCTGCAGAGATCAGAAGGAATAGGCACGCATCTCTTTACCATGGGACAGAACAGGTCCCATGGTAAAGACAAGGCAGGCGTAGTCTTATTAAAAGGAACAAAGCTTTTTCCTTACAAACATGGTTTTAATTCATTTAGCCTTAAAAGGGTGGAAGGTTTTTCTTTCTCTGTGCAATAAAGATGGAGCTCATTTTTCATATAGAATATGTGTGTTCTTTCTGCACCGGTGCTTGGTCTTTTGCTCCATATGCATATGTAAGTATGGGTGTGTGTGGAAGTATGTAATTGTGAGAATGTATGCCTGTGTGTATAAGTATGCAATTGTGAGAATGCATGCAAGCTAGGCCCAAATGAATTTGTGTGGAAATGTATAAATGAGAACTCTGCGTGCATGAAGCTGTGTAGGAATTTATGTGAGATTATGATATTGTCTCATGTAAAAGTTTTTCTTTCTTTGAGTGTTGTTCTCTTCTGGTTCAATAGAAGTTTATTGCTCCAAACTTCCCTCTAGCACAACAAGCAAGAGGGATCTGGACAATAGGGAAAAGGCTCTAGCAATTAATCCTTTACTTAATCTCCCTCTGTTTTAGGATGAGGTGCTAAATGCCTGAGACTGCAGTCTCTGGGTTCAGAGGAACACAGAAGGCAGGTCAGCTACAATAGTATAGATACGTGGACTTAGATAAGTAAACTTTTTATTATACAGCAACCCTAAATATTTTGTAAGACAAAGTCTTACACAAGAATTTTGTAAGACCAAGTCTTACCAGCCCCCACCCCTCCCCCCTACTAATGCTCTTCCCCCTCCTCTGCCTCAAGCAGAGCCAACAAGAAAGAACACCCCTTGCCTGGGCTGGCACCTTGCAGGTTCCTGTCCTGACTTCCTTGGATGAAATACTAAGCTCCATAAACCCGTTCCTTTTCATCTTCCTTTTGGTTTTCATATTCATCAGAGCCCTAGAAATCTCAACTAAAATGGGAAGAGTACTGACAAAGCATTGCATCTTTCTTTGTAAGTAACAGAAGCAAAGACCATGATTGATTCAGAACAATCTGACTTCTCAAATAACATTTTCCTGTGTTTGCTGTGCTGTTCATAGGTACCAGAGAATGGTAGCATAGAAACAATAAAGAACCAGTTTATTTAGAACCTACTCTCTTTCAGTTCAATCACTAATACACATCATGGATTTCTGATTGTCTGTGTTATACTGCTACCACAGTGCCCTACTGGACCATCACAATATCCTCCTGTACAGTCAATCACAAGGCTCTACTGTGCTAAAAGAATACCATGTTGAGAGTGAACAATGTCATATTCTACCACCACAATACTGGGTTGTACTAAAACAATCTCTTCTTGAAACATCTAAGTATACTATTATGTCATCACGATGTCATATCATACCCTCACCTATTCCATCACCAGTGTATCCTATTATTGTACCATAACAGTTACCTGATGTGATAGCACAGTTCACTATTATGACAGCACAGTTCACTATTATGTCAGCATAATGTTCTTTTGTGACATCACAGAATCCTTTTGTGTCATCATTACAGTGTTCAATTGTGTCATCATAGTTCCATGTTGTGGTATCATAGTGTCCCAATAAGATATAACAATGCCCTTTTGAGATATTAAAGAAACCCATTCTGACATAACAGAGCTCTAGACATAATAGACATATTATAACAACATAGTGTCCTACTGTGATATAACTGCCTAATGTGCCCTCACATTGCCCTGGTATACATCACAATGATCACAATGTCATAATATATCATCATAATATCCTATTGTATTATCATAGTGTACCTCTGTGCCAACAGAATCAGCAGCTCGCCAGTTTGCCATCACACTGACTTACTATGTCATCACAGTGCAGTTCTATATTATCACAATGCTAAATTTTGTCTCAGAACCTTTTCCCATGCCTGTGACCTTTATCATATAGGTAAAAGACAAAACCCTACTGTAGAGTCATAACACACTATTATTCCATTGACAGGATACCCATTTATATTATAATACTACTCTTCTGTGCCATTACAGTGCCTTGGTATGACATCAAAGGAACATTTTGTATCATCGGTGTCTTATTGTATGATAATAGTGTTCTTTAATGACATTTCCATGACCCATTATGTGAGTATAGTGATTATAGAACACCTATTAGAGTGTTCTATTATCTTACCACAGTATACTACCGTGTTAAAACAACATGCTCTATTGTCAAATCAGAGTGCCTTACTCTAATATCAGAGTACTATACTGTGTCAAAGGAATCTCCAATTTTACTATCACATTGCATTTTTTATACCAACAAAGTTCCACATTGTGATATCACAATGTTTCAATGTGCTAAGTCTAAGTCTTTGGCATAATATAGTATTTCCAATTTGAAACCTTATGTTTCCATCAAAATACCCTTTGGTAGTATCACAATACTCAGATATGTTGCACTATCAGAATCATCTTTTGTTATCTTAATGCCCAATAATATCATCATACTGCTCTACTTAGTGTTCTAAGAGACATTGCAGGAACATGCCCTATCATAATACTGTCCTATCATATATTGAATAATGTCCTATTATAAGAGTTTGCAACTGTGTTATTACAGTCCTCTTTTGTGATACCAAAGTGACATATTGTGTCATTACATCATCCTATTGTTCCAAGACAGTGCTCTAAAATGAGTTTTTCATTTCTATCTGTAAGATAGCAATACCCTTGCCTTCTGTGGATTCCATCAACTACCTTATTTAGCCTCCCCCATCCCCCTTGTTGCTATCACTGACTCCATAAGTAAGGAAGTGAGGTGGACAATTCCTGCTCAAAGGTAGGTCACACCTGTCAGAAGACCAGGCAAGCTGCCTACAGGCCTACATGTTACCACAGAACCACTGCTCAGAATCACCCCTAGTGCTGCAACATAGTGCCATCTACAGTCTTACATTCCCCTTGTCCATACCTCTTGTAGATCCCATAGACCATACTCCCTGGCCTCTATCTCTCAGGCATCACTATGATCTATCCCCTAACTAGTGAAGACATACCTACTTTAGCACAGTGCACTGCTTCCAGATGATTGGGTAGGATGCCCACCCATTTTCATCATGCTACCTGTTTGCCCAGAAACAATCCTTAGGGATACACTTAGAACTGAAACAGGTCATCTACTTCTGGCCTCCCCTTTCTGCACCCTCCAATACAAGCAAGGATTCTTTAGGAACACACCAACAGAGCAGATAAGTAAGCTGGCAACATACAGCTAGAATTTTCTCTCTGAAAAATCTAGGGAGGAAGCAGAAACCAAGAAATAAAACAACTGCCTAACAAAGACAAGTCAAGAAGACAGAGCTTAGAAATGAAATACCTCAAACACAGATGCCTAGACACCATCATAAGGACAAAATAACAGCAGGAGCAATATGCCTCCACCAGACCCCATTTATCCTCACACAGTGGGTCTGAAATATTCCAATAGGTGAAGCACAAGAAAAAAGATCTTAAAACCAACTAACTATATTAAGATGGTAGAGGTATTTAAATAGTAAATAAATAATTCCCTTAAAGAAATCCAAAAAACACAAACAATTGGAAGAAATTAATAAATTCATTAAAGAAAGATATGTAAAAGCAAAACAAAATGAATAAAACTGTTCAAGACCTGAAAATGAAAGGAGAAGCTATGAAGAAAACAGAGAGGAAATTCTGGAAATGAAAAATTTGGGACTATGGACAGGAAATACAGAAGCAAGCATTACCAAGACAATACAAGAAATCATGTGAAGAAAAATGTTGACTCTATAAAATTTTCAACACAAAACATCCAGGAAATCTGGAAAACTAGAAAAAGACCAAACTCAAGAATAATAATAGGAAAAGAGGAAGGAGAGAAATTCCCATCCATAGGCTTATAAAATATTTTCAAAAAACTATAGAAAAAAGCCTTCCTAACCGAATAGGAAAGTCTTATAATGGCACAGGAAACATACAGAATACCAGATCAGACTAAGTGAGAGAATGAAAGAGAGAGAGAGAGAGAGAGAGACAGAGACAGAGACAGAGACAGAGACAGAGACACACAGAGAGAGTGATAGGGACAGAGAGAAACAGAGAGAGACAGAGAAAGAGAGAGTCCCTTTTCACATAATAATTAAAACACAAAATATTGAGAACAAAGTATTAAAATCCTTAAGGGAAAAAGATAAAGTAATATTAAGGCAGACCTGTTAGAATTACATCTAACTTCTCAATAGAAACTTTAAAAGCCAGAAGAACTTGGATAAATATAGTAGAGACCACAGAGACCATCCTAGACTATTATAACCAGCAAATCTTTAAATTATCACAAATGCAGAAAATAATATATTCTGTGAAAAAAACAAATTTGAATAATATCTAATTTTAAAACTAGCCTTACCAAAGGTGTGACAAGGAAAACTCCAAACCAGGCAGGTTAACTACATCCATGAAAATAGTAAACAAATACCAGCAAAGCAAAAAAAAAAAAAATGCGCACACACACACACACACACACACACACACACACAATCCAATACCAACAAGAAACAAATAACAGGAATCCACAATCATTTGTCATTGATATCTCTCAATATCAGTGGTCTCAATTCCCATTACAATAACATACTAACAGAATGTATGCAAAAGTGAGAAACATCCTTCTGTTGAATACAAAAAAATCATCCAACATCGAAGGTTAGCTCCAGCTAAAGGCTTTAAAAAAAAATAATCCAAGCATATGGATCTAAGAAGCAATCTGGAATAGCCATTCTAATGTCTAAAAAGATAGACTTTAAATCAAAACTAATAAAAAGAAGTATGAAATAACCCTACATACTTATTAAAGCAAAAATCCACCAAGATGAATTTTCTTTTTTTTTCTATATTTTTTGTTTACATTCCAAATGATTTCCCCTTTCCCGGTTCTTCCCTCCCCATAAGTCCCATAAGCCCTCTCGCCTTTGCCCATTCCCCAATCAACCAAGATGACATTTCAATTCTTAACATCTATGACCCAAACACAAAAGAACCCACTCTTTAAAAGAAACATTACTACAACTTCAATTACACATTGTTTCTCACACCCTGATAGTGGGAGACTTAAATACTCTACTCTCATCAATGGACAGGTCATCTAGACAGAAATTAAACAGAGAAATGCAAGACTTAACTGATGTTATTAACTAAATGAACCTAACAACTATATAGTTAAACATTCTATCCAATATTAGAAAATATGTAACTACTTGACATCCCATGGTACTTTCTCGAAAATAAACCATGTATTTAGACACAAAACAATTATCAGTAGTTTTAAAAACAACAACAACAACAAAACCCAGAAAAACAGGAAAAAGTTATAACTCCGGGAATTCTATCAAATGGCCATGGATTTATGAAGGTTATCAACACCAGGAACAATAGAAAACATTCAAATTAACTATTGAATCAAAACAGAAAAAAGAAATTAAAGAATTTTTATAGTTCAATGGCAATGAATATGCCCTGCTGGTTCCCATCTGTGCCCTGGAGCAGACCCTGTGCTACAGCCCTCCACACCCCAAACCTACCCAGAGAAATCTTGATCCCTAAAGAGTGCTGACAAACCCAGCCACATAGTCTCACAGGAGGGCCAGGCCCCAGTCAGAGATGCAAGGCCAGCTAATACCAGAAATAACCAGATAATGAGAGGCAAGCACAAGAACATAAGCAACAGAAATCAAGGCATCATCAGAACCTAGTTTTCCACATACCTGGAAGGCAAGATTCTGATTTAAAATCCCATATCATGATGATGATAAAGGACTTTAAGAAAGACATAAATAACTCCCCTAAAGAAATACAGGAAAACACAGGTAAACAGGTTGAAGCCCTTAAAGAGGAAACACATAAATCCCTTAAAGAAATAAAGGAAAACACCATGAAAAAGGTGAAGGAACTGAATAAAACCATCCAGGATGTAAAAATGGAAATAGAAACAATAAAGAAATCACAAATGGAGACAACCCTGGAAATTAAAAACCTAAGAAAGAGACCAGGAGTCATAGATGGAAGAATCACCAACTGAATACAAGAGATAGAAGAGAGAATCTCAGGTGTTGAAGAAGTCGTAGAAAACATTGACACAACAGTCAAAGAAAATGCAAAATGCAAAATGTTGCTAACCTAAAACATCCAGGAAGTCCAGGACAGAATGAAAAGACCAAACCTAAGAAGAATAGAAGAAAGGGAAGATTCTCAGCTCAAAAGCCCAGTAAACACCTCCAACAAAATCATACAAGAAAACTTCCCTAACCTAAGAAAAGACAATCTCATAAACATACAAGAAGCTTAGAGAAAGGCAAATATATTGGCCTAGAAAATAAATTCCTCCCATCACAGAATAATCAAAACGCCAAATGCATAGAACAGAAAAAGAATATTAAAAGCTGTAAAGGAAAATGGTCAAGTGACATATAAAGGCAGATCTATCAGAATTATACCAGACTACTCAACAGAGATTCTAAAAACCAGGAGATCTTGGGCAGATGTCATTTAGAAGCTAAGCGAACAAAAATGCCAGCATAATTCTCATTTACCATAGATGGAGAAGACAAGATAGTCCATGACAAAACCAAATTTAAATAATATCTTTCCACAAATCCTGCCCTACAAAGGATAATAGATGGAAAATTCAAATACAAGGAGAAAAACTACATCCAAGGAAAAGCAAGAAATTAATCTCCTCCAAACAAACCCAAAAGAAGAGAGCCACAGAAACATAATTCTACCTCTAACAACAAAATAACAGGAAGCAGCAATCATTGGTCTCTTAACATCAATCGGCTCAATTCCACGATTAAAGGAGATAGACTAACAGACTGGATACATTAATTGGACCCAGGGTTGTACTGCATGAGGGTAACACACCTCAGTGACAAAAACATACACTACCTCAGAAAAACAGGCTGGAAGAAAAGTTTTCAATCAAATAGTCCTAAGAAACAAGCTGGAGTAGCCCTCCTACTATTGAATAAAATCAACTTTCAGCCAAAAATTATCAGAAAAGCTGAGGAAGGACACTTCATATTCATCAAAAGGAAAATTAACGAAGATGTCCTCTCAATTCTAAACATCTATGCCCCAAATGCAAGGGCACCCACATTCATAAAAGAAAGTTACTAAAGCACAAACCACACATTGAACTTCACACAAGAAGAGTGGGAGACTTGAACCCCACTATCACCAATGAACAGATCATGGAAGCAGAAACTAATAGAGACATAGTGAAACTAAAAGAAGTTATGAAGGGGGGAGAGGAAACTAACTGAAATGTATTGTATGAGAGAAAAATCTATTTTCAATAAAACAAAATAACATTGCCCTATTGTGTCACCATAGTGTCTTATAGTGACAACAAACTACCCTCTTAGAAGACAACAGTGCTCCATTCTAATATCTCATTGTCCTGGAGTGATATCATGAAATTCTCTTGTGCCATCACAGTGTCAGATAATGTCATCAATCTACTTTATCATCAATGTACAATTTTGTGTATAAAAATACCTCAGTTTATTCTCACAATATCTTGTTTTGCCATTAAAAGACTATATTGTCATCACAGTGCTTTATTGTGCCATCATAGTGACCAAACAATAGTCCTCAATAATGTCATCATAATCCAGATAATAACAGCCTCATTGGGCCTTCATAGTGTAGTGTGGTGTCATTATTTTCACATACCTTGCAATAACAGTGCTATATTTTTTGATTCCGGCAAACAGTTCTTCTGTGAAATCATTGTTCCTTAAAGTAACACCATTATGCCATGTTGTGCCAAAATAGTATTATATTGTTCCATAGATAACCCTATTGTTTTACGAAGATGCGTAATTTTTGCATCACAGTGTCTTATATTATGAACTTAGTACTCATAACTTTGCAACAGTCAATAGTGACACAATAATTCCCTATTATGCAAAGAAATGAACTATTATGTAATCAGAATAACCTATTTGACCTACACTATACTGTATTGTGAGATAACAGTGCCTGTCTAAATTATTCTTCTGTTGGAATGAGAAGATAACATGACCACAGCAACTTACAAAAGACAACATTTAATTTGTCAGCTACAGTTTGATTACAGTTTCAGAGAGTGAGTCTATGATCAATATGGCAGAGAGCAAGGCAGTGGGTAGGCAAAAATGTCCCTAAATTAATATCTAAGATCTTATATGTATCAACAACAATTGTGAGAGAGAAAGACAGCCTGGGGGAGGGGAGACAGAGACAGAGAAACAGAAAGACAGAGAAAGCTCAGAATGGCATGTGCTTCTGAAATTGCAAAGCATACCTAAGTGACACACTTACTCTAGAAATGCCACATCTAATCCAAGACAAAAAATAGTTCATCAACTAGGGAACAGAAGTTTAAATGAAGGAATCTTTACAGTCCTTCCTCATTCCACCAACCAAACTGATTTTTTTGTGTAAACATATTACACCATCATTTCAGGAAAGTGACCAATTCTGCCTTTATAACAATTGTCAAAATAGTACCCAATATTATCAAGACTATACCCTATCATTATCATTCCAACTTCTTTTTTTATTGAATATATTCTTCATTTACATTTCAAATGCTAAATTCTTTCCTGGTTTCCCCTTCCCTGAAAACTCCCAACACCTCCTCCCACCTCCTGCCTCCAAGTATATGCCCCCGCCTCCAAGTATTTGCCATCACCATTTCCTAATTTACTATGACAGTGTCATGTTCTTAACGTGACAGTGTCCTCTCGTGGTATAACTGCTTCTTCTTGTGTCATCATAGTGTCAATTTGTGATGAAAGAGTGTGTTGTTGTGTCTTCACAGTGTCCAATTTTGTCATTACAATGTTCTATTATGCCCTAAGAGTGCATAGTCCCCTATTGTATAATCAGTGTCCTACTTTGTCATCACAATGTCCTATTATGCCCTAAGAGTGCCCTATTATGACATTATAGTGACTTATTGTATCATGACAGTATCCAATTTTGATATCACCTTACCTTACCTCTTATGGATAACAGTATTTTATTATGTCATCACAGAGCTCAGTTATGTCATCTGAATGCCATACTGGAACTTCACAGTGTCCTCTATCTTCTGTTAATTCAGGACCCTATTGTGTCATCATAGGCCTTGACACTAATGTCAGTATCCTAGCATATTATAACAGTGGAATATGATGGCATCACAGTATCATATTGTGACAGCACAGTGACCTCATATGTCATCACAATATAAATATCAAGTCATTACAGTATTCTGCATTATCACAGTGTCTTATTGGGTCATCAGTATCTTAATATTATAACAGTGCCCTATTGTGACAGTAAACTCTCATAAAATAACACTGAACTACCATGATATTTACAAAATAACATGTCCTATTGTGCCAACACAATACCCTGTTTGGTCACCTTTGTGCCCCATTTTGTAGCATAGTACCTTATGGCATCCTGGCAGTACCCTGTTGTGCCACCACATGACTTATGTCAGCACAGTGCCTTGTTTTGCCATCATTGCCAAAATACACCAAAGCAGGGTGTGAATAGGCAATCATACAATTGTTATGTGCCATAACGAAGTTCTATTGGGCTATCATAGTGCATTTTTGAGCCGCATCACTCTTTTTTACCTTACCATGAAAGTGCTGTATTGTTGAATCACATTGTGTATTGTGCCACTGATCTATAGTGAAATCACAGTGCTCGATAATGCCATTATTATACCATATTCTGCCAAAATAATATCATATTGTCACATTACTGTCACCATTTAACCATTTAAATGTTGGATATTACTAATTTATTACTCTGTTTTACCATCACAGTCATCACCTGTTCTATCACAATGATCTATTGTGAAAATCTGTTATTCTATTTTATCATCATATTGGTGAATTCCATGTTCACAGTACTTTATTATGCCAGGGCAGTGCTGCCTAATTACTTTTCTTTTCTTTCTTTCTTTCTTTCTTTTTTTTTTTTTTGAACATGCATCATGAGCAGCATGGCATACAAACACACAAAGAGAACCTTTATTTTTGCAGCTTGCTTCCAGTTTCAGAGGTTAAGTCCATTTTTATTATTTTGGAGATCATTAATACCAAGCAAGCAAAAGTAATTGTAGATTAGTACCTGACAGTTTAGATGCTGAGAAAACAACCATGAGGCAGGGAGGATCACAGGGATAGGCAAGAGACAGACAAGGAGAGGGCAGGGAGAGGGAGATAGTGTCATCATGGGATAGCCTGAGCTTTTGAAACCTGAAAGCATACCTCCCAAGATAGATTTCTTCCATTACAGACTCCCTTCACCAATGGCCTGCCTTCTAATCCCTCCCAAATCTTTCCAAACAGGGAAGCAAGAATTCAAAGTAGAGCCTATGGGATCACCCTGATTCTGTAAACCCATTACACCATCATTTCAGGAAAATGAACAATTATGTATTTATAGAAATCATAAATGTCAAAATCACACTGTATAATGGCAGTATTCCATTATTCCAACATCGACTTTCTTTTTCAACCAAGGGTCCTAGATTTTTATCACCAACTTGTGTTGTGTTATCATAACATCCTATTTTGACATGACAGTGTCCTAATGTTCTGTGTTATCACACTGTCCTCTGGTGTCAACTCAATATTCCATCGTGTCAATACAGTGTACCATTGTGACATCACAATGCCATGTGAAATAACAGTGACCTGTTGTGTCACCACAGCACCCTATTAAATAATCACATCGCCCTCATATTACAGGGATACTGTTTGTTATCAGTATCTTATTCAATCATCACTATGCTCTATTTGTCAGCATAGTTTGCTATAGTGTATCATCATACTCTAAGTGTTACTGTCTTACTGCACTGTGATGTCACAATCGTACACATGGTGACATAGTAGGGCACTCTGTTGGCACAATAATGCACTGATATATCACAAAATGAAAATGTGATGTCACAATACAGCATTGAAATGGCACAGGAAGCTTAGTGTTGATACAATAATACACTGTTATTTAACAATAGAAGAGTAAAATAGAACAATAATTCAGTTACAATACAATAGAATATAATGTTGACACAATAAGGCACTGCTATCATGAAATAGGGCACTTTTATGTTACAAAGTATAGAAGGTGATGTATGATAGGACATTGTTATCACATACTTATATTAGAATCATCGCTATGCCCTATTTTGAAACCACAGTATCCTCTTGTGGCCTAACTTTACACTAATGTGTCATCACAGTTTCATATTGTGGTATCACAGTATCCTAATGTATTATAATAGCATTCCATTGTGATATCATAATGCCCTATTGTCACATCATAGTGCCATATTGGAACATAACAGTGGCCTGTGAGTTAATACAGTACCTTCTTGTATCATAACAGTAACCATGTGTCATCTAAGTGTTATCACATCTGTGTCCCACTGTCTGAATCTAACTATAACATTGCAGTGTCTTTTTGTCAACAAACTGTGTTCTTATGTTTTTTCTTTTTTTTATTCAATATATTTTTTATTTACATTTCAAATGATTTTCCCTTTCCTGGCTCCCCACTCCCTGAAAGTCCCATAAGCCCTCTTCCCTTCCCCTGTTCCCCTATCCACCCCTTTCCACTTCCCTGATCTAGTATTGCCCTACACTGCTACACTGAGCCATTCCTTCCAGAACCAGGGGCCACTCCTCCATTCGTCTTGGACAACATTTGATATGTGGATTATGTCTTGGGTATTCCAAGTTCCTAGGCTAATATCCGCTTATCAGTAAGTGCATACCATGATTGATCTTTTGAGATTGGGTTACCTCACTTAGTATGATGTTCTCCAGCTTCGTCCATTTGTCTAAGAATTTTATGAATTCATTGTTTCTAATGGCTAAATAGTACGCCATTGTGTATACATACCACATTTTTTGTGTCCATTCCTCAGTTGAGGGACATCTGGTGCTCTAATGTTTAATAGTACCCTATTGTGACTTCATTTTATCCAAGTGTATTATAACAGTGGTCCATTGAGATCTCACATGCTCCTATTATGGCAAAAATTCCCTATTTTCCTGTTATAGAGCAATATTGTATCACAATGATGTGGTACCACAGCCCACAATTTTGACATTATCATGTTCTAGAGTAGTATAAGATCTTAACATCACAGATCCCTCTTGTGTGAACACAGTAGTCTCTAGTGTCATAACAGTCCTCTATTGTATCACAAAGTACCCTATTGTGCTGTCTGAATGTCACATTGTGTTACCACACAGGTCTGCAATGTCACCAAAATGCTTTATTGTGTCATTATCTTCATGTATTGTGATATTACAGTGTTGTGACATGTCATTAGTATGACTGTCAACAATACAGTGCTCTCTTGTGCCATTGCAGAGACTTACTCTGATCTAAGAGTACCCTATTTTCTCATCACAGTTTCCTACTACAATAGTTTCATATTGTAATATTATAGTATCCTATTGTGTCACCACAAAGCCCTCTAGTGATATCATAGTGTCATATTGTGACATATTAATATCCTAATGTCAACACCATACCCTAATATGCCATTACAGTATCTTCTGATATACAGATGTCATCACCATAGCCAGTCTTAATATCACAGAATACAGTAGGCTTTTCATTCTGTTATATTTGGACATAACAGTATGCAAGTGTTGCATTACACTGCTCTATTATATAATCCTGGTGTGATACCATCCTACCCTCTTTTGCCTCCCTGCCCTCAAATTCCTCTACACTGGGGCATCAGACCTTCACAGGATCAAGGACCTCCTCTACCATTGATGCCCAACAAGGCCATTCTCTGCTACATGTGTAGCTGGAGCCAGGGCTCTCTCCCAGTTATGGAAACAATTCATTTACAGAGACTATTTTCAATCAATCTACTAAAAGTCTCTATTCGGAAAGTACATTACTCTCCATCTTTTACAAAATTCCCAATCATTCCTTTATAGAGATCACAAATTAAAAAAACAGTACCTTATAATACCATGACTAACTGTCCTATTAATATTCTAGTAAGATTTCTGATATACCTTCCAAATGTCCTTATGTTTTACCACCACACCATGTTTCATCATGTAACAATCTGATTTGTTATTATAATGCCAATTATAATGGAACAGGCATAATAATAATAATAATAATAAGAAGAAGAAGAAGAAGAAGAAGAAGAAGAAGAAAATATTACACTAGTGAATAATCATTTTGCCTTATTGTGTCATCACAGTATCCCAATCTGACATCACTGTGCCATATTATGGTATAAAAAGCCCCTATTGTGTCAAAGCAATATCCTATTATATTATCACAATGCCCTATTCATTCATCATAGTGTCCCACTATATCTTCAAACTACACTTATGTAACTTATGTACATAAGTGTACATTTCAGCCACAATTTGCAAACTGTACTTTGTTGTAACATCACAGTCCTACCTTGTCATCATAGTGTTGTATTTTGACATAACAATATCATATTGTGATTTAACAGTGCCTTATTGTGACAACATAGTACCTTATTGTGATATCATTGAGTCCTAGTACTTTAAAATTGTATCCCCTTGGGATATAAAAGTATCTTATTATATCAATACAGTGCAGTATTACATTCCCACAGTGTCATATTGTGGCATTATATTATCCTACTGTATCATCCTCATTTCCTATTATAACATTAAACTCTCCTATTGTGACATAGCTGTGACTTATGTTGACAGCATAGTGCTCTATTTTATTCACATAGTTTCTTAACATTGGGTTAAAGTGTTAGATTATAATCTAGCAAAGGCCTATTATGTTAAGGCACTGTCCTGTTGTGTCATCAAAGGGTTATAAGGTGTCATCCAAGTGTCCTACTATATAATTACAACAGCCTCTTATGATGTTACATTGTCCATTTGTGACCCCAAATTGCCTGGTATTGTCATTGTAGTTTCCTACTGTGATATCACAGGTCCTGTTTGTATAATATGAGGCCTTCTTGCTTTAACAGTGTGACTTATTACATCATATCACTGCCCTCTTTTATCATCATAGTATCCTACTATATAACAAGAGTGCTCTATTATATCATTATGGTGCCATCATACTGCCTTTTGTGACATCATAGTGACCTTCTTTTGTCATCAGATTGACCTATTGGAAACTCACATTGCACTAATATGACATCAAGTAATCTGTTGCATCATCACAGTCCACTATTTTATCATCATGTTACCCTAGTGGGTCATACAGTACCTATTATGTCTTCAAAGGATTCTGTTTATCATCACTTTTTTGCCACTATGATTAACTTACAATTAGTAAATTTTTTTCCCATTTTTTAGGTTGCCATTTCGTTCAAATGATTATAATGGTGTCCTTTGCCTTGTAAAAATTTTTCAGTTTTATAAGGTCCCATTTATGAATTATTGATCCAGTTGTCTGACCTGTTTTCTGTTCAGAAAAACTTCTCCTGTGCCAACGCATTTAAGGCTATCCCCTACCCTTGCTTCTTCAGGTTTAGTATATGAGTTTTATGTTGAGGTTTTTGATATACTAAGACTTGAGTTTTGTGATAAGTATGACTATAGTTAAATTCTTGTACCTGCAGTTATCTAGTTTGACCAGTACCATTTGTTGAATATGAAACTTTTCCAAAGTTAATTTCTGACTTAATCAAAACTCAGGTGTCCACAGATGTATGGATTTATGTTTGGGTCTTCAATTTGATTCTATTGACAACATGTGATTAAAAAATGTGGTACAGACCTAAACAGTCAATTCACAATATAGGAATCTCAAATGGCTGAGTAATACAGAAGTATTCAACATACTTAGCCATCAGGGAAATTCAAATCAAACTACTTTAAGATTCCATTTACACCTTTCAGAATGACTAAGATTAATAACACAATTGACAACTCATGCTAGCAAGGATGCGGAATAGAGGAACACTATTAGGCACATAACCAAAGGATGCTTCATCCTACCATAGAAATGTTTGTTCAACTATTTATAGCAGCTTTATTCATAATCTCAGAAACTGGAAATAACCTAGATGTTCCTCAACAAAATAATGGATAAAATAAATATGGTACATTTATATAATGGAGTATTACTCAGCTGTTAAAAGAAGACATCATGAATTTGCAGGCATATAGATGGAACTATAAAAAATAATCATCCTGAGTGAGGTAAGTCAGACCCCAAAATGAAGATATGGTATGTATTTGTTTATGTGCAGATATTAACTGTTAAATAATAATCAATATATAATCCACAGACCCAGAGAAGTTAGGTATACAACTCTAGTTTCCTAACTCTCCAATGCTGCAACCCTTTAATACAGTTCCTCATATTGTGGTGATCCATAACTACAAAATTGTTTTCCTTGTTACTTCAAAACTGTAATTTTTCTCCTGTCATGAATCATAATGTAAATATTTTTGAGATAAAAGTTTGCTAAGGAGTTATGACTCACAGAGTAAGAACTGCATTTATGGAGGAATGAGACTAGAAGAACGTATCTATATTCTTTGAAGGCAAAAATAGAACAGATTCTATGGGTGTACCGAGAGCAAGGAGGATGGAAATGAGAGGATAATATGGTGAAAGTGAGAAAAGTTCAGTTTGGGAGTGAGAGAGACAGCTAGAATTGAGGGGAATTTGAGGGATACTATGAAAACATGCTTAAGTGGAAACTTCCTAAAATATATGAATGGGAATTCATGAAGTCTCTAAATAGTGAGGGAGATGGAGGCCCAATTGGTCATCTCTTGTCATCAAATGAAGCTTCTCAGTAGCTACACTAGGATACAACCAATTGTGCTGTTGGCCAAAGAAGGTCCAAGGAAAATCCTAAAACAATCTAGATTATTGCTAGGACAGTAGGTTTTGCTCCTCAAACTGCCGGCAAAGCAGCATTGTTGAAGACAACATCCACACACACAATTCATTTAAGATGGAGAGGTTGATATGGTGACTGCATTAGATCTTGAACTATATGTTCTAGTACCTTTTTGGGGGAAAGCAGTTTGATGGCTACAAAAACGTGATGTAAACATCAATCTAGCTACAAACCTGTAGTCTGTGATCACAATCTGTCGTTAAAAAACTGGCTATGGAAACAATGGTTCAAATCTTGTTGGAGAAATCAAGTAATGTCTGACTTGACTTATGGCTTTCTCGATGAGATAGAATCCATACCCAAAACTGCTTAAGGAACTAAGAACCAGAGACTAAATAGCCCAGAGACCTGGGGTAAAAAATACTTGTGGTCAGAAAGAAAAAGTATTCACAAAAGTCTCCTAATGGTGTTCTGATATCCTCATAGATAAGAGTCTTCTTCAGCCACTATCAGAGAAGCTTCCTCTGGCAGAACATGGGAAGAAATACTGAGAACCACAACCAGATATTTCAGATAAGGAGATCTTGGAACATATAGCTCTGTAAGGAGAGTCTCTATCAAATCTCTCTTCTCAGAGCTCAGAGAATCCTGCAGAAGTCAGAAAGAGTGTAAAAGATAGAGCAAATGGAAAGTAAGGCCCTCTAAATCAACTGAGCAAAGCTCATATTAACTCAAAGAGGATGAAGCAGCAAGCACTGAATCTGCACAGGTCTACTCCTGGTCCTCTGCATATTTATTATAGTTTTTCTTCATTTTATTATTATTATTATTATTATTATTATTATTATTTTGACCTTGGAATGAATAAATGATTGAGTCTCTGATTCCTGTGTCTTCTCCTTGGGCTCTTTTTCTTCTGTTAGTTTGTCTTATACAAATTTGATGTGATAGCTATTTTTTATCTGATTATATATTATTTTGTTATGTTTTGGCCTTACCACTGAAAATAAAAATATATATTCTTAAAAAAGAAGTTAAATAAGAGAGCGCAAGGATGTCCATCTTACTTCAAATCATTACAGTGATTTATTTTATAAACACATTATTCTATTATTTTGGAAGATGCTGAGTTACTCATAGAAATTACAAATGTTAAAGTATTACCCAATAATACCATTACTGTTATGTATTACCAACACTGACTTTTGTTCTACCAATCCAATGTCACAAAATATTGTGCTCATTCCATTTTGTGTCATCATAATGTTCTATATTGCTATGAATGTCTTCTACAGAATAATCAAAGTATCCTATTGTTCTAATAAACCATTGTATAACATCTCAATGACTCACTGCATCATCACATTGTCATTTTGAAGCATGCCAGTGCCCTACTATATGTTTTTGATGTCCCATTCTAACAGTGTCCTATCATGATCATAGTGTCATATTGTGACATTACAGTGCCTCATTCTGACATCACAGTGTGTGATGGAGACATAGCAGAGCCTTAACCATAAATCACCATGCCCTCTTGTGTCATTTCATTATCCTAGCTTATTAATGCACTGACCCATGGTAGCATCACACTGTCTTGATGTTACATAGTACTGCCATATTTTACATCTCAATATGCTTTTGTTACACATCAGTGTCCTATTTGGTCACCATAGTGAACTATTTTGCCACCATATGTCCTATTATGACCCAAGAGTCCCCTATTATGTCTGCATAGTGTCCAAATGTAACACAACACTGACTTATCATGATATTTCAGTATCCTAGTAAGGCAACTGTGACCTACTTTGTTATTACTGTGCCCTATTTGTCATCAGAATACCATACAGTGTCTTAAGAGTGCCCTATTTTGTCAACAGTGTACCATACAATATCATCAATATGCCATACCAGGTTCCTATTGAGATCTCAATGTGTCCTATCATGTCATCACAGTCTCCTACTATATTAATTACAGTCTCCTATGGTAATATCAGTGTCTTTTCCTGAAACAACAGTGCCTTATTATGTTATTACAGGGCCCGGATGTACCATCATAGTGCCCTATTATTCCTTTACAGTGTCCAATTTAATTGTGAACCAAAAGTGTCCAATTATGACATCATATTGTCCTAGTGGACTATTACAGTGCTCTACTGTAATCCTACTGTAATATCATAAGGTCTTATCTTACTATGATATAACAGTGTCAAGTTGTGACATTACAGTGATGGATTGTGTCATCACTGTATTCTACTTTATCACAGTGCTTCTTGGTGAATCCATAGTATACTATTGTGATATCACACTGCCATCTTTTCACATAACAGTGTCCTATAATGTAACACCATTGTACTTTATTGTTCTATCACAGTTCTGTTTGTAACACAGCAGTGCTTTATTATGGCATCACAGTATACTATTGTGTCATCGTGGTACCCTATTTTGTCATCACAGTGTCCTATTTTGACATACTGCACTTGGATGTCTCATTATAATACCTTATCTTGATATGACTGTACCTATTTTGGTAAACAGAAAGTTCTTTAGAGCTGCTAGTGTCCATTTGTGAGCCATAGTCACCTATCAGGTTAACACAGTGCAGTATTATGTCACAATAGTGCCACTTTGTGATATTACAGTGTCTTACTGTATTGTAACAGTATACCCGTTGTGACATTGTATCATGTATTGTGATATATCATTGCTTCATATAACATCACAGTACTTTATCATGTTATCAATGTCCATTTTCATCAACATAATATCAAGCATATTATTACAGCACTATACTATACAAAAATCTTGCTCTGTGTGTCATTAGTATCCTATTGTGATTTTTTTCTGCTTACATGTGTCATTACAGTATCTATTGTGTCAATTTATGACATAGTTGCCATTTGAGTCACTATAATGTTTATCATGTAGTGTATCCGTTTTCTATTATGAACTAACAGTGCCCTATTGTGCAATTAGTTTCCTATTGTGAACTTACATCACTATATTTTGTCATAATGATACTTTATTGTGTCAATACAATGTCTTACTACATCACTGTAGTGCCATACTGTGCCATCACAGAGTCCTAACGTGATCTAAAAGTGCACAATTGTGTCATCAGTTTTCTACTATGACAATGCCCTAGTGTGGAATCACAGTCTCCAATTGTAACCAAAATCTGCCTATTATGTCATCATTTTCTCCTAGCTTATTGTTTTAGAGCCATGTTTTAATTATGTGTCCTACCACTATATTACATATAACAGGATGTAATATAGTACATATTACATCATTCTTTTGTATCATCCCAGTGACAGATTAAGTTGTCTTATTGACCTGGTATGCCACTACAGTGACATAATGTGATATCACAGAGTGGTATTGTCCCATGGCAGTTCTCTATTGTAACAAATCAGTGTCTCATTTCATCATCATCATCTGATTAAGTTATTACAGTGTCCTAGGATATTAGCACAGAGCCATGTTGTAACATCACAGTATACTAATATATTAAAGCAGTGATCTAATGTGTCATCCACTGATGTTTTATCACATATCAGTGCCTCATTGTACAAACAGAGTGGCCTATAAGGTTGCAATCTATTGTATCATCCTACTATCCTACTCTGTCATGAGTGTCCTATTTTGCTACCAAATTATGCCATTGTGTCATTATAGTGCCCCTATTATAACAGTACATTTTAAACCATGTTATAGTGCTCTATTCTGATATCCCAGCATTCTATTTTGATAGTAGTTCTTTATTGTGACATCATTGTGCTTTATTTTGATATCACAGTTTCATTTCTCTGACTCATAAGTTGCCATTTGTGACAACGAAATTCCCTTTTATTCTACCATAGTGTTTATTAAGACTTAATCATGCCCTATTATATCAACACAGAATGTTATTTTGTCACTACATGTGTCATCCTTACTGCATCATTACAGTACCCTTTTGTGATATCACAATGTCCTAGTTTATTAATACAACACCCGTTTGTATCGCCAATGTCTGAAATGTGGCATCACAATGGTCAATTATATATACACCGTATCATATGGTCACATTATAGTGTTATTTTGTGTTTCCTATTGGGTGCTTCCTATTGGGTCAACACAGAGCCCTACAGTGCCATCACAGCTACCTATTGCAAACTAAGTGTTTTATTGTGCCAACAGTGTCTTGCATTGTAACAGTAATGCAAAGTAATATTTTAGCCTCCTATTGTGCTAATACAGTGTCTTACTGGATTAAAACAGTATTTTTTTCCTGAAGTTTCAGTGTCCTATTGTGATATAACAGTGCCTAATTATATAAACACATTGGCCTATAGTGACATTGTTCTGCTCTATTATGTCACCAGTGTCCTACTTTCTTATCACATCTTCATTTTATGCCATCACAGTTTTACATTATATCAGTACCCTAATGTGACATTGCAAAGTAATATTGTGACATTAAAATACCCTCTTGTGACATAGCAGTGCATTATAGTGACATGAGATTGTATTGTTTTAATCACAGTTCCCTACTGTGTCATCCTAGTGAACAAAGCCACTACAGTGCACTATTTTAACAGCACAGTGCCTGCTGGTGACCTTACTCTGCTTAAAGGTCTCATTTCTATCTCCTATTATGACATCACAGTGTAGTTATATGACATTAAGTGTCCAATTGAGTAATGAAAATGCCTTACCATGCTATTGCACTGTCTTATTATGACAGTCCACTGTCATCACAGAACTTGATTGTGTCAAGGTTTCTTTTTACGATATCAAATTGTTCTATTATAATATTTTGGAGTCAAAGATAGCTTTTTCAAGAAATAGTGCTGGCTCAACTGGCAGGTTAACATGCAGAAGAATGCAAATAAATCTATGGCTCTGTACACTTATCTCTGTACAAAGCTCAAATCCAAGTGGATAAAGGACCTCCACATAAAACCAAACACACTGAAACTAATAGAAAAGAAAGTGGGGAAGTGTCTTGAGCACACGAGGACAGGGGAATATTTCCTGAGTAGAACACCAATAGCTTATGCTCTAAGATCAAGAATTGACAAATGGGACCTCATAAATTTAAAAAGCTTCTGTAAGGAAAAGGACACTGTCAATAGGACAAAATGGTCAACCAGACCCTCCAGGGCTCCCAGGGCCTAAGCTATCAACCAAGGGGTACACATGGTTCCAGCTGCAAGTGTTGCTGAGGAAAGTCTTCTCGGGCATAAGTGGGAGGAGAGGTCCTTGGTCCTATGAAGGCTCAATAGATGCCCCAGCATGAGGAAATTGAGGGTTGGGTAGATGGGAGTGGGTTGGGTGGAGGGTAATCTTCTTGGAGGCAGGGGGTAGGAGGATTGATTGGGGGTTTTCTGGGAGGGGGAAACTGGGAAAGGGTATAACATTTGAAATGTAAATGAAGAATATACTCTATGAAAAAATAATAAAAATGTATGTATTATATAGATGTTTTCTTTGGGTGCATCTATGTCCATGAAATGAATCAAGTACATATCTAGTATGCATTAGGGGCAGAAAAGAGCATGAGATTCTCTGGAACTGGAGTTATGGATAGTTGGCTGTCATGATGTGGATGATGGAAATTAAACCCAATTCAATGACCCAGTATAGTCAGGACAAGGAAGCAGGAGTGGGTGGGTTGGTGAGCATGGTGAGGGGGATGGAATAGGGGATTTTTTGAGGGGAAACCAGGGAAGGGGATAACATTTGAATGTAAATAAATAAAATATCAATTTTTTTAAAAAGGAAAAGAATAATAATATTGTAGAGTCAAATTTCCACAGAGCAGTGCACTATCCTATCAACACAGTATACTATTATGTAATCACTGTCTTACAGTATCATTAAAGTGCCATTTTGGGACACTATAGTATTCTATGATGAACTAAATGTCTCTATTGTGACATATTGTCCATTTTGTCAAATAACAGTGTTCCATTATATAAACACAGTGGCTTATTTTGACATAATTCTCCTCTATCATGTCACCAGTGACCCAATGTATCATTAATACTCCCTATTGTGATATCACAGTGTCAAGTGTGCCTTGTTTGCTTAATAAAACTTTCTTTTTTACCACGATTTATTTTATAGTGATGTAACAGTGTCTTATTGAGTCATAATAGTACTCGATTGTATCAACATAGTGTCACACTGTGTAATATGTAACTTATCTGATATTTCAGGGTCCAATTCTGCCTTTACAGTGGTACCCTATTGGCTATCATGATGCCTTATTGTGTCTTCAATTTCCTCTTTTGTCATGAGTGTGCCTTACTGTGCCATCACAGTGCCATATTGTTCCATCACAGAGTCTTTTTGTGGTCTACAAGTCCACTATTGTGTCATCAAGATATCCAATGTAATAGGCCCCTATTGTGACATCATACTCTCTTATTGTGACATAATAGAGCTTGAGTATGACTTCACAGTCTTATCTTTTGACATAACAAGAGGTGTTTTGTGTTACCATTCTGCTCTATTTGTCATCACAGTGTCTTTTTATTAAATTACTGTGGCCCAAATGTTTCATTACATTTGGGATATGACATTGTGATATCACAATACTGCATTCTAATGATTTTACTTTTGTGTCATCACACTATCCTATTGTAACTTAAGAAACCCCAGTATGTCATCAAAGACCCTTATTATGTATTTTGAGTGCCCTCTTGTGCCATTAGAGTCCTATTGGGAACCAAAAGTGCTTGCTCTATTGTGTCACCATAGTGTCATATTGTCACATAACATTATTACATTGTGTGAATTCAATGGCCTGTAGTGTTATAACACTACTCTATCATCATAACACATAACAGCATGATGTCCTACTTTACCATCCCAGTGCTCTATTGCCATTAAGTTTCCTACTACATAATCACTGTATCCCACTGTATTAATAGTATCCTACTGCAATCAAAATTAGTGTTCTACTATAAACAAATAGTTCCCTATTGTGACTTCACAATGCCTTATTCTGATAACATAGGGTTCTACTGAGATATATCAATACCTTAAATAAGATCACAGTGTTCTAATATGCTATCCCAATGTGTAGTATATTATATTGCTCTATTGTAACAGTCCAATGCCCTAGACTATCTTTAGAGTGCACTATTATGACATTTGTATGTCTAAATATATTTTTACTATGACCTATTGTGACATTATAATGTTGTTGTTGGGTTTTTTTGATGTATCAGGTGACATTTCAGTCAACAATGTACTATCATGTAATACAGTGCCCAATTGTGACCTACCAGTACCCTTGTGCATCATATAAGTGCCCTATGATTTCAACACTCTGTCCTACTCTATTATTACATTCATATTCAGTGTTCTATTGTTAAATAACAGTGCCATATTCTATCATCAATAAACCCACAATATCATTAGAATGCAGTATTGTGATATCACAATGTCATATTGCAATATATATCAGTGTCCTATTGTGTCAACGTAATGCACTAATGTACCACCATGTATACTACTGTGACTAACAGTGCTCTATTTTTGTCAGCACTATGTCCTACAATAATACTTATCTATTCTGGCATTTTTGTGTTCTATATTGTCATACCACTGCCCTATTGTTTTATCATAGTATGCTACTCTAGCATGCCACTGTCTTACTGTGTCATCATAGTGCCCTGTTATGACATTATTATGTCTGAATGTGCCATTAAAGTGTAGTATCACAGCTTTCTTTGTTTGTTAATGTGTGTGTGTGTTTGTGTGTGTATGTGTGTGTGTGTGTGTGTGTGTGTGAGAGAGAGAGAGAGAGAGAGAGAGAGAGAGAGAGAGAGAGAGAGAGAGAGAGAGAGAGGAGAGGGGTTTTAATACCCTATTGTGTCAACACAATAACCTACTGTGATGGGTAAGAAAAACATCCATCTTAGGTGTGAGGTCAGCCCTGTGATCAGCCAGAGGCTTTTAAGAAAATATGATTCAGAATAATAAAATAATTCCAGGAATACAAAGAACCAGACCCCAGAAGTTTCTCTCAGGAAGTACACACATACCACAGTAACTTTAAAAGAGGCCACCAAACTCTGTTTGAGGCTACAGTCCCAAGTTCAACTAGGGACACTGTGAAGTAATAGTACCATTTGTGTCATAACAATGACATGTGTCAATGAACTGATATTAAAACTATGGTTGATTGTGATATTATAGTGTCCTATTATGACATAACAATGCTCTATTTTGTCATCATAATGCTCTGGTTTTACCACAGTGTCCAATATTGTTACCAATGTGTACTGATGGATTATCACAGTGTCCTATTGTTCCACCCAAAATTCTTATTGGGAACTGAAAGTGTCTTTTGTGTCAACATCCTTTCCTACTATAAGTGTTCTATTGTGTAATCACAGAGACTGATTGTGTTTTCAGTCTCCTATGTGATATCACAGGTGATGTCACATAACAATCATTTATTATATGATCACAGAGCCCTATAGTGTCATAATAGTGCCTTGTTTTGTCACTACACGGCCCTGTTTTGTCATCACAAGTATCTCACTATAACAGTGCCCGATTGTGACATCCCAGTGGCCTATTGTAACTCAACAGTGTTCTATTATGACATCACAGTGACCTATTGTGCAATTGCACTACCCTATTGCATCACTACAGTGTCCTACTCTATCATAACAATGTTCAATTGTAGCATACTATGCCTGAATGTTTCATTACATTGTCCGATGGTCACAGGGTTGTTATGTGTGACATCAGTGCCATTTGGGGTCAAGTTTGTTTGCTATCGTGCCATCCCAGTATCCTATTTTGCCATTGTAGTGGCCTTTGATGTCATTACAGTACTAAATCTATCAATGTTCCTACTGTGGCATTACAGTTTCACACACTGCTATCACTGAATACTGTTGTGATCTAAAAGTTCCCTATTCTGTCATCACAGATTTCTAGTATAACAGTGCCCTTTAGGGACATCACAGTGCTCTATTATGACAAAACTGTTCTATTCTATTGCTATCATCAGGGTACCCTGTTCTGGACATCACTATATTCTCTTCTGTCACCAATGTGTTTTTCCACTTCAGGGTCCTAATTGTCATCATAGTTACCAATGCCTTATAATGTTATACTATAGCAATATTCTAGAATAGCACAGTGTCTTATTAATAGACAAACATCTATTATGGCAAAATAGTATCATATATATTGCCACAAAGCCCAACTGTATCATCACAGTCCATATTATAATATGCAATATTACCTTATATAATTACTATTCCCAATTCTGATATCATGAACTCATATTGTGATATAGCAGTGGCCCATTATGTTAACAAAATGTTCTATAGTATTATAATTGTATGCTCCTTTATAATCAGCAGTCTTTCAGGATGTTACTGTAGGTTTTGGTGATATCATAGTGTCCTGTTATGATATCACAGTGTTGAATTGTCACATAGTTATGATGTATTGATAAACACAGTGACCTGTAGTGCCATCACATTGTCCTATTGTATTATCACAGTGCTCTCTTCTATCAGAGCAGTATCCTACTATATCATCTCAGTGTTCTACAATATTATCAGAGTGACCTATTATGACATCTCAGCACCCTATTATGCTATCATTGTACCTAATTATGCAACCAAAGCATCCTATTAAGTCATCTTAATTGCCTGTCATAATGTGGTGCCATATAGGGCCATCAAAGTGCCTAGTTGTGATACCACCATGTTGTGTTGTGAAATAACAGTGCCATATTGTGCCAATAAAGTATCCTATTTTGTTATCACAGTGCCATGTTTTGTAAATAGTGTCTTATTTCCAAAATGTATTATCACAGTGTCCTGTTATACCATAACAGTGTTCTTTTGTGACATAAAACTGCTCTATTTTGTCAATGCAGTGTCCTACTGTATTCTAACTGTGCCCTGTTGTGATATCACTAATTATGTCTAGCCGCATCATCACAATACCCATGTGTGATATTATAGTGTTTTATTGTGCCATATAGCCTTGGTATGACATTAGAGGTGTCTAGTGTGATATTGCTATGTTGTGCTGTGTCATACAATGTCCTATTGTATATCACATCATTCTTCTACATTGTCTCACTACACTTTGGGCCATCAGAGGACTGTATTATTTTATAACAGTACTATTTTGCAATTTTAGTGCCTTAATATGCAATAACAGTCTTGAATACTGACAACATAATGTGCCATGCAAAACTCGTATCTTACCATCACAGTGGACTTTTCTATTATCACCCTAAACTATCTTGCACCAAAGTTCTGTAGTATTGTATCACAGTGGAGTACCTTGCAAACTGCTGTATGGTGAAATCATAGAGCTTAATAGTGCCATCATTACTCCATGTTTGCCAAAATAATGTCATGCTCCATAAATCTCTCTATCACACTTCTAAACAGCCAGCTTTTATCATCATGGTGATTTAGCTTACTAAGTCAGTATTCTATTTCAGCCTCATAGTGAACTAACATACAAACACAGTGTCCTAGTCTACCATCACAGTGACAACTGAATATTTACAGTGCTTAATTGTGCAGTGACAGTACTTGCCTTGAACACATGGGCACAAGGGAAAATTTCCCGAACAGAACACCAATAGTCTATGACCTAAGATCAAAAATTGACAAATGGGACCTCATAAAATTACAAAGTTTCTGGAAGGCAAAGGATACTGTCAATAGGACAAAATGGCAACCAACAAATTGGGAAAAGATCTTTACCAACCCTACATCCCACAGAGGGCTAATATCAAATATATACAAAGAATTCAAAAAGTTAGACTCCAGAGAGTCAAATAACCCTATTAAAAATGGGTACAGAGTAAACACAAATTTTCACCTGAGGAATATCGAATGGGTGAGAAGCACATAAAGAAATGTTCAACATCCTTAGTCATCAGGGAAATGCAAATCAAACCAAACCTGAGATTTCACCTCACACCAGCCAGAATGGCTAAGATTAAAAACTCAGGAGACAGCAGGTTCTGGCAAGGATATGGAGAAAAAGGAACACTCCTCCACTGCTGGTGGAATTGCAAGCTGGTATAACCACTCTGGAAATCAGTTCGGCAGTTCCTCAGAAAACTGGGCATAATACTACTGGAGGATCCTGCTATACCACTCCTGGGCATATACACAGAAGATTCTCCAGCATGTAATAAGGACACATGCTCCACTATGTTCATAGCAGCCTTATTTATAATAGCCAGAAGCTGGAAAGAACCCAGATGTCCCTCAACGAAGGAATGGATACAGAAAAATGTAGTATATTTACACAATGGAATACTACTCAGCCATTAAAAACAATGAATCCATGAAATTTTTACACAAATGAATGGAACTGGAAAATATCATCCAGAGTGAGGGAACCCAATCACAAAAGAACACACATGGTATGCACTCACTGATAAGTGGATATGAGTCCAGAAGCTTGGCATACCCAAGACACATTTCAAATATCAAAGAAGGCCCAAGAAGGAGGAAGAACAAAGCATGGATACTTGGGTTCATTGTAGAAAGGGGAGCAAAATACCCATAGAGCAAACAGTGGAGAAGAGTCTGAGGGAAAGACCATCCAGAGACTACCCCACACAGGGATCTGTCCCATATAGTTACAAAACCCAGAAACGATTGTGGATGCCCACAGTGCTGCATGACCAGAGCTGGTTGAAGCTGTCACCTTGGAGGTTCTGGTAGTGCATGACAAATACTCAGGTGGACACTCCCAGGCAGTCATTGAACTGAGCATAGGGTTCCTATTGGGGGAGCTAGAGAAAGGATCCAAGGAGCTGAAGATGTTTGCAGCACCATGGGAGGAACAATAATATGAGTCACCCAGTACTCCCAGAACTCCTAGAGACAAAATCATCAACCAAAGATTACACATGGAGTTACCCATGGCTCCAGACTCACAGGTAGCAGAGAATGGTCTTGTTAGACAAGAAAGTGAGAAAAGGCCCTTGGTCCTGGAAAGACTAGATCCTGTAGTGTATTCGTATACCAGAACAGGGAAGCAGGGAGGGTTGATTGGGGAAGGGGAGATGGCTTATGGGATTTTGGGGGGAAGGGAAGACCAGGAAATGGGACAACATTTGAAATGTAAATAAAGAATATATCTAATGAAAAAACACTTTTCTATGAAAATAACCAAGGCAACATATAAAAGGCAGAATTTAGTTTGGTAGGAGAGTCCTTGGTCATTATAGTGGGGATATTGGCAGCAAGGAAGAAAAATGGTCCTGGATCTATACCTAATAGCTTATTTGTTAAGACAACAACCATGAGGAAGGAGAGAGGGGGGAGGGAGAGAGTGGGAGAGAAGGAGAGGGAGAGAGGGGGGGGAGAGGGAGAGATGCAGATAGGAAGGGAAGTAGAGGAAGAGAGGAAGGGAGAGAGAGAAAAAGAAAGAGTATATAGGTTTTTGAATCCTCAAAGTATACCATCGCCTAGTGACACACTTTCTATAGACCACACATCCTAACACTTCTCAAAAATTTCTACAAACTAGTAACCACAAAAGCCAATAAGAGAGCCTATCAGGTCCATCTGCCTCCATACCACTAAAGTGCCCTTTTCTGAAAACACATTAGGGTATTATTTCAGAAAAATGCTGAATTATGCATTCATAGAGATCAAAAAATATAAAAATACTAACATGTAGTGCAATACTGTGTCCAAGTATTTCAACACAGTCTTCTATTTCATCAACCGTGATAAATAGTTTTTATCATCTTATGTTGTATCATCAATATTTTATTTTGCTGTGACAATGCCATAAAGGATAATCAATGTTCTGTTATGATATCACAGCATGCAATTGTGACTCAGCTGTGCCAATCTGTCATATCACAATGTCCTATTATGTCATCATAGTAACTTATTGTGTCATTAATTTTAAATACTAGTATATTTTTAAAATTCCCTGTTGTAATACCTCAGTTTCATACACTATCATGTTTTGTCATTACAGTTTCATATTTGTCATTCAATCTTCTCATGACATTTCTGCCATCTCTTATATATTACACTGTCCAACTGAAATATCACAGGGCTTTATTGAGTCATTGTACCTTATAGTGCCATAAATGGCCCTGGAATAAAATCATAGAAATATATTTTGCCATAACAGTGTCCTGTAATGTAACAATAGTGTTCTATTAAGCAATCACAGTGAGCTATTGTGACAAAAGTGGACAAATGTGTTATCACAGTGCCCTGTTGTGTCATTATCATGTACTATTGTGCCATGGGATGGCCCTGGAATACCATCACAGAAACAATGCTTCATCACAATACACTATTGTGACATTACAGTGTCATATTGTGACATAACCTTGCCTTACCTTGTTAAAATTGTGCCTTATTATCTTATCACAGACACTTATTGTATGTCCTACTATATTACCATAGAGCCCTATTATGACATCACAATATTTTTTGTGTTAACACTTTCATTATAAAACAGTGTTGTATTGTGACATATTTGTGCTATTGTGTCATCATAGCACACTATTTATTCATCATAGTGTTCTACTATATTATCCCAGTGCTCTATTGCACTCCTTAAAAAGACTCTGTTGTATCAGCCTCCTTAAAAAGACTCTGTTGTATCAGCACACTGCACTATTGTGATGTTAGAGTGTTGTATTGTTATATAGTATTGTATCATATTAATACAGTAAGCTTCATATGTCATTACAGTGTCCAATATCATCACAGAACCCAACTGTGTCATCAGTGTCCTATTATTACTGTATGCGAGTGCCCTATCGTGATATTATGTTGCGATTACATTGTGTTATAATGTGATTTACTAGTGGCTTATTTTCCAACTCAGTGCCCTATTTTGTCATGTAGTCCTATTGTACTATCAAAGGGTGTTAATTGTGTTCCCATAGTCACATACTGTTCCATCTCAGTGCCCATTGTTACATCACAGTGCCTTATTTTGTGTCCTGATACATCACAGTGACCTTTTGGTTCATTACAGTTCCTTATTATGATATCACTGTGCTTTTCATGTAATCAGAATATCCTATTGTGGTATCAACTCTTATACTAATTTATCTCAATGCCCTATTTTTATATAACAATGATCTATTGAGATATAATTGGGCCCTTATATATCTAGTGAAACAACACAATGTGGTACTGTGTCATTGCTGTACTCTACTAGACATTGCTTTCCTACTTTTCATTACTGTGCCCTACTGTGTCATCACAGTGTCCTCTGTGCATATATCACTACCCAATTGTCAACTCACAGTCCCATCTTATAACAGCACTGTTCCCTAATTTGGTATTGCAGGGATCTGTTAGGGCATTGAAGTATCTAATTGTATCATTACAGTTCCCTACAATATCACTGCCAAGTATGACATAACAGGGATCTATTGTATCATTAAAGTATCCCATTGTGTTATCCCAGTACATTATGGTATCATCACAGTACCTGTTTTACCATCACAGGACTCGGTACTCTACTGTTCTATAACTGTACTGTTATGCTATCAAGACTCTTGTCTCAAAATAGTGTCTTGTTGTTCCATTAGTTTCTTAATATGCCATAACAGTGCAGAGTAATGTCATGCACCTATTTGTGATGTACCTACCACACCTATGTCCAATTATAGCATCACAGTCTACTTTTGTACCATCACCCTTGCCTACATTGTTATCAGAATGCTTTATTGTTGCATCACCAGGTGTATTATACCAGCAAACTGCTCCTTGGTGAAATCAAGCTTTATAGTGCCATCTTTATGTCATATCATATCAAAATAATATGCTGTGCCATAAAAGTGTTCTTATACAATCAGTGTGCCATATTTTTGCATCAAAAGGCCTTATATTAAAAACTTATCAAAGAAGTTAGCTAAAAATAATAGTGACCTATTGTGCATGTATACTGATCTATATTGTTATTTTAATTAGCAATTGATTATACACAGTGCTCTATTGTGCCACAGAATTATGCTTAAATTACTTTTCTATTGTTGTAAAGAAAAAACATAACAATGAATACTTATAAAAGACAGCATTTAATTTGGTAGCTTGCTAAGAGTTCTAGAGGTTGAATCCATGATCATTATTGTAGGGAGTATGACAGTAGGCAGTCAAAAATGGAAATGTATCAGAACCCGTGAATTTACTTGTTAAAATAATAGTTACGAGGCAGAGATGTACTTGTTTAAATAATAGCTATGAGGCAGAGAGAGAGAGAGAGAAGGAGAGAGAGAGAGAGAGAGAGAGAGAGAGAGAGAGAGAAGGAGAGAGAGGGAGGGAGAGAGAGAGGGAGGGAAGGAGAGAAATGAAGAAAGAAAGAAAATTCACTGGGAATGGATGATCTTTTAAAACATACCCTCACTGACACACTTTCTCTTAAAAAGCCACACCTCCTAATCCTTACTAAATATTTTCTCCAACTAGGGATTAAGAATTCAAAGTATATACAGGTATATTATCACTCAAGTCACTAAAGTCACTTACTGTGTAAGCATAAACCACAATCTTTTCAGGAAACTGTCCAATTATTGATTCATATATATCATGCAAGTCAAAATAATATCCATGTGGTAGTTTGATCTATACGTGGCCCTATTTGGAGGTGTGGCTTGTTGGAGGAAGTGTGTCACTGTGGGCCTGGGCTTTAAGTTCCTGATTCTAACAATGTGGGTACCAGTCTTCTCCTAGCAGCCTTCAGAGGAAGATGTAGAACTCTCAGCTCCCCCTTCACCATGCCTGCCTGGACTCTTACCTGGTCCCACTTTGATGATCCTGGACTGAAACTCTGAACCAGTAAATGTTGTCCTTATAAGAGTTGCCATGGTGTCTTTTCCCAGCAGTAAAACCCTATGACAATCCATATATGCCATGACTGTGCCCTAGTTTTCCAACATAGACTTTTTTATACCATCCAAATGTCCAAATTTGTTATAATCATATGTTTATTACATCACAACTCTATACTGTGACATTACAGTGGGGATTCATGCTCTATTATATCATCATTATGCTCTATTGTGACATCACCATGCTCACATGTCATTACTGTACCTTCATAGCACAATAACCTTTAATGCTACATCTATATACTACTATAGTAGGCCAAGAGTAATCTAGTTTATATATTATAGTAAATTATATTTTGTTGAAACAATAAAATGTCCTAATTTTCTATCACCATCTCATGTTGTGTGTTCATAATGTCTTATTTTACCATAAGAGTCAATAAAAGACAGTGAATTAAATCATAGTGCCAAGTTTGGAAATCACAGTGTCCTATTAACATCAAATTGTTTTGCTTACATATTTCACTGATTGTACCTAATT
Organism: Apodemus sylvaticus; assembly: GCF_947179515.1. Lineage (NCBI taxonomy): Eukaryota > Metazoa > Chordata > Mammalia > Rodentia > Muridae > Apodemus > Apodemus sylvaticus. The sequence continues at coordinate 30,004,571 of NC_067483.1, forward strand.
GTGGCATCACAGTGTTGTATTATAACATAAAACACTGCCATATAATGTAACCACAGTGCCCAAATATGACATCACAGTATTCTATTATGACATAATAGTTTCCTATTGTAAAATCAGTGTTTAATTTTGATATGATGGTGCCCCATTGTGTCATCAAAATGCCTTATTGTGACATCACAATGGTCTATTATGACATCACAGTTTTGTGTATTATGTCAGAACAGTAACTCATTGTGTCTTCACAGTGATCCACAACATCACAGTTCCCTATTATGACAACACAGTGTTATATTCTGACATCATAGTACACCATTGGGAAAACACAATGTATTTTGATGTAATATTGCCCTTCTGTGACATCACAGTGACTCACTGTAATATCGCAGTGCTCTTTATTATATCACAGTATTCTGTTACATTATCACAATGTCTTGGTGTGACATCACAGTGTTGTATTGTGACATCACAGTGTTCTATTATGATATCACACTATATTGGGAATTAATTTTACAGTGTTATTTCAATGCCATATTGTGACAACTCTGTGTAGTACTTTGATATATCTGTACCCTACTGTGAAATCACAGTCTAACTTTACTACTTAACACTACTCTAATGTAATATTTCTGTGTTCTATTGTTATGTCACAATGACATAACAGAAGTGTTGTTGTGTGACAAAACAATAACTTATTATGTAATCCTTGTTCCCTGTTATTGTGATATACATTGCGTGAATCCATTCCACTCTAATCTAAGGAAAATGTCCTGTTATGTCTTCATAAACATCACACATGTCAAAATAATATTATTGAATGCCATGTATTTTGTTACTAACAAAATGTCCTGCTTTGCTATCCCATATTGTATGATCATAATGTCTTATTTTTCTATAACAGTGACCAAGAAAGAGCTACCTAAAATTCACAGTACTGTTTTGACATCACAGTATTTTTTGGTGGAATCAAAATCCTCTGCTGAAACATATCTAAGTGTCATCATAGTGCCCTATTATGCTATCATAGTACCTGCACTATTGTGACATTATTGTGTTGTATTCTAATATAATTCTTCCAGATTGTGTTATCAAAGTACCCTACTATGACCTCAGTGGTGTAGTTTGACAAAACAGTAACTTATTATGTAATCCTTGTACCCTATTGTAACAACACAATGCCCTATTAGACATTAAAGTGTAGCATAACTTAATATTACCCTCATATGTCATCACTGTGCACTATTGTGATATCACAATGGTGTATTTTGACATAAAAGTGCACTGTTTTGTTATAGTAGTGCCCCACTCTGATATCACATTATTGTATTATGACATTATAGCACGAGTACCCTATTATGTCATCATCATGTCTTATTATAATATCACAATGCCTCTTTACATTACTGTATTCATTACCATATTGTAGAACAAATTTCGTTAATGTAATGATAAATAGTATGTATAAGATAGTAGATACTAAAATGTGTGTGCATGTACACATACTATGTACATACAAACACACGTTTACATAGCAAAATAGTATAATATAGTAGATAATGCTATATGTATGTATAATATAGTAGATTTTGTTTTACCACCCAAGTGCAATAATTTACATTCATCATCATCATCCCATTTTGCATGATTATAGTGTCTTGTTTTACCAAAATGATGACCCATGAACAGGGACCTAAATTCACAGTACTATGATTTGACATCAGAATGTGCTACTTTGATATTGTATTCTTGTATTATGACATAATAGTATATTATTTTGTAATCACATTACTATGTTTTGTCATTACCATCTCCTATTGTGACATCATAGTATTCTTATTATTCTGTAATATTGCTTAATTATACCATATATTTCCATGTTTTATCAAACCACAATAGTCCCTTATTAGAAAAATACATGGCCCTATTATGTTATAAATATACCCAATTATACCTTTAGTGAACTTTATTGTCTTGCCATGACAATACCTATTGCATAAACATATTGTGACATCATAGTGATTTGCCCCAATAACATAATTTTTGGTCCTCAAAATGTCTAGTCATGCCTTTAAGTATTATGTTGGGTTAATAATGTTCTCTATTGTTCCATGTCTGTGACTTATTGTTCTACTAAATGTGCTTTCTTTGTTTAACTGTGGTCACGCCCTATTTGGCCATCATAACTTTTTCATAGCACCATACTCTTTTATCACAATGAATTGTTGTACAATTGCAGTGTCATATTATATAATAGCAGTGCTCTATTATACCAACAAAATGACACATTGTACCATCATCATACTTTATTGAGCCACCACAATATTTAATTGTGCCATCAATGTGCCTCCATTGAAATCACAGTATGTGCCTTCATATGGCTTAATATGCCAGTACAATGGTATGTTCTACCATAACAATGTCCTGGTGAACCAATACAAGTATGCTTTTGTGCCATTATCATGTCTTATTTTTGCCATAACATCTGTTGTGACAGACCATGCTCTGCTGTGCTATCAGAGTGTTATAATGTTTTTACAGTTCTCTATTGTGCCACCAAAATTCTCAACTGTACCATCACAGTACCCAGTTGAGTTTCTACATGTTCAACAGTGTTCTTCTGTTACTGAACCCTGTTGTTCTATTGCAGAGCTTTGTTGTGCAGCACTGTGCTTTCAAAGTGGCCTGTTGCGCAATCACAATATCCTATGGTGTCATCACTGTGCCAAACTGTGACTCCAGTGTGCCCTGTTGTGCCATCCCAACAAGTTCTTGAGACATGACAATGTATACAATATTATACTACCCTGTTACAGAGCTTTATTGTATCATTAGAATGTCCTGTTGTGCTATGTCTTCTTTCTATCAATTTAATGACCATGGTCTAGGAACATCAGAGTGCTATAGGATGCTTCATGATGCTCTTTTATTTAACCATCACCATGTTCTATTCTACCATCAGAATGCCTTATTTTTGCATCATAGAGCCCTATTGTAGCATCACTGTACTCTGTTGTGACATCACTATGCTTTGTTGTGACATCACAAATCCCAGGACCACCATTTTGATATTAGTGTATTATTGTGCCAACTCAGTGTTCTATTGTGTGATAATAGAATTCTTGTCGACAATTGTTGCAATGTACTTGTTGTGCTATCACAATATCTTAATCATAATTTCCCATCATAATTATTTTCTGTGGCATAATGACATTTTTGAGTGACTAAAGTGATCTGTTTTCCAATCACAGTGCATTATTTTGCCATCCCTATGAGCTAGTATAAAATGAAAATGTGATATTTGCCATAACAATGCCCTATTGTGCTATCACAATGCAGTATTGTGGCAAAACAATGCATTATTGTGTTACCACATTGTCATGTTTTGTTGTGGCAATGGCCTATTGTGTGATGATGCTGTGTTATCAAAGTGGCTTATCTGCTGTGCTATCGTAGCTTTGTAGGTATACCATCACAATGCTTTGATTTTCCAACAGTGCTGGACCATCTCACACAGTGTTTTGTTCTTTTATATTTAAAACATAGTGGAGAAATTTTGCTATATTTTTAGCAACATTGTTAAACTATAAGAGGTGACCTCCTACGGTGAGTTTTTGAATAACTGTATTTCATGTGCCATGTTTACTTTTAACAAAAGTTGTAGGTCATTGACTCAAATTACAGAAACCCAAAATCTTCAGAACATTTTTCAAGTACAATATACTCACTGTAAAGAGCAAGTTTGTTTCAAAGATGTTCTAGTATAGCTGTTTTTCTAAGATTAATTTTTTTTAAAACCTACTTTTTTTTATTCGATATATTTTTTATTTACATTTCAAATGATTTCCCCTTTTCTAGCCCCCCACTCCCCGAAAGTCCCAAGAGCCCCCTTCTCTCCCCCTGTCCTCCTACCCACCCCTTCCCACTTTCCCGTTCTGGTTTTGCCCTATACTGCTTCACTGAGTCTTTCCAGAACAAGAGGCCACTCCTCCTTTCTTCTTGTACCTCATTTGATGTGTGGATTATGTTTTGGGTATTCCAATTTTCTAGGTTAATATCCACTTATTAGTGAGTGCATACCATGATTCACCTTTTGAGTCTGGGTTACCTCACTTAGTAAGATGTTCTCTAGCTCCATCCATTTGCCTAAGAATTTCATGAATTCATTGTTTCTAATAGCTGAATAGTACTCCATTGTGTAGATATACCACATTTTTTGCATCCACTCTTCTGTTGAGGGATACCTGGGTTCTTTCCAGCATCTAAGATTAATTTTTTAAAGAAACATGTCTTGATTAGCCTAAACTGGTCCAAAACTAGTTATATGGCCATGGATTATCTTGAATTTCTTTGCGACTTGCCAGTTGTTGAGGTGACATGTGTGTGGCCCTACCAGAGATCTGTTGTATTAGAGAGTGACTCCAAGGCTTTGTACATACTACTAAAACATACTTCTTCTTTCACCGTCCTAATAATTCTTACATAAAATGTAACTTTCACTAGGATATATTGCTAACTCATAGAAGAACCTCATTTAAAATGCCCTCCTTTGTATTAAAATATTTTCACGTGCTAGACCTTTCTCCACTAATTAATGCAAATGTGCAACTTCTACATCAATTGACATTAAACTATTTCCCACTTACCATGATTTGAAAATATGTGGTTGGATACCCTGAACAGCTCTTAAAGGTCAATTACTGAGAGCGTAAATAGGCTTTCAATTTACTCAGAAATAAATTCTAACATTGTCTCACTTCCTATAAATTAGTTTTCCTTCCAGCATATTGATGTAGAAAGAAATTTAGGGCAAAGCAAAAGACAAATGCCCAACCTAAATTTTACTTAACCCAAGGAGTACAAAGAAGAGGGTGAAATTAGTAAGGCAGAAAGAAAAGTGTCAGAAGAGACTGAGAAGGCCTACGAAGTGTCACATTTTGGTAGTGATATGGCCATTACAATGGCATGAGATCAGCTACCATTGCCAGAAACAGGTGTGTGCAAGCCCATGCCTCCCATCAATCAAGCATGGGTTAGAAAAGGACTCACAGGACAAAGCCAAAATCTAATGGACTCTTGGTTATTTGTAATTTCTGGAAGAGAATCATTATGTTTGTATTCTTACAGGAAAGCCAAAAAAAAAAAAAAAGCAAAAAAACTTCATTGGCTACTTAGATGCTCATAGAATTCCCTTTTAAACTAAGTGGGTCACAAGACAAAAAACTATAAGACAAAAATAAGGGATTTACAAAGGTGGTAGATCCCAAATAGTGGGAGAAATTTAGGCAAGAGTGGGATTGAGAGTAAACAGATTTTGTTTTTTATGTATATGAAAGTGTCAAAGAAGAAAAATAATAAAAGTTATAACACATAGTTTCAGAAATCATAATTTTAATATAGAAATATTTCTTTGTCTATATTAACTGACCAAACAGTATTACCACAGGCAAAGATTGAGTCCAGTGACATCTGCTGTCATTTCCAGGATTTTGTGTTCTGGAACAATAAGTTGAATAAGAGAAGGTGGATAGTTGCAAAAATGGGGATAGTTTTAATGAAAAGAGTATTTTTGAAGACAGGATACGGGACATTTTGGGCAAACAAAGAGAAGATAAAAGGATGGTGACCTGTTATAATTAATTTTCATTGAATTCTTTTTTTTCTGCATCTGTTTTAGTGTCTTATAGCTAGCCCTATTCAGGTGCCAGTGATTCACATTTCTCTGTTACTCTCTCTCCAACTCTTTCACTTAAATCTGAGTAAGGAAAAGTAGATGTTTCACCACAGCAGTTCTTGCAAAAAAGTGTTTTCTTCATTTCTTCGGGATATGATGGGTTACAGACAGTCAAGTTGTAGAGCTTTTCCCTCCCAGAAAACTAGGATATACCTTGCATAGCTTTCTAGAGAGTCTCCATAAGCAATACCTTCTGTAGACTTAATGACTATCCTCTGTACAGTTACTACCTGCTTCAAACTGCCTACACACTCTCTACGTATGGCCTGTTTCTGTCATTTGTGGCACATGTGTGGGTTAGGATACCTGGTGTGGAATTCTGCTACACACACTAGAAACCTACAAAAGTAGCAAATTTCATTGTTAATCATGACTCAAGTGGCTTTCCCTTTAGGACCACCTTGATTTGTCTATAGTGCAATATCATCTCTCTCCAAATGAAGCTCTCCTCAAGAGGAGCTTACATCAGGATCTTATTATGAAAGCAATACAACATCTTTGATATTATATATATATACAAATATATATATGTATATATATATCATCTATCATGTTTAAGTCCTAGCTTGTGTTTATGAAGCAATTTTTCAAAATGTAAATGAATAAAATGATTAACAAAAAATTAAGCAATTTAGCAATTTGTCCATTACAAACATATATGAGTGTTTGTGTATATATGTGTATGTTGTCTGTTTATGTATATGTACATTCTTTTTTTAAAGGTGCTATTATTTTATTTGATAGATTTTTTTATTTACATTTCAAATGATTTCCACTTTTCGGGCTCCCCACTCCCCGAAAGTCCCATAAGTGCTCTTCCCTCCCCCTGTTCTCCCACCCACCCCTTCCCACTTTCCTGTTCTGGTTTTGTCCTATACTGCTACACTGAGTCTTTTCAGAACAAGGGGCCACTCCTCTGTTCTTCTTGTACCTCATTTGATGTGTGGGTTATGTTTTGGGTATTCCAGTTTTCCAGGTTAATATACACTTATTAGTGAGTGCATACCATGATTGATCTTTTGAGACCGGGTTACCTCACTTACTATGATGTTCTCCTACTCCTTCCATTTGTCTAATAATTTCATGAATTCATTGTTTCTAATGTCTGAATAGTACTCCATTGTGTGTGTGTGTGTATATATATATATATATATATATACCACATTTTTTGCATCCATTCTTCTGTTGAGGGATACCTGGGTTCTTTCCAGCTTCTGGCTATTATAAAAAGGACTGCTATGAACAGAGTGGATCATGTAGCCTTATTACATGCTGGGGAATCCTCTGGGTATATGCCCAGGAGTGGTATAGCAGGATCTTCTGGAAGTGAGGTGCCCAGTTTTCTGAGGAACCGCCAGACTGATTTACAGAGTGGTTGTACCAATTTACAACCCTACCAGCTGTGGAGGAGTGTTTCTCTTTCTCCACATCCTCACCAACACCTGCTGTCTCCTGAATTTTTAATCTTAGCCATTCTGACTGGTGTAAGGTGAAATCGTGGGGATTGTTTTGATTTGCATTTCCCTAATGACTAATGAAGTTGAGCATTTTTAAAGAAGCTTCTCCACCATCGGAAGTTCTTCAGGTGAAAATTCTTTGTGTAACTCTGTACCCCATTTTTAATAGGGTTATTTGGTTTTTTGGGGTCTAACTTCTTGAGTTCTTTGTATATATTGGACATTAGCCCTCTATCTGATGTAGGGTTGGTGAAGATCTTTTCCCAATTTGTTGGTTACCAATTTGCCCTTTTCATGGTATCCTTTGCCTTACAGAAACTTTGTAATTTTATGAGGTCCCAATGGTCAATTCTTGATCTTAGAGCATACGCTATTGATGTTCTGTTCAGAAACTTTCCCCCTGTACCAATATCCTCAAGGGTCTTCCCCAGTTTCTTTTCTATTAGCTTCACAGTGTGTGGCTTTATGTGTAGGTCCTTGATCCATTTGGAGTTGAGCTTAGTACAAGGAGACAAGGATGGATCAATTCGCATTCTTCTGCATGCTGAACTCCAGTTGAACCAGTACCATTTGTTGAAAAGGCTAACATTTTTCCATTGGATGTTTTCATCCCCTTTGTCAAGGATCAAGTGGCCATAGGTGTGTGGGTTCATTTCTGGATCTTCAATCCTGTTCCCTTGATCTGCCTGCCTGTCACTGTACCAATACCATGCAGTTTTTAACATTATTGTTCTGTAGTATTGCTTGAGGTCAAGGATACTGATTCCCCCAGAATTTCTTTTGTTGTTGAGAATAGTTTTAGCTATCCTGGGGTTTTTGTTATTCCAGAAGAATTAGAGAATTGCTCTTTCTAACTCTATGAAGAATTGAGTTGGGATTTTGATGAGTATTGTGTTGATTCTGTATATTGCTTTTGGCAAAATGCCCATTTTAACTATATTAATCCTGTCGATCCTTGAGCATTTGAGGTTTTTCCATTTTTTGAGGTTTTCTTCCATTTCCTTCTTCAGAGTCTTGAAGTTCTTGTCATACAGATCTTTCACATGTTTTGTAAGAGTCACCCCAAGGTACTTTATACTGTTTGTGGCTATTGTGAAGGGTGTCATTTCCCTAATTTCTTTCTCAGCCTGCTTATCCTTTGAGTATAGGAAGGCTACTGATTTGCTTGAGTTGATTTTATAACCTGCCATTTTGCTGAAGTTGTTTATCAGCTTTAGGAGTTCTCTAGTGGAGTTTTTTGGGTCACTTAGATAGAATATCATATCATCTGCAAATAATGATAGTTTGACTTCTTCCTTTTCAATTTGTATCCCTTTGACCTCCTTATGTTGTCTAATTGCCCGAGCTAGTACCTCAAGTACAATATTGAAAAGATAAGGGGAAAGGGAGCAGCAGCCCGGTCTAGTCCCTGATTTTAGTGGTATTGCTTGAAGTTTTTCTCCATTTAGTTTGATGCTGGCTACCAGTTTGCTGTATATTGCTTTTATTATGTTTAGGTATGGACCTTGAATTCCTGTTCTTTCTAAGACTTTAAGCATAAAAGGATGCTGAATTTTGTCAAATGCTTTTTCAGCATCCACTGAAATGACCATGTAGTTTTTTTTTGAGTTTGTTTATGCAGTGGATTGCATTGATGGATTTCTGTATATTGAACCAACCCTGCATCCCTCAGATAAAGCCTACTTGAACATGGTGGATGATCATTTTTAAGTGTTCTTGGATTCAATTGGCAAGAATTTTATTGAGTATTTTTGCATCGATGTTCATAAGGGAAATTGTTCTGAAGTTCTCTTTCTTTGTTGGATCTTTGTGTGGTTTTGGTATCAGTGTAATTGTGGCTTCATAGAAGGAATTGGGTAGTGTTCCTTCTGTTTCTATTCTGTGGAATACTTTGAAGAGTATTGGTGTTAGGTCTTCTTTGAAGGTCTGATAGAATTCTGCACTGAAGCCATCTGGTCCTGTGCTTTTTTTGGTTGGAAGGCTTTCTATGATCCCTTCTATTTCATTATGGGTTATGGGACTGTTTAGATGATCTATTTGGTCCTGATTTAATTTTGGTATTTGGTATCTATCTAGGAAATTGTCCATTTCCTCCAGAATTTCCAGTTGTGTTGAGTATAGGCTTTTGTAGTAGGATCTGATGATTTTTTTGGATTTCCTCTGTTTCTGTTGTTATATCCCCCTTTTCATTTCTAATTTTGTTAATTTTGATACTTTCTCTGTGACCTTTGGTCAGTTTGGCTAAGGATTTATCTGTCTTGTTGATTTTCTCAAAGAACCAGCTTCTCGATACTTTGATTCTTTGTACGGTTCTCTTTGTTTCCACTTGATAGATTTCAGCCCTGAGTTTGATGATTTCCTGTCTTCTACTCCTTCTGGGTGCACTGGCTTCTTTTTGTTCCAGGTCTTTCAGGTGTGTTGTTAAGCTTCTAGTGTATGCTCTCTCCGTTTTCTTTTTGGAGGCACTCAGGGCTATGAGTTTTCCTCTTAGCACTGCTTTCATTGTGTCCCAAACATTTGGGTATGTTTTGCCTTCATTTTCATTAAATTCTAAAAAGTCTCTGATTTCTTTCTTTATTTCTTCTTTGGCCAAGGTGTCATTAAGTAGAGTATTGTTCAGCCTCCATGTGTATGTGGGCTTTCTGTTGTTTTTGTTGCTATTGAAAACCACTTTTACACCATAGTGATCTGATAGGAGGCATGGGATTAGTTCGATCTTCTTGGAGTTATTGAAGTCTGTCTTGTGACAAATTATATCGTCAATTTTGGAGAAGGTACCAAGACGTGGCTGAGAAAAAGGTATATTCTTTTGCTTTAGGGTGAAAAGTTCTATAAATATCAGTCAAGTCCAATTGGTCCAAAGCTTCAATTAATTTTACTGTGTCTCTGTTTAGTTTCTGTTTTCCTGATCGGTTCATTGAGGAGAGTGGAGTGTTGAAGTCACTCACAATTATTGTGTTAGGTATAATGTGTGCTTTGAGCTTTAGTAAAGTTTCTTTTACGAATGAGGGTGCCCTTGAATTTGGTGCATAGATATTCAGAATTGAAAGTTCTTCTTGGTGGATTTTTCCTTTGACCAGCAAGAAGTATCCTTCTGTGTCTCTTTTGATGACTTTAGGTTGAAAGTCAATTTTATCTGATATTAGAATGGCTACTTAGGCTCGTTTCCTGAGACCAGTGGCTTGTAAAATTTTCTTCCAGCCTTTTACTCTAAGGTAGTTTTTGTCTTTGACATTGAGGTGTGTTTCCTGTATGCAGCAAAATGTAGGGACCTGTTTCCTTATGCAGTCTGTTAGTCTATGTCTTTTTTGGGGGAGTTGAGTCCATTGACATTAAGAGATATTAAGGAATAGTGATTATTATTTCCTGTCTTTTTCAAAGTTATTTTTATATTTGAGTGGTTATCTTCTTTTGGGTTTGATGAAAGAAGGTAACTATCTTGATATTTCCAGGGTGTCATTTCCTTCCTTGTATTGGAGTGTTCCTCCTATTATTCTTTGCAGAGCTGGGTTTGTAGAAAGATATTGTGTAAATTTGGTTTTGTCATGGAATATCTTGATTTCTCCATCTATAGTGATTGAGAGTGTTGCTGGGTATAGTAGTCTTGGCTGACATTTGTGTTCTTTAGAGTCTGCATGAGATCTGCCCAGGATCTTCTAGCTTTCATGGTCTCTGGTGAGAAGTCTGGTGTGATTCTGATAGGTCTTCCTTTATATGTTACTTGGCCTTTTTCTCTTACTGCCTTTAATATTCTTTCTTTGTTTAGGGCATTTGGGGTTTTGATTATTATGTGACAGGAGGTATTTCTGATCAGGTCCAGTCTGTTTGGAGTTCTGTAGGCTTCTTGTTCATTCATGGGCATCTCTCTCTTTATGTTGGGAAATTTTTCTTCCATAATTTTGTTGAATATATTTGCTGGCCCTTTCAGTTGTAAATCTTTTCTCTCATGTATACCTATAATCCTTAGGTTTGGTCTTCTCATTCTGTCCTGGATTTCCTGGATGTTCTGGGATACAAACTTTTTGCATTTTGCATTTTCTTTGACTGTTGAGTTCATGCTTTCTATGGTATCTTTGGCATCTGAGATTCTTTCTTCCATCTCTTGTATTCTGTTGTTGATATTTGCATCCATGGCCCCTGATTTCTTCTCAATGTTTTCTATCTCCAAAGTTGTCTCCCTTTGTGATTTCTTAGTTGTTTCTACTTCTGTTTTTAGATTCAGTATGGTTTTGCTCAGTTCCATCATTTGTTTGTTTGTGTTTTCCTTTAATTTTTAAGAGATTTTTATGTTTCCTCTTTCATGACTTCTGCCTGTTGACTCAATTTCTCCTGCATTTCTTTAAGGTTTTTTTATTTTTTTATTTTTTTTATTTATTTATTTTTTTTTTTTGCATTTGTTCTTTAATGGCTTCTATCTTTTGAGCCTTATTCTCCTGAATTCCTTTAAGTGATTTTTGTGTTTCCATTATAAGGGTTTCTCGCTTATTCACATTCCCCTGTATTTCTTTAAGAGATTCATTTATGTCCTTTTTGTGTTCTTCTAGCAGCATCATGACCAGTGATTATAAATCCAAATCTTGTTTTTCTGGTGTGTTGGCATAACCAGGACTTGCTGATGGTGGAGAGTTTCGTTCAGATGCTGCCATATTGCCTAGATTTCTGTTAGTTGCGTTCTTGCATTTGCCCTTTGCCAACTTGTTCTCTGGCGTTAGTTGGTCTTGTCTCTGGCTGGTATTTGAGCCTCCTGTGAGGCTCTAGGGCTATTTCTACAACACTGGATGACTGGGTTTCCCCTGTCGCAGATTGCTGATGTTCTGTCCGCCTCTTTGGTGCTCTTGCAGCCATAGTGTGCTTTGCCCCAGATTATGTCTGTGAATCAGATGGTACAGGTTTGCTCCTCCAGGGAGTGCTGATGGTGTATGATGTGGGACCTTTTCAAAGTGATGATCACTCTGATGGGCAGCAGATCTCACAACTGGGTTGGTGGACACACACTAGCCTAGCTGCTCATGCTCATGCTCGTGAGTCTAGGAAAAAGCCTGGCAGGCCCAGGTCCTAGCAAAGTTCCCCTCGATCTATGAGTGTTAACTGGTTCTGTCAGGTGGCCTGGATGGCAGCGTGCGCTTGCTCCCTGAAAGTGCCTGGAGAGTCTGCTAGGCTAACAACCTCCTGGCCGGGTTGGCACACAGATAGCCCACTGAGCTGCCCAGTTCTTCGGGTCAGACCAGGGCCTGTTGGGCCTAGAGCCCCGCTATGTTAGCCTCGGGCTATGACTGTTAACCAGCTTTGCCTGCTAGAACTCTCTGGTGTCCTGTAGTCAAAATGATGGCGAGTACACTGCACCGGGCAGACAACCTCCTGGCCAGGTTGGCATACCGATGCCCACCCCAACAGTCCAGGGCCTGGGTGCAGGCCAACGCCTGGGCTTAGACCCCCGCAATGTTGGCCTCGGGTTATGTTTGCGTACCTCATGCTGTCTGATATCTCTGGCATCCGAGATCCAAGATGGAGGAGAGTCTCTCATAACTGACTGGCGGGAGGCAGAGTTCTGATGTGGCTTCTGTGCGGTGAAAGGTGCTGTAAATCTGCCACTGCTTGCAGCCCGGCTGGCCAGCAATGGTCAGTGGTAGTGGGCACAGAGTCTGCCTGGACCCTGTCGCCTTGGTTCCACTGCTGATGGCCCTTCCTCTCCACCAGCTGCTGCTGCTGTTGCCACTGTGGTTGCTGCCCCTCCCCTGTATATGTACATTCTAACATCCTTTGTCATTATATCTGAAGTATAAAATATTATTTCCTAAGGATAAGCTGAAAGAGTTCAACCAGAAGTCCACAGTTATTTGAGTTACAACTGGTTAGTGTCTTCAACAAAATTCTTAGCAGTGGGGAAAATTTATTAATGGGTTGTAGAGATTTTGTATTGGAAAAGTTCACATTCTATCCCAATACACAATTAATATTCATGCGGTTTGAAGGAATAGTCAAGTATTAATATAATTAAAGGAAGTAACTTTAAAAATCAGAACACACAAACATACTTACTATGAAATATTTTGTTTTCTTTTGTTGAATAATTTCTCAAAATGATAAAGAAAATTATATTTCTGTGCTGACTAAGCTCTATCTCCTGGAATTCATGCTGTAACAAGAAAAATGTGCATAACTCTGCTATTCTTATAACTGTTTATACTTCAGGGGAGGAATTGTTGTGATTGTTCTTAATAATGAAATGTTCTCTTTATTTTGTGGATTATAATTTGTTTTTCATGGATGCGATGACACTTTGAACCAATTTACCATTTTGAATTTTAAATTTGTATGTGTCATATACAGAGGAATCTCAAATATTTATATTGTTCTTCTAAAAGTTGTTTTCAAATTTATTTCAAACAAGTACCAATTACACTAGCTCTCTGTTAGAAACAATCACATAATTATTTATCCTTAGGTTTCTTAATACCACAATCTCTTCCAAATACCTAATACTATTTGTATGTTGTGGTTTTGGTCTTTTATTTTATATTTAAAAATCAGAGCTTTAAAATGTAGCACTGACTAGCCTGGAATGCACTATATAGGCCATACTGACTTCAAATTCACAGACATCCCATTGCCCCTGCCTCCCAAATGCTGAGATTGGATGTATACTCCACCATATCTTGCTCTAACATTATATTTTAATGGAAAACATATTTACCATTCAGGAATAATAAATGAAGGTAAGTGAAGTCAGAAATGAAGGCTCAGTGAATAAGACTTTTGCTAATCTTGCCCAGACTTTTGTACAGCCCCAGCATCAATATCAGGGAGCTCACAACAAGCTCTGATTCCTTATCCAGGTGATCTCACATTCTTCTGGCCTCTATAGGTACCTATATACACTATGTGTATTTTACATACACATATAAATAAAATTAAAAGAAATCTTTTCAATCTAAAATGAAAATCTTGTATATTTTTATACTTTAGCTGTTCAGCACAATTTGTTTAATAATTCTTCCTCATTTTAATGTTTACTTTGAAGTACCACATATATAATTTCAGGCCTTTTTTTGACAATGTCAACCTCATTTATTTGTTTTCCTTTTTCGCCATACAATTTTAGAGTTTATTTTATTTTATTGGATAGTTATTTTCAATATAGGGTCTCTCATATTCCAGACTGCCCTCAAATTCTCTTTTGTAATTAAAGGTGACCTTGGATATCTTGAACACTTACATGAATACTCATTCTGTCTTCCATCTCCCAAGTGCTAGGAGTTCAGTCTTATATCACAATGCCTGATTATTCAGTGTGGAGAATTGAAACCAAGGTCTCTTAGAGCTAACTGGGTCCTGAGCCACTCAATTAAATCTCTGTTCTCTTCCCATAAAATAATATTTGGTAAGAGTAATATATTTTTCATCTTCATGCAACAAATAAATGAGACATCTAGTCTATTTAATGCATATGCCTGTCTCATTGCATTGCATTTAATCAAAAGATCACATATCATAGAATGAACGCTTTATTTACAATATAATTTAAAAATTTTAAACCTTATTTTCCCCTAAAATAACAACCCATTTTGACTGATCATGGACAACCATGAGAAGTATAACAATTTTAATTAACTCACTCCAACATCAAGACTACAGTATAGTGCAATAACCATGATGTTGAGAACTATGGATCCCGGGCCTTAGGATTGCATGCATATGGGTACATATGCCTTAATTTTGTTTGCCTCAGTTTCCAGGTAATGATAGTGTGTTCAAGTAAAACAGATGGTTTTATTTAAAGCCAGGAAGTTATTGAAGATGTCAATAAAGATGTGCTTATGTCAAAGGAAAAGGCTGTGGGTTGAAAAGATATGACAATAACTAACCTTGGGATAAAAATACAGTCAGACATCTATAAAGATTAATGTGTTCTTTATACGCTGCTTATGACAAATGAGCTGAATACTAAGGTGACGAGAAAGGTTTGTTGTTCAACAGGAAATGGAACTCTGGGGACAGATCTTCACAAAGCAATTACTTTAATGGTGACATTAATATCTGGAGAATGTTGCTTTTCCCCATAGCAAAAGTAACATTCAATTGATTCTCAACACAAAAGTCCATCTAAACAATTCTGTAAGGTCTCTAATGGTAGGGAAGTCATATATAGGAGGAATGGACTCATTTCCTCCACTACTGCATGTACATTCATCTAAGCTGGAACATGGCCCACACTAACCAAGTTAATATTAAAAGCACAATGTTCTTGAAGCTGCCAAATACTCTGCTCAAAGCTCAAATAAAGTAAGTCTGGAAAATGTCAAACACATCATTCTCTAAGCCACTGAACTGAGCAGACAAGGGAGCGAGGGGCTCAGCAACTGGCTCTTTATCCGCCTCCTTAATATAGTGTAAGGGAGGAGGTATATATATTTGCTTTGTTTCATGTTGTCAACTTCATAGAATCTATAATTATCTAGGAGACAAAATTCTGGGTGTGTCTGTGAGGGAGTTTCTAGATTAAGTGAATTCAGTGGAATAGACTCACCCTAACTGTTGTAGTACAACTTTATGGATTTGGATCACAGATTACATAAAAATAAAAAATTTGAGCACTATCCAGGCAACAGAGTTTATGGACATAAAAGGGAACCTGAACCTATGAACTTACACTGTTTCAATGATATGCACAAGATCTGTCTAATTTTCCAGAAAGGAGTGGTGAGATGGGTATTGAACCCTACTTCTGGCTAAGAAGCTATTTATTGGCAATTGATAGCTGAAGAGAGATGGAGAGGCACCTTTCTTCAAAAATATGGCACCTTGTGAGGTGAACATACTTCACTGGAAGTCCACATATCTAAGAATAAATGGGGAGCACAAATTTTACCTGATTTTTTAAAAATATTGTCAACTTATTCTACCAATGTTCTATGTTGTAAAGGTAGAAGGAGTAGTAGCAGATGATTCACAGGGAGTGGTGAATATGATCAAAACACATTGTACAAAATCTCAAATAATTAATAAAATGAGAAAATATCAAGGAACGATTATGAATAAACTGAACTATGTAGAAGATTTGTTTTTCATTTATGTGTTATTTGCTGATTGGTGAATTTCACTACTTATAAATCAAAGTTTCTTATAAATCCAAGTTTTCTTTCCCCGCATTTTGAAAAGCCTACTCTGATGTTAGACAAACTTTAATCATTGATATCATTATAAATAGTTCATAGATATATGAATTCCTGGACAAGAAGAGATTTGAGGACTAGGGATGAGGGTATGTAGGTCAAATACTTGCTTCACAGTCACAAAGCCATTTTCTCCACTTCCAGCACCCGTAAACTGGGGTAGTGATTCCTGTCTGTATTCCCAACACTTGTGTGGTAGTAAGGAATGATCAAAAATTCAAGGTTATGCTGAGCTACACAAAGAGTTCAAGGACAGCCTGAGTTATACAAGATTTTGTATAAAGGAAGGGATAAAGGAAGGAAGGTAGACAGGGAGGGAGGAAGGGAGGGAGGGAAGGAGGGAGGGAGGGAGGGAAGGAGGGAGGGAAAAGTAAAGTAAAGCAGAAACATTAGGGTTCATGGAGAGGGGAGTAGAAGTGATCTTGAGTGAGTGCTCCCGTAGGAAGTTCTTAAAACACAAAACTTAAAAGGAAGAAAAGGGAGCACAGGGATGCGAAGGTTATTTCATTCAGTGTTCTTCAAAACTGTGAAATAATAGTCACTTCTGTGACCAATGAGGACAATTATGAAAATTATGCATTAGAAAATCATAGACTTCCGAGTGATGTGATTTGCTTCTCTGTGGCTGTGATGAACATTACAACCAGGTGCAGCTCGGGGAAGAGAATTTTTATTTGGCTTACAGGTTAGGGTCCAACATGAAAGAAATCCTTAGAGCATTAAGAGATTGTTTGAGGGAATTTTTACTTTCTCTCTCTCTCTCTCTCTCTCTCTCTCTCTCTCTCTCTCTCACTCACTCTCTCTCACTCTCCTTTCTGTATCATTGTGGTAGTTTAATTATGAACCTCTGAAGTGTGAACTTTGAAGATGATTTTCAAAGGGTAGAAAAGGCCAGTTTAGATGATCGTAAATCAAGTCATATAGACAAATGTATAGGGGCCTGAACATCTTCTAATGATACATCATTGTAAAAAACCAAGAGACATGAAGGAACACCCAGGTATTAACTATATTTCTTGACCTATGCAAAGACAGAACAAATCTAGTTTTAGTGTAAGAAATACTTGAAGACTTGAATAGCAACTGAAGAGAGTTAAGAAAGAAAATAGGAAATTCAATTTCAGAAAGTACCACCAGATACTGAACAAGGAGATAATAGGAGATTGCTGAGGAGAAATTCAATTTTCTCGATTACTTGGCTAAGGCACTACTTGCTATGGTATTGGATCTTCCTCTCAGCAGCACATTACATTTAAATTTAAATGAGTACATTGCAGACGTGGGAAACACTGGGTTTCATAGACAAAGAAACAGGATGATTAGGGACTCACCTTTAAGAATAAGAACCAATTAAGCCATTCAGTAATTTTAAGGGAACATAACTTATGAAATCTGCTTGTTTCATAAATGTCTTACCAAGAGTCAACACTATTGTCATTTTATTAGGAAACTCTTGTAAATAATTCCATGCTTACACATAATTTTAATAATACAGGATCAACTACATTATTCTAAACTGTATATTTTTTTAAGTGTAAAATTCTGATTCCCAATTATCAGGCAATTCCTAGGCATACGCTCATATCCTTACTGTCTATATTCCTGATTAACCACTCATCCAAGGTTATAGTACTTGAAGCAGAGTAAGCAGAGTAAAAACTGATTGTGGGCTAATGAGGTGGTTTAGCAGAACATTTACAATCAAGGCTGACAGTTTGGTCCCCAGAGACCTCATGGAAGAAGAAGCATATTTACCCTTAGAAGTCAATACAAGGCTCACACAAGATGTGGTATGTACCACACAACACATACATAGATACACAATAAATAACTGTAATAAAATTTAAGCACTAAAAATTTCTACTTCAACCCATCCTACTTCTGCCACTTCATGACAGGAACTCAATGATATAAAAAAAAATATCTGAAAAAGAGTTTTACTACTCCACTCTCTTGTTAAGTAAAGGATTGCCATGGGGATAATAAAATTCTATTTGGTTGCATTAGCATTAGCATCAATAATGACAGCGAATGAATATGTTCAGACTATGACTTGGGGAAATGAACTTCCCAGATCCCTTTTCAGAAGGTACATAGGCAAATCCTAGCTCAACCATTAGATAGGAACGCCATGAGAAAGATTGTCCCCACTTTGATATATGGGAATACACCATGTCTTCTTTGAATGCAAATCACAGAAGACTAGAAAATCAAGTTACTTAAGAAAGATACAATGAAACAATATGGTAGTGAGGCCTGGTGTCACAGGTCATCCTGCTAAGGACTATTCATAAGAGCAATGGTTTTCTCAACTCCTAAACAGTGGATTCTCCCACCCTCTGTTCTTTTCCTATCTTTGAATGAATACTAATTATCTATAAAGAAAGGCCTTTTATATACAATAAGACCAAATTAAGGCATATAAAATGGAACACATTTCTATATGCAGTTTATACATAATGAATTATGACCTCGAAATATCATATTAATCACACCTTGCTATTTGTGGAAACAACAAAACAGATTTAATAAAACAATGCCTTGCTAAAACCAAGTAATATGCTCAATAACAACTTTAAGGCATCTTTCGGAGCCCATAAAAGGATAAGTTACGTATCTTCAGTGGTAGGGTATTTTTCCTCAATGGGAATTGCTTCTTTTTATTTTAAGTTTTATTGTGTAAATTAACTCACAATTTAATAGGTCTCCATGTGGAGTTTTAATATACTTGTCACATATTTTCCTATCTAGTTTTGATCAATTATCCTGGCTACTGCCACCCAATTTCCCTGCTTCCAATTTTCCTGTTGACTCCTGGCTCTGGTATTCGCTCTTCCATTTTTGTCTCTACTCTCTTAACTTGCATCTGCATAGCATCTCACCACCAGTGTCTGGGGCCCCTCCATAGCTTCCTGGCCTTCATAAGGTTAGAGGTTAGGAATGACCTGCTTATGAGAAGGGCAGTATGCATTTGCCTTTCTGAATTTGAGTAACTTCATTTAATATGTATTCCAGTGCTACCCATTTCCCTGAAAATTTTTTTAAAGATTTATTTATAATTATATCTAAGTACACTTTAGCTGTCTTCACACACACCAGAAGAAGGCATCCGATCTCATTACAGATGGTTGTGAGCCACCTTGCGGTTACTGGGATTTGAAATTAGGGCCTTCAGAAGAGCAGTTAGTGCTCTTAACTGCTGAGCCATCTCTCCAGCCCCTCCCTGAAAATTTCTTAATTTCATTTTCCTATATGATGAGTTGAATTCCACCAGATTTTGGACTAAAATCTCAATTCCAACTGTGATATTGTGAGTAGATATAGTATAACTGTGAGAGGTGAATAAGACTGCATGAAGACCTTGGATGGAGTGCTAGGTTTGGTATTTAGTATCACAGCAGCATGTGAACTTAGATTGAAAGCAAGTCCATATCTGATTTTTAAAAAAAGCTTTAAGTTTTTTAAGTTTTAAGTTCCACATTCAAGTCACTTGAATTTTAGTCAAAATTATAGACTGTACAAAGGAACAAGTGAAATAATATGTTGTCATGAGATAATCAACAAGGTTTCTGACACCACTTGCTTCCATAGTAAAATGATATGTAGATGTGGGCATGCAGATATGAAGGATCAGTTGCATCACATTTTGTTGTAGACACAGCAGGACTTGACAGTCTGCTATGCAGTCTGTTTTCTACCAAACTATCCAGTGGAAGAAACAAAAGTTTCCTGAAAGAAAATGTGTATTGTGACTATCCCTAACCTGAGCAATATTTTCCCAGAAGAGCCTTTGTGAAGCACTGTGCCTATGCACACAATTTTCAAAGGGAAAGTCTTCATATTTGTCTATCTGAAAAGAGGATATCTTCTAAGACATCATAGCCCTGAGGTTAATTTAACTATGTATATTTATGTTGAAACACACACACACACACACACACACACACACGCACGCGCGCGCGCGCGTGCGCACACACGCACACACACACACAAACGCACACACATGCACGCACACAAACACACACACACACACAGGTCGGCAAGAGACCAGGGTTCATATTGTCTAATGGTGTGCCTTTTTAAGCAGTACCAGTATTCTTATCAACAGATCCTACTTGAAAGGGCAATTTACTACAACCATTTTCTATACTAAACAAATTAGACTATGAAGACATAAAAACTTATGATTCAAAATTGAGAGGCTAATTAAATTAATGTTGCCAGTTTGACTCACTAGTCTTTTTAACTTGAACAATATACTCACTCTCTCCTCTCTCTTGTACGTATGTATTAGTGTGTCTCCATGTGAATGTGTGTGTGCATGTGTGTCTGTCTGTGTATTTGTGCACATGAACAAATGGTTAAAAACAATTGTCAAGGCCAGAGATCAATATCAGGTATGTTTGTCAGCAAATTTTTGTGAAGTCTCTCACTAAGCCTGTTCACCAATTTGCATAAACTGGAGAGAGAATCATAGCTACCTTCTTGTCTCTGCATTGTTAATGTTACAATTACAAGCATGTATCAAGACATCTGGATTTGACCCATGATACTGGGGAGAGAACTGAGATCTTCATGCTTGCAAAACAAGCACGTTACTGGCTGAGCTTCTTTCCCAGCCCTGTATGCTCACATGTTGAACCTCTATTTGGCATTTGACTTATAAGTGGATTTCAATTAAACAGTTATCATTTATAAAATGAATATAGTCCACACAATAGTATCCTCCTCCTTCAGTAAAATACAATGGCTTGTCCATAGATTGAGCTATTATAAACTAAGTTAAGAACTATTTTTAATATTACCCCACGCAGTGGATTATATCCTTAGATAACATGAATAATTAATTGTAGTTTGTTGAGTACAAAATGATCACACTAGACATGATGCTATATGAAAACAGACACATTTTAGCAATGACTCATTGCTTTTAGTACTCAGGATATGGTTAATTACTAAAAAGGCAAAACGGGAGGAGAGACTCACCGCCATCTTGATCCCGGGCTCCAGAGATCGGTCAGACTGAGGTACACAAACATAATCCTAGGCCCAACACCGCAGGGGTCTGAGCCAGACGGGCGTTGGCCTGCACCCAGGCCCTGGGCTGTTCGAGTGGCCAGTGGGGCGCCAACCCAGCCAGGAGTTTTTTTTTTTGCCCCGGCCGGTGCACGCGCCGCCATTTTGCCTACAGGAGCCAGAGTGCTCGGGAGGGCAGAGACTGCTAACAAGCGTAGCCTGAGGCTAACAAAACGGGGGTCTAGGCCCCAAAAGGCACAGGACTGACCCCAAGAACTGGGCGGCTTGGTGGGCCATCTGTGTGTCAACCCGCCCAGGAGGTTATTAGCACAACAGACTCTCCCGGTGCTTTCGGGGAGCGCGGACGCGCACGCCCGCCATCCGGGTCACCTGGCGGACCCAAATAACAGACATAGCCCTAGGGGAACTTTGCTCGGACCTTGGCCTCCCAGGCATTTGCCTGGACTCAGGGCCCAGGCGACAAGGCTAACCTAGTGTGCGCCAGCCCGGTTGGGGAAATCGGCTGCCCAGCGGAGTGAGCAGAGCACAGGGGAGGTCACAGCAACATTCACCTTCGGAGCTCCCTGGGGGTGCACACGGGTTCCACCTGGTCCACAGACACAATCTGGGGCAAGGCCTCAGGCAGAAGCCCCCAGCTCAACTCTCTCCGCTTCAGATCAGCCTGGGTGGCCGCCACATCTCCAGGTCCCTCAAGAGGCTAGTGGGGGCTTCCGGGCGGCCAGCTGGGAGAAGTCAGTGTGCTCCAATAAATCCTGCGGGCCCCAGCGGGAGCCTTCAGGTGCCTGCTTCGGGATCTGAACAGCCTGGACAACAGCACCCTGTCTATAGGCAGTGCACAGTGTAAGCTGTGCACCAGAGGCCAACGGGGAAGGGGCAGCTTGCACTGGTGAGTCCAGCACTGACAAGACCAAGTAACACCAGTGAGAGCTAGATGGCAAAAGGCAAACGCAGAAACGTCACTAACAGAAATCAAGGCAATATGGCAACATCTGAACCAAATTCTCCTCTACCAGCAAGTCCTGGATACCCCATCACACCAGTAAAACAAGATTTGGATTTAAAATCACTGGTCATGATGCTGGTACAGGAACACATGAAGGACATTCAGGAGAAAATGGATCAAAAGTTAGAAGCCCTTGCAAGGGAAACACAAAAATCATTGAAAGAAATCCAGGAGAATACAAAAGCCAACAAGGAGGAAATGCAAAAAACACTTAAAGAAATACAGGAGAACTTTGCTCAACAGGCTGAGGTCATGAAAGACGAAACACAAAAATCTCTTAAAGAAATACAGGAGAACTTTGGTCAACAGGCTGAGCTCATGAAAGAGGAAACACAAAAATCTCTTAAAGAATTACAGGAAAACACAAACATGCAAGGGAAGGAGCTAAGCAAAACCATCCAGGATCTAAAATCAGAAGTAGAAACAACTAAGAAAACTCAAAGGGAGACAACTTTGGAGATAGAAAGCCTTGGGAAGAAATCAGGGGACAGAGATGCAAATATCAACAACAGAATACAAGAGATAGAAGAAAGAATCTCAGATGCTGAAGATTCCATAGAAACCATGGACTCAACAGTTAAAGAAAATGCAAAGTGCAAAAAGCTTGTAACCCAAAATATCCAGGAAATCCAGGACACAATGAGAAGACCAAACCTAAGGATTATAGGCATAGATGAGAGTGAAGATTTACAACTTAAAGGGCCAGCAAATATCTTCAATAAAATTATGGAAGAAAACTTCCCTAACCTAAAGAGAGAGATGCCCATGAATATACAAGAAGCCTACAGAACTCCAAACAGACTGGACCAGAACAGAAATACTTCCCGTCACATAATAATCAAAACACCAAATGTTCTAAACAAAGAAAGAATACTAAAGGCAGTAAGAGAAAAAGGCCAAGTAACATATAAAGGAAGACCTATCAGAATCACAGCAGACTTTTCACCTGAGACTATGAAGGCTAGAAGGTCCTGGGCAGATCTCATGCAGACTCTAAGAGAACACAAATGCCAACCAAAACTACTATATCCAGCAAAACTCTCAATCACCATAGATGGAGAAACTAAGGTATTTCACGACAAAACCAAGTTCACCCAATATCTATCCACAAACCCAGCCCTAAAAAGGATAATAGGAGGACAACACCAATACAAGGAGGGAAACTCCACCCTGAAAAAAGCAAGATAGTAACCTTTCATCAAACCCAAAAGAAGTTAAGCAATCAAATTTAAAAAATAACGTCAAAAATGATAGGAAGTAACAATCACTATTCCTTAATATCTCTTAACATCAATGGACTCAATGCCCCAATAAAAAGACACAGACTAACTGACTGGATACGTAAACAGGACCCTACATTTTGCTGCTTACAGGAAACACACCTCAGGGTCAAAGACAAACACTACCTTAGAGTAAAAGGCTGGAAGACAATTTTACAAGCAAATGGTCTCAGGAAACAAGCTGGAGTAGCCATTTTAATATCAGATAAAATTGACTTTCAACCCAAAGTCATCAAAAGAGACTCTGAGGGACACTTCTTGCTGGTCAAAGGAAAAATACAACAAGAAGAACTCTCAATCCTGAACATCTATGCTCCAAATGCAAGGGCACCCTCTTTCATAAAAGAAACTTTATTAAAACTCAAAGCACACATTGCACCTAACACAATAATTGTGGGTGACTTCAACACTGCACTTTCCTCAATGGACCGATCAGGAAAACAGAAACTAAACAAGGACACAATGAAACTAATTGAAGCTTTGGACCAATTAGATTTAACTGATATATATAGAACATTCTATCCTAAAACAAAAGAATATACCTTTTTTTCAGCACCTCATGGTACCTTCTCCAAAATCGACCATATAATTGGTCACAAGACAGACCTCAACAAATATAAAAAGATAGAACTAATCCCATGCCTCCTATCTGATCACTATGGAATAAAAGTGGTCTTCAATAGCAACAGAAACAACAGAAAACCCACATACACGTGGAAATTGAACAATACTCTACTCAATGACACCTTGGTCAAGGAAGAAATAAAGAAAGAAATTAAAGACTTTTTAGAACACAATGAAAATGAAAACACAACATACCCAAATCTATGGGACACAATGAAAGCAGTGCTAAGAGGAAAACTCATAGCCCTGAGTGCCTCCAAAAAGAAAATGGAGAGAGCATACATTACCAACTTAATGACACACCTGAAAGCCCTAGAACAAAAAGAAGCTATTTCACCCAGGAGGAGTAGAAGGCAGGAAATCATCAAACTCAGGGCCGAAATCAATCAAGTAGAAACAAAGAGAACCATACAAAAAATCAACAAAACCAGGAGCTGGTTCTTTGAGAAAATCAACAAGATAGATAAACCCTTAGCCAGACTGACCAAAGGGCACAGGGAAAGTATCCAAATTAACAAACTTAGAAATGAAAAGGGAGACATAACAACGGAAACTGAGGAAATCCAAAAAATCATCAGATCCTACTACAAGAGCCTGTACTCAACACAACTGGAGAATCTGGAGGAAATGGACAATTTCCTTGACAGATACCAAATACCAAAATTAAATCAGGACCAACTAGACCATCTAAACAGTCCCATAAAGCCTAAAGAAATAGAAGGAGTCATAGAAAGTCTTCCAACCAAAAAAAGCACAGGACCAGATGGTTTCAGTGCAGAATTCTACCAGACCTTCAAAGAAGAGTTAACACCAATACTCTTCAAACTATTCCACAAAATAGAAACAGAAGGAACACTACCCAATTCCTTCTACGAAGCCACAATTACGCTGATACCAAAGCCACACAAAGATCCAACAAAGAAAGAGAACTTCAGACCAATTTCCCTTATGAACATCGATGCAAAAATACTCAACAAAATTCTTGCCAACCGAATCCAAGAACACATCAAAACGATCATCCACCATGATCAAGTAGGCTTTATCCCGGGAATGCAGGGTTGGTTCAATATACGGAAATCCATCAATACAATCCACTACATAAACAAACTCAAAGAACAAAACCACATGGTCATTTCATTGGATGCTGAAAAAGCATTTGACAAAATTCAGCATCCTTTCATGCTTAAAGTCTTGGAGAGAACAGGAATTCAAGGCCCATACCTAAACATAGTAAAAGCAATATACAGCAAACCGGTAGCCAGCATCAAACTAAACGGAGAGAAACTTGAAGCAATCCCACTGAAATCAGGGACCAGACAAGGCTGCCCCCTTTCTCCTTATCTTTTCAATATTGTACTTGAGGTACTAGCTCGGGCAATTCGACAACATAAGGAGGTCAAAGGGATACAAATTGGAAAGGAGGAAGTCAAACTATCATTATTTGCAGACGACATGATCGTCTACCTAAGTGACCCAAAGAACTCCACTAGAGAGCTCCTACAGCTGATAAACAACTTCAGCAAAGTGGCAGGTTACAAAATCAACTCAAGCAAATCAGTGGCCTTCCTATACTCAAAGGATAAGCAGGCTGAGAAAGAAATTAGGGAAATGACCCCCTTCACAATAGCCACAAACAGTATAAAGTATCTTGGGGTGACTCTTACCAAACATGCGAAAGATCTGTATGGCAAGAACTTCAAGACTCTGAAGAAGGAAATGGAAGAAGACCTCAAAAAATGGGAAAACCTCCCATGCTCATGGATCGGTAGAATCAATATAGTTAAAATGGCCATTTTGCCTAAAGCACTATACAGATTCAATGCAATACCCATCAAAATCCCAACTCAATTCTTCACAGAGTTAGAAAGAGCAATTATCAAATTCATCTGGAACAACAAAAAACCCAGGATAGCTAAAACTATTCTCAGCAACAAAAGAAAATCTGGGGGAATCAGTATCCCTGACCTCAAGCAATACTACAGAGCAATAGTGTTAAAAACTGCATGGTATTGGTACAGTGACAGGCAGGAGGATCAATGGAACAGGATTGAAGATCCAGAAATGAACCCACACACCTATGGCCACTTGATCCTCGACAAAGAGGCTGAAAACATCCAATGGAAAAAAGATAGCCTTTTCAACAAATGGTGCTGGTTCAACTGGAGGTCAGCATGCAGAAGAATGCGAATTGATCCATCCTTGTCTCCTTGTACTAAGCTCAAATCCAAATGGATCAAGGACCTCCACATAAAGCCAGACACTCTGAAGCTAATAGAAAAGAAACTGGGGAAGACCCTTGAGGACATCGGTACAGGGAGAAAGTTTCTGAACAGAACACCAATAGCGTATGCTCTAAGAGCAAGAATTGACAAATGGGACCTCATAAGGTTACAGAGTTTCTGTAAGGCAAAGGACACCATCAAGAGGACAGATCGGCAACCAACAAATTGGGAAAAGATCTTCACCAATCCTACATCAGATAGAGGGCTAATATCCAATATATATAAAGAACTCAAGAAGTTAGACTCCAGAAAACCGAACAACCCTATTAAAAATGGGGTACAGAGTTAAACAAAGAATTCTCACCTGAAGAACTTCGGATGGCGGAGAAGCATCTTAAAAAATGCTCAACTTCATTAGTCATTAGGGAAATGCAAATCAAAACAACCCTAAGATTTCATCTTACACCAGTCAGAATGGCTAAGATTAAAAATTCAGGAGACAGCAGGTGTTGGAGAGGGTGCGGAGAAAGAGGAACACTCCTCCACTGCTGGTGGGGTTGCAAATTGGTACAACCACTCTGGAAAGCAGTCTGGCGGTTCCTCCGAAAACTGGGCACCTCACTTCCAGAAGATCCTGCTATACCACTCCTGGGCATATACCCAGAGGATTCCCCACCATGTAATAAGGATACATGCTCTACTATGTTCATAGCAGCCCTATTTATAATTGCCAGATGCTGGAAAGAACCCAGGTATCCCTCAACAGAAGAGTGGATACAAAAAATGTGGTATATCTACACAATGGAGTACTATTCAGCCATTAGAAACAATGAATTCATGAAATTCTTAGGCAAATGGATGGAGCTAGAGAACATCATACTAAGTGAGGTAACCCAGACTCAAAAGGTGAATCATGGTATGCACTCACTAATAAGTGGTTATTAACCTAGAAAACTGGAATACCCAAAACATAATCCACACATCAAATGAGATACAAGAAGAAAGCAGGAGTGGTCCCTGGTTCTGGAAAGACTCAGTGAAACAGTATTTGGCAAAACCAGAACGGGGAAGTGGGAAGGGGTGGGAGGGAGGACAGGGGAAGAGAAGGGGGCTTACGGGACTTTCGGGGAGTGGGGGGGGGCTAGAAAAGGGAAAATCATTTGAAATGTAAATAAATTATATCAAATAAAAAAAAAGACAAAAAAAAAAAAAAAAGCAAAAAAAAAAAAAAAAACAAAAAAAAAAACAAAAAAAAAAACAAAAAAAAAAAAAAAAAAAAAAAAGGCAAAACGGAAGGCAGTTTTCCTGGAGCTAGCTGAACTGACAAAAAAAAAAAAAAAAAAAACCTAATGATTTTTTTCTTTATATAGTTTCTGACTGAATTTCTTATTTCAGAGTCAATGTCCATGAACATTTCTCAGTATAACAGGTATATTAAAAGTCATTATCAGGGCCTCGGGATAATCACAGTGGCTCAGTGATCCAAGTGCAAGCCAGAGAACTAGAGTTCAGATATTCAGAACTCACATAATTGCTAAGTGGATCTGGTGGAGCTCCTGTGATTCCACCATAGGAGGGCAGAGACAGGGGATACTCAGAGCACTCGGCAGGGGGAGACTAACCATAGCAGGCTCTGGTTTGATTGAGAGACCCTGCTCCAGTGAATGGGGCAAGAGTGACAAAGCATGATTCCCAAATCAACCTAGTGTCTCCACTTGCATATACATATATGTGCACATACATATTCTCATGCATCCAAATATGCACACATATGCATACCACACATACAAGAATGAGGAAAAACCATAAACATTTTATGGTTACAATAATTCAACTCTGTGCATACTAAGTAAGCAATAATTCAATATGAAGTTCGCTGTGCCCTGGGGTGGAGAATCAAACCACTATTTCCAGTTCAATCGACATAATTGATTCATTTCTCATGAATACAGTCTTCAATACCAGGCTATGTTGTAGCCCTTTACAGATGCACATTAAGGCAAGCTTATTTTATGTGTGTGTTCATGTTCTTATGTTTATGGGTATATACACATGTGTATATGCATGCATGATAAGTCTAAAGGTAGTAATTATATATCTTTTCAAGTTATACTTTTATCATGTTTTTGGAGAGATTGACTCTTATTGAGCCTGGTGCCCACTTATGAAGCTAGAGGGTATGGTTGTTAAATATCAAGGATTCTCCTGCCTCCATCATTTCAGCCCTGAGATTAGAGGTGTGTAGAGGTATGCTAAGATTTCGAGATGGTAACTGGGGTTATCAACTAATATCATTCTTCTTTTAAACAAATATTTCACTGAGCCATCTCTACAGCCTTAATTTAAATTTTGGAATAAAATTGAAATACATTTAATTCCAGGTAATTTTGTCAGAATCTGTATCTATACCTATTTGTATGTATGTATGTGTATGTATGTATGTGTGTTTACACATTTGTCCAATGTGGGACTAGGTGTGGGTAGAAAAGTGAGTTATCTGACCCACTTAAGTCTTAATTTACTTTAAGGTTCCATTGCCTTGATATTTTTTATGCAATAGGAAGTTGAACGGGCCTTCTTTCAAGACAAGTATGATGAGAAATTTGCATTGATCCAGAGATTAGTTAAGATGTTTTTGCACAGATTTAGACTTTTCCATGTTGCAGAGAAAATCAGTTTTCAAAGCAAAGGCTATTATTTTCTTTTCTAAGTGAATAGAAAGCAAGTCTTTTTGGACTTTGTTTCTACAGATCTTGTAGATTTCTCTTATGCAAGTTGATTGACAGGGTCACAGCTCTGTAAACATCACATTTATTTGATTTAATCAACATCAATTATTCCTCCTGTGATTGATTATAAGCAGTGCCTACTATCTGTCAAAATTTATGGATAGCATTAACACTTTGCAGAGTGACTTATAGCATGTGATAACTAATGTTCACTGCCAAAGTGAAGTACGTATAATAAGAGAAAGAGAGAGAGAGAGAGAGAGAGAGAGAGAGAGAGAGAGAGAGAGAGAGAAAGGAGATATTAAATCACCTAGTTCCTACTAAAAAGAAAGGACTGTCAAGTCAAACCAAACAAATTAGGGAAAGAGAAGAGATCAGGCAGAGAGGAAGCAACTAAGAATGTCCAACCTGTGAACATTATTTGGAATTCACAAGGCCATGCAAATAGAGTAGAAAGAAGCTCAAATTGCAAGCTGCAGGCCAATTAGTAATCAATTATGCTCCTCTTTAAAAGTTATGATGTACACTAGGCCTGCATTTACTTATCTTGGATAATATAAATAAATTACAAAATCACGTTAGCGGAATTCTTTGCAAAGAAAGTTTATTCCATGTATCTTAAAAGGCTAACATATCATATATATATATATATTTACTATTTGGACTAATAAAAAGCTTAGATCTCATGTATAATTCTCTTCTATTGACTCAACAAAGGACCCACATGTCAATCTCCCAAAGATGGTTCTCTTCAGAAATACAACTTTAAATATTAATTTAGAGAAGTTTGATGCCTATGTTCAAAGTCTTCAAGAGAACTGCTGAATGCCATTCATTTTTAATTACTATTCATATGGGAAAAGCAAAAGCACACATGTAATGCAAATTACAATATCAATCAGTTCTACTTTTTAAAATTATATAATTCTATATCTTCCATGTGTTTAGATTTCTTGGAAACATCTAAACAAAACAAAACCAAACAAAAAAACTTCTCAAGAAAATAACCAATGGTCAACATTGCTGCAAAATTTAATCCTGATTACATGCTTTTAAAGGGTGGTAAAGAATTCAGAGCAAATCTTAGAGTAAACCAGTAGAGAGAGATAAGACTGGGGACAAGGCAACTGTAAAATACACAAAAAGAAAAATGAATAAAAGCAAAATACAAACTAAATGTTTGTAAAGAACCAGGAAAATCAGAAGCACTTTTCCAACTTGTGTAAATGAAGAAAGTTGTCTTTCTGTCCATTACTGAATCACATTTTACAGTAGATATTGAATGGGATATGTGAACACTAGGCTTTGAAGATAGTGCAGTCAAAAGCTACCTAATCTGCAACCATAAGGACTTAAGCTTAAATCCCCAAACTCACACTAAAACCCCAGGTGTAGTGTGATATACCTGCAAACCTAATGGTGATGTCAGAAACAAATGGATTACTATATCTCATTGGCTGGCTAGTATAGCCAATCAGTGAGCATTTGGTTTATTTATTGAAACACACCAACTGAAAGTGGAGATTGAGAGAAGACAGCTAATATCTGCTTTTACATACACACACTCACATGTGCATGTACATGTGTATAACACCCACATATACAAACACAATAAAATGAAAATGCAATGGCATAGTTTTCAAAAGTCTTGTTTTAGAATCTTGTAAAAGTCGTACTTTTTTAACCATCTAGTTTTATATGTTTTTTTCTAACGTAAGTTTTTCTCATTATTTTCATTTTGGTGGAAACATGGAATTTCAAAAGGTGAACAATATATCGAATGCATATTGTACACATTCATGATTTGTTTCAATGTGGAGTGCATAGCAAATACTGAATATTTTTAGGGTGGACATATTTTCTCTTTAAGCCAAATCTATTAAGATTGTCACGAAAAGAGGGACAGGACATCTACTTCTGCATACAAAATCCAAATCATCATTTCAACACTGGTTATATTGATACACATTGCATATTTTTTTATTCACTATGATTTTAAAACACATTTTACACTTATTTTTATGGCATAAAAGTTGCAGGACGGAATGGAGTCATGGAGAGCAGGTGGCATTGTGAGAGGCCTTTGGTGAAGATGCAGGTTTAATTGTAATGGGATTCCCAGGAATGATGGTGTCAGGGAGGTAGGATGAGGTTTGGTACTATGAGTCAAGATGAAGCCTCTAAAGAGAAGTCAGCAGAAGTCATGGATAAGGTGCATACTTTTTGTTTGTTTGTTTTTTGTTCTTGTTTTTGTTTTGTTTTTCTGTGTAGCCCTGGCTATCCTAGAACTCACTCTGGAGACCAGGATGGCCTAGGACTCAGAAATCTGACTGCTTCTGCCTCTCAAGTGTTGGGATTACAGGCATGCACCACCACTACCCCGGTAAGGTAAGGTGCATTCTGAATTAACAGTGGAGACCCTACTATATTGGAGATACCAGGCAAATGATGTGGATCAGCACTAGCTGTTGCATGAAGGCAGCTGAGCTTGTGGGACAAAATGTTAGTGCTAAAGATGGCCGGGCCTGAGAAATGGAGCTTTCTAAATCTTCAGAGACCAGAAGAGTTAAGCTTAAAGATTAGATACTGAGTTATTTACACTTTCAGCGTTTGGTTTTGCTTTCATTAAGTTGTGTCTGTGACCAGATTCTTCTTTCTAGGAGTAAGAGAGTACATAATATATATTACATATAGGAGCCCATAGTTGAGAGACTTTTGCTATTTTCAAAAGATTTGCTTTTAAATATATTTGATTTATTAAAAGATCTGTAGCTTTAAAGTTTTAGTGTAAATTATATTATCATGTTAACATAAGATATTATGAATAAATATGAAAGGAAAGGTTATTGCTTAATAGTGATATATTTGTGTGTCAAGTAGATAAAGGGTCAATAGTGTTGATTAGTTATTTTGGCCAACATAGCAAAAGCTAGAGTCATTTGAGAAGAGAGAGCCTCAATTAAGAATAATTTTTCATCAAATTCATCCATACACAAGCCTGTGAGAGTTTGTGCTTGATTAGTGATTAATGTGGGTGAGCCCACTGTGAGTAGTACAGTTATTTGGCAGGTAGTCCTGAGTTGTATGAGAAGGAAAACTGAGCAAGCTGTGGAAAGTAAGGCAGTAAGATACATTTCTCCTTTGCCTCTGCTTCAGTTCCTGCTTTGAGATCATGTCCTGCCTTGATGGTGGACTATGACTGTGGAAGCCTAGGCCAAAATAAGTCTCCATCCTCATGGGATTTATCACAATAATAGGAAGCAATCTAGGATCGGATATGGGGAGGAGCAGAAGAGCCTCTTTAGAGAAGAACCTTCATCTCTAAACACCTTAGCAATCTCCCTGTGGAGTCTTATGCCAATCCCCAGTACAAAGAAAATTTCCGATGTTTTATAAATTTTTACTGGTGAGAAGTTTCACATCATGTTGTTTTAGCTCAGTGGAGTGTATGTGTCAAGAAACAAGGAGGAGTCAGGTACCAAAAACTGAAAGGTGTAAAGTAAAGTAGATTGCTTCTTAACTCCCTTTTCCAGAAAGAGCTACAGGGAATTGGGGTCTGGTTCAAACTGTGGAAGCTGGGAAGGGTTGGATGGGGGAACAGGGGGAGGAAAGAGGCTTATGGGACTTTCAGGGAGTGGGGAGCCAGAAAATGGGAAATCATTTGAAATGTAAATAAAAAAATATATCAAATAAAAAATGAAAAAAAAAAGTAGAAGCCAAAGTTCGAACCATTTTTTTTAAACAAAGTAAAGTTGGACTGTTGGATTGGCTTTCATGAGAAAATATGCTAGAAAGGTCAAAGTTGTGGCAACTGATATTGGGAAGCAGCTCTCATTACCCTGATAATTGCTCTAATAAGTCTAAAATCTACTTTATCTTGTGTATGCTAACATTAACTACATACACTTCCTTTGCCCTCTGCTGTCTTAAGCATGACAAAGAGGCTGTACAACAGAATTGAAAGGTATTGATTGGTCTATAATCAATTTAAAAAGCACTATACTCCCTTCTAATGGGCAGCAGAACAAGTTATCCTCTATAGGACTTCCTTAGCCAACTAAGATAATCAATAGAAAAGATTCATGATCACTATTATTTTCTACCTCTGCCTCTTGTTATTATAATTCTTGTGATTGTCATTAAAATGATAATTCTTAAGACAGGTTCTTGACTAGACCAGATAGGCTGTTGTCAAACTTGCAATGTAGCCAAAAATGTTCTAGAACTCCTGGTCCTCCTGCATAACTATCAAGTGATTGGACTGCAGGGTTATCCTGGTATGTCCAGTTTATCAGTGTAGTCACCTTTTACTGAAAACACCCAGGTGGAAAAGGGCATTATTAGAGTAGCAATGGAATGACCTCAAAGAATATGCATGTCATGTGCTTCAAGACTCAGTGGTGAAGGGCAATCAATTTAGTGTACATGGGATGACAGAAAGTGAGGCCGTAGATGAAGCGAAGGAAATATTAGGGGCATTTAATTAAGTTGAAGAAAGTTGATCTTCCATTCAGATAGCCAGAGTTATCTAAGATATTTTGAAGTGATGTAACAAAAGCATTGGCTTTACAGCTAATAATGCTAATGAAACAGACTGAAACGTAATATAAGAAGAGAAAGTTTGCTATGTCTTCTACACAATCATGTATTTGTATTACAGCACTCTCATCCTTTCTCACTTGAATCAGACAAACTTTGCTGGTGTTGTGTTTAGCTGTCTGGTTCATTTATGTATTTTTATTTTTAAAGCAGATTAAACTCTGTTATTTCCACAGCTAATTTGTTTCTATTTGTCCTTTCCCGTCTTCTTCCTGTCCCCCTTCCCACTTGTATGCTTTCAGCCCTACTCCAGACGCCCCTTTCCAATTTCACGTGTATTTTATTATCCTTGTCCCTTACATAAGAATTCTTGTTTCTCCTCTCTAGTCATACTCACTCTTGTTTTGTGTACTACATTCACATACATATGTACATATTTCTTAGATGTGCACAGGAAAATCTTATTTCCAGTTGATATGAGTTAGGATGAAATTCGATGGAGCATACTCTGTGTAACAGTATTTTATTACTCCTTGAACCTTCTTCAACATGTACCCTTTTCCTATGTTGGTCTATTTGAGTCTAGGCTATATATAATTGACAACTTTGTTCTCTTTCCTTTTTTGCTTTGAAAACAAAAAAATATTTTCTTCTATTTGTTAATAAAAATTAACCTTCCACTCGGGTGATGTGTTTCAGAGGATAATTCCAGAAGTAAAAGCATAATGTCAGAAGTAAAAGAGGACAAAGAAAGGAGTACAGGTTCTGGCATCTTCTTTAAAAGCTTCTGATATGGTACTCAGTGTTTCATTTCCTGCATCATTAGTTTTCTTCCAATTTATTCAATATAAAAGTTCACTTATGTGCCTGCATCTAGTCCTCACACAGTATTGAAGAAATCCATTTTGCTTTGCTTTTTGTGTAATGAACCTGTGATTTCATTCATTTCCCTTTTCTAAACAGTCCCTGCTCTGGTTATTACTGAATGATAAGGGACAAAGACAAAGACATACAGCAAGACATTTTCCATTTCTTACAGTTTATAACTCTCTCTCCCTCCCCCCCCCCTCTCTCTCTCTCTCTCTCTCTCTCTCCCTGAAACAGGAATGGTTTATTTTAGATGTCTGCAATATATATGAATTTCGAAGGGCCAGCACCAAATGTTCGAATGCTTTAAGATCTGACACTCAGAGAATGGGATGAAGAGTAGAGATGAGAGCACAGAAGTGTAGTCTGAAGATATGAGTGTGAATTCTCCCCTTTCTCCTCTCCTCTCCTTTCCTCCCTCCCTTGCCCCTCCAATCCTTTCCATTCCCTTCTTTGCCCTCTTCTCCCATGGCTTCCTCTCTCCTCCCCTCCCCTTCCTGTATTTTGTTATTTCTTCGCCTCCCTCCCTCAACCCTCTCTTTGGCTCTCATTTCTCTTCCGCATTCTCTCTTCTCCCTCTTTCTTTAATCTCCATTCTTCTCATCTTGAGCTCCTTCCTTTCTTCTACTCTTTCATTTTCCCACCCCACCTTCTAGTCCCTTCTCTTGCCTCTAGTTGCAGTTAGAATGCAAATACCCTGAGTAAAACTTGTGCAACTAGAAAATATTGATAATATTAAATTAGCTACCTCAACATAGTTGAAGATAGGAAATGTGAAGGGAAGAGAAAAAATGAGCCCCACTGACCAACTAGGGATCATAATGAGAAAGATTTGTATAGCTCTTACAAAAAAAAAGACCTAAATCTATAAATAATTTTGAAGCCAACAGCAAGCCAGTCTGTTTGTTTTTCAGTAGAGAAAATGTATGATGAAATATGTGTAAAAGAACCACCACTTGATAATAATATTTATGAAGATATAAAAGGATAACTATAATCATAATAAGGCTTATCAGCTACCCCCTTTAACAAAACAGTAAAGACACAGTTATCTCTGCTGGAATGAAGTGTGTAATCCTCCTCCTGTCCCCATGCCAGCACTTTTTTATATCATGGTGCTGATTATTTTCAAAAGATTGAGGAGAAATTAGATCCTATCACAATTACTGAAATTACCATAAGACAAGCACCCTCCGTGAGAAAATTCCAACAACACCTACATTCAGAATGTGATGAGTTTTTTGACGTCACTTTAGAAGTTCAGGTGCCCAACTTCATACCTAAAATGCCAAAAAGTGGAAGGATGAGGCAGGGGGATCACAAGTTTGCAGTCCATCTGGGGTACACAGGGAGACAGATAAAGAGATCACTTTTGAATTATTTACTAACATCTGGGGATAAACCTGATAACTAAGATTCTGAGTGGCTTAGATTAGTATATTAAAATATATTTGCATGACAATACCAGCAAAGAGATAATGGAGTATCATTTATTTATTTACAATTTGCAATTTTAATGATGAATTTATTTTAATTTATTTGCATGGCAGTTTTGTTTTTATGCATGTCTGTGCACAATGTGAATACAAACCCAAGGAAATAAGAAAAGTAAGAAGAAAGATCCCCTTGAACTGGAGTTACAGATAATCCTGAGGTGGCATATGCGTGCTGGGCACTGAACCAAGATTCTATAGGAGAACAGCAAATGCTCTAAACAACTGAACCATCTCTCTACCCCTTTAATTCTTACATATTTATTTTATTTATGTATCTATGTCTGTATATATATGTGCAGTTGTCCAGGGAGGCCAGTCAGAGACCTCAGATCCCTTGGTGCTAGAGTTAGAGGAGTTTGTGAGCTTCTAATGTGTGCATGATGATCATACTTGCTGGAATCCAAATTCTAGTCATCATCAAGAGCAGCACCTACTTGTAACTGCTCAGCCATTTCTCCAACATATATGTCAACATTTTCACTATATTTATTTACTTATTAATTTATTATTTGCACATATTCATATAGACATATGTGTGACACCTAATATCTGTGGCGGTAAGGGGGAAATATCTAAGAGCTGGGTCTCTTCTTTCATCATATAAATTCCAGTGATAAAAACATCACATCTTGACGTTTACACAATTTAACTAACTTTTAGTCAATGGGACAAATTTTAGGATGTCTGAACATAATTTATAATATAAAACTATTTATACAAACACATTATCACTTTTTTGGAAAATATCATACATTGCTTTAAAGTCATTTTTTCTGCCAACAGAGTCATAAACCTTATGAACTGACACTGAACTCACTGTGAACAACAGCCACTATGTCTTATGTCTTGCCTGATGAATGGGAATGTGCTCTTTCTAAGTGAACTTAGAGACACTCAGTGCTTATGATAAACATTAAATGTAAACTGAATGTTGAGTGTCTGAGTGAGAATTAGGTGTAAAGAAAGAAAGCAGAAAGGAAGGATGAAAACATTTCTTGTTTACTATATCATTTAGAATGAAGAATACACAATTGTGTATTCTGAATTTAAGAAAGGATCTATTGTAGTTACAGAGTACAAAACACAAATTTTCGCATATATGCAGAACTAAAAACACAAAGCACATATTTTTAAAAGTAAAAACAGAGTGAGCATTTACCTATTGCTTCTAATGCATTCTGTGGACTCAATATTGCCAATAGAATACAATGTTCTATTTAATAAACCCTGACGTTGCTTGGATTGTTCCTCATCACTTAAGCCCATCAAAGTATGTCAACTCTTTTGATTGTTGATGTAGTCAGCAAAAGTCACAAAAGAGTAGCTAGGGTCATTTAATTTGGACATTTGCCACAGGTGTCAGGGACATTTATGAATATTAGTTCCCTAATTTCACTAAGAAAGATGCATTGTTGCCTGTCATTAATAAGTTCTTACTAGGGCTAAGTCATGGCCCACTTGATAAAGTGCTTGTCATGCAAACTGAATTCTACAACCTAGTATCCATGTTTTAAAATCTACTCTACAAGCCTCAAATTCTTCATGAGTAAGATGACTAATAATAATATTGATCCTATAAAGCCAGACACACTGAAGCTAATAGAAAAGCAACTGGAGAAGATCCTTGAGGACATCAGTACAAGGGGAAAGTTCCTGAACAGAACACCAATAGCGTATGCTCTAAGATCAAGAATTGACAAATGGGACCTCATAAAATTACAAAGTTTCTGTAAAGCAAAGGACACCATCAAAAGGACAAATCGGCA
This sequence comes from Apodemus sylvaticus, assembly GCF_947179515.1. Taxonomy (NCBI): domain Eukaryota; kingdom Metazoa; phylum Chordata; class Mammalia; order Rodentia; family Muridae; genus Apodemus; species Apodemus sylvaticus. Next base: position 30,042,492 of record NC_067483.1, read on the forward strand.
ACCAACAAATTGGGAAAAGAACTTCACCAATCCTACATCAGATAGAGGGCTAATATCCAATATATACAAAGAACTCAAGAAGTTAGACCTCAGAGAACCAAATAACCCTATTAAAAATGGGGTACAGAGTTAAACAAAGAATTCTCACCTGAAGAACTCTGGATGGTGGAGAAACATCTTGAAAAATGCTCAACTTCATTAGTCATCAGGGAAATGCAAATCAAAACAACCCTGAGATTTCACCTTACACCAGTCAGAATGGCTAAGATTAAAAACTCAGGAGACAGCAGGTGTTGGCGAGGATGTGGGGAAAGAGGAACACTCCTCCACTGCTGGTGGGGTTGCAAATTGGTACAACTACTCTGTAAATCAGTCTGGAGGTTCCTCTGAAAACTGGGCACCTCACTTCCGGAGGATCCTGCTATACCACTCCTGGGCATATACCCAGAAGATTCCCCACATTGTAATAAGGATACATGCTCTACTATGGTCATAGCAGCCCTATTTATAATAGCCAGAAGCTGGAAAGAACACAGGTATCCCTCAACAGAAGAATGGATGCAAAAAATGTGGTATATCTACACAATGGAGTACTATTCAGCAATTAGAAACAATGAATTCATGAAATTCTTAGGCAAATGGATGGAGCTGGAGAACATCATACTAAGTGAGGTAACCCAATCTCAAAAGATCAATCATGGCATGTACTCACTAATAAGTGGATATTAGCCTGGAAAACTGGAATACCCAAAACATAATCCACACATCAAATGAGATATAAGAAGAACGGAGGAGTGGCCCCTGGTTCTGGAAAGACTCAGTGTAGCAGAATAAGGCAAATCAAAAAGAGGGAAGTGGGAAGGGCTGGGTGGGAGAACAGGGGGAGGGAAGGGGGCTTATCTGACTTTTGGGGAGTGGGGGATCAGAAAAGCGGAAATCATTTGAAATGTAAATAAAAAATATATCGAATAAAATAAAAATTAAAAAAAATAATATTGATCCTATTGGAAGTTTAAATAAATACCAATAATTCTAGTGCTTTTCAAGCTGAGGCAGGACAATGACCAGTATGAGCTAGCTTGATTTATATAAGATCCAGTCCTCAAAAAGAAGAAAATAATAATGATTATCTGACTAATAATATGTTATGAATCATAAAACTTATGTTAATGTTCTAATTTCTCATGTTTTGAATATAAAAGCAAAATCTTACATTATGCACAGATACATAGATCAGTTAAACATTATAGAAAGGCATGTAGAGGTAACTTGGGGAATGACTATAGTTTGAGATCTTAGTGCAATTATCTGAACACTGTGTTAATTAATAGTCCAGTCATCTCTCCTAGCTTTTCTCAATTGATGAATCAATATGTTATTCACCTCACAAACAGCTAATTTTTCTGGTGAGTACATCTGAAATTTACTTTCAGCAATTTTGAAGAAAATGCAATGTTGTCATTGACTGTTGTCACCATTTTATAACAGGAACTTGAACAGGATTTGAACAAATTCCTCCTGTCAAGTCCAATTGAAATTAGGAATATTTTCTGCTCTATATTCTCACCAAAACCAACACTTTCTTCCACCCTAACAAGCAAAATATCAAAATCAAAAAACAATATATCAAAAACAACAACAACACAAAGAAACCCAAAAACCAACCAACCAAACAAACAAACAAAAAAACCTGTGACTCAATGATTTTCTTTACCCTGACAAGTTCCTTATAGAAATTATTAGTTTAAAATAATCATTAGAAGTTCTTTATTCCTGTTCTAGTGGATTATTTTCCTTTTCTCACAGATGATCAAAGGGTTATACTCTCTTCTTCAGGATAGTTGCTCTGTCTAGAGAACATATGAACTAAATGTACCAGTATAAAATACGTACCTACATCCTACAATAGTGTAAGAGGGCTGAATCTTTACTTGATTTACCACATCCTGCTGTGTCTTAAGTATTTCTGTTCCTTTCACAGGTCACACTGACTTCATTTCCTCCAAAGATTTGGTTGTTCATGATATGACTGTCAACATTGAGAGGTGACGGTCTGTGGAATGGTGCTTCAGTATAGGATGCTTCTTACTGCCTTGAGATACATTGCTATCTTGTTTTATGCTTCCTGATTTGTGAGAATTCACACAAGAAAGCTCCACTAATTGCTCTTCACGGCTTTAATTTAAAATTCTCGGCCTCCAGAACTATCATAAGAGATTTTTCTCAGCTTTGAAAATAGCTTTGTTTTGGGTGATTTGTTTAAGTAGCAATTTGACTTATGAACTCGTAGCGTAGACCTCTTCTCTTGTAGAGCATCTCATAGATAGATTCTATCTAATACCATTCCACCATACCACTACGTGGAACACTTCCCATGACCCATTATAGCACTAGAGAGCCTACAAACCCTGTTCCTAGTACAACTCTCTTCAAAACCAGATATTGCTCCTCTCCAGGCATTCCCTGGCTCTTTTCTGTTTCAGAGAAACACAGACGTTGACTCTGTCTGCTTCAACACACATGATTACACCTTCACTAACTTTACACAAACTACTTCAAATCATAACATGTCTTCATTGACTGAAGCTACTCCCATGGCAGCATTTCAGTTCATTGATTAGCAAAATTTAAAAAAAAAGTTTGTTTCATGAATATTCAAGAGCTATATGTGTTTCTGATTCATAGAATGGTAAAGTTAGAATGCAGTGTGAGGCAAGAATTAGAATTCTTTATTGGCTCAAAAAAGAATTCAAAGTTCCCCTTGTTGTGTCTCTTGTCTCTTTTTGTGTTTTGCTTTCTCACTCTGTTTCTCTTTTTCTTTTGATCTTTTCATTCCTCTCTTCCTGAGGCCCTCTGTGTTTTCTCCCTCTTCTGCATTTTTTCTCAGAGCAGGGTATCAATCATCAGGCCTTGGCCAATGTAAGAAAATGTCTTGTCTGTGTGTCACACCCTCTGGTTCCCTTTGGACACAGCCAAGAGGCCTCCTACTGCAGATACTTTCTGCCAAGACCCAACCTTGATAAAATCAGAAGAGAACTTGACTTTTCCTTACCAAACATAAACCCCCAGGTGTACAACAAGTAACATTGTGTATAGTCAGAGCCTGGAACTGTGTGTTAAGCTTTCCAATAATAAGCTTTCCAATAATAAGCAGCCACATCTAACAGTGGCAAATAATGCTAAAGAACAAATATTTTTTAACCTAAAAAGTTCTAAGAAAATGATTTTGTTGTTAAACCTTCAGATATGCTCTGTTCCCCACCACACCCCTAGTGTCACCCAGTGCTGAGTCAGACACCTTTCCCCTTGTGACTCTATCTTCTGCTCTTATTTAAACACCATTTTCTAATCTCTGAACAGAATATGGACTCCACCACCCTTTGTGGAGAGAACTCCCAGAATCCTTAGATTCAGTCTATATATTTTAAGGTTAATACTGCTGGTCTTAAAAATGAAATACAATAAAAATGCTTATTTAATCTCTACTCCAGCTGGAGCAGCCTATGCCACCGATGAGTTGCTTGAGTTACTAAGAAGGAAACTTTTTCATTGAACATGACTTTGAGCTACAGCAGCTCCTTAAGTTTTGTAAACTTGACCATCATGAACACCATCAAACCATATTTGGCTCACACTTACCATTTCCAGTTTTATTTGTTCCTTTCCAAAGGATTTTACTGTTAGAGCTAAGGCTAGCTCTGACTCATAAGATTAGCAGAGTCAAGCTACTTTTCTAGGGCATGCTTGGGTTTGAGTCATTCAAAATGAACAGGGTAGTGCTCAACACTTGAGCCACAGGAATAATCTCTTGATGGAGAGATTTACCTTCAGTAAAGAGAGACAGAGCCAATTGAGTCACTAGAAATAAATAATTATGTGAGCAAACTATGGAGACTATTGACACGAATAATCATTAATTTACTCAAGCTGAAATTCTGTAGAAAAATGATGAAAACAGAGCATACTGACATATATCTATCTGTACTATACCATATCCATCCATACCCATATCTGTGGGACTGTGAAAGGCAGCCTATTTTCTGGTTGAGCTAGGTTCAAACCCAGATGACCCAGCAGGAGATTATCCTGCAAGGGATGGTAGATGTTTGCCATGTTGTGAGACACCAGGTTCCTGACACAGGCTGCAACTCTCCATTCCATAGATCTGTGGCCATCAGTCACTTAGCCCCAAGAGAGATCTCCATTTTAATGAGGTACCTAAAGCCCTGATGGGCTTAGCCAATTAAGCTCTCCTCCCTGCAAAAGGTATTTAACCTCAGGCCTACCCTGAGAAATTGGGGTATGGTTTCACTCATCACAACTCTTTACCATGACAATAAATGTGTTAAAACCATGGACTACCTCTTCTCATCAGGATCCACTGTGAGGAACAATGGAGCAGGTCTTCCTCTAAAGAGTCGTGTCTAATCTCTGCATTCCCAGACACAGTTTCTACCAAGACAAGTTGCCCACCAAGCAAGCGTTGACCCTAAGGGTACCAGCGAGAGATCTCCTCCTGCCCTTTTGCCTTTGGCTACCTGACAGAGCTCTCTTCCTGCCCTTTGCCTTTGGCCACCTGCTAGAGTCAGCTCAAAGGCCCCTACTTCATTCTCAGCTCTTCCGAGGCATCCAGCAGCATCTGCAGTGTCCAGGAGCTTGAGAACCTGCCATCCTCAGCCTCAGGCCTCCATGTGTTATCAAACTTCTCACATCTGCCTTCATGAGATGCCCTAGCCATGTGGCTGGTCAGACAAGGGTCACCATTTAAACCTGCACATATCCAAACCATAAGTCTCTAACAATAAGTCTGTCTGTATTATAATCTATATTTGTGTCATTATTGATACTATTTATATTATATTTATATTTATTTATGTAAGCTTTTTCTATATTATATGTATCTATACACATAGATACATGCATATATACAGTGAGTACATGTGTGAGACAGAGAGGGAGGGGAGGTGATATAGTAAAGTGTTTAATAGTGAGAGAATGTAGCAGAGGAAGATAAAGAGATGGAGGAAAAATGTATATGCACAGTGAATGTATATGTGAGACAGGAAGGGTGGAGGTAGGAAAGGGTTGAATATAGAATAGGGTGAAGGTAGATAAAGATATGGAGGAGAATCTGGACTTGAGATTGGGTAAAACAGAGACAAGGCTGTTGTTCCTGCTACTGTTGGGACTGTCTTCAAGATACCATATTCCCATTCTCCACTCCACCCCCACCTTCTCATTTGCTACTAACTTTCTTGCTCCAGAGAATCTTGGCCCTAAACTTTTTTTTAGATATTTGCATGTATTTCCTGGGAGATTATAATGACTTTTCCTTTCACCAAAGGATCTCAGTGGCATCTTCTGAGTAAGTACTTGAGGAACTGAACAAGCTATAAGGTAGTTACTGTCTGTAACATGGAACCAAAGGGATCTGGATTGGAATATAGGCCCAGTCACTCAGGGGATACAAGAAGTGAATAATCTCTTTGGCACATGAAGTGTCGTCGATGTTCTCTAAAACATCACAAGATCTGCTGTACTAGTCTCCTAAACTTTCCACTCAGATATTCATTGCTTCATTCCAGCTTTTGTTCTCAGTGCAGATGTAAAACACCCTCTCTAGGGGCCCTGATTTGAGCCCTGACATGACTTCCAGAGGCAGCGCTCAGACAAATGAGATATGACTCCCTGCTCTAGTCCCTCAAGCACCCCTGCTCACTGTCACTTTGCCTGGTGTTCCCACACTGGTGGGAGGCCCAGTTCCTGTAAACAACCCTACGTCCATAGTTACTATGAGCATCTTTGAAACTATTCACTTCTTTTTTTCTTCATTTTTTTATTCGATATATTCTTCATTTACATTTCAAATGATTTCCCCTTTCCTGGATTCCCCAGCCCCTGAAAGTCCCATAAGCCCTTTTCCCTCCCCCTGTTCCCCAATCCACCCCTTCCTGCTTCCCTGTCCTAATATTCCCCTACACTGCTGCATTGAGCCTTTCCAGGACCAGGGGCCACTCCTTCCTTCTTCCTGGGTATCATTAATATGTGAATTGTTTCTTGGGTATTCTGAGCTTCTGGGCTAATATCCACTTTTCAGGGAGTGCATACCATGTCTGTTCTTTTGTGATTGGGTTACCTCACTTAAGATATTTTCCAGTTTCACCCATTTGCCTAAGAATTTCATTAATTTATTGTTTTTAATGGCTAAATAGTACTCCAGTGTGTATATATACCACATTTTCTGTATCCATTCCTCTGTTGAGGGACAGAGCTAAACAAAGAATTTTCACCTGAAGAATATTGAATGGCTGAGAAGCACCTAAAGAAATGTTCAACATCCTTAGACATCAGGGAAAAAAACAACCCTGAGATTTCACCTCATACCAGTCAGAATGTCTAAGAAACTATTCAACTCTTAACTCTGAACATTATGTGTGCTTGTCTGTGTATATGTGTGTATATATATATATATATATATATATATATATATATATATATATATATGTTTATGTGCATGTTTGTTTGAGTTTATGTGTATGTTTGTATGAGTGTATATGTGCATATTAGTGTTTATGTTTTTATGTGTATTTGTACATGTATATATATGTTTGTATATGTGTATATATGTGTTTAGTTATGTGTGTATGTGTGTATGTGTATGCATGTGTGTATGTGAGTATGTGCATGCATGTACCATATGTGTGTATTTGAGTATATGAGTTTGTGTTTGGAAGAGAGCACATGTATGTATTCAGGTGTGCATATATATATATATATATATATATATATATATATATATATATATATATATATATATATATAAATATGCATGTAGAGATCAGAAGGCCTTATTTGTCATTCTGCAGGAGCCATCACCTTGTTCGAGACAAAGTCTTTCACAGTAAACAAAGCAGGCCAAGCTGGCTGGCCAGTGAACCTCGCAGGTTTACTTTTCTGGTCTTCCTCTCCATCACTGGATTATAAGCACACATTACCAAATCTGGGTTTTTTCAAGGCTTTTGGTATGGGAATCAGGTCTTCTTGCTTGCAAGTTAAATAAATGCTAATTGACTGAGATATCTCAACTTTCCCAACTCTTTACATTTTAAGTCTAGGAAAGTGACTTCAAACAATAGCACATGTGAGACCAAGCCCATTTTGTTTTTAAGTGGCCTTTCATAAAAATCACAAAATCCATTCCTACTTACTTTCTGGAAATCAATTTTGATATGGTAGTAATGAATCATGTCTCTACTATTTTAACCTAGGTTTCCAGACACAATATCATATAAAACCAAACACTTGTCCCTTGAAGGTTATAGTTTACAAACATGGGGTGTCCTTAGGGATAAATTCCAAGAATGACTAAACAAAAAGAAGAAGGGTTGACTTAAGTGTACAGAAGGAGAGATTAGAATTGTTAATTGAGCAAACTTTCTTAGTTCACTACTGGCCTCACCAAAGAACATAGGTCATCCTTGTATATTGCAATCAGATATACTATCACAGAAGGAATCACTCATTACTAATCCTTCAAAGCCAGTTTTCATGAATGTAAACATTACTTTTATATACTGTGACTGACTAAGGAATATACAATCAGTGTGTGTATCTCAAATCCCTATGAGACTCTCTTTTCACAGAAACAGAAAGTGGTACCCTGTTAAAATTTGGGCAAAACTACAGATGTGCATGATACTGTATCTGTGTAGAAAGTGTACAGGTATTACTCTGAGGAAGTCTGATCTTTGTATCTGATGATTTATTTGCACTCAGACTCTCATCTGTCTTTTAAAATTAAAATTAACATGAGCTTATTATCATCATGAGCTCAGAACAAGTTCAGTGGAACCAGCATGGTTGTGGGATAACCAGAGAACCCACTACTAGTGAGGACGCTATTGTCAACTGATGAGTACTGCAAGAGGGAGAGACAATTATTTTAGGGTGTACGACTTTTAATGGTTTCCCATACTCCAGTGGATGACCACATTCTCAATAGCCTATTAACAGCTCTGGGATATCTCTCTCTCTCTCTCTCTCTCTCTCTCTCTCTCTCTCTCTCTCTCTCTCTCTCTCTCTCTCTCATACACACACACACACACACACACACACACACACACACACACTCTCACACACACACAGACACAAGGAGAACATGGGAAGGTATGGGAGAAGTTGGAGAGGGAAAGTGGGGATGAACATGATATATTTTATACATGTATAAAACATCTTATACATGTATAAATAAATCTTTTAATATTTAAAATGAGCTTTATAAAAATTAAATGTCAACCCTTACATTTGTCTTTTCTCTCACATAGTTTGTCTTACAATTTGTTTTTCTTGTTAGATCTAGAGATTCAATAAGAAATATAGATTAAGAAATCATTCATGGAATCAGATTTCTCTGATCATCATTCCCAGTGGTGAGTACCCTTGTCACATGAGACACTTCTCTGAACCTGGGCAGTTCAGATATTGGCTGAACAATATCCCCCAAAGATGGCAGTCTGCTGGTTAAATTCTACACCATTTTTTGCAGTGTTATGCTATTCATAACAGTCAGTGAAAACTGTAGCTAGACCATAGGTCCTATGACCTTTCTCCCTTCAAGAAAAGGGTAATTTGGGAGCTAGGGAGAAAGCTTAGTGAGAAAAGTGCTTGTCACATTAGCATGAGATTCAGGACTTCAAAGCTCAAAGCAAATCTAAAAAAGCTGGATATAGTGTCAGGTGTTTATAACTACAGTTCTGTGGAGGTAAAGACAGGTGAGTCCATGTGTCTACTTGTCGAGATAGCTTAACTTACTTGGTCAGTTCCCATGCATGAGAAAATCAATCTAAACAAACAAACAAACAAACAAACAAACAGGGGGTGAAAGCATCTGAGGATCAAAACCAGGATGATTTCTGTCCTCTAATCACACACTTGGTGACATATGCATGCACATGTAGATACACCCATAAATATGCACACACATACACACATGTAGATCCTTCAATGAACATGCACACACATATATGCACATAATAAAAAAAGGGATAATATAATTCTAAGGGACAGATTTATTTTGAATTCTCACCAGTAGTGTATCCTGTGAAATGAGTATTAATTTTCATAAGAAAAACCTTTATTTAGTGCTTTTAATTTCTTATTTATCTTTTTATGTGCATGTCTGTCTGTGAGTGTCTGTGTGTCTGTATATAATTATAGGCATGTGTGGTTTTATAACTGTGTCTGTAGGGACAATATAAGGGTGTAGAACCATACCCCAAGATAGAATTATAGGCGTCTTTGGAATATCCCATATGTTTTGTGAACGCTGGATTCATATGTCCAGCTTTCACAGCTGTGCATCAAGTACTCTTATCCACTCACCCATCACTTCAGTCCTGTGAAAAATCTTTATCTGCATCTAGAAGTCCTGATTCTCTTGTGAACTTTGAAGATGTTACTCTAACAATAAACTTCAGTGAGTCTCCTGAGATTCCCCATCTCCCTTCTGTCAGCTGTTTGTATTACTCAATTTTCCTGTATTATCTGCATTGGAATTTTTAAAATTTTAAATGCTCAATTCAGTCTCATTTTTTTTCCTGTTTTCTTTCATGTCTTCTCTAGTGAACTAGTTAATATTTTTGGCTATTATTGTGATTTAAATTAATACTCTTAAATTAATTCAGTTACACATTTTCTAAAATATACCAAGTCTATTGTATGCTCTGTCCTTCTGACATTCCTATTCATTTTGGTAATAGCATGAGCGATGATGACAGGATAATATTGTAATTTCTATAAGAGCTTTGGGAGATTATTTTCCTAATCCCAGTATTTTTAGGTCTTATGATTATATGCAACTATTTAATAAGCAACTCTCAAAGTTGTGAATTAATTATAATTTTTATTTGGAAATACAGACTAGAAGAATGGTTGAAGTCATAACATGACAGTTCATAATTTCTTCTTGTTTCTCGGCCTTTCTGTGTAGAATCATTTCTATCTTCTAGCTTTAGCAATTTTTCTTTAAATTTATTACCACATTAATTAATAATATTAATGGGTTTCATAGAAGTACAGTGCATATTTCAATTGTCGACTATTTTCTTTTGGTATATCTTACTCCACATTTTAAAAGTTTTCATTAGAAAAATGTATCTGCTGCATCCATTAAACTAGAACATCTCATGGCAGATACTGCTCGATTACACTTGAGCATCTCATTTTCATTGCTGTAAGATCTGTTTAAATTGTTCAGCTTATGTAGCCTATCTTTTCTTCAAAATATTTTTTAAGATATCATTTTCAAGTTGATTTTTCAATTATATTATGATAAGGCATGTGGATAGAAGTCCTCCCCCACTTTATGCTATTTCTCAATAGGATACAATATTTATAGAACTGAAGAGATGGCCCATTTTTAAAAGCACTTTCTGCTCTTGGAGAACTCAGTTCCATGCACTGCTATAGGATCTCTCATAGCTGCCTGAAACAATCTTCAGGAGATAAAATGTCCTCTTCTGCAATCTGGAGCATCTACACACTTATGTACATGCCTACATTTAGGTTCATACATGTAAAAAAAACTTAAGCATAACCTGTTTTAAAAGAATGATGATTCTATAGTCAAACTGTAGTTACAATTTTATTTGCTTTAAGAAATTTGCACTTGAAAACAGGTTGAAAAACCACACAAGCATAACTAATAAAAATCATTTTGAATCTTTAAATCTAAGTATTTTCCCATCTCTGCTTTTTGCAGTCTCTATTTGAATACTACAGAGATAAAGCTATTTTGTCAAAGGGCATTGCACAAACATAATTCAGCATGCTCTTATCAACAACATATGGCTATATTGCCATACCTAAGTAGAAAATATATAAATTAAATAAGACCCTCTAACAAATAACCTACATTCAAATTTTGCAAGTAGTCCTATAAAAGTACTTCATAGGGAGTTGGGAGCCAGAAAAGGGGAAATCACTTGAAATGTAAATAAAAAATATGTCAAATAAAATAAAAATCTTAGTTGTAAAAAAAAAAAAGTACTTCATACCCTGCATGTACACAAGCGTGAATGTGTATGCACGTGTTCTCTCTCTCTGTGTGTGTGTGTGTGTGTGTGTGTGTGTGTGTGTTTGTGTTGTGGCTGACAGAACACATCCCATATTGGAATTCCTGAGGAACTCTCTACTTTGTTTGCTAAAACAAGGATTCAAAGCTCACTAAGTAGGGCTCTGCCTCTCTCTGCCTCCTTGGTACTTGAATTACAAGCTAACACCACCACATCTAGCACAAACATCTTACATTTCTTTAGAGTTTTTTCTCAATAAGTTAGATACATCATGCCATATAATAGTATGGTATAGTTATTATTCTATTTTCTAACATAAGAAGTCTTACTTGGTCTTTCTATATAGGGATGCATTTGATTAATTTGTCTTTTTATATTTCCTTAATGCTTTAAATTATAACTTTATATGCATACATTCATGCACATATGCTATATATGGACACATATAAAAACATATACATATCGTGTTTATATACAGACATACATTTATATTCACAAAAGTGCCACTAGACCACATTGGGAACACTAGCCCTAAAAAGAACTACAGGAAATTCTTCAAATTTTGTGCACATCTTTCAAGTATAGATTCAACCATTTATGAGTCTGTTTGAGTTTCGTGGTACAATAATTCTGAGAGCCAATATTCACTAATGTATGTAATAATCTAAATTCTGATATAGTGAGATAAATATTTATGGATTTTATTTTTTAATTATTTTGAGATAGGTCTACCTCTGTAGTCCTAGCTGTCATGGAACATACTATGTAGACTAAGCTGGCTTCAATCCCACAGAAGTCCACTTGTCTATAACTGTAGAGTAATGCTGGACTTAAAGGTAGGCACAGCCACTCCTGGAAACAAATCTTTCTTAAAAGCCCTATTGATATGTATACACACATACACACACACACACACACACACACACACACACACACACACAATCATCTTTCTAACAGATAGTTTTTCCCTGTTAGACCAGAGCCATGGGTCAGTAATTACATTTCTTCTCTTCCTCCACTTACAACCTTATAGTAGCTGTATTAACTTTATTGATTTTATCACTTTGAAAGTTGAGCTCCTAGTGAGTGTGCTGATTCTTAGAAAGTTAACAGGTGGCAAATGGCAATAAGAGAAAATAGATCTTGAATTTTCATAGTCTAAAATTATGACTGTGCGCAGCTGTGATGGAAGTGATCTTAACTGACTGTGTACTAAAAACATATCCAACCATCCCATCTTGCTGATGCTTGCCATCATCGTGCTGACTTTTGCCTCTTGGAAGGGTCTTGATTACCTTTGTATCATTGCTGTGAAATTTGCCTACAAAAAACAACTTAAGGGGGAAGGCTTTATTTTGGCTCATAGTTTGGGGGTATAGTCTATAGTGGTGGGGAAGGCATGGTAGCAGTAGGGTGAGACAGCTGCTCAGTTTACACAATAAGAAACAGAGAGAGATGGATGCCAGTGCCTAGCTGACCTTCTTTTTATTCATTTTAGGATCTCAGCTCATGGGATGGTGCTATCCATATTTAGAATGGGTCCTCATATGTTAATTAATAGATAAAAAAAGGCTCCTCACAGATGTGTTCATAGCTTCCTTCCCTTGGTGGTTATAGGTCCTGCCACGTTTACATTCAATATAAACTAACTGAGAAGAGCTGACAAAAAAAATCCACAGGTAATTATGATAATATTGCAGAGACTGTTCCCCAGCTGTGCAGCAGTCAAAGAGGGAAGATGTTAGAAAGAATAGGAAGAAGATCAAAGGCTGCTGCTAGCCTTCGAGGACCAAAACACCCCACTTTGAAAAATTCATCTAAGTCAATTTAACAAAAAGGAAGGAATCTTTTCACAAGTTTGAGAGCCCAAGGAAGAATACCTATTATATTATCTTCCCTTGAACTTTCTTCTCCATAATCTTGAAGGTGCTTTAAAAAGCCACATCTGAAAGGGAAGTTCTTAATAAAAGAAAAGGAGACTTCAAAGATACTTTGAATGAAGCATTATCATACTAATTACAGACCTAACATCTATCTACAGAAGGGAAACTTCAGGACCTAATATGTCACCCAGCACTGTGCAGATGGAAGTGTGGGGCATTCATTTTCTTTCTGCATCCTGAAATTATGAATCATCTCATTTGTTACTGGATATCTTAGCTAACAAACTTCCACATCATTTGTTTTAGCCTCACAGTGCTGTTCTGTAATGCACTGCATCAAACTATGAGACGGGAAGGTCAGGTAAAAAATCCTGTAAGCATATTTCACATTTTGCATAGTAAACACTGAGAAATGCTATGGAAATGGGAATCAATTGTTCATCCACAGGGCTACTAATATGCAGTGCTTTGTTGAGGCTGAGTACCATGTAGCTCAAGATGGACTTGAATTTTCTATGAGAGAGAATGATTTCCATGTATAGATCCACCAGCTTTAACCTCCTAAGTGCTGGGATTACATATGGTGTCAACATGCCTGACTTAGGTGCAATGTGCCCACACCCAGTGTACACAGTGCAGGCTATGGATCTTAGAGTTCTCCTACATGATAATCAAATACTGTACCAAGTAGCTGCATGCCCAGCCCCCAGTGTTCTTTGTAAAACATTTTCTCAAATCACAGAACATTCACACATCAGGACATACCATTGTGGCATTCTCTCCTAGGATACCCACCCTCCTTGCTCAGGCGCACTTGCCCAGGTATTCCTCTCCATTCTGCAACCCAGATTTATTTCCTTCATATAGACAACAGTATTTCCAAATATAGGCTCCACTAAGTCAGGAGCCTCATGCAGCCTTATTGCATTATCTCCAGAGCCTTACACAGCCACTGACACATACTAAGACTTTAATGAAGGTATTGAATAAATGAATATTTAATAAACACGTTGAGTGAATATGAGGGAATGAATAAATAGAAAGTTAACACCAATCACAAATTCGCAGATGTAGTCAAACAAAATGATTTCAATCATCCCATCCATACATAATGAGATTCATGTTTAACTCTAAGTACCTGAAATATGGAAATTGATTGGTAATAAAATGAGGATGTGAATCTTTCATTTGCTAATGCAAGGCTTGGCAAACTTTTTTCTCTATAGGGCTAGGTAGGAGTTTCAGGCTCTGTGAGTGGTATCTATCTGATGTTTGACTCTCCTGATTACTATGAAAACATCCAGGATTGATTAGAATGGATATCTCTCTCTCTCTCTCTCTCTCTCTCTCTCTCTCTCTCTCTCCTCTCTCTCTCTCTCTCTGTGTATTCTAATATGATTTTATTTGCAAAAACATGGAGAGATGAGAGAATCATAAATTTGTACCCTATGCAAAAGAAGGGTAAATAAAGATGTAAAGAAATGCAACACGTAACCTTTGTTAGAGGGGATAAAAAATGGTAGCCACATCCCTCCCATCCTCTAGCTCCTCTTTTATCTATATTTTTGTTTGTGAGTGGACATTTGCAAGCCACAGAATACCTGTAGAGGTCAGAGAACAGACAGCTCACAGGAGTTGGCTCTCTCCTTCCACTGTGTGTTGTTTGGGGAATAACTCATGCCATTGCAGTTGGCCAAGTATCTTTAGTAACTGAGCCTCCTTACTGGCAATTCTACATATTGTTAAGTAAAAACATGTTTCAAAACTCTAATCATCTCTAAATCTCCCTCATTATAAAATATGATTCTTAGAAGAAAAGATTCCCATTAGCAGAGCTTAGAATTTGTGGATCTAAGATGAACCTTAGGATCACCAGCCTAAATCATATGTGAATAGAATCATACGTGAATATGTGGCTTTACGTACGTTTTCAAATTACTCTCTTTTCACAGAGCAATCATATTCTCTAAGTAGTCTAATAACAGAATATTGAAGAAGTACCAATTTATTATTAACCATACTTTCATGAAGATAAAATTATAATGCTTATCGTAAGAAGATTTGTTCTTTTCTAATACTATTTATGAAAAAAAATACAAAGGACAAGAAAAGTAGCTGCCGTTCACTGGATGGACCTGTAGATCCTGCTGTGTGGCACACAGAAGATGGGACTATCTACCCAGCATCACCAAGTACTCACTTCTCTAGAGTAGAAATGGATTTTCCTTTAGTTGACTGGGTGAACAGTGGGTTATTTAGGCTATTAACTGGTACCAAAGCACTCTAGTGAAGAAGTCTAGAGAGAGAAGAATCCACCACTCCAAGATCAGCACATGATACCACTATTGTGAAAGTTATATAAACTAAGAAAAGAGGCTATTGTTTAGCCCAGTCATTGGAATTTCTGTCATGAGATACTTCTGAATATGCTCTGTCTTTTTCAATTGGAATGTCTCGAAAAACAGTTTCTGTTCTATTTTAGTTCCTGGCAATGCCACATGTGTTTTATGAAAACACATTTTACATTTTCAAAATATGTTTGTCCTGGCAGTCTTGATGTATGTGATATATTTGTACATAAGATACTTTTTGAAAAGTTACATTTAATTCTACAACAAGAAATGCATACTCTTCATAGGACACAGAAGTGAATATTAGTTTTCTCTTAGCAAAAATAAGACAAAAAGTAATGAATTTATTTTAGAGTAAGTGATAGTAATGATAATAATTGCATCACTACCAACAAAGTACTCATGCTCACAGGCGCTTGGTATCTCTGAAGATCTGATTTTCTTTTTAAGCAGCACTTGTTAAGGAGAAAGCACAAAACTACAAGTAAGAGTATTTTTTTTCCATCGCAAAAAGAGGCCAAACAGTTCAGATAGGATAGAAATAAAAGGCACGCAGGTGCTGGGAGCAGCTTCTTTGACCTCCAGTGTTACTTTAGTGGTGACTGGAAACACTTGAAACTTAGCCCTGTGAAGATGTATTGCTCGAACTAGGAACACACCTTCAGGGTAAGTTTGTCAATTCTGAAGCTCCAATAAGAGAAATCCACTATCAAAGAAAACTCAAATGTGCCAAGTCTCCTTCATGCCAAATGTGTGTGTGTGTGTGTGTGTGTGTGTTTGTGTGTGTGTTTGTGTGTGTGTGTTTGTGTGTGTTTGCGTGTATGTGTGTGTGTGTGTGTGTGTGTGTGTGTGTGTGTGTGTCTGTGTGTGTTTCAAAGTTCCTCTAGAGATGCTGAGGAATGCTGGCCTGGGTGCTTTTCGGCATACTTGGGTTCCATTCCTATCACCCTTACCATCTTGTAACTCCATTTTCTGGGAAACTGACATTCTTTTCTGGTCTTTATAGCCACCACAAATGCAGGCAAGATACCCATGCAGATATAATTATTTTAGAAATTATTCAGAGTA
The DNA here is from genome assembly GCF_947179515.1 of Apodemus sylvaticus. Classification (NCBI taxonomy): domain Eukaryota; kingdom Metazoa; phylum Chordata; class Mammalia; order Rodentia; family Muridae; genus Apodemus; species Apodemus sylvaticus. Next base: position 30,058,866 of record NC_067483.1, read on the forward strand.
TACAACAGATAGAAATCTGAAGGTCACATGGAAGCAAAGTCACTGGAAAAAATCTTGAAAATTAATGGGGTTCATTTTCTTATTTTTCCTATTTAGAAATGTTCTGAGTAGAGTTTTATCCATGTCACAAGCATTGACTATTTATTATCAAAGACAAGTAAAATACCATTCATTTGAAATTTTGTCACTGAAAATAATTACTACCATTAAGAATATAATATTTTATAATACAAGGATTACTGTTCTATTTATGTTTATTTCAAGTTTTGAGAGTTGACACTAAATTAAAAAGATGTCACAAATAAGATGTGTCGGCAGAGGCACCCAAAAAGATTCAAAGGTAAGTGTTACTCTGTGACTCATGAGGAAATGTTCAAATGACGAAATGTTCAAAAGCTAAAGTTCTCTGTACTAATGTTATGTTTGCATTCAACAAGCAAAACTCTGGAGAGAATTTCAAAGTGCACATCAGAGCCATCAATATCTTCCAACCTCTGGATGATGACCATGTTGTTTTCACAAACCAGGGTAGATCATGTTCAGAATCAGTTCAGTTTTTTTTTTTTTTTGGAAGAGTGCAAAGTTTATTTTATTTGGAAATGTTTACTATAATAATACAATGTAATATATTTGTATGTATGGAGCATGGATGTGTGGGAGATGAGCGAACAGAAATGACACAGAAAGAAACCAATCGTGGTCCCCCAGACACATGCCATGGTGTATTAATGCAGATCAGAGGACAGCTTTAGGTATGTACTGCATGTACCAGGGTAGATACTCTATAAACTTCCAAGATTTCTATTTCTCCTTCCTTTTTTCTACTCATAGGGATGCTGAGATTACAGGACATATATTTCCATAGTTTGGAGGATATGAGCTTATGCCCTACAGGTATGGAAACTGCCTTACTCCCTGAGCCATTTCCCTAGACGTCGCATACTTTATTTCTCTAAGAATTATCTGACAGGGACTCTGACCTGGGATGGATCCTATCTGAGAGAACTGCAGGGACAAAAATAGGAGAGGATCCTTGGAGAAAGGAGGTCAAGGAACTGGCACAAAGTGGGTCCCATCTCAGGAAGAAGCTCCAGGGCCTGTTACTGATGCTGTGGTGGGCCTACACCACAGGGCTGGCATGGCTGCCCTCCAAGAGGCCCTACAAGCAGCTTACTGAGACAGAGATAGATATTTTCATGCAAATATAATTGGGGGACTCCTGTGGTTGAATTGGAGGACAGTCTGGAGGAAGTTGAATTTTAGGGTAACCCCATGGGAAGACCAGCAGTCTCAAATAACCTGGACCCTTCAGATCTCTGTGACACTTAGTCACCAATCAGACAGCATGCACTGCCTGTTTCCAGGTGCCCTACACATATATGGGGAAGGACTGCCTGGTCCAGCCTCATTGAAAGAAGATGGACCTAACCCTTGAGAGATTTGAGGACTCAGGGCCTGGGGGAGGCCTGGCAAGGTGGGTATAATGGTGTGGGACAACCTCTTGGAGTCAGTGTAGTAGTAATGTGATGGGGAACTGCTGGAGGGTAGAAGAGGAAGGAGATAGCCACTGGACTATGAAGAAAGATTTAAAAAATGACTCAAAGCACAAGGTCATTCAAAGCACAATGAATATTCAATGCACTCATTTGTGGTGGGAAATTTCTGCTTTGTCCCAAGCAAAAGGCATCAGAAGCCAAATGATTTAACAAAAATTTATTATAAGGACTAGAAATGAGTAGCCATTCCTGGAAATGAAAAGGAGTAGGGCTTCAAGTATCTTAAAAATAAAATGTACAAAAAAAATCAACAACATAAACCCTAAAAAAGTAAAAACAAAAATAAATAACAAAACACCCCACCTGTACCTGGCTATGTACAAGGGTGCCTATAACAGAACATGACATATATTTGAGGTAAGCAACTCTTTATAGTTTCTATATTCCTTTTTTAAAAGACTCAAATAAATCATTTTTAAACTTATTTTCATTATAAACAGATAATCTATAGAAACCTGAAAAAAAAAAGAATTAGGCACCAGAGTAGGAGAGAAAATGTCCACTGGTATATACAATTTATTTCTCTTGCAGAAGACCCAAGCTTTGATCCTATCACCAAAATCAGGCAACTCACAAATGCCAATAATGCTAGCTCTAGGGGACTGAACACTGTTCTAGTCTCCTCAGGCATACACGTATGCATTTGTACATGGAACCTAGATAGAGATAGATGCACATAAATTAATAAGAAAAGAAATATCAAAAAGTGGAAGTGGTGCATCAATCCAATTTGTCTTGTCACCAAGTTAGATATCTGAATTGATGTTTGTTTTATTCTCAAAACATTAAAGAAATGGTGGTTTGGAGACATGCAACACCATCCTATACATATGCCAATCTAAAGTAAAACAGATGTAAATGTTCTCCTTGATCAGCAAGTGAACTAAAGAGAAATACATTGTCACCACTGAAAACAAGAAATCAGGTAAGTCTAGACAAGCTAGTGTCTAGATTTATAAAAGATACGGTGGACCCACATGAAGAGTGGTGGGAAAACAGCAGGAAATTTTGTGAGCAGGATTATGAGAAGAAATAATGTTTAAGAGGAGAGACCTTTGTACACTTATTCTAGAGAAGGGGCTTCCTATACTTCCTAGAATATAGTCAGTCACATCAGCTGGAAGGACCAGAGATAAGATATTGAATGTGTGTGTGTGTGTGTGTGTGTGTGTGTATACATATGCTCATATATAAATGTGGGTATATATATATATATATATATATATATATATATATATATATATATGTTTGTATGTATTATTGTACATCAGTAGGGGTATGTGTATGCCATGAAGCAGATGGTACATATGTGAACATCACAGGACAATCTCTGCTGTCATTCCTAACTTTACAACATGTTTGAGACAGTGTCTTTTTCTGTTAATCATTGTGCTAATCAGGTTCTCTGGCCTGTGATCTTCTGGAGATTATCCTGCCTCTTGTCTCTAATTCACTGTAGAAGCTCTAGGATTACAGGCTCTTGTCACTATACCTAACTTTCATGTGAGTTGTAGAGATTAAAACTCCAGTTCTCATGTTTACACAGTGTGATGATTCATTGTAGTAGTCAACAAGTAGGAATCTCAATGAAGGGTCATTTAGACTAGGGTGGCCTGAAAACATATCTGTGTCTTTATTATATTGATTGATGTGGTAAGGTTCATGCACAATCAGGGACACACACACACACACACATTAATGCACTGTTTTCTGTTCTTTACTGTGGGTGTGCTGTGACTAGCTTTTTCAAGTCCCTTCTGTCTTGACTTCCCTATAGTGAGGAAGCATAACCTGAGACTGTGATTCAAATAAATCCTTTACCCCTTATGTTATTCCCATCAGGGTATTTAATCACAACAGAAAACAAATCTAAGAATAAGTGTTTTACCTAATGAATCATCATTCCAGCTCAAGACTCTGATTTTTTTATTTCCCCAAACCCTGAAGGCTTCCACACCTCTAATGGCTAGGCGGGAAACTATTCTGGTTGTGAGGAAACTAACTAGCTATGACTTGGACTCATATTCATAGACAATCATCTGCTTGAGAAGGAAGTGTAAACATTGCCAATGAAGAAAGCCATGAACAGATACAGCAAGTGGAACTGCATCCTATGTCTGGTAAGACAATACAGACCAGCTTTGTGTGAATATGATCTGGTTGCTGGATCAATGAACATTTGGAGAAAGGCAGGTAGGATCTATCAGAGCTAAAGCTATTTAGCCTAGCTCATCCGCACACTCTCAGAGGACCAGAGAGATATAAGGAAAGTATTGATGTGTAAAGAATTGTCCACGCCAAATCTCAACTCATTCAGGAGGCATATAATCACAGAGTCCTAAATATTAGTATCAATGTTTGAGAAGGATTTTAAAGATAATTACTTTAACAGGCCTCTGTGCCAGGCCCAACCCCAAGGGAAGTCACCCCAGTAAATGCTCACAGTACAATTAAACAAATCTGAAAGATATGCATCCCCAAATATGTATAAATTACAATGTGGAAATAAGGCTATTTTTTAATCAAGGTAATCTATTTGCTGTACCTACTTATAACTGCTCAAAGACCCCACCAAATATATAGAAATGGTAAAATACCAGACAAATAACTTAGAAATAGAAATGTAAGTAAATGAATGTTCCATCAAGATCTAGATGACAAAGATATGAGAAAATGAGCAATCATAAGGGGAGTAATACCAACAAGGATGAAGAAGGAAAGAATACAAATATAAGATGAAAACAGATGAAAAACCAGAAATGTTAGAACTACAGATCTCAAGCCAAACTGAGTTAGATACAACAGATGCAATATTATCAAAAATCAAAGCCAATATGAAAAAATGCTACACTTACACAGCAACATAGAAAAATAAGCAAGGACACAACATTCAGGCACTCTGAAATGCAGTCATAAAATCATACCTAAAACTCTATGAACAAGAAGGATAAAATTAAGGCAGAAAAATAAATTAGTAAATAAATAAATAAATAAATAAACCCTTATTATTGTAATTGTACTAGAAATTTCCTCAAATTTGAAGTTTGTTTGTATGTAGTTATTTGGATATTTAAGTGCAGTTGGCATTTGGAGCTCCAAACAGACACAAACAAAAAAGAATTTCTCTGCCACATTATAGCTGAAATGCTAAGATATCGAAGGGAAAGTGTAATTAGAGCCATAGAATAAAACACAAAAAGACCTTGAAAAACTTATCAGAATTACTTTCCAGTGGGAACATTAAAGAACAAGAAAAGTACAGCATTTTACATTAAAATATCCTTTTGTATCTTATGAGATTGCAGGAGAATACGATAAGAAACCAATACCAACAGAAAATAGAGAGACTGAACAATGGAGTTTGTACCACCAGCATTTGAACCACATGCCTTGCATATTCAAATATTTTCAATAATTAGCAAGTGAGCCAAAGTTGAGAGGATTAAATTTAGTAAGGGGACATATGGAAAGGAAAGTATGTCAAGTCAGTTTTCAAGAGTTTAGGACCGACCATGATGGTGAAGGATCAGGTTCATAGATACAGAAGGAGGTCAGTGTACAGATACTTGCATTCAGTGGTAATTTGCAGTGGATAGACATATCACTAACAGCTCTGCAGCATCTAAGCTAGATGGAGTTAATAGCTTGAGGTGTTGACAAGGTTATGGGAAAAGACAACATAGACGTTGCCCTATGGGAACAGGCAAAAGAAAAAAGAATCATGAAGTTTGTTTGGAATTGGGTGATAGAGGATGCATAGTATTAAGCAAGGTAACCCAAACTCAGAATGAAATAGCAGGAACCATTCTTTCTCATACGCATATTCTAACCTATAGTATGTATTTTCATGCAAGTACATATGTGCGTAAATGGAGACAAAGAAAGTATACTCTTAGATAATAGAGAAAGATAGAATGTAGGCAAAAAATATACAAGCCTCAAAGAGTATAGAAAACTAATTTGTTTTCGAATTACAAGTCTGTCACAATTTTTCTCTTGTTTGTTTGATTTTGTAGTAGATATGTGAATTTCATTATCTGGGTATTAGAGGAGAAAAAAACTGGTTTTACATTCTGAAAGAAACTTCAGTTTGTTAGTCTAATCTATTATGTCTATTGCTTAATCACTAAAGGAAAAAGACAATTTGCTTGTCTTTTAGGGTAATAATTTTGCCTGAATTCCACTGAACATCAGTACAATACCAAGTAGACAAGTCAGGTCACTAAATACAACTACCATAGAAAAAAATCTTAGATCTATAGAAGAAAACATTTAGTCTGAATAGATAAAGCACACAAGGAATAAAGAATCCCATGAGAGAAAGAAGAGAGAGAAAAACACATCAAAAATGAAAAAGAAAAATACTAGGAATCAATAAACACTTGTCATTGATAACTTCCAACATTAATGGTTTCAGTTCTAAAACAAAAGACATAATAGATTAGACTAACAAACTGAAGTTTCCTTTTGATGCTTCCAAGAAAATAATTTACCATGAAGGATAGGTACTGTCTCAGTGTAAAAGGGTGGAAAAGATTATGAAAAGCAATTGGATTAAGGAAACTACAAGATGTAGTTATTTTAATATCTGACAAAATCTGAAGGGCACCTGCTTAATCACTAAAGGAAAAAGGAGTCAGCCAAGAGGACATTGCAATTCTAAACATTAAATCCGAGAGCTCCCCCAGTCTTAAAGGAAACACTACTGTATCAAATCACATATTGATTCTTATGCAGTGAGAGTGACTGACATCAACATCTCCCCTTGCGAACAGGCAGGTTACGGAGACCTATAAGAACAGAAAGTACACAAACTGATGAAAATGAACAACTCACTGATAGAATAACAATTTAAACAGTACATAAGACAAGAAGAAAATTAAAATCTTTTTTTCTTATAAGTGAATGAAAGTACAAACAGAGCACAGCTTAACCTGTGGGAAACAATGAAGGTGGTTCATAACTACCTGAAAGAGTTGAAGCGATCTCACATTACCAACTTAGTGGCACACTTGAGAGCTCTAAAACAACAAGAAAACCATCCAGTGGGGAAAAAAAAGATAGCCTTTTAACAAATGGTGCTGGTTCAATTGGAGGTGAGCATGCAGAAGAATGCAAATTGATCCTTTCTTATCTCCTTGTACTAAGCTCAACACCAAGTGGATCAAGAACCTCCACATAAAACCCGACACACTGAAACTAATAGAAAAGAAACTGGAGAAGACCCTTGAGGACATGGGCACAGGGGAAAAGTTCCTGAACAGAACACCAAAAGCTTAAGCTCTAAGATCAAGAATTGACAAACGGGACCTCATAAAATTACAAAGTTTCTGTGAGGCAAATGACACTGTCAATAGGACAAAATGGCAACATACGAATTGGGAAAAGATTTTCACCAACCCTACATCCGCAGAGGGCATATATCCAATATAGACAAAGAACTCAAGAAGTTAGGCTGCAGAGAGCCAAATAATCCTGTTTAAAAAATGGGGTACAGAGCTAAACAAAGATTTTTCACCTGAAAAATTTCAAAGGGCTGAGAAGCACCTTAAGAAATGTTCAAATCATTAATCATTAGGGAAATGCAAATCAAAACAACCCTGAGATTTTACCCCACACCAGTCAGAATGGCTAAGATGAAAAACTCTGGACTCAGCAGGTGTTAGCAAGGATGTGGAGAAAGAGGCAAAGTATAATGTCAATAGGACAAAATGGCAACATACAAATTGGGAAAAGATCTTCACCAACCCTACATCCACTGAGGGCTAATATCCAATATATACAAAGAACTCAAGATAGGCTCTAGAGAGCCAAATAACCCTATTAAAAATGGGGTACAGAGCTAAACAAAGAATTTTCACTTGAAGAATTTCAAAGGGCTGAGGAGCACCTTAAGAAACGTTCAACATCATTATTCATTAGGGAAATGAAAATCAAAACAACCCTGAGATTTCACCTCACACCAGTCAGAATGGCTAAGATTAAAAACTCTGGAGACAGCAGGTGTTGGTGAGGATGTGGAGAATGAGGAACACTTCTCCACTGCTGCTGGGGTTGCAAGCTGGTACAACCACTCTGGAAATCGGTCTGGTGGTTCCTCAGAAAACTGGACACGACATTTCTGGAGGACTCTGTTATACCACTCCTGGGCATATAACCAGATGATTTCCCCGCATGCAATAAGGACACATGTTCCACTATGTTCCTAGCAGCCTCATTTATAATAACCAGAAGCTAGAAGGAACCCAGATGTCCCTCAGTGGAGGAATGGATACAGAAAATGCGGAATACTTACACAATGGAATACTACTCAGCAATTAAAAACAATGAATTCATGAAATTCATAGGCAAATGGCTGGAACTTAAAAATATCATCCTAAGCGAGGTAACCCAATCACAAAATAAATATGGAATGCAGTCACTGACAAGTGGATATTAATTAGCCCAGAAACTCTGAATACTCAAGACAATTAACATATCAAATGATTCCCAAGAAGAAGGAAGCAGAGGGCCCTGATCCTGGAAAATCTTGATCCAGCATTTTAGGGGAGTATCAGGACAGAGAAATGGGAGGGCGGGTGATTGGAGAATGGGTGGAGGTAAGAGAGCTTATGGGACTTATGGGATGTGGGGAACAAGGAAAGGGGAAAACATTTGGAATATAAACACAGAATATGGGGAAAAAAGAAAAAAAAAAAGGAAATGCTCAAACCCAGGGCTGAAATCATGAAATTAGAAACAAACAGTGCAAACAAACAATGAATTTAAGCATTAGTTCTTGGGAAAATCCACAAAATGTGTAAACCCTTAGACAATTTAGCTAAAAGATATATAGTGAATATCCAAGTTATTCAATTACAGAAGGGGCATTGCAAATGACACCATGGAAGCCCAGAGATCCTCAAGGACAAAGTTTAGTATCATATACTTACCAAAACTAGAAATCCTAAACCAAATTGATGAATTTCTTGATTTATATGATGTATCAAATTTAAGCCAGATTTAAACAAAATCAAATAAGCAAATTAAACAAACCTAGTGACCCCTAGTGAAATAGCAGCAGGAATTAACAGTTTCCTAACCAAAAAAGGACAGGACCACATAGCTTCAGCACAGAATTCAACTTCATCTTCAAAGAATTAATATAAATTCCCCTCAAATTATTCTGCACAATAGAAACTCAAAGAACATTTCCTAATTCCTTTTATGAGGCCACAATTACCCTGATTCCTAAATCACAGAGACCCAACAAAAACTGTTAGACATTATGAAAGGTATAGGCATTATATATCAAAATAAAAATATAAAAATTCTCAAAATATTTTCAAACTTATTCTGAGAATGCCACTCAAATAAATTGTGTACAATGATAAAGTTGAACTCATCTGTAAGATTCATAGATAGTTCTACATATAAAAATTGATAAATACAATCCACCAACTAAGAAAATTGTAAGACAAAACCCACATGATCATCTCATTAGATCTAGAAAAACCCACTGACAAAATATCGGAGACATAATTAAGAGATTTATAGCAAGACTATAGTCAACATCAACCTAAATGGTAAGAAACTCAAAACTTTTCTATTAAAATGAGGAAAAAGACAATGTCCACTTTCTCTATACATATCCAATATAGGACTTAATGTCTTAACTAAAGCACTAAAACAACTGAAGATCAAAGGGATGCAAACATAAAGGAATAAATCAACATTTTTTGCACATTATATAATTTTATACAGAAAAAAAATAAAAATATCTGCCAGAAAATTTCCACAGCTAATAGAAAGAAAAACTGGCAAAGTAACAGATTACAAAATTATCACACAAAAATTTTTACATATACAAAGAATAAATGGACTGATAAAGAAATCAGAAAACAAAAACTTTTTCAAAACCTCACAAATAATAAAATATCTTGGGGCTAGCTCTAACCAAGCTAGTGAAACACTTGTATTATAAATCTTTAAGGCACTGAAGAAAGAAATAGGGAAAGATATCAAAAGAAGGAAAAGAACTGCTCCCACACTTAGGGATTAGTAAGATTGATATAGTAAATCTGGGCATCTTAATAAAATCAACAATTGATACATTCTGGGCAGTAGCAGTGAACATCTTTAATGCCAGAATATGCGATACAGTTGTAGGTGGACCTCTGTGAGTTCGAAGCCAGTCTGATCTACAGAGCTAGTTCCAGAACAGACAGGACTGTTACACAGCCACAAATGCATAATAAAATATGGTGCATATACACTATGCTATACAATTCAGACATAAAAATTAGATTATGATTTTTCAGGTAATTGGATAGAAATGGAAATGACCATATTTATAGTGGTAACCCAGACACAGAAAGACAGACATCACAAGTCCTCTTTCACTGGAAACAGTTAGATTGAAATCTTCAGCTCTTAGTATATAGCTCAGAATAATAGAGAAGTCAGAAAAGCAAAACCCGGCCAGTGCTAGGGAATTTGGGTACAATAGAGATGGGAACTGCATGGCATAAGTCATCTGGCAGTGGAAAAGAGAAAGGAGAGACTTCTATGATGTGGATGGGAGGTAAATACAGGAAAAGGGAGGAGGGTAATACAACAAAAATATCGTAAAAATATTCAACGACTCATACTATTAATTATTTGCCTTTACAAGTTCTATAATTCATGAAATTCTATGTATAAATTTACATATCTAATTTTAGTGAACTTTCCTCATCTAGGTTGACAGTGGTCTTTGTAAGGGCCAATGACCACCTAACAAAAAACAAACAAAGAAAATAAACAACCAATACCAGATGTGAGAAACATTCTTTTGAGTTGCTGGCCAGGGTTGTCCAAGAAATTTCCAAAACATAAAGTCTATTTCTATTGATCTTGATTGTCTCTTAGGAAAAATAAGATAAACCGCTATTGATAGAAACATCTTAAGTTTCAGAAATGCAGCCCAGAGAATCCTGAGCTGTATCAGATCAGAATGCCTACTTTCTTCAGACTAGTTTTCATGGAAGTTAATATTCAAGGTTCCAAAGGAGGTAGGCATACAGCAGTCATATCTTGCTGTAATGCCTGTGATTCACATCAATAATTATAGCATGGTAACCCTAGGGAGTACAGTTCTGGCTCCCATACCCTGGCGATAACCAGCAGCTCTATAATTAGGCTTAAGGCCTGCTCAACATGTGGGAAACCATGGCTGCTATTGGAAATCTAGGTAAGTACTCAGTGCAGGTGAAGTTTGTTGTGGGAGAATTTATAAACCTTAATTTACTAAGCTACCCTAGTCTTTAACAACAATCTAAACATTTTCTTTAAGAAAATTGATATACATAGTGTTCATCCCTTATCAAGAAAAATTTTCCAAAAGATGTATACCACTACAGAAAACCCACAGCTAATCAAACTCAGAGTTTTGGAGTGCAACTACAATGACTGCACTTTAAAAACACTTCCATACCTAAGAGTCATGGAACTTTAAAAGAGCTGATGTGGAAAGACTGTAAGAAAGAGAATCCAGGTGTTTGCTATGAGACTGTGTCTCCTAGTAATGCCAGAAACTAAACCCATAAAGTCTCACCAACATGACTGCTCAGTGTTGACTAAACAAGGTCTACATAGATGGACATGACGAAGTGGACAGTGAAAAGAGTCCATGAGGCCTTGACCTTAGAGAGAACTATAGGCAATTGAGGAAAGATGGGAGCTAGAGAAGTGGGCGTCTTCAAGAAAGCGCACACCAATTGGCCCATCCAGTGCCAAATGGCTATTCCTGAGAACATACATACAAATAACATTATAGAGACTGTCCCAGGTTATATTTGGGACAAATATGTGTATACATATATGAACTCAATGACAATTAATGAAACACAATGGCATATATTTGAAGGAAAGCAGAATGGATATATGGAAGGGTTTGTGGAGAAGACTGTCAAAGAAAATGTGATAAATATAAACTCAAAAAGTAAAAAGCAAAATAAACAATGCAGTAGTTGTGGGAAGGACTGAAGGAGCTGAAGGGGTTTGCAACCCCACAGGAACAACAATATCAACCAATCAGACCCCCAGAACTCCCAGGAACTAAACCATTATCCAAAGAGTACACATTGAGGGTCCCATGGCTCCAGTGGCATATGTAGCTGACGAAGGCCTTATCTGGCATCAATGGGAGGAGAGGCCCTTGGTCCTGTGGAAGCTCTATGCCCCCCAGTATATGGGAATGCTAGGGTGATGAGGCAGGAGTGGGTGGGTGGATGGGAAAACACCTTCATAGAAGCAGGCAAAAGGGGGGTGGGATAGGGGGCTTTTGGAGGGAAACTGGGAAAGGTGATAATATTTGAAATGTAAATAAAATAGCCAATAAAAAGTTTTGTTCTGTGTGAGGGGTTTTATAACATGAAAATTTGCCCAGTTTTCTTCTTTTTAAAATTATAGTAAATAATTCTATTATAGCACTACTTGATATGTAACTAACCTCTATTGTTATAATACAATAAAATATGGCTCTCAATTAAAAAAAACACTGATATTTCTTTTCTAAGAAAAGAAGCTTGGAAATGAATCAAATAAGTGACCATTACGTGGCAAGAGGCCAGCTGAAGAGGTCAAGTTGTTTTAGAAAACAGAGGAATAGTTATTTCTGTCCCAGAAATAAAGAATAACTAACATCATTAAGCTCTCCCAAAAAGTTGTGGTGAAAGAATTCAAAAACACACCTCCTCTAGCATTGCAGGCTATAATAGACTCATGCTAAAGGATCTACTTAGTTCACCCTGGCAAAAGGTTTTAAGGATTTTGCTGTTGTTGTTGCTGTTGTTGTTGTTCCTCAGAGATTTAACTATACTAGCAAGGTCCCAGAATTCTCTCTGCTTGATTAGGCTACAGTAGTGATACTGTAATTCTCTGTGAGTCAGTTACTTTAGCAGGGAGATGGAAATCCATGAAATCATAGCATTATCCATCCTACAGCCTTGAGAGAATAAACAAGAGATAATGTGTGGATAGTCTTTATCACATTACTTCTACATATGCACTCATTTGCCTACACAATAATATTTTTATTACTGCCATTGTCTGCCCTTGTGATATACTTGAGGTCCAAGATAGGAGCTTCTTAACCTAGAGAGAATAAAATAAATCTTGCTGTCAACATTTGGCTTTTTAGAGTTATTTTATATAGTATATGAAAGCTGAGCAATTGATTAATCTAAACCAGGTTTATTTTTATAATTTTACTTTGTTTCTTGATAGAGTATGTCATGCAACCCAGGGTTCACCTTGAACATGCTAAATAGAAGAAAAAAAATGACCCCAAACTTCAGATCCTCCTTCCTCACCTCCTGAGTAGTGGCTTGGTTGAACAGACATGCACCACTCTGTCCAAATACGGCTCTTTGATTTTTAAGCAAGTCTGAAAACCTTAGAATTGCTAATAATTTTGTAAGTCCTGGATTAGAGAAGAAAGTATCTAATTTTTCAAATGATTGTTCTAATGATGCATGCTCATTTCACAGATCTATCACCTCTGTTTAATTAAAACGCAAAGCATTCCTTCTTTCTAAATGGACTGTCAAGGACAATTCTCTAATATAATTTCTATTTTAGTTCCCTCCGGAAAAGGAAAAGAAGTAGGAATCCCGAGTGACACACCTACCTCCAAATTCATTAATTGAGCCCTCATTTTTACAAAATATTAGAAATGCCGGAGTTTCCTAATCTCTCCCAGTAAGTGCGTTGGCATAAACTCAATAATGTTTCTCAAATTGAGACAGGAGGCTCTTGCTTTCTGCTGCATATAAATGAACTATTTTCACAAAATCTCTAAATTTTCAGACATATTACCCCACCATTCTTGTTCAATAAGCATCTTTCTGCTTGAGTTTGTGTTTTAACAGATAATTGCAGGTTCTTGAAAACCTACTTAGCTGAGGCCACCATCGTCATTCCTGTGACTGAGCGGGCTGTTACAGCCAGAAAAGCAGGAAACACCTGAGTGTAAGATCAGTTGGGACTCAGTCCACCAGGACCCTACCCGCAACCAGGAGCTGGGCAGTGTCACAGCCCTCTGTGCACCTATCCTGCCACGGGACATCTGCCCTGCAGGTAGTCCTGCATTTAGAGGGAGTCTTGCTTTTAGAGGTAAGGCCTCTCCATCTTTGTGCCTGTGACTGAGCAGTCAGATGCAGCCTGGAACACAGAGAACATATGAGTGTAAGATCACTTGGGACAAGGTCCACGGGGCCCCACCTATACCCAGGAGCTGGGCAGTGCCACAGACATCTGTATACCTATCCTGCCAGGGAACATCTACTCTGCTGGTTAGAGGTGAGGACATCATTTTCACTCCTGCTACTGAGTGGGATGTTACAGCCAGGAATGCAAGAAACAGCCAAGTGTAAGATCACTTGGGACTTATTCTGCCAGGGCCCCACCTGCACCTAGGAGTTGGGCAGCACCACAGCACTCTGTGCCAGGGGAGAACAGGTCAGTCAGGGGTGCTGAGACAGTCTTGTAGGCACACAGGAGGGACAAGCACCAACCAGAGGCAGCAGGGTCAACTAACACCAAAGATAACCAGATGGTAAAAAGCAAACACAGGAATGTTACTAACAGAAAACAAGACAACATGGCACCATACAAACCTAATTCACCCACAACAGCAAGTCCTGGATACCCCAACACACAAGGAAAGCAAGAATTGTATTTAAAAATCACAGTTCATGGTGCTGATAGAGGGTTTCAAGAAGGACATAAATAACCCCATTAAAGAAATACAGGAGAACACAAGTAAACAGGGAGAAGACCTTAAAGCACTACAGGAAAAAAATAACAAAATAGGTGAAGCAATTGAACAAAACCATACAGGATCTAAAAATAGAGGTAGAAACAATAAAGAAATCACAAAGGGAACCAACTCTGGACATAGAAAACCTAGGAAAGAAGTCAGGAGGCATGGATGCAAGCATGAACAACAGAATAAAAGAGAAGAGAGAATCTCAGATGCAGAAGATACCATAGAAATCATTGACACAACAGTCAAAGAAAATGCTAAATGCTAAAAGCTCCTGAGCCACAACATCCAGGAAATCCAGGATAAAATGAAAGACCAAAGCTAAGGATTATAGGTATAGAAAAGAGGAAAGATTTCCAACTTGAAATCTTTAAGTATTCAACAAAATTATAGAAGAAAACTACCCTAAGCAAAAGAAAGAGATGCTCATGATCATACAAGAAGCCTATAGATTTGATATATATATATGATATATATATATATATATATCATACAAGAAGCCAAAGAGATTTGACCAGAAAAGAAATTCCTCCCATTACATAATAATTAAAATGCCAAATGCATTAAACAAAGAAAGAATATTAAAAACAGTAAGGAAAAAAGGTCACGTAACATATAAAGGTAGACCTATCAGAATTATATCAGACTTCTCACCAGAGACTATGAAAGCCAAAAGAGCCTGGGCAGATATCATACAGACCGTAAAGGAACACAAATGCCAACACAGACTGCTATACCCAGCAATACTCTCAATTACCATAGATGCAGAAACCAAGGTATTCCATGACAAAAACAAATTCACACAGTATGTTTCCAAAAACCCAGGCCTTCAGAGAATAATGAATGGTAAACACTAACAAAAGGAGGGAAACTACACAATAAAAAAAGCAAGAAATTAATCTCCTGTCAACAAAGTCAAAAAAGATAATCACACAAACATTAAAATTACATCAAAAATAGCAGGAAGCAACAATCACTATCCTTAATATCTTTTAACATCAATGGACTTAATTCTCCAATAAAAAGACAGACTAACAGACTGGATGCATAAACAGAACCCAACATTTTGCTGCATATAGGAAATGCATTTCACTGTCAAAGACAAACACTACCTCAGAGTAAAAGGCTGGAAAACAATTTTACAACCAAATGGTCCCAGGAAACAAGCTGGAATAGCTATTCTAATGTCCAATAAAATAGACTTTCAACCAAAAGTCATCAAAAAAGACATGGAAGGATACTTTATACTCATCAAAGAAAAAAAATCTACCAAGAACTCTCAATTCTGAACATCTATGCTCCAAATACAAGGGCACCCTCATTTGAAAAAGAAAACTTTACTAAAGTTAAAAGCACACATTGCACCTCCCAAAATAATTACGGGTGGCTTCAAGAACCCACTCTCCTCAAAGGACTGATCAGGGAAACACAAACTAAACAGAGATACAGTGAAACTAACAGAAGTTTCAACAAATGGTGCTGGTTCAACTGGAGGTCAGCATGCAGAAGAATGCGAATTGATCCATCCTTGTCTCCTTGTACTAAGCTCAAATCCAAATAGATCAAGGACCTCCACATAAAGCCAGACACTCTGAAGCTAATAGAAAAGAAACTGGGGAAGACCCTTGAGGACATCGGTACAGGGAGAAAGTTTCTGAACAGAACACCAATAGCGTATGCTCTAAGAGCAAGAACTGACAAATGGGACCTCATAAGGTTACAGAGTTTCTGTAAGGCAAAGGACACCATCAAGAGGACAGATCGGCAACCAACAAATTGGGAAAAGATCTTCACCAATCCTACATCAGATAGAGGACTAATATCCAATATATATAAAGAACTCAAGAAGTTAGACTCCAGAAAACCGAACAACCCTATTAAAAAATGGGGTACAGAGTTAAACAAAGAATTCTCACCTGAAGAACTTTGGATGGCAGAGAAGCATCTTAAAAAATGCTCAACTTCATTAGTCATTAGGGAAATGCAAATCAAAACAACACTAAGATTTCATCTTACACCAGTCAGAATGGCTAAGATTAAAAATTCAGGAGACAGCAGGTGTTGGGGAGAATGTGGAGAAAGAGGAACACTCCTCCACTGCTGGTGGAGTTGCAAATTGGTACAACCACTCTGGAAATCAGTCTGGCGGTTCCTCCGAAAACTGGGCACCTCACTTCCAGAAGATCCTGCTATACCACTCCTGGGCATATATCCAGAGGATTCCCCACCATGTAATAAGGATACATGCTCTACTATGTTCATAGCAGCCCTATTTATAATTGCCAGATGCTGGAAAGAACCCTCAACAGAAGAGTGGATGCAAAAAATGTGGTATATCTACACAATGGAGTACTATTCAGCCGTTAGAAACAATGAATTCATGAAATTCTTAGGCAAATGGATGGAGCTAGAGAACATCATACTAAGTGAGGTAACCCAGACTCAAAAGGTGAATCATGGTATGCACTCACTAATAAGTGGTTATTAACCTAGAAAACTGGAATACCCAAAACATAATCCACACATCAAATGAGATACAAGAAGAAAGGAGGAGTGGCCCCTGGTTCTGGAAAGACTCAATGAAACAGTATTCGGCAAAACCAGAACGGGGAAGTGGGAAGGGGTGGGAGGGAGGACAGGGGAAGAGAAGGGGGCTTACGGGACTTTCGGGGAGTGGGGGGGCTAGAAAAGGGGAAATCATTTGAAATGTAAATAAATTATATCGGATAAAAAAAATAGAAGTTGTAATAAGGACACATGCTCCACTATGTTCATAGCAGCCCTATGTATAATAGCCAGAAGCTGGAAAGAACCCAAATGTTGCTCAACAGAAGAATGGATACAGAAAATGTGGTATATTTACACAATGGAATACTACTTAGCTATTAAAAACAATGAGTTCATGGAATTTTAGGCAGATGGTTGAAAGTGGGAAATATCATCCTAAGTGAGATAACCCAATCACAAAAGAACACACATGAAATGCACTCACTGATATTAGTCCAGAATCTTGTAATAGCCAAGATACAACTGATATATCATATGATTCCCAAGAAAAAGGAAGAACAAAGTATGGATACTCTGGTCCTTCTTAGAAGGGGGAACAAAATACCCACAGAGGGAGATACAGAGACAAAGTGTAGAGCAGAGACTGAGGGAAAGACCATACAGAGACTACACCACCTAGTGATCCACCCCATATACAGTTACAAAACCCAGACCCTATTATTGTTACCCACAAGTACTTGATGACTGGAGCCAGATATACTTGTCACTTGGGAGGTTCTGCTACTGCATGTCAAATACAGAGGGGGACCACTCTCACCCAGCCATTGAACTGATGGGGGAGCTAGAGAAAGGACCCAAGGAGCTGAAGGGGTTTGCAGTGCCATAGGAGGAACAATGATATGAGCCATCCAGTACTTCCAGAGCTTCCAGGGACATAAACATCAACCAGATGGTATGAATGGTGTTACCCCTGGCTCCAGATGCATAGGCAGCAGAGAATGGCCTTGTTGGACATCAAAGGGAGGAGAGGCCCCTGGTCTTGGAAAGGCTAGATGCAGCATTGTAGGGGAATACCATGACAGGGAAGCAGGAGGGGGTTGATTGGGGAATGGTGGAGGGGAGATGGCTTATGGGACTTTCTTGGGGGACAGTGGAGAGGAAAGAGGAAATCATTTGAAATGTAAATAAAGGATATTTAATAAAAACAAAAAATGGTTAAAAATTATTTAATTTTTGATGCTAGTATAATCTTTGTACATGTCCAGTTGGTTTTGTGTGTGTGTGTGTGTGTGTGTGTGTGTGTGTGTGTGTGTGTGTGTGTATTTGGAGGTGAGCAATAAGTCTATTGTTTTTCTTCAGGTTCCTTTTACCTTGTAATTCATGACAAGGTCACTCTCTCCCTGGGAGCCCATTTAGCTAAACTGGTTGACCAGGGAGTCTCATGGATCTTCCAAAACCCCCTGTCCAGAGCTGGGATAATAATTGTCTGCTCCCACACTCAGCAGTGTTTAATTGGATCTCTTACCAATGTTCTGCAGTGTTCAACCCTATGAGCCATGTCTGTGTTTGCATAGACCATAGAGGCAATGACAACACAGTCATCATTCTCTGCTATTATAGAATTTGTAGTCCCGAAAAGTACATATCCTTTTATCCTTCAAAAATATTTTAGAAGTAAGGTAGTGTGAAAGCAAAACTAATGTTTATGAAAATGGGATGTACCAATGCAGCTCGTTGTCAGAATAATTAAAGGTATAATCAAAATATGCTCTGCCCTGTAGCTATGATTGAACAATATTTGCTTGGTTTTGCTTTTTTTTCTTGATAGGTTTCACAAATTTCAATACTTGCCAAATTATTTAATTTGCATTATTTATTTATAAAGTGAAAGGAAGTACATTAAAAGTTTTCTTCATTTTAAATCTTCATTTACCTCCACAGTGACTCGCTGTGCTAAGATGAGTTGTGACACTGGGGAGGGGACTTCTCCATTTTCATAGGTGAAATGGAAGATTGGTAGACACAGGCACTGTGTGATAGTGAACTGGGAAAAGGAGTGTGTGTGATCAGGATATAAAATGATCAAATCAATACAGAAATAAAAAATTGAAATACATAAAAACTAAAAACCTTAGTTACTTAATTTTAACTTTTTGTTAATCCTGAGTTAGCCTCCAATCTATCTGTAAAATTTTATTTATTCCTTATTTTCTTAAAAATAATATCTTGGATTACACTCAATCTTGATTATCATGAAACATTTTTACAGACCTTGTAGAGGTCATTTCTCCTTTTATCATCAATGGTACTTCTGGAAATAGGCCAATAAGAGAAAGAAATAGCAGAATAGAAAACAGGAGAGATAAGATAGTGTGGTTTGGAAATGCTTTTCTTCAGGCACTCAGCCCATAGCAGGCTGCCCATGCTTGATTGAATACTGTACTACACACATAAGACAATGAGACTCAGTAACTGGAATCAGTGGGTTATAAAAAGTTACAATTTATAGCTGTAAAGATATAAAGGGGCACACCTTGGAGGAGTGGGAAGCAGGATGTAGCGTGGTTGTGACCCAAATGCACTGCGGTCAATTAAAAACTTACCAAAGAAAAATTGAAGTTTGAGAAAAAAGAAGTAGAAGGAGAAGGGAAATGGAAAGATAAAGAGGAAGAAGAAAAGGAAGAAGGAGGAGGATGAGGAAAAAGAAAACTTCATCACACTTTATAGTGAGACTTTGGGTTTTATTAAAAAAAAATAACAACAACAACAGCACAACAAATAACCAAATAACAACCAGTTATGTGAATATGTTTTCGATGTAATCCCAGGTGAAGGATTCAATGGTTCTTCAGATTTTCCCCAGCAGCTAACTATGATTTATCCTATGCTCTAGCAGGGATTTGATTCTGCAAGCTGAAAATAGTTTATATTTGGAATTCTGGGGACTCTTGAGGGGATATAAAGTATCAGAGTGCTAAGAGTGGTGACAGCTGCTGCTCCTGCTGCTTCTGGTCCTTGCTAACTCTGGTCTCTGCTACTGCTTTTGCCTTTTGATGAGTTGCTGTTTGCTGATAGGAGATATCCTGTTGACTAAGATTGGAATTACCCAAAGGAACTTGATATTGCTAATGAGCAGGGAGTCCTCTAAACCTATCTACATCCCCTTTATCCCTCTAATCTTTTTTCTTGTCTACCTAGCATGTAGTTGGAATGGACTACGGTGGGTGAGGTGAAGGGTGTTAGATAGGAAAACCCAATATAGTAGCCAAATGTAACAGTTACAACACTCAACACCTTACTAAACCATCTCGGCTCTATTCTAGAATTTTAAGAATCCATGCACATAGCAGGTACTCCCTCAGTCACCTGGAAGCCTCAAGCACTCCAAATAGATTTGATGGCACTGAGAAGATAGCCAGATGCATAAGTGTTTTGTTTATGAGAACAAAAGTCAGCTTTATCTTAACCTTATGTCTAACAACAGCAAGGTAATTCCCAAACTGCATGTTTCTGTACACATAAGTGTGTGTATGTATGTGCATGTGTGTGTACATGTGTGCATTTGTATGAGTGCTATATCTCTGTGCATATGTCTGTGTGCTCTATTTCTTTGTGTGGGTCTATGTGTTTGCATTTTGGTCACATTTGCTTAGTTGAAGTAATATTAAATTGA
Organism: Apodemus sylvaticus; assembly: GCF_947179515.1. NCBI lineage: Eukaryota > Metazoa > Chordata > Mammalia > Rodentia > Muridae > Apodemus > Apodemus sylvaticus. The sequence continues at coordinate 30,079,390 of NC_067483.1, forward strand.
CTCAATATACTTGTGCTCTGATGTACATAAGAAAGAGTACTTTCGGGGAGTGGGGAACCAGAAAAGGGAAAATCATTTGAAATGTAAATAAAAAATGTATCGAATAAAAAAGGAAAAAGAAAGAAAGAAAGAAAGAAAGAGTACTGAAGTTTTTCAGAGAACTATGTGAATAGTTTATAAATTAATTTCATGTCCCATAATTATGTATTTATTGTTTTATGTTTTTATGTATCTTCCATTTACTACCTTCAAGTAAAAAAATATCTCTGACATGCATCAAAGAGATGACTTTGGGATTTATGAAAATTCTGGAACATGCCCTCTTGTTGCAGGAAAACTTTATGCTTCTCCTATACAGAGACTTCTCTGCCTTATAGAACTGTGATATTTAGAGAATGGTATACCATTTCTCATACTGCTATTAGGTCTTGGTTGAAATTATCAGGTGTTTTAAACAGCCAGAATATCTGAAGATTGAATGCTAGATGGTCTCCCTTACAATGAACATGGACAGGTCTGCTAGTAATAATTGTTCCATCTTAGTTCTATCAATAACTTTTTAAAACTGTGTAAATGGTGAAATCATATGTAAAGTAGATAGTAATTGTAAGATTGCCTAAATGGAAATTTTAAAGATTTTAAATTATGATCTTATGTATATGTGTTTGTCTGTCTGTAACTAGGAGGACAGAAGATGGTGTCAGAAACCCTGTAACTGGAGTTGCAGGCAATTTCGAGTCATTCGTCTTGGGTGCTTGGAAATGAACAAGGCTCACGTGCAAGAGCACCAAGCTTGCTTAACTGCTTAGTCATCTCACAAACACCTATTTTGTAATTGTGTGTACATGTGTGATCGTATGTCCTGAGAGTGTGTGTATGTGCACTATGCTTGTGGATATTCATAAAAAAGGCCAGACAAGAGTGTTCGATTCCCTGGAGTTTGACTTATGGGTAGTTGTGTGCCTCCTGATGTATGTGCCGGGAACTGAATTCAGGTTCTCTGCAAGAAAAAAAGTACTCTCTGGATGGCCTTTCCTTCAGTCTCTGCTCCAGAATTCATCTCAGTATTTCCTTCAGTGAGTATTTTGTTCCCCCTTCTAAGAAAGACTGAAGCTTCCACATTTTGGTCTTCCCTCTTCTTGAGATACATGTAGTCTGTGAATTGTATCTTGGGTATTCCAGGGAACACACTCATAGAAGCAAAGGTGGGGGATGAGAAACTGGGAAAAGGGATAACATTTGAAATATGAAAAAATAAAATATCCAATAAAAAAAGGAAAGTACTCTTAACTGCACTGTCATCTTTACATCTCTCTAAAGGGAGGTTTTTTTTTTATTCGATATAATTTATTTACATTTCAAATGATTTCCCCTTTTCTAGCCCCCCCACTCCCCGAAAGTCCCGTAAGCCCCCTTCTCTTCCCCTGTCCTCCCACCCACCCCTTCCCACTTCCCCGTTCTGGTTTTGCCGAATACTGTTTCACTGAGTCTTTCCAGAACCAGGGACCACTTAAAGCGAGGTTTTTAACGAGGTCATGATTGGTACCTTGTACCTAGACTCCAGATAAGATCCCTGTATTCTACCTTACTTGCACTGAACTCCATTAGAAAATTCCTGTGTGGCACTGTTTTAAGACACCCCAGTCGGCTCCATTATAACATCATCTCTGGGAGTCCACATAAGTGCTGGACAACTAATGCCAGTAAAATGGGTTTTACCCATGCACTGAGTCCATCTTGCTAACTTCAGTGCAAAGCCATGGTGCTTACACTAACATGTCAGCCATATTATATTTGTTCCTCAGAACTTACAAGAAAGAATAAATTCTGCTCACCCATGGCACTAATGTGCTCAATATCATATTTCTTGCTCTTTAATTCCATGCCACACATTGTCAACAAGAGTTTATGATGGTTAATCTCAGTTGTCAACTTGATGAAATCAAGAATCACTTGGGAGGCAGGCCACTGACAATGCCTGCAGGGGATTATCTTGATTAAGTTAACTCAAGTGGTAAGATCTATCCTCAGAGGATGACAGGATTTCCTGGGCTATGATCCTGGATTATTTAAGATGGAGAAAATGGGCTGAATACAAGTATTCATCATTCTAGTTCCTGACTGAGGGTTTGACTAGAGCAGCTGCCACAAGATTCTGCTGCCAGGACCTTCCCATTAAGATGAATTCTTCCTTGAACAAATGCCCAAATAAACCCTTCCTCTGCTAAGTTGTTTTTGCAGAGTATTTTATCACAGCAACAGTAGAACTAAGAGTGTTTCTTAGGGTCAGTTGCAAAGCACTCTACTTCTGTACAAATTCATGGTTTGGGTGTGCTTTCATGAAAACACATGTTGCAATGACTGATTTTAAATCTAGAATATACATTAAGTAGACATGCAGATTTTTGTCTCAGGCTTCTAGGAAATGAATGAAGGTAAAGTTGTAGGCCACGGAATCCATATATATATATATAAACAGACAGCATATTGAAAGAATGAATCTGCTACTTGGAAGCACACCTTTGCATTACCATGAACATAATAGGACATGGAGAACAAGTAACACCTAGACACATTCAGCCATGAGGAAGTCCTAGAACTAACAGCACAAAAGTAACCCAGTGGCTTTGCAATAAATATTTACAGATCATATCATGCTCATTATATTGCCTATGCAACATCTTTTAATTTTAACATTAGACCTCCACAGTCTTCTATTCTGTGTCTGTATGTTTCAGGAGATGAAAAGCAGCCAGAAGACATTTGGTGAGTGTGTGTGTGTGTACATGCACACATACCAGAAAAATCTAGATTTATAGAGGGGTATAATGTGAAGAAGCAAACCATAGGTAAATCTTATTCAAAACATAGGGTAGACTCTCAATGCTATCATTGAAAGACTGTAGGTCAGCTCTGGTGATCTGTATAAGAATAAGCAAGACATCAACATTCAGCTTAGAAAAAGAAGACTTTCTGGATGCCTGAGCCCTAGTTGAAGAAGAGCTAGCAGTTAATGGTCACTGGAGGAAGGAGAGTCAGTTTCATTCAATGTTGACCCACAGTCCATTGCCTATTCTCTAGAATATGACTTTTGGCAATCAGCACATATGTGCAATAGTAACTCTGTGGATTATAAGAGAAGAAAAAGAGAAAAATAAGATCAACAGAAGGTTATTTGAAGGCTGGTGGTACAGCAAACTCTCTCAAAATCTGACATTGCCAAGGCATGTTGAAAAGACATAATCACTCTCCCACCTGAGTACACTTTCATCTTGGACTGTATTTTGTTCCCTTGAAGAAATTAATTTACTTTTTAAAATGTTCATTACCTAGATGAAGATTGTTTTTTTTTAAATGTGGTTCCAAATAATTTATTCAGGAGGAAGATATGCTTTTATTCTAAAGTACAGACTGTTGATTTGGAAGTGATCTATTTTCTATCTTTGCACATCTCGCTACCCCAGTGAAAAGTTAGGATCCTGGCTGCCTTCTTCCTTTTTTCATTTCCTGCATGAGAGTATTCCATGCACTACAATTCGAGAATATTAGTCACACAGCCCAGCTTTTGTTAGAATTCTATTTCCTTTCTTCATTGAGAATGCTAACTATATCAATCTGTTATGATACAGATATTCAGGAGAAGACCTAGCCTTGACATCCAAGTTTTCAGCCATTATCAAGTGTGTGAATTAATTTCCTGCAATTTTTTTGAAAATCAATATTCTACTGTGAAAGAGGGACTATTTCTACAGGCGTTCATCTTGAATATTATTATTTTCTCTCCCCTCTTTTCTTTCAGTTTCTGGATTTTAATTTTATTTTTTTCTGGCAACTTGGAATTTACAGTTCTCTTAAAGATGTCAATACAAAACAGTCTATTGCAACTACTTTCTCTTGTGCAAACCATGAATCAGGTTAGCAGTCTTCATGCCAACAGCAGATAAAAAGAAGAAACTTAGCACACTCTTAAGAAAATGAATAATTCTGTCAATGATAATAAAACAAACCAATGAAGAAAATTGATACAAGCCTACATTTCAGGAGAAGGTTCTGGATATCTAGATCTGTTTTCATGGATAATTGTAAAACATACTAATTTTTAATGACTGACATAGCGGACCTTATAGATTTTCTTGTGGCTTTTGGTCATCAGGTTTTGCTTTAGGGAGGACTATGCAAACACATGCACCTTTACATACACATACATGTATACATACATACACACACATACATAAAGCATATGATAGATAGCATTCAAATATCCTTATGACTCTGCTCCAAGTATCCTTATCAATATTTCCCATGATATATATATAGAGTTAATCCCCAAACTTCTAAGCATATTGTGACTTCATAAAGTAAACAAAAGAGGCATTTCTCCCGTTTTGAATCACTCAATCACTTTGAATCACTCTCTTGAATCACTTAATCTGTACTGATTCATGAGGCGGAAACTGAGACTTTCACCTATAGTCACCCATAAGGAGGGTTCAGAGTCATCTCTTGGGCAGCAATGACTACTGATATCTCATGAGCTGCCTTATATTTCCATTCTAACTTAATGAGAAACCCATTTCACACATTTAAACCATTTAGGTATTCCTAACATAGTATCTAACCCAAGTACGTTCCTAACATAGTATCTAACCCAAGTACAACAATCAATCTTTAAGGTTATATTACAGTATTAAAATTCTAAATTGTTATGGAAGCAACTAATTCCCAGTAAGAATAATTTGGGACTTGACATTTTACATTCCTTTATTGAGTTCCTACTCATGGAAAGGAAGCCCAAGTATTCACAGTCCTAACAAACACCCTTTTTATTCTCATCCACCAATACCAAATATTCAGCTTTTTTTCAAACCATGGATCTGCATCCACAATTTCATTTTATCCATTTCTACTTTTGCATTTTACTTTCATTTATAGTGGGCATATGTATGTAAGGTGTGCATATGGAACCAAGAGAGAATGTTAGACCCCAGGAACTGGAGTTACAGTCTTTGGGAACTACATGTGGAAAGTGCTAAGAACTAAACTTAAATTCTTTTCACAAACAGCAAGTGCTATTAACTGCTGAGGTATCACTCTTCCCCTAATGTTTCTGCTTTTGATATCTTTTATGAATATTATTCAGCTTGGGCTACTAATTTCATCCTTACCCTTGATGCAATTTTGATTTCACTAGCAGTGATTTATTCTTCCTGATATTTTTCTTGTATCTGTATGGCAGCTATATTATCTTCTGCCTCTTCATATTGGAAATGTCAAAATGGAGTAGGAGATTTTTTTCTTTTAAAACACAGATTCTGGAGATCAAACTCTAGTCCTCATGCTTGCAAACAAGCAGTATACTGACAAACACACACACACACACACACACACACACACACACACACATACTGCCTTTCCCCATTCTCAGATTTTAATTGTCTGTGTTTCTTCTTAGAAACCTCTTCTTCCCCTATGCCATATCTGGAACAGCAAACCACCTGAGCCATCCCCACCTGAGATGGTCGAGGGCACTTCAATGGTTCTAATCATGCAGAAGAAGAGATGTGAAAGCTTGTCTGGTTTTATGTGGAGGTCCTTGATCCACTTGAGGACCTGGGCACAGGGGAAAAGTTCCTGAACAGAACCACAAGAGCTTATTCTCTAACATCAAGAATTGACAAATGGGACCTCATAAAATTACAAAACTTCTGTAAGGCAAAGGACACTGTCAAAAGGACAAAACAGCAACCAACAAACTGGGAAAAGATCTTCACCAACCCTACATACGACAGAGAGCTAATATCCAATATATACAAAGAACTCAAGAACTTAGACTCCAGGGAACCAAATAACCCTATTAAAAATGGGGTAGAGAGCAAAACAAAAAATTTTCACCTGAAGAAATTTGGATGGCTGAGAAGCACCTTAAGAAATATTCAACATCATTAGTCATTAGGGAAATGCGAATCAAAACAACCCTGAGATTTCACCTCACACCAGTCAAAATGGCTAAAGTTAAAAACTCAGGAGACAGCAGGTATTGGTGAGGATGTGGAGAAAGAGGAACACTCCTCCACTGCTGGTGGGATTGTAAGATGGTACAACCACTCTGGAAATCAGTCTGGTGGTTCCTCAGAAAACTGGGCATGACACTGCTGGAGAATCCTGCTATACCACTCCTGGGCATATACCCAGAGGATTCTCCGGCATGCAACAAGGACACATGCTCCACTATGTTCATAGCAGCCTTATTTATAATAGCCAGAAGATGGAAGGAACACAGATGTCCCTCAATGAAGGAATGGATACAGAAAATGTGGTACATTTACACAATGGAGTACTATTCAGCAATTAAAAACAATGAATTCATGAAAATTTTAGGCAAATGGTTGGAACTGGAAAATATCATCCTAAGTGAGGTAACCCAATCACAAAGGAATACATATGGAATGTAATCACTGATAAGTGGATATTAATTAGCCCAGAATCTCTAAATACTCAAGACACAATTAGCATATCAAATGATTCCCATGAAGAAGGAAGGAGTTGGCCTGATCTTGGAAAGGCTTGATTCAGCATTGTGAGGGGAGTACCAGGACAGAGAAAAGGGAGAGGGTGAGTGATGGGTGGAGAGAAGAGGGCTTATGGGACATATGGGGAGGGAGAAAACGGGAAAGGGGAAAGCATTTGAAATGTAAACAAAAAATATAGAAAATAAAATAAAAGAAAGAAAAAAAGAAGCATGAAACTCTCATTCTCTCCTTTCCTTTGCTAGATATTTTCAACACTTCTTATCTCTACAAGTGGCAAAGACAAGGAGTGTCATGATTTAGAAAATAAGAATGAAGTTTAACTTTTGTTGTTGAAGGAGGGCTTCTTTTTATCACTATGCACATAAGAGGTTCTCTTTGAGAATAGCCAGGAAACAGGCACAGCAAAATAACACAAGTCCTATGCTCTGTAAAGCTCACTCTTGTGGTCTAATCAACACAGTAGCCCAGCTTTCTACCCACACAGAGGGACAAACCTTCCAGGACCCATATGAACTTAGCCAATTGGAGAGTTTACTAGTGCCTTTGTCAATTGCATAAACAGCTGTGGTCTACTGTTATTTACAATGATTAACTCTAAAAAGCAAGGCAAGAAAAATAATTTTAAAAGTTAATTAATATCCAGAGAGTAGCTCCCCAAGATGAAGCAGATGAAAGCATAGGATATTCTTGCCACAGTCTGTTCTGAAGACCGTAGAGCATTTCACTCTGATTTATCCTCTTCATCTGCAGCTTAATATTTTCACTTAAATAAAGGATTCTTGAGATGTTATTGAATTTTAATTTTTAACTTTGGAGATAATATCTTATTTTTTTTCTGACTGGCCTAGAACTTGTAATTCTCTGCTTCTGGCTCTGGAGTGCTGAAATTATAGAAATATACCATCAAAACGTAAATATTTTTGATATAAGTTATTTGCTCTGCAAGTTCAAAAAACACACCAATGAAGGTTTGGTAAATGCATGTAAGTGAATGTCTAACACTGGTTGATCCCCTGTGAAATATAAGAATTTATTTTAAAAGTTAAGATTATACTTCAAGATTTTATGTGATAAAAATAAGCTAAGTCAGAAATTTCATTTCTTAGGCAAATTTATTTTAATTTTATGAGCCAAATAAATAGCAATTATTTAATTTTGAAAGGCCAAATAAATAAAAAATAAATAAATCCATACAAAAATCATTCAAGCTGCTTAATAAGAATTTGAGAACTAGATTTTCAACAAGTTACATAAAATGCAGAATCAGAAGCTGGCTTCACTTTCTCTAAGTGTCTTGACAATGACTCCTTGCTTGTCCATATCCTTGAGTAGTCTAACCTTCAATCTTATTTCAGAATTCAGGAGATGGACTTGAGGGTCACTGGAAGTGGATCAAATTGTTTCCTAGATCCACATTGTGCTAAAGAAGCATAAATGTTATAAAAATGTTAAAACTTAAGATATGAAGTATACCAAATGATGCTATAAAAATAGGAGTCAGAGAGAGGGCTCAGTGAGTAAAGCACTTGCCATGCAAGTCTGAGTATCCCTAAACATCCACATAAATATGGACCAAATAAATGGTCTCTCTATATTCCCAAAGGAAGAGACGCAATCTCCTAAGACAATCTGGATAATTAGACTAGTTGAAATAGCTAGCTCTGAGAGATAGGCCTCAGTGTACAAGATGGAGAGTGATCAAGAAAAACACCTCATACCAACCTCCAGCTACTATGAATAAATATACTCTTGCATACATGCACGCACACACACACACACACACACACACACACACACACGCGTGCGCGCGCACACACACACACACACACACACACAAACATACATATGCCATGTACACCAGTAAATACCAGCTTTCTGTAGAACCTAGAGTAAGTGATTCATTATTGCCTCTCCTCTGCAGTTAGGCCAGTATAGCCAGAGATGTCTGAAAACCTAAGGATAATCAAAGCTGAGGGGACAGCAACTTCTTCCCATGAAACTTTGCAATGCTTAAATGTCACACAACCGCAAAGGCAGCACTATATTTACTTGCATTTTTTGGACTCAACGAATAGCAGAGAATGCTAAGAAACCAAACTAATTCTCTGCTTTTCTGGTCACTGCCATTCTCAGAGTTGAAATTGGATTCTTTGATATGTGAGCTTATTATTTGCACGATATGGCACTATTGTGACCTACTACAGCAAATGTCAAGCTCTGTCTTGACCACAGAATTCTGAATGAAAAACTGACCTCTTTATTTTTCTCTAGGAGAATATTCTGAACTGCAAAATAGTAAAAGCTTGAATGTATATTAGGTTCCTGCTTGATTACTTAACTGTCCATTTGATAGAGCCTAGAAGCTCCTGAAAATGATCTCAGTTGAGTATTGGCTTTATCATGTTGTTCTGTGAGCTTGTCCATAAGGCACTATCCCTATTTCATCAGCTGATACAGGAGGGTAAAGCTACTGTGAACTGTGCCTTTTCCTGGGCAGGCCATTCTGGGCAAGGTAAAAAAGCTAGGTAACATTATATATGTTAGGAGGAAACCAGAGAACCAGAGAGACAGGAAATAGCATCCTATATGATTCCTGTTATACTCTTTTGGCTATGAGTAAATTCTCTGGAGTAGTAAGCCACCCTACCTTCAGGTTCATGTGTTGAGCTCACTCAGTGATGGAGTGTAACTTAGAAGTGTAAGAAGAAATAAATTCCTCAATCTCCCAAGATGCTTTTGGCCAAGATGGTTTATTACAGCAACAGCATAAAATGAGAACAATTAACATCAAAATCAAAGGATGACGCTTAAAATTATCTACATAAATATATTGGATTACTGGAATAAAAGATACATATTTTTTAAGTTGTTTGTGTGAACTAGGAGGGGAATATGCTTCAAGCCAGTGATTCAGAGACTTTTTCGGCGCGCTTTTTGTATCACTGGGAAATCTGAGGAAAGCCATTTGCAAAATCTCTTGAGTTCTGCAGCAGTGCATGTCCCTAGGCTGTGCTACTTGTGGCCCATGAGAGAACATGCTGCCACCTTGCTGATAGATGTGGCTTGTTCTTTCATACAGTTTTTGTTTGAGAGGAAAATGATTGTTTCATTCACATAATCTCAGTATTACAATATCAGCAATATTACATGTAAGAAAAGATTGAATTAAAAAAACTACAAAGGCAATGACTTTATAACCCAGAAGAGCAATTATGATACTGATGAAAAATTTAAAAGATGATTTTTTTATACCTTTGTGGTCAAGCAAAGATAGAAAACATAAAATAGACATCAATTAGGTAATATGATTTAATATTAATATAGGGTCATCATAAAAATATGTGGTAAAATTATTTTTCACTTTATAAAATGAAAACCTTCCTTGAAGAGTCATGTTTTACATGTTTAACTTTGTCACTGCTAAGAGCTTTCAGCTCTCAAGATGGAGACCTTAACTGAGAGTTCTCAGATCTCTCAAAACACTAAGACCTGAGGCCATGCTTCAGTTAGTAAGCTGAGTGTTATAAACACATGTGGACCTGAATTTTATCCCTAAAACCCAAGTTAAAAAGGCAGGAAGTGTTGGCACACACTTATAATACATCTTGTCTGAAGATAGAGAAAAAGAGAAGCCCTGAGGATGGCCAGCCAGTGTTTCTAATCAGTACACTGCAGTTTCCGTGAGAGACCTTGTCTCAAAATAGCAAGATCAGTGTGACTAAGGATGACACAGGATGTCTGTATATGGCTTTCACATACATGCATAATACACATGTGTACCTACCACACACACACACACACACTACACACACATGCACATACAGAGTATGCAGGCTAACCTGACCCTGAGAAACACCATTACAGCCCTTGAGCTACTGCCAGACAGACATTTATTTGACAACTATCATACTTCTGCCTGTGCTCAAGGATGATATTTATAGAAGTCAATTTTTAGAGGTCAAAAATGGAGCTTAGAGGTGATTTAAAACAACAGTTTTATGGACTTTATATATTCAATACTAAAAGTATAAAATGTAAAGTAAAACACTGCAGTTGTGAATATCTATTCCAACTGTATAGAAACCCAGAGTTGTATAGATTTTTAGTCTGGTTACTTTGGGTGTGTGATGATTTTATTTATTTGCAAGGACTTTTATAATAATGTTAATAAAATAATTGCCACATATTATACTTTTTAATCATTCTATATGTTGGATAGTTTCAAACACGTATATTAATGTTAAGTATTTCAGCCTTCTACCCTCCCAGCCCCCTCCTCCTCCTTTTTACAATTCGCCCTGCAACCTCTACTTTTATCACTTTCTGTCTGTGGCTCACTGTATTTAATGGGTTTATCACCTGAGCATAGCTTGGAAGGAATTTATTATAGGAAGACCAAGGTATCAGAGTTAACACCACTAAAGAAAATGACAGTCCTTCACGAATAGCCATTAATTGTTGATATTACTCCTCAGGTTGGGCTGAGGCTTCAAAGTCCATAACAAAATGTTCAGAGGCCCAGCCCTGTGCTGGTTTGTACAGGTGACTTCCTGAGTGCAACGGCCATGTTATGGGCTAAAAACATCTTCCAACTCCATAGTTCTCCATCCTCATCTCTAATATTCCTTCCTCAATGCTCCCTGAACCTTGGAAAGGAGATAAGAGCTTTTCCACACAGGGCTGAGCACTTCACCATCATTTATTCTCATACACAAAATACTTTTGCTATATTTGAGAGACCAGACTTGACACTGCATGGGTTGAGTGTTGTACAACTAGGTAATATTCAGAACTAGATTACCATCTAATGCTCATCAGTGCAAATTAATCCTCTGCTTCTGTTTTCTTGTCACTTTGCTTATTTGTGTTCTTTCTGAGGCAAATACTCTTACAGCCCAGACCTTCAACCTTCCAACTTCAATTCACTGTGAAACTGAGGATGACCTTAAACTTCTGATCTCCTTGCGTTCTCCTTTCAAGAGCTGATACTACACTCTTCTTTCTCCACACTCGGTATATGCAATGCTGGCAATTGAACATGGGACTTCACATACTAGGCAAGCACTCTACAACCAGAGCTAAATCCTCATCCCTATTTTAGCAATAATATCTTGAAATCCAAATAATAGAAAAATTCAGAACTATTTACTTAGTAAATTCTGATATTACTCCTATTGGCTACATGAAAATTGTTTCTTAAAAAATGAAAGTATCAGCCAAATTTGAAAATTCTGATTATTTTGTCTTTTATATATGTAGATGAGAAAAAATGTGAAAAATAATTTTAGCCTCATAAAGACTGAAAGAGATTTTGGAAAAGACAAATGCCTGAGCTGGATATAAATAGCATAGCTAAAACAAAGCTTTTATTTTTTTCTCAATTCTCCAGTCATTAATTCTGCAAAAGCTAATTCATATGGGAGCTGACTAAGGTAGCTGGCTAGAATGTGGAGTGGGGGAGGGGCACTCATTGTCAGTGGCAGCAGTTTCTCAACAGTGGCCATGACTTTTTTATAAATTTAAATTAGATGGTATCTCCTTATAGATTATTAATCAAACAGAAAGATCAAACTGAAGTTTCCCTCATGATTAAACTTTTACTTTGCATAATTTGCCATTTGTGGTTCATCGGCAGCTGAGATCTCATTGATACTAAAGAAATGTCAGCTTCAAAGTTGGCTTCTCTTACAAGTGACACATTCAGCTTTGTGGATTAATGTTGGAAGGATCCTCTTCTTAAGACAATTAAATGTGAATGAGGCATGCTTTAGAGGCAATCAACTTGAAATCTGCCCCTTGGAAAAAAATGTATTAGAACAAATGTCCTGAGAACTATAGTCCTGTGCTTTTTTAATACATTCACTGAAATCAAATACCACCTTCAAAAGGATTGATACATAAAGGAGAGTTTCAGGAAAGAGTGAAAGCTATTGTTCCTTGTCAAAAGCTATTTCAGTTCATCTGATAAGATATCTTAAAATATGGATCATTCAGAGAGGCTTGTTACATTGTAATTTTAGTTACCTAAAGATTATTGAACGTGAAGTTTGTGCATTTTAGAAGAAGAATAGTCCTCCACAAGATTCATTCTCACACATAACAGCTCAAAATTGCTGAATAAAATTCAAGAGTTTTGGAGAATGACAGAAGAAAGAAGTTTCCTAATGGGCATTAAAACTTGCCAGACAGCCAAAGGGAGACATCCCTGAAAGTTAAGGAATATGACAACATAAGTTCCATCCTCAGGACGTATATGTTGGAAGAGAGAACTGTCATTCTCATGTGGTTGCCGATCTCCAAATGTGTGCCATGGTCCAAGGGTCTCCCTGACACCACATACACAGATAAATAAGTGTAATAAAGTTTAAACCCAAAGTAACTGCTAGGCCATACAATGGTTAATATTTTTTTACAAGAGTATATTTTCCTTTTTAGAATTATTTATTTATATGAGTACACTGTAGCTGTCTTCAGACACGGCAAAAGGGGGCATCAAATCCCAATACAGATGGTTGTGAGCTACCATGTGGTTGCTGGGAACTGATCCCAGGACCTCTGAAAGAGAAGTTAATGCTCTTAAACACTGAGCTGTCTCTCCAACTCCCGATGGTTAATATTGATGAGGTCTGGAATATACTAAGAGATTTGTCTCAGTGGGTTTTTCAGGGTATTACTAGGAAAGCTTAATTGCAAGATGATTCTCGTCCAAAGTGATAATCCTCATGTAAAATATTCTAGAGGAAAGTCCACAATGTAGTGATGTAAGTATTATTGTTCCTTGCTGGTGAGTGAATCCACTCTATTCTTGCTGATGATGCCATCCATACTGACAGTGATTCCAAGGTTGTGTGTGCCTTCTCATATGTACTGAAGATCAATGGATCTATAGGAATCTTCCAGGTCTTAAGTATCAATTTAAAATTACTGTCACATTCAGCTTTAATGACTGAGCAGGTATGGAGTTCTCAACCTCTCCAGTGTGTAGGTAGCCAATGTTGGACTTAATAGTTCTTACTTTGTGAGCAATCTCATAACTCTCTGCTGTAATGCATAATTGCTCTATAGTGTTCCTTTAGAGAATCACACCTAATAAAGTCGAGCATGGAACTATTGGTTTACTATGCCATTATGGACAGGCTAAAAAGTATCCTGAGCAGAATAAGCAGCTGAATAACACCAGGATTAAGAGGGACTACTAACTAGAACAGTGCAAAAAATATACACATTGAGATCAGGTTCCTGGGGGGGGGGGTCTGGAAAATCCACAGAAATAAATTAGAAATAAGTAGTGGTGTAGAATCTATAACACAATCCTGGCTGATGTAGTATATTCCAATGTTAATAGTATTACCCATATTTAAAGCCAAATGCCTCATAATTTGTAGAGAAAAAACTCTGAATATCAAATATACAATTCAAAATTAGCTCCTATAGATGTGCATTGTAAGGTCAATTAAAAAGTCACATTCCTCCACTGCTAATGAGATTGCAAGCTGATACCACCACTCTGGAAACCAGTTTGGTGGTTTCTCAGAAAATTGCACATAGTATGACCTGAGGACCCAGCTATGCATCTCCTGGGCATATACCCTGAAGATGATCCAACAGGTAATAAGGACACATGCTTTACTGTGTTCGAAGCAGCCTTATTTATAATATCCAGAGACTGGAAAGAACCCCGATGTCCCTCAACAGAGGAATGGATACAGAAAATGTGGTACATTTAAACAATGGAGCACTTTTCAGCTATTAAAAAAATGAGTTCATGAAATATTTAGGCAAATGGATGGAACTAAAAAATATCATCTTGAGTGAGGTAACCCAACCACAAAAGAACACACATGGCATGCACTCATTAGTTAGCCCAGAAGCTCAGAATACCCAAGACCAATGTGTGGATTCTTCAGTCCTTCTAAGAAGGCGGAACAAGATACCCATGAGAGAGACAGAGACAAAGTGTGGATCAGAGACTGAAGGAAAGGCCATCCAGAGGCTGCCCCACCTGGGGATCCATTCCATATATAGTTACCAAACCCAGACAGTATTAGGGATGCCAACAAGTATTTGCTGACAGGAGCCTGTCTCTTGAGAAGCTGTCTCTTGAGAAGCTCTGCCCATCCTAACAAAGAGAGGTGGATGCTCCCAGCCAACCATTGGACTGAGTACAGTGTCCCCAATTGAGGAGCTAAAGAAAGGAACCAAGAAGCTGAAGGGGTTTGCAGCCCCATAGGAGGAACAACAAAATGAATCATCCAGTAACCCCAGAGCTCCCATGGATTAAGCTACCAAACAAAGAGTACACATGGACGACCCATGACTCCAACTACATGTGTAGCACAGGATGGCCTTGTTGGACATAAGTGAGAGCAGAGGTCCTTGATCCTGTGAAGGCTTGCTGCCCCATTGTAGGGGAATGCCAGGACAGGAAAGTGGGAGTGGGTGGGTTAGTGAGCAGGGAAAGGGGATGGGATAGGAGGATTTGGAGGGAAATGAAGAAAGGGGATCACATTTGAAATATAAACAAAGAAAATATCTAATAAAAAAGACAAAAAATAAATAAAAAGTCACATTTGAGTCTTGGAGAAATATGCACACCTATTAGCCCAGCACTCTATAGGTAGGGAAAGAAGGATGCTGAGTTTGAGATTACCCTGGGTTACACAGTAATTTAACATCAGTTTTAGCCTCTTAGAGAAACACTGTCCTCAAAAAATAAACCAAATGTTATGAATGGCTGTGAAAAATTACTCAAATTCAACGATTAAATAAGAAATTACGTGACAGAACTGATTCAAATATCTAAAAGTCATCAACTGTGTTTCCAAGGAATATGGAAATATGTATACTGTGCATATGTATCAGTAGAGTCTATCAAACAGAAGGCAATAATGCTAATGTGAAATACGAAAGAAGATAGCTCATGAGGAGAAGAGAATGAGGAAAAGATGGGAGGAAGCAGGAAGAAAAGAAAGGCAGAACGCAAACATGAGTGGATGGAAGAAGGGACAAGTAAAGGGAAGGAGAATGAAGGATGGAAGAGTAGAGATGAAAGTGAAGGGGAAGAAAAAAGAGAGAGAGGATGGGGTGGAGGAGATAGAAGAAAGAATGGCATATATGGAGGAAGGAAGGAAGAAAAGATGGAAGAGAAGGTGATATGGAGGGAGGGAAGGGGTGGAGAGAAGGGGGAAGGAAGGAGAGAGATATGGACGGAGAAAGGAAGAAAGTCAGACATGTAGGCAGGCAAACCCTGCCACCACCATCCCCTTTTGTTAAAGAAGTAAAATCTTATCCTTCATCTTCAGTAAAGCAAAATATGGCAAGTGCAGGAGGTCTCTTTAAGCACAATAGAGCATTAGAATATTGGGGGTGGGTCAACAGGACACGTTTTTTCTATACTTCTTAATCTTTAGTCAGTGTGTACCTGTGAGTAAAGTACTCATGTGCATCTATGTCTGTTGGGTAAGGCATTTGGCAGAGTTAATCAACCAGAACATTGCATTATTTAAGACCGTTATCAATGATAGCCACACAGTATCTGCTTTGAATTATTGAACATCAGTGTAAATTGATGTTCTGTTTAAACCCTTGATGGTGAACCTCTGCATCTTCTCATACATGGGCACTTGGCATCATGCTTTTAAAACACACAGTCAATCCTTTAGAGTTAAACTACACTTGACCTCTCTAGCTCTGTTGTCACCACTGATCTTTTCATTATGACTGGTGGTTCTTGAAATCATCAGAATCGTACCCTCGTTCATATTCATGGTTCTTTTCTGCACTTATGGAGGCTATTCACAGGCTTTTCAGAGCGCCCTAATTGTAATCTTATGATAACCTACACTAGTCTTTTACTTATATTTACATGTGTGTGTGTGTGTGTGGTGTGTGTGTTTGGGTGTGCACATGCACATCTTCTGTGGTGCAAAATTGATCAGATTATAAATTGTAGGAGGCAGTTCTCTCCTTCTACCATATGTATACCAAGGATCAAAATAAGGTAACCAAGGTTGGTGGTAGGCACCTTTAAACTCTGAGCCATCTTCTGTGTCCCTTTATTTTTCTTCATATAGATTAATCTTAACTTAACTTTAGCTCCCCATGGAGGCTGTTATAGTCTACCTCACAGAACATCAGTTCAATTCCTTCAAATCCATTACTCATTTATCATCCTTAAAAATTGAAGAGAGCATGGCATCTATTACCAAAATCAAAATGTGCAATGTAGTCATAATGACTATCTTAACACGGCAATCAGCATAAAAGAGAAACTATGGGCCATAGAGATATGGCTCATTATATAAAGTCCTCGCTACACAAATATTAGGATCTGAGTCTTTGTCCCAGAATCACGGGGAGCCACAGATGGGGTATATCCTGTGTTTGCTCACCAGCCATCCTTGCTGAATCCATGAATTCTAAATAAACAT
The DNA here is from genome assembly GCF_947179515.1 of Apodemus sylvaticus. Classification (NCBI taxonomy): domain Eukaryota; kingdom Metazoa; phylum Chordata; class Mammalia; order Rodentia; family Muridae; genus Apodemus; species Apodemus sylvaticus. Next base: position 30,096,350 of record NC_067483.1, read on the forward strand.
AAGAAAACCTGTTTCAAAATATATTGCAGATAGCAGTAAAGAAAGATAGCCAGCACTGCCCTTTGCTTTCTACATGCCTTCCCATATATATGTACACATATAGGTACACATCACACACATCACCATTTTAGGAACTTGAAGCTGGATGTGTGGTTATTGATTTTTATCTTAAGTGCCCAAACAAATGCCATTTAAATAAAAGTGAATGGAACATGAGGTATTTATCCTCTCTCCTCCCTGTCAGCAGACTTCAGTGATACCTTAGACCCAGTGCTATTGCCCATAGATGGGACTGTAATTGGTTCACTCAATAGAAGCCTTGATGAATTGGCTTAATAAAATATCAAAGTACCTATTCATTTTAGTGCTGCCTTTGTTTTAGTGTATCTTTCCAAGATCTCATTTATCTGGATTACCCATGTATGCAGCAGAAATTATGTCTGGGTTAATCATGGCAATTTATTACAGCAGAGACCATTAGAACTTTGGTTAATGATAATCTTCAATGATTAATTTACTCATTGCCCCACATCTGCTTTGGGGACTTAGGAAATATTCTCTGAATGAATTTACTAACTCACATTCTGCCCCCAGAGCCCTGGAATGATCACCTTTCTCCTTAACTACTCATTTTTTTAAAAAAATATGTATATAGACCAAAGTAATAGTTGAGCTTTAATATTTCTTTACTGTGATACCAGTGCTAGTAGAGACAATTTTAGTATAATTAGAGCTCATGGTAAATCATAGAAATTAGTGGGTGTGTGTTTATAAAGCTTACAACTGTTCATAATATACTATGATGTATGTTGGGACTTTAAGCAAAAAGGTGAAAGAAAGAAGGGATAACAGACTATCATAAGCCAATAGTTAATCACCTAGAAATCTAAATTAAACCTATCACTTATCTTCTATTAGGAAGATCCTTTCTAATGGAACAACTACATGACTAAGTTCTAAGTTCTAATTGCTGGCCTAGATAACTCTTGCTTAGAAACATATCTCTACTATGAGATGAGATCTCAATTATCAGTTGGTGTCATGTGCAGCTTTCTAAGCAATACAAATCCAAACCTCAGCAATGTAAAGAAAAGCAAGGATGTTGGAGATACTAGAACAATGGCTGCTAATTTTTGTTTTAATTTCTTGAAGTTAAGTCTCATGTAGCCCAAGCTGGTCTTGAGCTCACTTGTGTCCAAGATAACTTTAAATTCTTAATTTTCTCAACTGACCCATTTAACTTAAACTGACCCCATCTTGTGCTGCTTACCCTACAGCTTGCCACCACTACATCCTGCTGAGCATAACACTCTCATCCAGCTACCCCTGCAATTTTCCAGGAGACCATTGTTCTAATAAACTATATCCTTTGAAATCTTTGTTAACAGAAATGTATGCCACCAGGTCTACTCTTGCTGGGGCTTTATAAACCCTATCTTGCCTTGTTCCAAATCCAGAGCCTCTTTGAAATGTGATAGCTGTTGCATTCCTATAATTCCTGCAGCTATAATGTAGAAGTATTCTATGAACATAAAACATAGAAGAATGTCATTCAATGATGGTCAGAATGAGAGTCAACATTGAATGGTTGATGTTGTGCTTGGCTCCTAACCCAGGCTGTCTACAAACTAAGCAACCTTTCTACACATAACCACAACCCCAATGTTATCATGCTAAGAGATAAAATAACACCAATGTTATCATGCTAAGAGATAAAATATTTTAAGATCTGTTAGCTATAGATACTCTATTAAATTATCACTCTTTCTACTTTTAATCTGTCTTTTGTCTTTCCCCCTTCTATCCTTCCTTTCTTCTTTCCTTGCCCTGTTCCTTGTCTTTCTTTCCTTCTTTTATCTACCTTTTCTTTTACTGCATTCCATTCTTAACTCCTTCCATCTCTCTTCCCCCTTCCTAACTCTCTATTTAAAATTGCTTAAGTTACTATAGGTTGTGGAATGTAAACAAAGAACATATCAATCTATCAGTTTGATTTGGTTGTTATTTCATCAATTTGTTTCTTACCATCTTATTAATTGATGCAAATATATGTGATTTTTTTTTTACATGGGAGAGTTATAATATGTAAAATCCATTACAGTACCTGTAGTGATCTGTGCCACTTGGTAGCTAAAACAGAACTAATAGAAATTAGACAGTTAGATTTGATATGTATTCCTTTTTATTCAACTCTTACTTTTTTCTGGTTACTGGCTTTTATACTAGATTGGAAAGCACAGGCAGCCCAACAATTTCAAAAATCATGTCCTTATTTTCTTAATAGACATCAAGAGCTTTTGGCCTGTACAGAGTAAGAGGACCACAGGCAGGTGGTTGTTCTTGATTATTGTTTTCCTCTTTTTCTCTGGCTCCTTCTCCTAGTCTTCACCCTCCTTTTTAACTTCTCCATCCTCCCCCACTTCCTCTTCCTCTTCTTCCACTTCTTCTATCTGTTTCTCTTTATACTCTTCCTAGTCTTGCACTTTTACTTTCCTTCTTTGCTCTCCCTCCTCCCCCTTGGCTCACATATTTCCTTCTAGACTATCTCACAATGAATGACAAGCAAGCATGGGTTAGAATTGTTCTTGTGGTTAATCAGTTTTGTCTCAGTGTCAATATTATTTGAACTCTGTAACTGCATATCTAGATAGCAGTAGAATCATTCTAAAGCCTTGTGTGATTTCCGTGGTAGATGTCATTACCTACAAATGCCATAGTTACTGATCAAATTGGAGACCTAACAGAAGACTTGACACAAAGCAGGAAACCTGTAATAAACAGTGTTGGCTAAAAGCTTGGAGGTCTTATGTTCTCCATTCTCTAATCAAACTGCCTGGGAAAGTGCCAGAAACACCCACCTTTTTAATGATACTCATATACTAATATCATCTACTAAAATGAGAGACAGTTCCATTATTTGCGACAGACTTCGAGATATTTAAATGTGTGTGCTGGCTTCTGGCACATTGTTAACACCTTGGGGGAAAAAAGTAGTTCTCATCGAGAAGCAGTGTGGTCTGGATACCTGCAAACTTAGAGATGTACTCAGTGTTTTGCTTTGCTCTGTCAGGGATGAACAAATTTAACCAGGAATCTAGGATTTTAATGTATATAGTATTTGCCCCATGCCACTTTTAAAAGATATGCAGCATTTAGAAACTTTGGCATGAAGTAAGTTTTAACAGTGTTCCTGTTTGCTCATTCATTTATCTATTTTCCAACTAGGTACATATGCATGATTGACAGATCTTACTTTATTTATATGTATGCATGCATCTCTGGTGTAAGTATGAGTCCCATGGAGGTCAAAAGAGGATGTCAGGACACTGAAGCTTAAGTTAGAGGCAATTTTGAGGCGCCTAATGTACTGTTGGAAAGTATGTCTCCTAGAAAAGCAGTACTTACTCTTAGCCCATGAGCCATCTCTCCCATCACTCCACAGGAGTTTCTTTTAGGGTCAGATTTCATATCTGTGTTTTAGTCTTTAGTGATAACTTTGAAAGTATGCCTAGAAAAACCTTGCATCAGAATGAGGTAGTGGCCAAGGCATTGTATGGAGGAGCTCATCAGGATGATTTCGAGCCTGTTACTCTAGAATGAGTTCTCTGCCTCTGTCTTTCCTCTAAAGCATGATTAACAAGGACACAGAATTTCATGACTTGAAATAAGTTAACATTTATAAAATATTTATAAGCATGTCCCATATGTAACAAACAGTCCAAGTATTAGACTGAATAATTAATATTACCTAGGATGGAAAAAAAGATTTTGCACAGAGACAATTTTGGGTCCTACTAAAGACTAGAATCCTCTCTGTGTGTCTGTCTCTCTGTCTCTGTCTCTCTGTCTCGTGTGTGTGTGTGTGTGTGTGTGTGTATTTGTATTTATATTTATCTGTTTGAATGTGGATGTGTGGATCACAGTACATATACTGTGGTAGGACAATCTTGGCTGCCATCTTCACCTTCCTAGCTTGCTTGAAAGTTGTATATTCTAGCCTGAGTGTCTGCGGATTCTATCATTTGCCTCCCATCTCTCTGCAGATGCAATGATACAGCAATTACTCATGCTATGCACCCAGGTTCCACGTAGTTTCTTGGGATTCAAACTCAGGTCCTCATACAAGTGCTTTTTATTCACAGAACCATCTCCGCAGACTGAAGAATTCGAATTTCTTGACTCTAGCATTTTAACAAGTTCGTCAGATAATTAAAGACTGTCTGTTTTCAAAGCTACTGTTTTTCATATTTGGAGCCTTAATGAACTGAACCCATCAGTGTGTTAATATAGATAAACACAAGTTACTGTATATATTAGAGACTTTATGGGAGATTCCTAAAGATCCAATTAAATGAGCCAGTAAAGCTTGTTTCTATAGTGGTTAGCATCTCCAAATGATGGATCACAATAAACAGCTTATCTCAGCTTATAACTGGGTAGCTTTTCTCTGTGATCAGTTTCCCCTGGATAATAGTAGATTTCAATATATATATATTTGCATATCTGAAGCTTCTTTGTAACTGGGATCTCTGAGACTTTAGGATACATCTCAGCTTCCTGAAAGGTCAGTGCAGTCTCTCTACCCAAGGAGAGAAAAGTTCTGATATGAAAATATAGCTTAATTTGGGAGCAAGGAAAGGGTAGAAAAATGCCAGTTGTGCGGGATTTTTTAACAATGTGTTTTTTAACTCCAAAAGGGAATTTAGAAGTGCCATGGAATCTGTTAATTCCCCATATTTATTTTGTCATTAGAGTCAATTTTCACTTTCACTGGATGACTTTACATAATACACAAAGCAGGACACAGGGGATGAAGGGATGGCTCTGCCACTAGGAGCACTTGCTGCTCTAGCAGGAGACGCCACTTCAATTCCTAGCATCCACATGACAGCTCCCAGTTATCTATAAATGCATTTCCAGGGGAACTAAAGCCCTTTTCTGATCTCCTCAGCACTAGGCATGTACTTCATGCACAAATACACTTATAGGCAAAATACCTGTATGTATAAAATATGAAATATATAAGTATTTTTAAAATGGTATCATAATCTGGACCTGATTTTCACATGTAAGGAGACAAAAGTCTAAGAGGACAGAAGTACCGACTCCAGGGGATATTTGATCAAAGTTTAGATTCTGACACCTATTCAGGGGCTCTGTGACTCCTGGCCTTCCAAGAAACCTCCAGGAAACTAGTAGGTATTTGCTGATTTACCGATTATTTATCTTAAGAGCTATTTTTATTTTGTATGTATGTGTATGGGGAAGTTCATTTGGGTGTTGTTGTCTGCAGGGGCTAGAATCGAGTGTCTGATCTACTCTCACTGAGGCTAGAGAGGAAACTGAGCAAAACCATCCACTATGGCTGCTAGGAATAAACAGGGGTCCTATACAATAAGAACAGCCAGCACTTTTGCCTGCTGAAACATCTCTCCAGCCACCATTTGCTTTTCTATTGATACATGTTTTTATACATGACAGTTAAAGGTTTTATAATCCAAAAAAAATTGTATTTTACTACTGAATTGCATTTCACAGTTTCATAGCAACAATAACTGTGGATAAACTGCATCTACCCACGTACAAGCCTGACCTAGTGCTTCAGTTTCATTTCTACTGCTATGATAAAATATCCAAACTAAAAGCAACTCTGGAAGAATTTATTTGGAATACAATTCATTATACAGCCTATCATTATGAGGAGATCAAGGCAAGAAAGTATTTTATTCAGAGTCAAGAGCAGACAGAGGAGAAACACATCCATGCTGCCTCTTGCTTGCTATTTCTGTTCAGCTAATTTTCTTCACTTTTATAAAACTCAGTGTTCAAGTTTAGGGAATATAGATGCCCATAATGGGCTTGGTCAATTATCAGATAAGATGCCTTCCATAGACACATCTATACTGAATCTGTTCTAGTTAATTACTCATTCAAATTCTTGTCACATTGACAGTTAAAACTAGTCAGCACTTTTAACTCCTAATATGTGTGTATAGTGAAAAAACTTTTCTTTAATGAGAATGTGTTAAACCATATTATTTAAGTAGGCCCTTGTCTAATATGCCCCATGACCTCAGAGAGGAGAAGTCACATGAGAGAAAAAGGACAATCTGGATACATGGAAGCCAAGAAGTGAAGTATCAGGTGAAACCATTTCTTGCAGACATGGTGACTTTAGACATCCTGATGCATTCTCAACTTCCCTAAAGCTGTGACTCCTTAATACATTTCCTCATGTTTTGGTGACCCACAAAACTAGTAGTATTTTTGTACTTACTTTGTAACTGCAATCATGCTACTGTTATGAAACGAATATATATATATATATATTTATACTCATGCATGCGCGTGCACACACACATATAATACACATATACAAGAGATCAGATATCCACAAAGGAGGCACAACTCACAGGATCAGAACCACTGTTCTAGACAATAAGGAAATAAACTTGTTATCTATGCCATTATGATTTAGGAAAAATTTTATGAAAGCTCTAACACATTTTATAGTAATAATCACTCCAACCACCTTAGTCTGTAGAGTTTCATTAAAATCAATACTCACAATGAAAGGGCAGTAGTACTCTATCAGCATTTTGTCCAAATGAAGTATAAAATCAAGATTCTCTATATTGTGATAAAAACATTTCTAAAATCCTACTAGCTTTAGTGGCTTTAAATGACACAAGTTTACTTTCTTGAAGGGCAAAAACCCAACAAGCTTTTCACTGGGCTGTCAATGGGAAGATTCCTGGATAATGCCAAGAAAGATAACTCTTCCTATTGTTACAGTAAAATTAAAAGTTCACAAAGGGAAACTTTTCCTTCTAGACAAGAGAATGGAACTCCTGACCTGGGTGGTAGAGAACAAACAGTTGAGTTTGGCAGGTCAGTCACCTGGCTAAGGAGCATATCTCAAGAACGCATATCTTCCTAGAGCCATGCAAAGCTATTATGCAAAATTATTTCCTTAATTGCATAATGTGTTTTTCTCTTCCCAGAGTCCTATGCTTTCTCTTCAGTTTCTCCCAGAGCCACACCCTTGCATTTTTTTTTGTAAATACAACCACTCATTTGAATTACCTGGAAAATATTAACTTTCTTTATCCCTTCCGTTGCTATTATAAGCACGTTTTCACTGGCATTTTCAGATTTGATTCTTCCTCTAAACTTCCTCTACTGACTTTGCAATTGCTTGTCTGTCACATGGATGACTTCCGCTTAACTCAAAAGACAAGGCTTGTTCTCTTTCTGTACCTACGTTCTCCTCTGAGCATCTGCCAAGATATATAGCTTATTACTCCAGAGTTTTTCTTTTAACAGATAAAATAAAATTTCCTTGAGCTTCCTTCTGATCCTGTTCTTAAATTCTTTTATCAATAAGAACTCTAAGAGAAGCCGGGCTGTGGTGGTGCACGCCTTTAATTCCAGCACTTGGGAAGCAGAGGCAGGCTGATTTCTGAGTTCCTGGCTGACCTGATCTACAGAGTGAGTTCCAGGACAGCCTGAGGCACACAGAGAAACCCTGTCTTGAGAAAAAAAAAAACAATTTCCTCAATAGCCATTCTTTATCATGGGCAGTCTTGCCCATTCTTATCTCTGCTTCTGTCTATGCTACAGTCTCTTCTTTCAGGAGTCAATCTCCCTTCCTGATTAACATCATGGATATGTTTTTTTCTGTCTTCCAGTTTGAGATTTGGGGAGGAAATCTAATTGTTGATATATCTATTGTCTCAGTTATAGACAAAGAAAGAGAGAGGAAGCCATTTAGCATATCTCCTTTCCTGCCTGTGTAGTACAAGCTGAAGGCATCTCCCAGTGTATCTTACAGGCTGCTTGCACTGACTGGTGCATGATGAGCTTTCTGTATATTTGTCCCACCTCTATGACTTTTTCTCTTTCTTCCTTCTGCAGCTATTTTTTGTTTTAAATTGAAACATGCTCTCATAGAGGTGGAAGAAGAGCCCCACAGGGCTCAGGAAGATTAGAAAGAACAAAATTCCCAAGTCCTCAAGTCCCCAATTCCATATCCCCAAGATTTCAAAAGCCATAAAGATTCAAGAAGAGGAATATCTCTTCAATGGACCTTCCTGTTAGTGATGCAAGGAATACAGATTTTTTTTTTAATTGGGATACAGCTTTTGTGAGTCATAATGCAGGCTTTCTAGTAATGCAGCTGCCTTTAAGGAACCCATGCTCCTGTAAAGGAACCCTGATAAACTTACTTTGCCAAGCTAGCTTTGTGTGTAATTTTCTTCATCCTGTCACTGGACTCCAATTTGGAGTTAACAAGGGTGTTGTTCACACTCCTTTGTTAAAAGCCACACATTCCTTTTCATTCATTACATCATTGTTCTCTTGCAGTTTAAGAACCAACTGGCATACAGTTTCAACTCACTTTGCGATAGATAGATCATATTCCCTAGTTCTAGGGTTTATGATGTGATCATTTTGGGGATCAGCCTACCCACCACTGTCACCTATCTTGGTATTGTGTTGGTGAGTTCTGAAATGGTTTCAGACAGCACTGAACACAAATTGAATTAGTCCAGCAAATAGATTTCCTAGTGAAGTGGCACGCTCAGAGGGAGACCATGTGTACAAACAAAAAGCATGTTTGATCCACCAGGAATATATTTATAAATGCGAAGGAGCCCTGGGCTCTTCCACTTGACATTAAAGATGGTGACAGGAAGTGCCTCTAACAGAGGCCAGCTCTACACACGCGAAACCCTCTTCAAGTTTAAACTCTAAAGCAGCCCAGAGCCTTCATCTTTCTATAATAAGTTTAAAGCTGAATTCTATCTAATGAATCAAAATTAAATGCAGAGAGTATGAGCAAAGTTTTTCTTAGCGGTTAGTGTAATTTATTATTTACTTCATTGGTGTACATGAATTATCTCAAATAGGAGGTTGTATTAAAATGTTTTTATACATGTTTATGATGTATGATCAGAAGGTGGTGACAAAAGATTCTGAAGTTCAATGTCAATCTCAGCTCCATAGCAAATACTGGAGGACATGAGAGTCTATCTCAAAACATAAAAATTACAGTCTAAAAATGAAACAAATAATAAAATATAAATAAATAAATAAATAAATAAATAAATAATAAAGGGAAATTCATCTTTCATTATATCCATCTCTATTCATCTCTCGCATCTCCTTTTTACTCCTACTATGCTTTTTCCTCTTTTCAATCAGTTTATCTTTTATTTTCATGGTGTGTGCGTGTGTGTGTGTGTGTGCATGTGTGTGCATGTCCACATCAAGGAGCTTCATAAACATTGTTTACACGACATGTAAGTAGTTCTTTATAGCAGTACAAATGGCTGCAATCACTGAAGAGAATGTGGGAGAATTTTTGTTTGTTATTGCTTTTCTATCTATGAACAGTTTGATGGGAGAGATGGCCTTTGCCTGAATTTCTCTGTGCAGTCGCCAATTCCTGGTATTAATTGATGCCAGGAATTGGGGACTGTACAGAGATATTCTCATGTTCTTCTTACACAGGAGATAAGATGAGAAGCAAAATATGAAGGTTTTTTTTTCTAAATGCATAGCCAATTCTAGAAGGTAAACTTGGAGATATATTAAAATAAACATGCATGGGTATAAGCATGTGGATCATGTGGCAGATAGATTGACTCATACAATTAGATCCTTAGCATGGCAAAAACCAGGTGCTGGGGTACATATCTGCAGTTCCAGCTCTGAGATGGAAAGGTAGGAAGGTCAGTAGTTAAATGTCATACTTACTTACTCAGGAAATCAGAGGCAAGCTCGAATTACATAAGACATTTTCTTGAAAAAGAAAAATAATACATAGAAAAATGAATATATAGCTAAATAAAATGAATAGATAGAGGTTTAAGATATTTTTAAACATCTCAGAGAAACCACACAAGAGTTCACCTCACTATACTACACATAGGCTCTACTGGAAACTTTTCTGAACTTGTTCTTTTCCAACTTCATGGGCACAGAGACAGCCACAAATGATTTTTTGGCATATCAGGTAGACAAATTTCCAAGGTCAATCTTGCTACAGAGAAAAAATGGGACAAAATTGACACTGCCAGATATTTCTGGAAGGCATTAGAACTTAAATGACTGCACTCTCTAATGTGCATTCACTAAACACTAGTTAATTACATATCCCAAGAATTTTCAGTTTTTGTTAAAAATATAAGATAGTCCCCCATTTTCAACGAGCTACGTACCTAATTAGATAATTGAGCCATTTGCTCAGCAGATAACCATATGTTCTAAGTTATAGAAACACAGATGTACAAGCCAGAATAAAGTTAAATAAGCATGCTTAGGAAAGTTTTCATGAAGACACAACAGACTATGTCACCAAACATTCAGAAAAAAGGATGGTGCTTGCTTAGAAGCTTTAACCTTCTCACTAATGTTCATAGTGCTGCAAAGTACTATAGAGACTACTAGAAAAGTAGTCATCAATCAACAAACCTGGTGAGCTACAATAGTGATCTTCCTGAAAATATGCCCACAGGAGCAAGAGTTGCATAAATGGTATTAGAGTACCCAAACACATTTTGATTGTATTTGAGGCCTGCTCCATCTGATGAAACCCATATTTTATATCATTAAGGAGGCCAAGGTCCCCAGATTAGATAGACCATATGAGGGACCCTATTTATTATTATTAATATTAATTATTATTATTATTATTATTATTATTATTATGCTGAGGAAAATATCAATAAAATGTCTCCTAATGACATATAATCATAACAACCATAGGACTGTACTTCCCTCACTAATCATCAGAGAAACTTCTTGTAGTAGAAGACAATTAACCAAGAGACCCATGACTGGACAACACACAGAGAGTGAGAGGCTTTTGAGAACTCATTTAAATGGGATGTCTGTAGCATACTGCTCTTTTCAAAATTCAGAGATCTGTTTAGAGGAGGAGTCAGAAAGAGGAAGAGAAGGTAATATGATTGCAAGGGAATTGTGTTTTCCAGATACAACAGGAGGGATACACTCAAAAGAAATAACTCACAGAGACTCATAGTACCTATAAATACAATAAGTTCAAACCAAAGAAAATTCAGTAGTACTACATAAAAGTGGGAGAAAAATCCTACCCACGATCAAGAAGTTCTTTGTAATTAATACCTGCTGAGAGAGGGAAAACAAATCAATTTTCTTCACTGGAGTGTCCCTGGGTATATTAACCATAGCGGAGGACAGGAGGCATGCTCAGAAACAGTTGGCCACACAAAAGGAACTTCATGCTGTTTCATGTGTGTGTGTGTGTGTGTGTGTGTGTGTGTGTGTGTGCTTGTTTGCTATATAGTTTGTTTTTGGTTTGGGTTTTCTTTTCTTTAAGAGAGAAAGAAAATGAAGTGGAGAGGGTAAGAAAACAGGATCTGGGAAGAGCTGGATAAAGGGTAAGAATTTGACTACAACATATGGTAGGAACCATTTAAAAACTAAATTAAAACATTCTTCATGGGGAAAATGAACATTCAATTACATGTTGTGGATTCAGTTTAAGATACTCTAGAAGATAATAAGGTAAGGCTATTCTCAGTCCATGAAGGCTCTAAAGCTGAAGCCACAGAACACATCCTATTTAGATGACTCACGCCAAACAAAAACATAGGAGATGAAAGAAAATAGAATAGGTGGGTGCAAATAATTTTTATCATCTTGTTTCTATTTTCAATGTGTGTGTGTGTGTGTGTAGTCTGTATGCATGTATGTATGCACGTATGCACATTCCTATGTGAATGTATGCTTGGAATGGCCTGATGTTGATGTTTAGATTCTTCCTGGGTCACTCTCTACTATTGTTGAGGCAGAGTGTTTTACTTGAATCTAGAACTTGTACCTGTGGTTACTTTCATTAGCTAGCTTGCCCTGAAAATCCCTTGTCTTCTTTGGAGGAGGCTCAAATTACAAAATGCTGGTACTTCTCTGAGTCATTTATATGAGTCCTCTGATTCTCCTTTGTGCAGTGAGCTTTAGCTGCTGAGCCATACTGCAGAACTCTTCTCTCAGTGTGTTCTAAAAGGTGTATCACTAGGCTAAGAGAGTACTGTTCATGAAAGGGTGTAAACCATAAAAATGGGAAGCCCATCAGGAGTTGGAATAGAAGACAGTAAACCTGTGACTGTTGATACAAGGACAAAGGAACTAAAGAGACATGTCTGCCCTTCCCTTAACACTCAGACTCTTGAAACAATGGAACACAGGGAGTTAGAATTTCCTTAGAAACCTTAAGCTAGAAAAGAGAGAGGCTGAATGGGCCACAATTAATTTAGAATGTCCCTAGAAACATTATATATCATATATCTTGCACCTGTACTTTTTCTGATGGTATTTGTGCAAAACTAATGTGGGTGTTTAAGTTATATTAAGTTTTTTAGCAGACGTATTACAGATTAATTTATTGTTAAACATGGAGTTTTTGTTTGTTTTGATAAAATTTAGACATCTCTATAGCAACCCAGGTGTGATGATACATGCTCTGATCCGTAAATAAAACAAACCTTTGGAGAGCACAATATATAATACTGCAATTAGACAAAGTTGCTTTGTTCAGACAATAGCTGGGAAAATAGTCTGTACTGAACTTGAGGGATGTGATTGTCAGATGGAAAAATGATCTTTGGAAAGTTAGTTTGTAAAGGTGAAAATGGTTTAATTTACATTACCTTAGTGAATATAAAGTTTCAGTTATAAAAAACACATGTACATACATGTGAGCTCATACACACACACACACACACACACACACACACACATACACACACACATTCAATCAAATATAAACATTTCCCCTGAATACTTCACATAAGTTTTTGAAGGAAAATACACAAAACAATTTTCTAAACATTCAATGAGAGTTTAAAGTTATCAGGAATTTTTGTTTTGTTTTGTTTTATTCAGAAACAACAGCACTCTCTACATTGGGGTAAGTTGTCCCCAGATTCCTATTATAGCTGAGGATTCATCTATAGTTGTATCTGCTTGTAGAAAGAGTTAATTTTTTGAGGGACATTGCCTGGACCTTAGTAGATGGCCCTATACTCATGTGTAGTACTATATAGATAGTACAAACTGGGCTCAATGGATTATAGTAAAAAGAAGAAAGGGCAGGAAACTTGGAGGAAGATGTGCTGAAGGCACTCAGAGGGAGCTGAAGAAAGAGAGAGAAGAATGGATATGATCAACATACATTGTTTACATGTGTGAAATTTTCAAAGAATAAACTAAAAATACTTTTAAAATTACACATCCATTTTTAATGTTATTTGTGTGAATGCATATGTTTAATAACAACAAAAGTATACAATAAAGTGCAAATTCTTTAAAGTTACATCATCTTAGGAAGCATCCTTGTGAAAACCAGAGCAAAGAGACACAGTATCAGCACCCCTGTGGAGGACAATGCTCTGCCTTCTGTGTTTCTATATGGTCTATATTAGATTAACACTGGTGGCAGGAATCACAGACAGAATGACAGGATACTGTGATTGCTTCTTCACTGTCTACAGGGAAGCCCAGAATCTCCGTGGATCTCATTACTGGGCTTCCAGAGCAAGACTAGGAAACAGCGCTTAGACAGAGCATGTGCAGCACAGGAACTGCTTCTGGCTTCATCAAACATTAAGTAGGTGCGAGGGTGCCCGGGGCGAGCAATGGTCTCTGAAGCTTGACACTCGGAGCTCCAGTGCTGCTTACATATATTGGCTCCTTCCTCTGCAGTGTCTCAGGAGCTAATATATTAACATGGATCTCATTTCTGCAAAGAATGATCCCTGGGCTGGGGGTTTGGCTTGGTCAGTCAAGCATTTACTCTGCCACCATGAGACCTGGTTTTAATTCCCAGAAATCATGTAAAAATGCTGAAAGTCATCCCAGTTCTAGGAATGCAGAAACAAGAGATTCCTGTAGCTTGCTGGCCAGCTCTAGTCTAGCAGAACTGGTAAGCCCCAGGCCAGTAAGAGGCTGCCTTTTTGCAGTAATGTTTTTGTGCACTATGTAAAAATTATGCTTGTATTGTTCAAACACTGATTTCTGAACTAGATATGATCTGATTACAGAGGGATTTTAGAACTGTTAAACATCTCCTGCCCTATTTTGTAAAGAGTGATCTTCATCACTTTCTGATTGGTTAAAAAGCTTAAGACCTATAGCAGATTTCCATAGTGGTTGTACCATCTTACAATCCCTCCAGCAGTGAAGGAGTGTTCCTCTTTCTCCACATCCACACCAATACCTGCTGTCTCCTGAGTTTTTAACCTTAGCCATTCTGACTGGTATGAGGTGAAATCTCAGGGTTGTTTTGATTTGCATTTCCCTAATGGCTAATGATGTTGAGCATTTCTTAAGGTGCTTCTCGCCCATCCAAATTTCTTCAGGTAAAAATTCTTTGTTTAGGTCTGTCCCCCATTTTTTAATAGGGTTATTTGTTTCCCTGGGGTCTAACTTCTTGAGTTCTTTGTATATATTAGATAATAGCCCTCTATCAGATGTAGGATTGGTGAAGATCTTTTCCCAATTTGTTGGTTGCCATTTTGTCCTTTTGATGGTGTCCTTTGCCTTACAGAAACATTGTAATTTTATGAGATCCCATTTGTCAATTCTTGATCTTAGAGCATAAGTTATTGGTGTTCTGTTCAAGAACTTTTGCCCTGTGCCTATGTTCTCAAGGGTTTTCCCCAGTTTCTTTTCTATTAGTTTCAGTGTGACTGGTTTTATGTGAAGGTCCTTGATCCACTTGGAGTTGAACTTAGTACAAGGAGATAAGAATGGATCAATTCGCATTCTCCTGCATGCTGACCTCCAGTCGAACCAGCACCATTTGCTGAAAAGGCTATCTTTTTCCACTGGATGTTTTCAGCTCCTTTATTGAAGATCAAGTGACCATAGGTGTATGGATTCATTGCTGGGTCTTCAATTCTATTCCATTGGTCCACTTGCCTGTCACTGTGCCAATACCATGCAGTTTTTAACACTATTGCTCAGGATTCCCCAGCATGCAATAAGGACACATGCTCCACTATGTTCATAGCAGCCTTATTTATAATAGCCAGAAGCTGGAAAGAACCCAGATATCCCTCAATGGAGGAATGGATACAATTCAGCAATTAAAAACAATGAATTCATGAATTTTTTAGGCAAATGGATGGAACTGGAAAATATCATCCTAAGGGAGGTAACGCAATCACAAAAGAATACACAGGGAATACAATCATTGATAAGTGGATATTAATTAGCCCTGAAGCTCTGAATACTGAAGATACAATTAGCATATCAAATGATTCCCATGAAGAAGGAAGAAGAGGGCCCTAATCCTGGAAAGGCTTGATCCAGCATTGTAGGGGAGTACCAGGACAGAGAAAAGGGACAGGGAAGATAGGAGAATGGATGGAGAGAAGAGGGCTTATGGGACATATGGGAGGGGGAAATGGGAAAGGGGAAAGCTTTTGAAATGTAAACAAAGAATATAGAAAAGGAAAAACTAGATTTAAAAAAAAGACCATAGCAGAATACTAAGATGGGACATCCAGAAAGAGAGAATGGAACTCTGGGAAGGAGTCACCATGGAGACATGGGTGAAGTAGGAAGTCAGGATAGCAGGTAATGCTGCATTTGGCTGGGACTTAGGCTTGGAAGAAGTATAAGACCATCATGATCTGGGTTAGAATAGCTCAATATCTGCCTAGTTATAGTGTGAAAAGCTTATTAATAGGTATAAATGTTTTCATGTCATTATTTGGGAACAAGGGAAAGTCCAGAAAATCCCACACTTTTACACTGCCTGTAACAACAAGTCAGAATATAGATCAGGAAGTTATCTGGGGTTTACCTCTGTTCCATATGTATGTGGACACCACACATACATATCCCCTATCCTCAACACACACACACACACACACACACACACACACACACACACACACACACACACAGCAGGAGAATAGCCAGCCATTGACACCATAGCAGCATTTTTCATGAATATTTTTAATTTTGTTTGACCATATCTTTTAGAGCTTCTGCCATGCAGAATCATTCTAAGAACTGTGAGTTTCGTGCTTACATGAAAATCATTTCTATATTTATGCTTTTATCAGAACTTTATTCACATGCCCTATTTTCTTTCTTTTTCTTTGTTTTTCTTTTTTTTTTTAAGTTTTAAGGCATTTATTGTAGAAAGGCAGGCAGGGAGAGGGAAAAAGGAGAGAAGTAGAGGCCGGCCATGGCCACATGGAAAGAAGGGGAAGGGAATGTGAAGAAGGGGAGAGAGGGAGTGAGAAGCAAGAGTAAGGGAGGCAAGAGTAAGAGCCCTGTTTTCTAATTTTGTGTTTATTCCCTGTTAACCGACAGTCACATTTCATAACCATTTGGCAGGAATGAGGTGATCCTAAAGAGACTATTGCATCTCTCACTTTGACTATCAGTCTGAGACAGGGACTCCTAAGAAATTAAAGTTTTGTCAGAAATTTCATGATGAGAGAAGAAAATTTTGAGTCCTTGCAGGAAATCCATTTCTTGGAAAGGGACTTAAAACTTCTAAGAAAACCTTGCAGGAAGCACTGGAGCAGAGACAGTGATCATTGTGAATGGCTATACCACACCTTGACTAAAAGCCCTTGCCCTCATTGTAAACCTAGACCTGTGTTAGATCTCTAAAGATAGTTGTAAAAATGTCACTGGGCATCTTTTTTTAATCTATCTGTTCAATATGGCAACACTGAACAATCTCCCATTTTATGTTTTTCACTATTATTTATACCTTTGTTTGACATGTTGAAGATGGTTAGTCAGACCTGTCTGGGTCCAGGCTTTCACCATGAGAGACTGGAATTTCTGTATTAGCTCATAACTTTTGTACTTGGATAAACATTGGTTTCTTTAAGAGGAAAATCTTTTGATACATTCTATCTGACTTTTATAACAGCAGTGGGTACAGAGGATAAATCTGGGTAGAGATTTTATTTATGACACCAAAATATTTAATATGAGAAGTACTAATCACATATTTTACTCATGATTAAATATATGGACAAAGTCTCCCAGGGGGAAACATGACATATTCACATATTTTAGCTTCTGTATTTAAATAGTTTCCATAGTTCAGAAAAAGGGCCATGGCCAAAAGCAACCTGGGACAGAAGGAGTTTATTTCATCTTAAATAAGCCTTAGTCTATCATCTAAGGAAGGCGGGGCAGGAACTCAATCAAGGCAAAAATCTTGAGGCACAGACTCAAGTAGAATGACAGGAGGATGAGGCTTATTGGATTGTTCTCCAATGCTTGCTTAGCCGGTTCTCTTCTCTACCCAGGACCTTTGCCCTGTAGTGATACACCTAACATTCATCTTGTTCCTCCAACATCAATCATTAATTAGTAAATGCACTGTCCTTGCCCATAGGACAATTTTACAGTGTCATTTTCTCAACTGAGTTTCAAGTATTCACAAAAGACTCAATCTTATTTCAAGTTGATTATTAAATCAAGCAGCATCACTGGGCCTTTACAACTTGAAACACAAAAATTATTGTTAAACCATGATCTCTCATTTCTGGTTCATGCTCAGGATCTTATATTGCAATACTATCACAAGATAAAGTATTCTAACCCTTAAAATCCTATAGCATTTAAAAATCCAAACACTTCAGAAGTTCAGTCTCTTTAAATATACAGTCTTATTCAAAGATCAAGCCTCTCTAAAATATTGAATTTCCCTAAACATCCAAAATCTCTCTGAAACTACAGTCTTTCCCAAATTCTGAAATCTCTTTAAAATTTCAAAACTGCGCAGATGTGGACTCCTGAAAATATAAAAATAAGTTATAAACTTTCTTATTCTAAGAGTTAAGAAGCCAGGGTACCAATGTATGCCTTCCCTACTGTGAAATATAATGTCAAATACATCACAGTGATGCGGAGGTTTGAATGAGGATGGCCACTACAGAATCATACGTTTGAATTCTTAGCCCTCAGTTGATTGAATTATTTAGAAAGGAATTAGAGGTGTGGCCTTGTTGGAGGATGTGTGTCACTGGGAGTGTGCTCTGAAGTTTCAAAAACCAACATCCAGGCCTAGCTACCCATTCCCAACCCCTGTCCACTGCCTGCTACTTGTAATCTCGCAGCTACTGCATCAGCTATGTTCCTAGCCATGATGGCCATGGACTAACCCGGTGCAAATGTAAGGAAGACCCCAACGAAATGTTTCCTTTTATAAGTTACCTTGGTCATGGAGATTCCTCACAGCAGTAGAAGAATAACTAAGGCAAACAAGGAACCCAGCTAACACAGTAGGAAATCTCAACAGCGGATGTGTAGTCTGTAATCAATGTCTTTACCTATTAGTTTTAGCTCATGTAAAAGTAATTCACACAAACATGAACAAAACATATCAAGTCTATGCATCAAAATGTCACATGAATCTCATTTGTCACAATAAGACATAGGCCACTTCTTAGGATCTCCTCATTGCTGAGCTAGCTCAGACATGCCTTCCAGGCTGGGCAAGTATGAGGCATATATGCATAGCTCTGAGTTCATTCATATACACAGTGGCTCAAACTAGATAAAATCCATTAGATTAAAATGCATTCCTCAATGGCAATTTGCCATTTCCTCATATAATTCTTCTACCAAATTTGCCCCAAATATCACATAACCACATAGATGTGATTTAAGTATATTTTAATAAACCAATGCATTATATTTTGATGTCTTCTGTTTTTACTCATTTTTTCTCTACCAGGCATAATTAATCATCGATGTACTAAATTAATTATCAATTAGTTTTCAAGATTAGTGTTAATACTATAGAACAGTAATCATTTGACATATGAACCACGTCTCACTATTACCCTTTCAGCTAACTATTCACATATTATATTAAGCAAGAAGCTTTTGGGTATTTTTTCAAGCTTAGAAAATGATCATATATGCTTTCATATTTGTGAAATAGATAAAATGCAATATCAATCACTGACTCTGATCATCCCTATAAAAGAATCCTGCTGTGCTTGCAGCTTGACTATGCACTCAGTTATTTTAGTTCCCTCAGACCAATTTTACATGTGTGGATGTGTGTCTGTAGGTGTGTGTGTGTGTGTGTGTGTGTGTGTGTGTGTGTGTGAGAGAGAGAGAGAGAGAGAGAGAGAGAGAGAGAGAGAGAGAGAATTATGTGTTTTCAGAGATCAGAGATCAAACTTCATTATCATTCTTCAGGTGCTAACCACCGTGTTTTTGAAAAAGGGCCTAATACTTACCTGATTGACTAGGCTGGCTTTCCAGTGAGTTCTAGGATTCCTCTTTCCTCAACCAACCTAACACTCAGTTTATAATTGTACACTACTATGTGCAGCTTCTAGAGGACTGAAGAATCACACTTATGTCTTCATGCTTGCAAGGCAAGGACTCTACTGCGCTATCTTTCACAGCTACTTCTCTTCATTTTTTCTTTTATCCCTTTTCCCTTAAGGGTGAAGTGCTTATAACCTGGGATTGCTGCAGAATATGGGAAATTTAGTAAAAACTGGAAGGCTTGAGCCCTCGGGCCCTTCTGATATCTAAGAAATAAACAGTAGACATAGGTAAAGAATGAGCCACAAAACAACATTAGAAACATCTCTCAGGTGACAACACAAAGGTGTTGAGGCTAAGAAAGAGAAAAATGTGTAAAGGGATGTTAATCCAGGCTTTTCTGGCAAGAGATCACATCCCAAGATCTAGGTTTGTGTGATCCAGCTGGAATGCAAATGCACCATACAACTGTAATCCATCCAACTGGAACTAGACACATCCTTAGTACCCACCTTTAAGGTAAAATTGTTTTGTAGGAGGGAGCAGCCATGTTTAAATGGAAAGTCTGACTGAGAGGCAGACATAGCTCAAATCAGGGAAAGATTCAACAGAATGTATCAGAGATAGGATATACCCAACTCACATGAGAACAGACAGGAAAGAGACAATTTAAGTGAGCAGGACACACACACACACACACACACACACACACACACACACACAGAGGGGTGCAGACAGAGAGAGGGGAGAGAAACAGACAGACAGAGGCAGAGAGTCAGAGAGGCAGAGGGAGACAGAGAGAACAGAACAAAACAGGAGTCTTGACTCTTAGCTGAGCTTGGAAGAAGAAATGAAGAATGTATAGATTTGTTTCATAGAAACCCAGAAACTGACAGGAAAAACAGCATAGGAATAACTCTCTCTCAGACATATTATTATAGGTTTTGAGTTTATCTTCATATCAATGCAGATAGATAGATGATAGATAAATAGATCGATAGATAGATAGATAGATAGATAGATAGATAGATAGATAGATAGATAGACAGACAAGTAGATAGTCTAATACAAAAGCACACAGACGTACAAATGAGTGCAGATTTTTGTGATCTGTCAACTTAACAGGATCTAGAGTGACAAGACAGACAAATGTCTGCTCATGTCTGTGACAGGGTTTCTAGACTAGATTATCTGGGAGGGAAGACACTGTAGATGTGGTTGACACTATCCTGGAAGGTTAGAATCCTAGACTGAATAGAAAACAGAAAGTGGTCTGAGCATCAACGTTCATCCCTCTCTGCTTCCTGACTGTAGATCAAATGGGACTCAATATCTTATGCTACTGCTGACATTTCTCCCTTCACTTGACAGATCACACCCTCAAACTGTGAGGCAAAATAACCTGCCCTTCCTAAAGTTGTATCTGTCTGCAATTTTATTACAATAATTATAAAAATGATGATACATTCTGTTTGGGTTTTTTGCTTAATCTGATAATCTCCAATTGTGTATATTTTTATACAGATAATGTGATTCAGCCACATATTGGAATAAATCTCTATTGTGCAACATGTCACATTATCTATCTATTTCTATCATATGTTGATAGACTCCTGACACATGTATCATTTTTTAGAAGCCTATCATTTAGAATTTAGAATACTATATATAAAGATATTGAAACAGATGAATCCTCACAAGATTGGGGGAGGATGTGGCAAAAGGGGTTATAGATAGATTTTCCTCAAACTCAGTTTATGTAGACTATTAAAACAAAGCAAAAGAGAAAGCAATTCTCTTGTGTTTCAGTGTATCCTGTGCTACTGTTTAGTCAAATGATCAGTGATTACCAGTAGTAAAGAAAAATATGGAGTCAAACATCATGGTGTGTTCCCTTAATGCTAGCATATAAGAAACAAAGGCAGGCAGATAGCCCTGAGGGTTCCAAGCCAGCCAAGCCTTCATAGTGAGACCTTCTCTATATCAGGATATAAATAGATGCAGATATATAGACATATAAACACACACACACATGCACACACACACACACACACACACACACACACAAACAAAAAACTCCTGATGGTTTATTCTGTGAAGAACCTTCATATTACTGCTACCAAAATACTATAGCCTGAACCTCATCAGAAGAAAATATTACACAGCCCAACTGAAGAAACAGTTGAAAATAAATTGGCCTTAAAATTTCAATTTTGAAACAGCAAAATGGAATATTGAATAAAACCTTTTGACGTACAAACTTGGGTACATGATGTTGATTCCCAAAAGGCACATAAAAGGCTCCATGTGGTGGCACACATCTGTATGCCCAGCCCTCCTACGGAGGTCAGATGGAAGGCAGTGTGGGGGCACACATCTGTACCAGCCCTCCGATGGAGGTCAGATGGAAGGCAGTGTGGGGGCACACATCTGTATTCCCAGCCCTCCTACGGAGGTCAGATGGAAGGCAGTGTGGGGGCACACATCTGTATTCCCAGCCCTCCTACGGAGGTCAGATGGAAGGCAGTGTGGTGGCACACATCTGCATTCCCAGCCCTCCGATGGAGGTCAGATGGAAGGCAGTGTGGTGGCACACATCTGCATTCCCAGCCCTCCGATGGAGGTCAGATGGAAGGCAGTGTGGTGGCACACATCTGCATTCCCAGCCCTCTGATGGAGGTCAGATGGAAGGCAGTGTGGTGGCACACATGTGCATTCCCAGCCCTCCGATGGAGGTCAGATGGAAAGCAGTGTGGTGGCACACATCTGCATTCCCAGCCCTCCTATGGAGGTCAGATGGAAGGCAATGTGGTGGCACACATCTGCATTCACAGCCCTCCGATGGAGGTCAGATGGAAGGCAGTGTGGTGGCACACATCTGCATTCCCAGCCCTCCGATGGAGGTCGGAACACAGAGCAGTAGACTTGGCCTGAAACTCAGGAGCTAGCTGAACTAAACTCAGAGTACCCTAACAAGAGATCCTGCGTCAACCAGGAGAACGAGATGATGGCTCTCAACAGATGCCTTTTGACCCTTCTCACTGTCAATATAGATATGCAGGTATAAATATAGAGACTTAGAGATACGTGTTGATACGTGCATGGGCACTCACATAAACCCATTTAAACTTTTTAAGTCAATTAAATCATAGTTGCAGATAGATAAAATGACAGCTGCTTTCTACCATATGGGATTCAGAAGAAAAGTACAAAGTACTGGACAACCGTACAGCGATTATGCTTTTGACTAATCACTGTTAACTTTTATGAAAGGGAGGACACGTGAGATGCATCTAACTTACATGTATGGGTCAGTTTAGGAAATCAGAGAAAGGCAGTTAACAAGAACCAAGAAGACATTTTCTGTGTTTACTTTAGAGAAGCTTGAGGGTGACTAATTCCAAATACACAAATGTCTAAATATACATACATTTACATATAAATACTGTTTTTCCAGATTATTCAAAAAAGTTAAATTATTTTGTCATATAGTCTCCCTCCATAAAGAAATCACTACAAGGCATGGGGATGGGTGAAGATTTTCATGAGGATTTCATCTTATCTAAACCTCTTCTTTTTCATGGGGACAATCTCCATCACTTTCTGATGCTATTAATTTCTTCCATATGGGAGAAAATTCACGCCTAGCACTGAAACACTGGTCAAGAGCTCATGACTGGGCTGGTTGTGGGGAAACTACTACTATTTTGGAAAATGACCTCTTATCAAGCTGCCTTCAAAATAGTTACCTTTGTTCTCATAGGTAAGTGGTGCTCTCAGCCTTGGTCAGAGAGGCTTCTGCAGTGGCTGACAATTACTGCAGAAACACGTGGTCAATGTGTTGAGAAGTAGTTACTGTTGAATGCTCAGCCCTAACTTGGACATTTATCACAATGACTCCATAGCTCATAGACCATCTCAGAAAAGGGGACACAAAGACCGTAAGAGCCAAAAGAATGGGTGAAGAGCTGGGAGACAATCTTCTGAGCACCACACAACTGCTGAACCCGCACATTAACAGCAGAGCTTGCTACCTGCACAAGACATGCACAGGAGTCGGCCATTAACATTCCAAAAGAAGTGAAAGAATCTCTAAAGGCCTGCCCCATCACTGAAGAACTAGAGCCAGGTAAGGTGTACAGGGGACTCATATCCTCAGTGATATTGCCAATGATAAATTACCCTTGATCATGGAAATAACAATATACTCATGGCAATACAGCCAATCTTATCTAAGCAGAGTAGGTCACCAAGTAATTAAATGAGACAGTTTTTGTGAGTTTGAAACAATGCTTTCATTGTGTAAATATATGTATCTGTATTTCTCTTAAATACTTTTATATCATTAAGAACGTTATTGAATACATGGAATCCCATCACTAAGGAAACTGAGCTGGGACATTATAGATTCAAGGCTGAGCATGTGCCTCAAAGAAATAAATACAGATTTAAATTTTGCAATACAATGTGACATGTTTCTTAGCCTTTTACGTATAATATACTGAAACTAAGCAGTTAATTTTAGGACAAGTGAGCTGGCACAAATATATAAAGATACTTAATATTAAGACTGACAACTTGAGTTCAGTCTGTGTGGTGGAAGGAAAGAACAGACTCCTGACAATTATCCTGGCATATGACACATGCTGCTTCATCCATGTGAATGCCCTCCCATATACAAAACAAATGTGAAACAAATGTTTTCTCAAAAGAAATTAATGGTATATATTTTCCAAGTAATTTCCCCCTAAAATTGTTTTAATTTTCTGAAAATAATTCTTGAATAGCAGGCTGGTTTGGACGAAGTAACTTGACAATGGGTTAGATTTGAATCCTCAGAATTTCAGCAGGCACATCTGTCAGCTTTGTAGGCAATGGGCTCATTTCCACTGGGGGTCCTGTTAGGACACTATTAGCAAAAATAGTGAAACTCCTGCAGCCTCCATACTCCAGAGACTTCCTGCATTTGCTTACAGAGTTTGTTTCTGATTTATTTGGGAATGAGGTAAGAGCAGAGGAGTTATCTCTGTGAACTCAGGCTGCCCATGGATCTGTGACAGATCAAGACCAGTGCCAGAGAGGAGAGAGAAAAATTGGGGAGAAGTCAGTGCGAAGGAGGGAAGGAGAGAGAGAAAGAAGAGAAAGGAGAGGAGAAGGGGAAAAGAGGAAAGAGACAGAGAGGGAGAGAGAGGGAGGCAGGGAGAGAGGAGAAAGAGAAGAAGGGATAAAGGGAGGGAGAAAGAGAGAGACAGAGAGAGAAAGAGAGAGAGAGAGAGAGAGAGAGAGAGAGAGAGAGAGAGAGAGAGAGAGAGAGAGAGAACCTATAGGTTTATTTTTTTAATTTTTTTTATTAAATATAATTTATTTACATTTCAAATGATTTCCCCTTTTCTAGCCCCCCCACTCCCCGAAAGTCCCGTAAGCCCCCTTCTCTTCCCCTGTCCTCCCACCCACCCCTTCCCACTTCCCCGTTCTGGTTTTGCTGAATACTGTTTCACTGAGTCTTTCCAGAACCAGTGGCCACTCCTCCTTTCTTCTTGTACCTCATTTGATGTGTGGATTATGTTTTGGGTATTCCAGTTTTCTAGGTTAATATCCACTTATTAGTGAGTGCATACCATGATTCACCTTTTGAGTCTGGGTTACCTCACTGAGTATGATATTCTCTAGCTCCATCCATTTGCCTAAGAATTTCATGAATTCGTTGTTTCTAATGGCTGAATAGTACTCCATTGTGTAGATATACCACATTTTTTGCATCCACTCTTCTGTTGAGGGATACCTGGGTTCTTTCCAACATCTGGCAATTATAAATAGGGCTGCTATGAACATAGTAGAACATGTATCCTTATTACATGGTGGGGAGTCTTCTGGGTATATGCCCAGGAGTGGTATAGCAGGATCTTCTGGAAGTGAGGTGCCCAGTTTTCGGAGGAACCGCCAGACTGATTTCCAGAGTGGTTGTACCAATTTGCAACCCCACCAGCAGTGGAGGAGTGTTCCTCTTTCTCCACACCCTCTCCAACACCTGCTGTCTCCTGAATTTTTAATCTTAGCCATTCTGACTGGTGTAAGATGAAATCTTAGGGTTGTTTTGATTTGCATTTCCCTAATGACTAATGAAGTTGAGCATTTTTTAAGATGCTTCTCCGCCATCCGAAGTTCTTCAGGTGAGAATTCTTTGTTTAACTCTGTACCCCATTTTTAATAGGGTTGTTTGGTTTTCTGGAGTCTAACTTCTTGAGTTCTTTATATATATTGGATATTAGCCCTCTATCTGATGTAGGATTGGTGAAGATCTTTTCCCAATTTGTTGGTTGCCGATCTGTCCTCTTGATGGTGTCCTTTGCCTTACAGAAACTCTGTAACCTTATGAGGTCCCATTTGTCAATTCTTGATCTTAGAGCATACGCTATTGGTGTTCTGTTCAGAAACTTTCTCCCTGTACCGATGTCCTCAAGGGTCTTCCCCAGTTTCTTTTCTATTAGCTTCAGAGTGTCTGGCTTTATGTGGAGGTCCTTGATCCATTTGGAGTTGAGCTTAGTACAAGGAGACAAGGATGGATCAATTCGCATTCTTCTGCATGCTGACCTCCAGTTGAACCAGCACCATTTGTTGAAAAGGCTATCTTTTTTCCATTGGATGTTTTCAGCCTCTTTGTCGAGGATCAAGTGGCCATAGGTGTGTGGGTTCATTTCTGGATCTTCAATCCTGTTCCATTGATCCTCCTGTCTGTCACTGTACCAATACCATGCAGTTTTTAACACTATTGCTCTGTAGTATTGCTTGAGGTCAGGGATACTGATTCCCCCAGATTTTCTTTTGTTGCTGAGAATAGTTTTAGCTATCCTGGGTTTTTTGTTGTTCCAGATGAATTTGATAATTGCTCTTTCTCCTTCTCCAAAATCGACCATATAATTGGTCACAAGACAGACCTCAACAAATATAAGAAGATAGAACTAATCCCATGCCTCCTATCTGATCACTATGGAGTAAAAGTGGTCTTCAATAGCAACAGAAACAACAGAAAACCCACATACACGTGGAAACTTAACAATACTCTACTCAATGATACCTTGGTCAAGGAAGAAATAAAGAAAGAAATTAAAGACTTTTTAGAACACAATGAAAATGAAAACACAACATACCCAAATCTATGGGACGCAATGAAAGCAGTGCTAAGAGGAAAACTCATAGCCCTGAGTGCCTCCAAAAAGAAAATGGAGAGAGCATACATTACCAGCTTAATGACACACCTGAAAGCCCTAGAACAAAAAGAAGCTACTTCGCCCAGGAGGAGTAGAAGGCAGGAAATCATCAAACTCAGGGACGAAATCAATCAAGTAGAAACAAAGAGAACCATACAAAAAATCAACAAAACCAGGAGCTGGTTCTTTGAGAAAATCAACAAGATAGATAAACCCTTAGCCAGACTGACCAAAGGGCACAGAGAAAGTATCCAAATTAACAAACTTAGAAATGAAAAGGGAGATATAACAACGGAAACTGAGGAAATCCAAAAAATCATCAGATCATACTACAAGAGCCTGTACTCAACACAACTGGAGAATCTGGAGGAAATGGACAATTTCCTTGACAGATACCAGATACCAAAATTAAATCAGGACCAACTAGACCATCTAAACAGTCCCATAATGCCTAAAGAAATAGAAGGAGTCATAGAAAGTCTTCCAACCAAAAAAAGCACAGGACCAGATGGCTTCAGTGCAGAATTCTACCAGACCTTCAAAGAAGAGTTAACACCAATACTCTTCAAACTATTCCACAAAATAGAAACAGAAGGAACACTACCCAATTCCTTCTATGAAGCCACAATTACGCTGATACCAAAGCCACACAAAGATCCAACAAAGAAAGAGAACTTCAGACCAATTTCCCTTATGAACATCGATGCAAAAATACTCAATAAAATTCTTGCCAACCGAATCCAAGAACACATCAAAACGATCATCCACCATGATCAAGTAGGCTTTATCCCGGGAATGCAGGGTTGGTTCAATATACGGAAATCCATCAATACAATCCACTACATAAACAAACTCAAAGAACAAAACCACATGGTCATTTCATTGGATGCTGAAAAAGCATTTGACAAAATTCAGCATCCCTTCATGCTTAAAGTCTTGGAGAGAACAGGAATTCAAGGCCCATACCTAAACATAGTAAAAGCAATATACAGCAAACCGGTAGCCAGCATCAAACTAAATGGAGAGAAACTTGAAGCAATCCCACTGAAATCAGGGACCAGACAAGGCTGCCCCCTTTCTCCTTATCTTTTCAATATTGTACTTGAGGTACTAGCTCGGGCAATTCGACAACATAAGGAGGTCAAAGGGATACAAATTGGAAAGGAAGAAGTCAAACTATCATTATTTGCAGACGACATGATCGTCTACCTAAGTGACCCAAATAACTCCACTAGAGAGCTCCTACAGCTGATAAACAACTTCAGCAAAGTGGCAGGTTATAAAATCAACTCAAGCAAATCAGTGGCCTCCCTATACTCAAAGGATAAGCAGGCTGAGAAAGAAATTAGGGAAATGACCCCCTTCACAATAGCCTCAAACAGTATAAAGTATCTTGGGGTGACTCTTACCAAACATGTGAAAGATCTGTATGACAAGAACTTCAAGACTCTGAAGAAGGAAATGGAAGAAGACCTCAAAAAATGGGAAAACCTCCCATGCTCATGGATCGGTAGAATCAATATAGTTAAAATGGCCATTTTGCCTAAAGCACTATACAGATTCAATGCAATACCCATCAAAATCCCAACTCAATTCTTCACAGAGTTAGAAAGAGCAATTATCAAATTCATCTGGAACAACCTATAGGTTTATTAAAGCATACTTCAGAAGGGGAGAATTGAATTGTCTGGTATAGAAGATGTATTTATTAAAAACATTAAAACACATGTTTCTTCCTTGTTGTCCTTTTTCAATGTATACTTATCACTGGGCTTACCTTTCTACTGTGATTCATCTTGTTGGAATCCAAAGGATCTGTAGTGAGGTTTGGTATTCATGATGCAAGACAGAACTACACTGGGGGGCTACATTTGTGAGAATTCTTCTGTAGATACTAGGATCAGTCTTTAAGTGCTACATACAGTTCTTATAATGTGTGTGTATGTGTGTACACATATATGTGTATACATATACACAGATATGTAATACATACACATCATATATATGTATATATTACAAATATATATGTATATATACAAATATATAATAATATCATACTGTGTTATGGAAACAGGAAAATAATAGAGTTCCATGTGGCTATGGTGACTTCAAGGAGTCACCTAAAACCTAAGCGATATAATTTGAAACAGGCAGTGTCTATGGACTTCCATGGAAGAAAATTATTTTTCTCTTTATTTGCCTGTGTATGCCCATAGATCAAAGCCAGGATTGTAAAACCAGGAGACAATGAAACCTTTGTAGAACATTGTATCTGACAGAAAGTCTAACACAAACCTAGGCCTGGACATTGGAAGTGGTCTTTGTAAGGTTTCAGAAAAGCTAAACAAAGTTTAGACAAATGACAGGATCTGCTGAGCAGCCTGCTCTTCCTCCTCAATTGACCTTGTTACATGGAGGGCAGATTTCGAGAAGCTGACAGAGCACTGTAGCTATGAAGTTAACAGCAGTCTTCCGCCAAGGGCCTCACTCTTAGAAAATACATGTACAGTTATTTTTGTTCAGCTATACAATAAGATTGTAAGTCACAAAATAATAATTTCGATTATTACTAGAAGCTGAAAGCTAATGTAGCAAGGAGGCAGTCTCTCACTCAAGTTTGTAAAACAGAAATGGAATTGTAGAACAAACAGGAATTGCGCCCATTAGCTGACTCAATGATCCCAGGCTAGGAAAGTCATTGTCACAAGGCTAGAAATCTGTCACTAATTACTATTTTCAGAGTACTCAAATATTACAGGAATGTTAACTGGAAGGAACACTTCAGAAAGAATTCGCTCCCATTAGATGAATTTCTTTTACAGATTCATACCATATTTTACAAAACAATTTGCATTTATACTGAGCTCTCCTCTCATATTGTTTTATGAAAACAGGAAACTAATGGAGTCCTGAGTACTTCCTTAGTCCAGCTGATCATTATTTGGCTGTGGGTGTGGGGAGAATAAAAGCACAATGTGGAATTTCAGATAGAAGGTCAGAACTTAATGATTTCCTCTATCTCTAGAGATTTATCTGATCTGGGAGAAAGTCCTACTTGACCTGAAAAGCTTGATCAACTAAGCTAGCTCCATGTGGTGATTCATTTGCATAAGTAAGTGCCTGCCATTCACCACCACAGCTTGCCCCATGATTCATTATGATTAAAGTAGATAATGGTGCCCAGTGTGGCAGAGGGTTGCAGCAGAGGAGGAAAAAGAAGTCCTTGGAAAAGCTGTCAGCGCTCACAGTCCTGCTGCACTTTCATAAATCTACTAATCTATTAATGCCCCAATTGCATATTATATCATACAGAAGATATCCTGAGTGAAGGATAAGTCTATTCTTCTGTGAAGATGTGTGTGTGTGTGTGTGTGTGTGTGTGTGTGCACCTGTCTACCATCCTGTGTGTGTGCAAGTCAAACCACATTGGGTGTAACTCCACTGGGTCCCTTTGGTTGGTTTAATGTTTTCCAGCTTTCTCTTGTGTCTTCCTCCTAACACCTTTAGGGGGCACCAGGATTGCAGTTGCTAGCAACTACATCCACCTTGATGTGAATTCTGAGATCCAAGCTCAAGTCCTCACACTTGTGACAGGCATATATCCCCTTTGCTATCTCACCGGCTGACAGAGGAGGTTTTTAAAGAATGAATATATAACATAACATTTTAAAGTATTAAATATTGCATTGCATAGGGAACACAGTTTTGCTTATTCAATGTAACATACTGAGGTAGGTCAATATCTCTCAGTTCACCCATTTAAACCCACTAACGTTGGTTGCTTTTGGAATGAACATTATTCATATTTTTCACCAAATACTTAGTCAAATATTTGTAGTTTAGAATTTACATTCTAGCAAACTCTTTACTGTTCTCTTATTATCACAGCATTTGGAAGCTCCTAACAGGTACTTTTATTCATTAAATATTCTTACCATCATTTGATAACAATAACTATCCTTGGAGAACTTTCCAGTCTTATCAATCCTCCTAATCTAAATCTCATGTGCATACTTTTCTTATCTATATGCGCGTGCGTGCACACACACACACATACACACACGCACACATACACACACATTCAAGGAAATATTCCACTCAGAACTCAGCCATGAGGACCTGTTATGGGAGCAAGGTGACAAAGTCTTTTGGCTGCCTCCCTTAACCAACTGCTTACAAGGCCCTGTGTATCTCACAGCTGAAATCAGGAGTAAAATAAGGAGGAAAATATTCTTCTCACAATGGACCTTTCTCAAGGGCTGCTGGACATAAAAGTGTCTGGTCTCCCACCTTTTCAAAAGTTTCTTAGTCTTGCAGTCAGACATAATTACTATAAAATATTTCCTTTATTCTAGTTATCTACTTACGTTTTTATCAGCATATGTTAATTTCACATAATAATGCATTCATTATGACTTTTCATGAAAATATACAATGTATTTTGATCACATTTCCTCTGACACACTTTCTTGCCTTTTCCACTTCTGCTGATCCCCTTTCTGTGCCTAATCAGTCTTTTTTCTACTTTCATAATTTTTTTTTATTTTGCTTTGGCTTTGGTGACTCAATGAGTTTGCTCACAGGCTTTTAGGGTCATGGGTAGTAAGCTACTGGCACTGATCCAGTAGCTACATCTCTGAAGACAATGTCTGTCTGCCCTTCATTCCCTAGCAAAGCCAGGGAAGAGGTATATCCCCACCCCTCCTATAAAACTCTTTTTCATTGTTTGTTTTACTTTCACCTTACACTGAGGGATAAAGGCCTTTTCTATTTTTGTCATCCTCCCTATCATCCTCAGACCCTTTTCCTTAATAAAACATTGGTACACATAAACAAATCATCTTGTCTCTACTTCTTGGAAAAACTACATATCAACACTCATATATACCACACCAGGAGAAACAGTCAATTCACTCCAATTCAAATATATGTCATGAAATTTACATATATTTTCCTCCTCTGAAATATCATATGAGCCTGAAGAGATGTCTTAGCAATAAGAAACTGCAGAGGACCTCTGATTTGTTACCGGCACTCACACTTATCACACTGAAAAGATACCCACAAGTTTCTGCAGTGCCTGCAAAAGGATAATAGAGAACCTGTCTGTGTGTTTCACAAAAGTGACACAGAGGAGCAGGATCTCCTCTGCTGTATCCATCTTATTCTTCTTTTGTTGGCAAATCCCTTGCAATTCAGCATAGATCTGTGGCCAAAAAACATGTATAAATATGGCTATATCTCAGAGCAAGTAATAGGTATAGTTAGCTCATGAGGTTACAGATGATTTCACAGCCATGACAGGAAGTTTATGGGGGCTTAGTAAGGAGACTTACAAGACGGCAGAATTACAGCTTTGAGAGGTTTCTGGCTCAATTATCACTTCAGTTTATAGTTTACAACCATGTGGAAGATACAAATCCTGAAGAAGACATTCTTGATAATAGGAAACTCTATGATATCCTACCAAAATGAAAGTTGCTGCTGGATTAGTAATTTGCTTTATACAAGAAAAGACCACGCTTCATGATCTTGAGAGCCATCCAAAAAAAAAATAAAAAAAGAATAGAAAAGAACAGAAAAGAAAAGGAAATGAATGGAATGAAAAAGAAAAGAAAAGGAAAGGAAAGGAAAGGAAAGGAAAGGGAAAGGAAAAGGGAAAGGAAAAGGAAACAAAATAGAAAGGAAGGAAGAATGGAAGGAAGTAGGGAGGAAAGGAAAATAAAGAAGGAAGGAAGGAAGGAAGGAAGGAAGGAAGGAAGGAAGGAAGGAAGGAAGGAAAGAAGGAAAAGGGGGAAGTAAAAGCCATGAGGAGTGACACAGCTGTGATCCTAGCTCTCTGGAGCAGAGGCAGGAAGATCTCTAGGGTTCACTCAATAGGAACAGTATCCTACTTAAGACATTCCAGGTCATTGAGAGAACCCCAGTCTCAGAAAAAAAAAAAAGTAGACAGTGCCTTGAAGAAGGTATACCAAGATTGTTGTCTGTCCTAGATGAGCACAAACAGCTATGTTCATGGCTCCTCCAGTCCCATGTTTATACTAACACATACACACATACCCAAAGAAAAACGGTAGAGTATGAAACTTCTACCTGAATTTCTCACTTTATTTCTGAAAAGCTTCAAAACGAACATAATTCTCCATGTCTTATAGCAGCATTATAAAATTCAAATTAACAACAACAATAAAAATGGCCCAACTGTAATGACTCATACCTTTAAGCCCTGCACTCAGGAGGCAGCAGAAGACAGAGCTCTGTGAGTTCACAGTCACGCTGATCTATTACAATGAGTTCCAGGACAGACTGACCACACATATGTATGTGTGCATGTATATTAGTTGGAATGAATAACTCTTAAAATATTTCCTCATAATTTTTCTGATTCTCAATGTATTTATCTATTTCTCCATCTATCTTTCTATATACACATAGGCACTTCATATTTAGTACATTTTAATTTTAATGGAATGTAAGCTACTGTGTGTGCAATCCTCTGACTACTTTTAAATTGTTACTAAGAAAAAAAACCAAAATCATTTTATTTCATTGTATATTTACCAAAACGAATGGTCATTGCATTCATTTAATAGGAATAGTGACAATTGTTAGCACTATTCTCTGACCTTGGCAAAATGACACAATATCTTGCTATTCTCACTTGAAAGTAGCATAAAAGTGCTCATATCACAAGATAGCATAAGGTTATATTCTGTAACCTTACATAGCACATAAAGTGGAAAATAAAGCTCCAATACATCTTTCCCATCCTCTTCAGTCCTGGAACTCTCTAAATTGCTTTTGAAAGAAAGAACATTCAATGTCTCCACAGCAGCTTAACTTATTTACTAGATGAATATATTTATGCAGAATTCACTTAAAAGGATTGATGAGAGAATAAGACAGATGTTTTCTAGATGTTAAAAATTATAGGAATGTAGGCTAACAGCACATACTCTTGTGAAATGAGTGTCATAACTACAGGATCTGCTGCAAACTGACATGTTCAGCCAGTACTATTGTTTTGAGCCTATGATTAGGGTCCTGGCATCTATCCTGCTTTCAAGGAAAGCATGTTCATACGTGTATTGAGATCGCTATTCCCGAGGTTTCTCATATTTTCTTTTTATCTTTATGTTAGGACTATAAAGAATTCTTTGATTGCTGAAACAAAAGAATTTGGATGATGTTTTGTCAAAGCCCTCAATGTTAACTTGAAGTCACATGTTGATACTCTGCTTGGGGAGAAGCTGTCCATGTGCATATGTGTATATGTGGTGGTACACATACATATAAGTGAGATGGGAGGCAGTTATTGGAAAAGCACTAGAAGCTTATAGGACAGTCAGTCCAGCAAATGTATACCTTGTCCCAAATAAAGGGATGGGTGAGAAACAACAGTGTAAGCTCTCGGCTGACTTCCACATGTGCACTGTAGTACATCCTAACATTCATATACGTGAACCAGCACACATTTATACTGAGAGATTAAAAATATTAAAAATTACCAAATTACCATCAATACAATTGCATGCTTTTCTTTCCACTTATCTTTTTGGCCATTACAATTTCAGGCCCCAACTACCAGATTTTTAAGGAGTGGGAAAATGACCCCTAAAGCTTTCTAACATCAGGGAACATTTTATGAACCAGAAAATAGTATCTTCTAGATCATCTATTAAAGCTCATTTCTTAGATTGATAACAAATTCCCACCTTAATATCCACTTGGAACATCAGATTCCAATGCCAGGAGAGGAAGGAACAGCTAGTGTCAGACACAGCCACCTCTACTCTGTTAAAAAGGTGTGAAAATCTAGACAGTAGGCGTATTCTGCCAATTTTTCTTGTAGGCAAGGAGACAGAGCTGCCTCTGCAGTAGAAGAGGTTTCTGGCAAAGCATTAGAAGACTCATCTGTTAAGACTTGAGTTTATGTTACTGCTCACTGGTATAGCAGCTTTGTACACTATGCACAATAAATGCCCTGGGATTAGTGTCTAGCATCTCATATACATGTTTACAAATGCAATCCCGTGAAAGTAGTCACACTGGCTCATACTGATACTTTGTAGGAAAACCAGCCAGTTTATAGAGACTATTGGAAAATTCAGGAAGTAATCTTAAAATAATTCGATGAGAAAGATCCCATTTCAACATTTTATCATTGAAAATGTTATATGAAAATTAAAGAGTATAAGGAAGCTGTAGTCACACTGGTTCATACTGATACTCTGTAGGAAAACCAGTCAGTTTACAGAGACTATTGGAAAATTCAGGCAGTAATTTTAAAATAATTTGATGAGAAGGATCCCATTTCGACATTTTATCATTGAAAATGTTATATGAAATTAAACAGTATAATGAAGTTGTAGAAGAGCACATGATATATTATTAGTCCTACTGCAAGGAAAAATTTACTAGTATAGGTGTATGGTTGTTTATAAAGGAGGTATTGTGGGAGGATCCAGGAGCACTTGGCCATAGCAGTAAGCTCTGAAGTCTGAGATTATGTGCAACTCATGAGACCCTGAGATTGGTTTGTGAAACCAGAATGTACCTGGTAACTCATAACTGGTCCATGGGTAGGAGAGTACATGATAATAACCATTGAAACATTCCTCAAGTCCTGTGATTTATTTGAGAAGAGGCTTTAAAAAGATACTAAGTACAAAGCACAATTAGAAGAACTTGGGTTTCCAGAAGAAGATGTGTGATTGTCTTCCAATGATTTCATGAATTTAAATCACATATGTATATATCACTATCTTAAAATCAGAATATTTTCTTTTGTTAAGATAGTCATAGCACAGGTAAAATGAAATATTTCACATGTGCTACAATTACTACCTTTAATTCAATGATATATTCAATGTCCTGACCAATTAAGATCTTCTGTTATCTCTATCACAAGTGCATGGAAATGTATTACATTCAACAATCAGATTATTTTCACAAATTTAATGGATTTAGTCATTCTAGTTTCATTAGATAAAGGAGTTTTATATTTGTTTAAGGAAGACTAACATGAGGGAAATGACAGATAAGTAAAAAAAAAAAAACCTAATCAGGCTAAGTTAATATATTTATTAGTTCTAAAATTATGATGCCCCCCATTTACCAATGAAATTTACATTGGTTCCATATTATCTATAAGAACAGGCTGGATAGCTATGAGGAAAGATACAATCTACATTTGGATATAAGGTTTCATGGAAATGGGATAGTGCAATTTCATAATTTATGCCCAGTATACCAGACTGAAGATATCTACGGGATATACTTTGAAAGTCAAATGACACCAGACTTGCACATATAAAAAAATAATGTCTGGATAGCTGATGAATAATGCAATAATGTACATTGAAATGTTCACGTTCAATTTCTCTGAATTTCTTTTGGCCTGGCAAATTCTATTTAAGTCTATTCATCTACAAGTCTAGGCTATAACAACTCCGTGAACGTTTGATCCAAGTCATTCACTTTCTATCTTATGAGTCATCATACCTAGAGAGATATCGTTTTGGACTTCCTGCTTCAAAATCTATGAAATTAAAATGAAAGTAAATTTTGAGTCTGTATTTTAATATCTTCTTGTCTAAAATCAAAGAAGGAATATTTTAAAGGCAATCATTAGAAAGAGATACAGGCCTTCCTATATGTCTACTAAAATTTGTTCAACCATCATCCATATAAACTCATTTTCATGGATTTTCTGAACTGGTACTATTGTTCACTGCTCAATATTTAATTTAGATATTGTACAATGTTGTTTAAGTTAGTAAAGGGGTTTTAAAGGTAGGTTCCCCAATATTTTATCATTTCCTAAATTGTACTGCTTTGGGAAAATCTTTTGCTGTTTTCTTTCACATGCTCAGAATGTGTCAGAGTCAACAGTCCAAGGTGAAATGCAGAAACAAATGCAGCCTACTAAACGCAGAGCTCAGCAGTCTTAGCTATCAGAAAATATTGATCACATTGACAAAT
Source organism: Apodemus sylvaticus (assembly GCF_947179515.1). Taxonomy (NCBI): domain Eukaryota; kingdom Metazoa; phylum Chordata; class Mammalia; order Rodentia; family Muridae; genus Apodemus; species Apodemus sylvaticus. Next base: position 30,132,859 of record NC_067483.1, read on the forward strand.
CTGTGTGAGTGAGACAACTGTTGTCCTGGAAAGAGTCTTCTTAAATGAGAAGATCAAATTTACAGTGAAAGTGTTTGAAGCTGCCTATAAACACAGAAGGCAGGAATGAGAGTTTGTCTATCACCAGCACAACTGTCTACATGTCTCCCCCATACACAGCCTTGCAAAACCTCAGAAAGAAAATTTGATCTCAGGTACGGAAACAAAACCTTTACATTAGAATCCAAAAGAGATCAGTTATGAGCATTTTAAATAAGTCAATGTTCCATTGCTCCTAGAACAGTGATTTGCTCTAACTGGTATCACAGGGATAGGGTTTTGTATAGGTAGGGAATGTTCCTTTCCTTAATAGATAGGCACAAGCATAAAAATGATAGAGTCATTGACGACTGATTCCATTCAACAAGCTTGGAATGGATTTGGGACACTTATGCCATCAAAGGTAGAAAGCAAAAGAGAAAAAGTTACATTCATTGATTCCAGCTCAGCTATCACTCAGTCCTAGAATCCAAAGTCCTAGCTGCCTATACATTTACTGTAGATGTCTTCCTATATAAAATAGTACCTGGCTCCCCCTATGCCCCTCCATTTTTTTGCTCATGAAATGGAACTGAACATGGGACTTTACACAGGCAGGCAAACATATATTGCTGAAGCTATATCTCTAGCCAACTCCCTGTTCACATCTACGTATGTATTTACATCTCTTTCTACCTCCCTACCTATCCTCCCTTTTATTTTTTTTATAGTTTTGTACATACATGTAATGATTTTTTAATCATTATATTCACTATTTTTCTTAGTTTCACTCACTATTTTTCTTGGTTTTTTTTATGAATATCGTCTTCATTTTCATAGCCAATGGTAAAACCTTTCCTGCTTTTCCCCCCTTCCCAAAGACCCTCAACCCCTCCTCCTACCACCTGTCTCCAAATACATGCCCCTCCACCCAACCGACTCCTGCCTCCCCCCCTCGATTTCCCTTTGTTGGGATCTCTATTGACCCTTCACCTGACCAAGGACTCCTCCTACTGATGCCCAACAAGGTATCCCTCTGCTCCCACTGGAAGAGCTGGAGGGTGTTCTGGAGGAGCTGAAGGGGTTTACTATTTTTCTTTCTCATTCACTCTTTCTCTCACTGAAAATACCACTTTAGTCATTACCTCACTATTAGCTGGGATTATAGGTTTGGAACATCAGGCCATTCTTGAGGTTTATATCCCATTGGCAAAAGGCTCTAGCACACAAATTTTATAACTTGGATTTTCTCACCTGAATATTTTGTTCTTAATCAAGAAATTAATGCTGGACTGCACATTTTTCACTAAATCTTTTGTTTCAGAGGTATATACTACCACAAGTCAAATTACAATCTGAAAAGTCTATAAAAACGGGTAAAAATATTAAAAGTAAGACATAGCATAAGTAATATGCTAAGAATTGTAAAGGCAAATTGTCTCCATTTGGCAATTTTAACCAGTTAATTTGACAAAACCCAACTTCATTGTGTCTACATTACCAGAGTTCTGAGATTTTCAAGTCTAAACGAAAAGAAAAAATATTTTTATATAACATCTTACATCTTTTAAATGTTGACAGCCAAAACTTTTTTGTTTTAATTTTGAAGCCACTATTTTTGTCAACACTATAAAGGTCAACCCAAACACTAGTGTGATTGGGCTAGATTACTATTTTGAAGTTAAATAATTTAAGTAAAATGTCAAGACAATGCCTCTTTACATATATATATATATATATATATATATATATATATATATATAACTCTGGCAAAATGATGTAACACACAGCTTTCTCTGATTTTTTTTTTCATTTTCATGACAAGTGCATAAATAGATCTTAAATTGTACGAGGCCACCAGAATTTCAACAGAAAGTCTGGACCAGCTGCAACCCCATATTGAGCTTTCCCACATGCCTTTAAATATGCTTTAAAGTTGATTCTCATTGCAACTGAAAACTTGACAAAGAAAATAGGTCAAAGCCTAAGCAGATGGTGACTGTGAATTTCATGCAAAAACTGAGAATGAAGGTCAGTTTGTACATGAAAAAGATACTTGCGAAAATGGAGATATTCTGGGGTCGTGGATTTGCACTGGAGATTCATGTCTCAATATTGTTCTAGGCATATGTCTATTAACATACTTTTGAACACACTTGGTCTCATTTATTTCATTTTAGATCTCCATTTTGAAAAAATATTTTAAAGACATGATATGAATAACACAGAGGATTTAACAACTTAGGTATAAAAAATGATCTGAAGAAGCAAGTAAGCATCTTTGGCTTGTGTACTGAAATCTACATATGATGTAATGAATTAAAATCATCTGTTTCTCATACTTCTCTATATAAATCACTGGATATCAAATCCAGAGAACTTGCTAACTATCCCATAGCTTTATTTTAACCTAACTAGCAACTGCTCTATTTTTTAATAACATCTAGAATTTTCTTTAAGGGACTGTCTATTACATCATTGAAGAGGGAACAGAACGAATATACGTGCTGAAGGAAAGGGTAGGGTATTGTGGAATGATGTTCTACATGCATGATGAGGTTATTGTACTGTGAGATCTCAACAGTTGGGATTAAACACTTGAAACCTACATCAGCCTGAGCTCATCAACAATTCATCACAGAGGGGAGGGAGGTACATAAGGACTTCTCCACACGTGAGGACATCACCTGCACCTGAGAGTTTATAAGGGGTTAAAAGTTGCAAGCAAACAATGGTTCATCTGCCTCTACCCCTGGCTGAAGCAATATAGGTAAAGACTGCTAGGTGGAGAAACATACAGTTTCGTTAACTGTCTAATCACTGACAAGGGAGCTGCCCACCACTGACGGTCCTAGGCCCTGTAAATAACTCTATCTCTCCTCTCCTAGATAAGAAGCAATTAATTTATCAACAAAAGGAAAGAGTTTGCACATTGTCTGGGTCATAAATGTAGAATAACTAGAATTATTTCAGGAAGGAGAAGTGGATCAGTGATACTGGAAGGGACAAGAGTGGGTAAGAGTGGTGGCAAACATGACCGAAATGCATTTTGCACATGTATGAAAATTCCTACTAAACTCCTAACGATGTATAATTAGTAAACTCTAAAAAATTAAAAAGAGAACCGTCTCTTGCTGGATCTGTATGGTTCAAATGATTTTGGTACAATTAATTTCACTTATTTATACAGTAAGCAGAAGAGCTCATGTTCTCATTGATTCACTCAGTGACAGGTACAACATCCGCAGAGGAGTGAATGCACCCTTGGAGGAAATGCTGTGGAAAAAGGAAGGAAGGAAGGAAGGAAGAAAGGAAGGAGGAGAGCTTCAAAAGGCTTTCCAGTAGTGCAAATGCAGTTTGGAAGAGGATACAGCTACTGAGGTAGAATGGCCAGAGCATGGAAATCCTTTAGCACTTACAAAAGATCAAGGATGAGTCTTCTGCTTCATCTCAAGTAGTGACAGATTTTGAAGCAGGAGTGGAGTATCTGTGTAATTACAAGATGAGGATGACACATTAGGAGGACTCTGACAGACAGCAAAGGTCATAACTGACATAGCAGTTTTGACTTTGACTTCCTAGTTGTGGCCCAGAGACAAATCAATGAGGGACTTCCCCAAAATCAGTATTTATGAAGTGCCACAGGAATGACCAAAGATCAAAGCATGAAAAATGGCCCTAAAATGAAAACGGAGAAGAAAATTCAAGAATGATGGGTAAAGAATCTGTGAATACTACTAATAAGAAAGAAGTGGGAGCGCTGGGCAGGGGACAGAGTAGCCATATATAGCTTGGATGCAGAGGACACGTGAGAAGAGCAGACAGGGGCTCACTGCCTGGTCTGCATCCAGGACTGCTCATTTGTACAGGATTCAGCAAAAAACAACCAATCATACATAAAATAATTTTGTGATGATTTGTCATCAGTACTATGAACTTCGTTCATAGTATTTGGCAAAGGTGTGGCCCTGGCTTCCAGCAAAACAACGAAGAGGGGACAAAAATGGATCTCAGAAAGTTTTTGTGGTAGAATTAGGCCAGAAGAATTAGTTGCATCTAATGACAGTTGTGGTGTAACCGAGGCTTTGAATTCTGTTAGTTATGGAATATTATGGAAATATAACTTTAATAAAAGCAAAAAATGAACAAATGACATTTTTAGTGAATATGAAGAGATTATATATTTTCACTATTTTTAAATTTTATTTAAATTTACACACACATCTATTCATATGGAGGGTATACCTGTGCATTTATAAATTGAGATAACTATGTCATCGAGAAAAGGAAACCAGATATTTTGGATTATAGCTATAGGCAATTGTAAGCTTTCTGAAATGAGTGCTGGGAATTGAAATCAGGTCCTCTGAAACGTAGTATGTTTCTAACCCTTAAGCCACCTCTCCAACTTGGGTTATTGTGTTTTGAGATGGTATCTCACCTTATAGAACAGGCATTTCAAAATTAGAACGGAGGTGGGACAAGTGCTATTGCCAATTGCATCCATGTCTTCTTCAAGTTGTTTTTGTAACTACACTGGAGATCCATGAAGCCATGCTGTTGTACAATTAGCAGTCTGGTAGCTATCCTCCGTCTGTCTATGATTCATTAGAAAGCAAATTCAGGAGAAAATGGATGTATTGAAACGTATTAAGAGTCATTAGGACTCAGGGACATGTATTAGTATTAAAGAGTAGGTACCACTCAGAGAACACTGAATCTTCACATTTATATCATGCAGCTCTAGGGAATCCAAGATTAGCCTTCAGGCCTGCATAGCACTATACTCACATGGGCAAAAGCATATGTATGAACACATAAATGAAAATAATGAAAATTTTAAAGTTTTAATATTTGAAATAAATATTTGGTATATAGAATGGTGTGATTAAAGATTCCACACCAAGATACTTATGGCAGCACTGACTTTTCTTAGCATTGTTTCATTGGTGTATTTATTATTGGAGTATGCATATATGTGTGCAAATATGTGTGAGTGTGCATGTACATGAGAGTGTGTGTGTGTGTGTGTGTGTGTGTGTGTGTGTGTGTAAATGTGGGCAGGCTTAAGTCACAGTATGCCTGAAGCTCATCTCAAAGCACACCTTTTGAGAGTCAGTTCTTTCTTTCTATCATTATTGGATTCCAGATACCAAGCTCAGTTCCTTAGGCTTTCTAGCAAGCCCTTCTACCTGCTGAGCCACTTTTATGTCTCTACACCAAAGCTGGAGGAATGCTCCTGAATAAATACCTCTCGCTCTGTTCTTTCATATTCACAACTATCATTATTGTTAGCTCTATTCCGAGACAAGCATCTGCCTATTTATGGACTTGCAGTCTGTCAGTGGGAGAGCAGCTCCTGGTGGGCTTGGGTTACCTGAGGGATTCTCCACAGCTTCCAGCTTTTGTTAATGATAATGACTGGAACTTTATTGTGGTTTTCTAGTTTGTCAGAAGAATAGTGCACAAAAGACAATGTGCTTCAATGATCCCTGAAGATTTAAATACCCAAATAATGATTATAAAACTATAAAAGACAAAGGCATTAGATTAGATGCTTGCTTATAACTTTCAACACACTTTCTCCAACAACCTCTAGTATAGCTGTCTAAATTCCAGATACTTCTCTGATGCCTTACAATTTTGTTCCGTCTGGCTAATTGATATTTCTCGTTGGTTCTGATCTAGCTAATCAAGATTTTATTGTGCAAAAGTTAAAACCACACATTTGCTGCCGTACTATTTTCAAGTCTAATTGGGTTATTAAGCAAAATGCGTTTGAACAACTAGATATAAAAGAAATGGATTTTATTCTACCTTAAGATGCCAATTCCTTTCAAGATTGGCTGGTGAATGTTTTCCAGATATGCAAAGAAATATAAAATAATATGTCAAATCTCCTAACCTTCTGCTTGAATAATCACTCGTAAGGTATTTTAAGAACCGTCTATCTGTTAAAAACCCAGAAAATGAATTTAGAAAAAGCAAACAAGATATAGCACTGTAGTTCTTTTAAAGGCAAGCTTCTGCTATAGCACGGAAGCCTTAAATATTCTCATTTACAAAGAGACTTTTTCAAAATCCTGAGGTCCTAATAAAAAAAAAGACTTCTCTGCGATAACTCTGCAAATGGGTCTGTGTAAAACTGTTTTATGTGTTGTAGCCAGACAGCTTTTAAAAGAGTACTCTCCAATTATTTACTGTGATGAAAGATAAAGGCTAGCCTCACTGGAAATTTTATAGAAAGTGATCACTCATGTCTTGAAATTTTCTATAGCGCAGTGGTGGAATGGAAATGGTTACAGAATGACATTTGCTATCAGTGACAGAAGGTGGTAAGTAGGCAGAGCAAACATAAGGAAAGGATGGCTCATTTTAAACTTCCCAGAGACCAGGTCACAACTTCCAAGATTTTAATTTCTCAAGAAGCTCAGTAGATGTGCATTCTATCAGTAAGTGTACAATAATTAGTGTTTGTATTAAAGTCAACCTTTATGTTTGTGGTCCATCTATAGTTATGCCAAGAGCTGGGATGACTCACAGACTTTCAATAATAGAATAGATAGTGAGTTTTCACAAGGTATATTTGGGTTACCTATTCTATCATCTGTTTTTGATGGTCCTTTCTGAGGATTAAGACTTTTAGATGCTCAAATAATACACTGTTTACTCTCTGCAAAGAAAGGATGTTGGTGCATCTCTGTAGCTATCAGGGCCATAATTTTAAGGATCTTGTTTACTGTTTAACCTACACGCAGACACAAACACAGATACACACATATATAAATAAAATAAAACACATCTATTTATTTGCTGTTTGCATGTGACTGTGTAACTCTGAGGACAACTTTGGGAAAGTAATTTCTTCCACCATATTTCTTGGGTCAAATGCTGGGGTATTTTGTTTGGTGTCTAATGGCTTTTCCTATTGAGTCATCTCACTAGTCTACACAGATGTGTTTTATAAGGAACTTGACTATCTAAGTGAAGTAACTAATCTAGATGATCCTCTAAGGTATCATGACAAAGTATAAAATAAATGATAAAAACTGTTGGAAAGAAAGGACAAAAACAATCTAGAAAATCCAAAGTGAATTTAAAAGAAATAAAATATATTTTGGAACCCACGATCCATTACAGGTTTGATTCATCAGATTGAGCGCTCTTAATAAATGCAACTGTAATATGAACATGAAAAGCATATCTATATATACACTCATACCATAGAAATATATATATTAAAAATTGGGTGCCAACATAAATACTTAATAACAAATCCAAATATTCTGGTTTTAACTAATCTAGAAGCATATTCACAGATAAGGGTGTGAGAACTCTCTCCTAGCTGATTCTTGATGCAGCCATGATGACATTCAACATTACCCATTCCAGTGTGAGGTGATCTTCTCTTGAATCTGATATCCAGCACTGAGAGACCCCATCATGTTTCTCTCTGCTGCACCCACTCTGGGACCTTTCATGACTGTATTCTATATGTGCCTGAAAGTATTATCTACCATGTTTGTTTATTTGCTAAAATTATAATTTTCTACTTAATCTTCATATCAGTTATGTCTATAGACTGTCATGTGGAGGCTTAGCTTATTTTGATGAACTCTATCATTTGATTTATATACATTTCCCCCTCTGCTATTTGCAATTTTCCAGTGGGAAGCAAGAGTGTACACAACTATTTTTATTCCTGGTACCTAGCACATTTCCTGATATTTAATTATTTAGAAGTAAATGAGAAAATGTGTGAAAAATGCAAAGCAATTAGCATTTAAAAGAGATCAAGATAGATTTTTTATAGCATTTTAGAGGAATAAAAATGTCCCCTTCTTGCCCTAAAATGGAATGTTTTAAAGAACAAATTGGTGGAAACATGATTTAGTTGAAAACTTGAAAAAACTTTATCTAGGTCAAGTTCTGCCACTGTCTAGATTTTGAATTTGACTTTCTGGGGTCTCAAGCTCTAAGGAATAATATAAAAATGCTGTCAGTTCTTTCTACCTATCTCAGGGCACCTTCTTATATCTGAAGAAAGAAAAAAATAGAGGTCAGAAGAGATGAACTTTCAGAGGATATGCACTCTCTTTTTTATCTGTTAGTCACTCAGAGGGGATAAGAGAGAGCAAAAGAAATTGCCATGACTGCAGGCAGACCCACCATATAGGTCTTTTCACCTCTAGTAGACTCAAGGATGTTTTGGCACAGCAGTGCATATCGAGTTTCATATTTTCACCAGGGTATACTTAATACCATTAACGCAATTGCCCCAAGAAGAGGTATATGTGGGGGGACATTTATCTGACTATGAGCAAAGAAATTTGGCTTTGACTACATAATCTAGACCCTAAACTGAGCCAGACTCACTAAAGTCCTTCTCTTTATAAAGACAAAGCGCTAACTAAGAAGCTTCCTGACATGTGACTGTTGAAGCAAATCAACTTGCTTGAGGTTATGCCTCTAGATTTCACCTCATTTTAAAATTTATAGAGTTTAGAGCTGATCTGCACATTTAATAACTTACAGAATTCATCACATTTTACCCTTCATCTTAGACATACAGGCAACAGGTTGCTATTGGAATTTAAGGGGAAATAAAAGAAATGGTGACTCTAGAAAGGAAAGCAAACATTTGAATTCCAGAAGGTGACTCTATCAACAGCTCCCTACAGGTTGTTTAACGTCCTACAAATGGGCATCGTGAAGAACTTTTATCTTTATTGTTGCTATAACACACATTTATTAGTAGAATTACATAATGTATTGTAGCTCATTTTTTTCAATGTCCTCTTTCTTATATTTACAGAGAGAAGAGAGTCTGGGAAGGATCACTGAGATGGCTGAGTTGGTGAAGGCTTTCCAGTGAAGCCTGAAAGCCTGAGTTTAAATCCTAGGACCTACACGATGGCCAGAGAAAACTTGCACACTGTTCTGTAGCCTCTACATGGAAGGCAGAAGGCGAACATAAGGATGCACACACGGAAGAAAGGAGGGGCTGGAGAGAGAAAAGGAGAGTGAATGAGGGAACTGGAGGTGGTAGGTGGTCGTGGGTAATCACAGTCGTGCTTTTCTTACACGTTCAGTAGGGATAAACCTTTGTTTTTACATGCGTGCAAATTTTTGTTCCTTTTGAAAATCAAGTGAAAAGCTACTCAATGTTGATGCAACCTGGTTCTGGAAAGGTGGCTTAGGCTTTAAGAATACTTAATGCTCATCCCAAGTCCGGAGTCTAGTTCCCAGCACCCATATCTAGCAGCTTATACAAACTGACTGTGCCTCCAGTGCCAGGAGACTTGATACCCTCTTCAGGCTTCTGCAGGAACGTGTACTCACAGATATACATGTGTGTGTTCTCAAAATCTCTCTCTCTCTCTCTCTCTCTCTCTCTCTCTCTCTCTCTCTCTCTCTCTCTCATATTAATTTAGCATGTATAGCTCCATGGGAATCAGAACAATGACTTTTCTCAAGTATTCTTTGAGATGACCCCTCCTAATCCCTTTCTGTATTTATCTAGGGAGAAAAGTAATGGGAGATGTTTGCTCTTCAGAAGCATTACCTAGGTTTATTTACGGCAGTGTATGTTCCCATGCGTACCTCCCTATAAAAAAGACACATTGTTTACAGGCCACACAGGCTTTATCCTGCACATAGTAAGGTGTCAAGGGAAGGGTAAAACATACAGTGACACTTGAAGCAAACTTTCATTCTATGCTGGGAATACAACATACCACACACACCATATCATACTCACTTACCACAGAGCATGATTCTAACTGGACCACATGAAAGAAATTTAATTTTTTTTTGATGCTGAGAGATGGCTTCTAAAGAGATGTTTTACTAAAGAGACTGATTTGTTAGTACATGGACCTGAGTTCAAGTCCTCAAACCCAGGTAACAAAAGCCTGGTGTGGTTACACATGCATCTGCAATATGGACTGGGTAATCAGGATTAGGACTACTCAGTAACAAGCAGCCTTAGTTTACTTGGCAAATCCAAAATCAATAAGTGAACTGGTCTCAAGAAGAAAGTAGGGAGCATATGATGAGTGACATCTGGAGTAAACCACATGTGTATACATCTGTACACACATCTACACCACACATAGGAACATGTACATACCTGTGCTCAATGCACACACACATACACAAACATGCACAAAATCAGATTTTTTAAAATGGAAGCGTACTTTCAGTTTTGGCTGAACGGAATTGATTTCTATGTATTTTGGCTGATTTAACACTATCCATTATTGTTTCCACATACGTATTAATGTCCAAAGATGATTCCTGGCCTCCTGCTCAAGTTCAACATAGTCGTTCCATTAACATCAGCAAGTGTGGCTTCTTCTGTTTGCTTCATTTACTAAGATGCTTTTGAGAACTGTCAAAACAACTTCCACTCCTTCTATTCTTTGACAGAGTAAAAGACTCAGACTTGGCTTAACTTGTATAATTTCCCAAATGGATTGGAATTTTCTGGCAGACCCACTTAGTGTTTGGCTTCTGACATGACCTCAAAGAACCACAGATACCATCTGTTAAGAAAGACTTCATCTGCATTCCTGTCTAGGCTATGATGCCCTTTACTGGGCTGGAAGAACCTATCTTGATGAAATATCCTGTGAGTCATAGGAGATAACTTTTTCCCGAGAAAATTCTATGCCTTTTTTTGCCCCAGAGTGAACTCTGAAGTCAGGAACTGTCATCCATGATGAGCAGTAATAGAATATCTGTGATCTTCTTTTCATACCAGTTTCCTAAAGGTTTGATATAAATCAACACAAACATTTCACATGTAGAATATTAAGTTATTTTAGTCATTTTTGACGTTAGATTAAAAAAAAAAAAGTAGCTCTTTTGCTACAATACCAGAAAAGGAATACATTCTTTCCATTTGAGAAATAAGGAGTAATGTTGTAGATAAATGTTGGTTGGGACACTCATGTCTGCACAGTCAGCAGTGTTGGTCAAGACCACTATGCAAATCCTGGCGTCTCTTCATGCCAGTGTGATCTCTGACTCATGCACTGTCTCAACTATACAGCATCCTTGCCGTTCCAAAGTGTGGCTAAGGAAGGGACCCACTGGTCTTGGAAATTCTCTCCTATGTATTTTTGGAGTTTGTTTGTTTTTTGTTTTTTTGAGACAGGGTTTCTCTGTGTAGCCCTGGCTGTCCTGGAACGCACTTTGTAGACCAGGCTTATCTCGAACTCAGAAATCGGCTTGCCTCTTGCCTCCCAAGTACTGGGATTACAGGCATGTGCCACCACCACCCGGCTCTCCTATGTATTTTCAATAAAGTCTTCTCAGTACCTAAGAGGTACACTTTGGTTCTGAGCCCTCCGTGTTATAAGTCTTCAACTATCCCTGCAATCTGTGACATTCTCCATCCTGCTTTGCATCAGTATGCATCCTTCTCATTGATAAACAGCAATTAACAGGAAGCTGGTGTGATGCCTTAGCAATTAAAGGCACTTGCCACTTGAGTTTGATAGCCATGTCCAATGGAGTAGAAAGAAAGAAGCAACTTCCTCAAGTTGTTTGATGACCTCCACATGTACACACACACACACACACACACACACACACACAGAGCCACCGCTAGTACTCCCTGCCAATGAACATTTATTTCTAAAGATTTACCTACATTACATACAGATTTAACTAGTGTAACAAAATTCAGAATACAGACTGCACTTACATTAAAAAAGTGATTGACTATACTTTTAATTTGATGTATTGTGTGTGTCTATGTAAGTACAAGAGCCCATTGAGATCAGAGGAGGGCATTGGATCTCCCAGAATTGGAGTGACAAGATGTTGTGATCTATTCTACACAAGTAGATGCTGAACACTGAATTCAGGTCACTTGAAAGACTGTTCTTAACTGCTGGGCCATCTCTTCAGTCACATTTTCACATTTTACTGGGTTTCCCATTCACTCCCTTTTTAACACTTTATCAAAAATGGCAGAGAACTCAGGTGCCACAGTAACAGTGGAAATCTACTCATATGACTCCATAGTTGAAAGAAGTAAATAAAAACAAACTAAAAAAGGAACCTTGTCTTTTCACCTGCCACATTGTGATTTTGATTAGATATTTTATTTATTTGTATTTTAAATGTTATCCCCTTTCCTGGTTTCCCCTCTGGAAATCCCCCATCCCATCCTCCCTCTCCTATCCCACTCACGCACTTCTACCTCATCACTCTAGCTTTACCCTACACTGGGTCATAGAGTATTCACAGGACCAAAGTCCTCTCCTCCCATTGATGTCTAACAAGGCCATCCTCTGATACATATATGGCTGAAGTCATGGGTCCCTCCATGTGTACTCTTTAGTTAGTGGTTTAGTCCCTGGGAGATGGGGGGGGGATCTGGTCTATTGATATTGTTCTTACTATGGGTTGCAAACCCTTCAGCTCCTTCAGTCCTTTCTCCAATTCCTCCATTTGGGATGCTGTGCTCAGTCCAATGGTTGGCTGTGAGCATATTCCTCTCTATTTGTCAGGCTCTGGAAGAGCCTCTCAAGAGATAGCTATATCTGGTACCTGTCAGCAAGCACTTCTTGGAATCTGCTATAGTGTTTGGATTGTGTAGGATGGATTTCAAGATACAATTCATAGACCACATGAAGCTCAAGAAGGAAGACTCTTAATGAGTGCATCCTTTAGTCCTTCTTAGAAGGAGTAACAACATACTCAAGGGGGGAAATGCAAAGACAAAGTGTGGAACAGAGAATGAAGGAAAGGTTAGCCAGAAACTTCCCTACATTGTGATTCTTTATACAATTGATTCTTCCTTCTCTTTCCATCCTCACAGACACCCATGTGAGAAATCTGCTTTGTTCAGTTCTCATCTATAACACAGAGAACACTGCTAGGCTACTATATTTTTATGAACAGTTGCTCGAGGAATTTATAATTACTATACCTGATGTTTTATATGTAAAAAACATTTTATCATTATAGCAAGTACATGGCTTGTGGATTTGATTCTTTTGAATAAAAATTTGCTTTCTTTTTTGGCCCTTTCCTTTTGAAATTAAATATTCAAAGGATTACTTTAAGTCCCATGCTCTACAGATTGAGGGAACCTTAAAAGGATTAATTGTCAAAATTGAACACACAGCAGACATTTCCCCTCATGCAGTAGGTGTACACAATAATAAACTTCTACTTCTGTCATTAAATTAGTAAGAATAAAATTCACATGTAAAACAAACACCAGGTAGAAGCATTATTTTAGGCAAACTTCTTAGAAATAGATATGAAGATATGCATCAGTCTCTTGAACAGGTCATCTCTCAGAACTCTAATTCAATGATGGTCACAGTGTTATTTATTATGGAGAGGAACCTGCAAATTTCCTCATGTGCCATGACACATAAGCAAATATATGCTTTCCATATATACTGTAGCATAAGTGTGTGAAGTATTTTTCTGAAAACCCAGATCTCATGACATTTTATACCTCAATTACCTTTTCTCCACCAGAATGTAAAAGTTGGATTATAAATCTCTAATTATCATCACCCACAAAATCATTTAGAAAATAAAACTAGACCAGCATGTCAAAAAAAAAAAGAGTAATGATTTTTTTAATTTGGAAGAAAAATAATTTCTATACAAAAATGAAGCAAAGTAAACTGTTTTTAATTAGACTTTATTCTGTAATTTATTATTATAGCTGCACAAACCAGTGTAAGGAGTGAATTACATGTGAGGAATTTGCCGCATGATCTCTCTAGGTCAGTAACAAGCCCACGGGCAACATTTTCATATTCTGAGCATGGAAAATTGCCTCTGATGTCCAGGAGGCTTCCTTGAGAAAGAAGGCTCCACTTAGGCCACCCCTTTAGCCTTCTCCTTATTCTGTAGGGTTTATCCCAAGTGCTCAACATTGAAACCAGCACTTGGCCAGCTCTCAACCACTGAGCTGCATCCAGGCCTGTTATTTATTTAGTCATGTAAAAAACAAAAGATTCAAATCTTTATATACATCACATTAGCATGAAGGTATAATCCAGACTAAGGGTCAAGCATCATCTGTCAAAACACAATCAAACAGTGCAATAGATACTTGGTTAGAATTTCTGTACCATAGGTAAAATTTCCTAACAGAACAAACATTGTTGTTGTTACAAAAAAAAATATTTTTTTTAAAAGATTTGTTTTATTTTTGTATTTGTATGCTTTATGTGAGTGTATGCCTGTGTGAGTGTGTATATTGTACATGAAGTTGCTTACAGAGGTTTTAAAGATAATATGAGTCTCTGGAACAAATGTTACAGGTAGGTGTGAGCTACCTGATCCACCTGGTGTGGATGCCAATCCTGGAACTTCTGACAGAGTAGCAAGTGCTCTTAACAAATAAGCCATCTGAACCACAAACATCATCCCCTCTCCTCATCTCCCCTAAAATCTTTCCTCTCTTCCATTCTTTCTATATTTTGGGGGGATGGCGTTTGCCTGAGTTTTTGCATGTATGTAGAAGCCATTGAACAACTTTGGCTGTCTTTCTCTGTCATTCTCTACTCTATTACCTTGCAAAAGAGTCTCTCACAGATTCTAATGCTATGCTGACAGTCAGTAAGTTCATCCCAAGTATGTTCCTGTTTCCCTTCCTCAAACATTGGACACAAGAACACACATAATTGTTTATGTGCTCAATGAGCTTCAAAAGCAGACCCCTATGATTCTGCCCACTGAGCCTCCCCAGTCCTAAAATCAATTTCTTTATGCTAAACCTTGGTCTGGTTGAGGGCTTTCAAAAATGCATTGGCCTTTTGACTCTAATTATATTCTTCAGCCCTCTTTATGTTCAGAAACATTTAGGTCTTTTCCATTTGGCTAATGAAATGGTGTAGCTCTCCAGGCTACACTACTACCTGTGATCTAGCTTTTTCCTTGCACAATCTTTAACTGTTTTCTTTTTGAAAAATGCAACACCAAAGCAATGCAAAGTTAATTAGTGTTAACTCCAATTAGGAATCCACACACTGCTTTGTTCGCATAATCAGAAAGTGTAGCTCTAGGATGTACAATGGTCCCTTTTTCTTTATTGTTTGAAGTCTTGGGATTTTTCATTTACACTAAGAATCAAACAAGTTATTCTGTATTTGATGTTCTTCAGAATGGACACAACTAAACAGAACAATCTGTCCCTTCTGGTTCAGCACCGTGGCAACAACTCTATAGTCTGTGGTATTTCAAATATGACATATTTGTTGCAAAGACATAGCTTTTTCCCTGAGTAGGTATTAGTATGATGGATGTCAAAAGGTAGACTACTATGTTTGGGGGATTAATGGAAGGCACTGGGATTTAACCTAGACAACAATCATCTCAAGATACCCTTGTCCTTTATTTAATATGGGCAACTATCCATCTGCATTAAAAATAACAAAATAGGACTGCCACATCCACACTGAGTTCTGTGGTGTCCTTAGGGACACCGTTGCTATGTGGGTCCAATTCTGGCTTCCTGCTGCCCTATTGTGGCAATAGAGTAAGATGAGGATAAATATCTAATAGAAAAAAAAAGTCTGATAGAAGACGGATTTGAAATCTTTACCCACTGGAGCTACATGTAACAAAACTGTGTGTTTAAACAATGCCTACTTCTTCAGAGGCTTAGTATCTCTTTCTATTCCTGTCTTTGTGTCTCTGTTCCAATTCTTTGTTCCAGGACAGTAGAAGCTGGAAATCTGGGCAGGTGTGCAACCTCTACCTATAATTCTTTGATGTGAAAAGTTTTTATTTCTGCAATAAAATGTACTTATCATTTCCATTTTGTGGCAGGCTAAGACGGAAGAGTCTGTGAACAGAGGTTTGGAGAAATCTACATCATCTACTAAACCTTCTGCAAAGTTCATTAATTGATGTGAACTTCAAGGAGCAAATGGCACCAGAACCAGATTAAATCTTATCATAGTCTCTATTTAGCCTCAAATCCTAGCCATTTCTTTCCCAGCTTGAGGTCTGATCTAACATAACTATCAGGTGAAAACTTTTGGAATGTATTAACTTAAGAAAATGTTATTTTGGTTGAACTCTAACAATAGGTGTAACTATAATAATTTGGAACTAAAGCAGCTTGTTTCTCTAGATTCATGTCTTAGGGCCACCATGACCCATGACCCACAGGATTAGCTTCATTACCTGACATTTTTTTAACTGAGCATCAGTAGGATTACCTTCAGCAATGGCTAGCTAGCTATGGGTTGAAACAAGTCAAGGAAACATTTAGGTTCCTATTCAACATTCTGCCATGTGGGCCTGAGTACTCCCAAGAACTTCTAATAAGCTGCTGTTTCCTCCTCTATAGCAGTATTATCTCTAAATCAAATTCTTACCTTAAAAGGTCAGTCTGGCTCATCATTGCCCTTGAACTTCAGACCCAGAGCCTTTCACTGTTAGTTTGGACTGAACTACACCTCAATTACGCATGATATTAATTCTATATTTTATTAAAAGATCTCATCTTCAATCCTGTCATTTTTTATTTTATTTAAACTCTCTCCTCTCCCCCCTCTCTCTCACACACACACATACTCACACAAGCTATGAAAACAGGACAGGCTTATGTAGGATAAGCAGTGGTTGCCAAACTTACAAAACAAGCTCTTTCCTTATGACTGCTCAGCTGGCTTCTAAGCTACCTCATTTCAATAGCATTCATCTTGCAATCTATATTTAACTTTGAGGGTGTTACCTTCTTGTAGTCACAGTCTACACTCCAAGAGATACAGACTGGCCACCTGTTATGAGAAGCTAATTAAAGTAAATAAGTTATGGTGGTGAGAAATGACTCTTCATTAAGAGTGAATGCTGTTCTGGAAAATTTACTTAATAACCACATTGACAAGAGAAAAAAGAGATCCAGTGACCCTCAAGGTCCATCCTGAGTCCTACAGTGAATTTGAGGTTTAAATAAAGAAATATTTATATGCACATTTAAGTTGGCCTAGTCAAGGTGTGGTCCCTCAAACCACTGACTTGTTATTAACTGAGCTTCAGAATTATCCTATGAGGTGGTCCAACAAATTCTAAATCTCTTTGTGGGAAAGAAGTAGCCCCTCTGACTGGAGGGTTTTTGCTCTTTCAATATGACATTTATGGGAAAATTCTCAATTCTTGTGACAATTTTTTAAAAAATTTTCTAGCCAGATTGAGAGATATAAGCATTTTAAAAATCGTGTCTGCAAGGTAATCCCATTGCTTACTATACTGAGCCTTTATACAGTTCAGCTGCTCGGTCTCTAGATGGATGATAGCCAAAACAGCCATTCATTGGCCAAAAGAGTCAGCCATGACTCCCATCCCTCAACCTCCACTGTTTATCATATCACTTTCCACCTGGTGGCACAGCTGTTACAGTGCGACAGAGGACAATGGGAGAAATAATTGATGAGGTTTAAGGGTGGATTATATTTTAAGGCATTGCAGACACCACCTGAATCTGCCAAATCACCACTCTGGGAAAAGCCAGATGTCATGCCATGTGGACATTCAAGTGGCCGATGGCGAGGCTCACGTGAAAACCACTGAGACTCTGGGCTGGCAGCCAGTTCAACTTGTCAACTATGTGAGTAAAGGAGTGACGATGTCCTTCCTTCAGCTCAGTCAAGGCACATGATGGTCACAGCAGCCACCTCAGTCACTCACAGAAAGTGTATCATGCTGTCCCTCTAAAGCCAATTTCTTCAAGAATTCTAGATTCAAAGCATTCATATTCATGATAATCTACTGTTTGGGGTCAGTAGTATTGTATGAAGTCAATACTGGACAGCCAGTCCTGTTTGACAGTGACAGTATTTTGCTAATGTAGTATTTTATTGTATCCTCTGTAACATTAAAGTGATCTATGATAAGATGAATCATAATGAGTAATGTGTGTAAGCTTAGGAAACACTGAATATATTTTCTTCTACATAATGAATTATAATATATTCATTTACTAAAATTTCTGTGATCAGAGCTGATAAGAGATGGCTCAGTCAATAAAACATTTCTTCTACAAGCATGAGGGCTTCAGTTTGTATTCATGGCATTTATGAAAAATGCTGGGAATGCTCATATACAAATCACGAATTCCAGCACTTGGAATGTAGAGACAAGCAAATCTTTAGTCCTTGATAGCTAGATAGTCTACCTGAACTAGTGAGTTCTAGATTCAGACAGATTTTAGATTTCAATAAATAAAACAGAAATGTGGTTGAGGAAGATATAGGACATGGACCTTTGGCCTCAACATGCTCACCTGTTTATACACACACACACACACACACACACACAAAGAGAGAGAGAGAGAGAGAGAGAGAGAGAGAGAGAGAAACACACATAAATATACAGACATATACACACATGTATGATATACTGGAATTTACATGCACACAGTTAGGGATTTAGTTAACTAATATAAATCTATATATTTATATATGTAGATGGCTTTCATAGCAATGCTTATATTAAATCACTTGACTGATATAACTTATGCAAACCTATACAAGCAGATCATTTTCAGATTTCCCACATATCCCTAAACCATAAAAACTAGAACTGGACTGGTAAGATGGTTTAGTGTGTAAAGGCAATTGCTGCGAAATTTGAAGTCTCAAGTTTGATATATTAGAAGGACAGAATAGACTCCTACAAGTGGTCCTTTGACTTATACATGCATCATGTCATGAATAATTGCCTATGTACATACCCGTAAAATAAATAAACGTAATGTATATTTAATAAAAATGACAAATCCTATCTCAAACTAATTGCTTCCATTTGGGATGAACTGATGAGTATGTGAGTAGCTAGTTCAAAAAAGGCAGAGCAGCTTCCAAGACACTTCTTCAAATTCTCCATTCCTCTCCTTCAGCTATACGTTTCTTTACCTACTTATTTATACATAGGAACAAGTATATGAACTATACAAACATTGTTCCTTTATTGTATTACCAACTTGCTTCAAACAATGAGAAAGTTTTGTAGGCCAACAATTTGGCAACAGCAGCTAGAAACAGGAGAGAGATGACAAGATTTAAGGATGAAGAAGCGGTTTCAAGTATCCAAAAATAGACTGTACTTCCCCTAATATTGTTATCGTATGTGTTTGTGAATATCTTTGAAGGCACACATGTACATACAGGCTCTATAAGGACCTACTCGACCATTCTCTACCTTATTCCTTTAAGATAGTATTTCTGAGACTGGACCCAGACTGGCAGAGAGCCAGCCAGCCCAGTATCCTCCAGTTTCCACCTCCACTCTCCTAACACAAAAGCATAGCCATAACTGCTTTTATAAGTGGGTTCTTGGGGTCTAAAATCAGGTACTAATCCTTGAACAGAAAATACTATTATCCACTGAGCCTTCTCCCCAGGTCTCTTTGTAAGTTCATCATTAACAGGATTAGTCAAAATAGCACTACACCCCAAATGTATGAAGCTTAATGGCCTAGACAATCCCATGGCCAGACTCTACTCCCACAGACTTCTTAAAGATGTCTGTGTAATTGTAAAGCACTGAAGTATTAAGATCCAGAATTTAATTAGATAATTCACTAGAGAAGAGTTACTTTTTCAAGCAGTAATGCGTGCCTGATTCATTTTACAGCAATTACTTCTTAGTTAAAATAGATATTTATCATAAAGAGGACTTTGTCTATAGATCTACAGGGTAGTGTAGATGCAGCCAAGTCTGGATAGCAGCAAATACACTCTACAGAGCATGGAGTGGATCAAACAGAGAACAGCATGCCATAAGTAGCAGACCTACCTGTATATGATGTTGTGTGCATGTAGGCAGGACACACATTCTCTCTCTCTCTCTCTCTCTCTCTCTCTCTCTCTCTCTCTCTCTCTCTCTTTCTCTAATTTATGATAAAATAATCTAGTTTAAATTGTTCAAAATATTTTCAATTTATGTCATTTAGATAGTTATTATTTAAGGAATAATTTGAAGTATAAAGATGAATAATGCCTAAGCCTAGAAAAATATCACAATTACCATTTGGGTATCCAAAATAATGTAAGTCTGGTTCTATGAGATGTTTTTTTTCAGATAAAAGTGCTTCCTACCAAGACTGACAATCAGGAAACCACATTATATACATAATATTGACTCTTAATAGCTAACGTGTGCCTTCTGCTTGTACATTATGACATATATATGCACTCAAACACAAATAAGATACAATGAAAATTAAAACTACAGAATATGCAATGGAAGTTTCATTAACTTTAATCAATTAGAATTCAATTTATAATAAATGTAGTATTTGGGATTATAATTTTATATGTTCCCAGATTAATCCTTGATGGTTTTTAAATTGATGTTCTAGTGACAGAAAGGCCAATGAAGCTGAAACTAGAAGGGTAGACCCACCCCCACTCCAGAGTAAAGCCTACAAATAAAGTGGCAAACTTCTCTGGTCCTGCCTTCTCCTTAGAGTATGGTATTGACATCCAAGTTCAGAGAGTTCTGTGAAGTTTAGGATGATGCACAGTATTCCCATTTGGGTAGGTCAATTTGAGTACTCAGCAGTTTTCTCTGTCTTCTATATACTTGCTTCAGTAGTGGTAAAGGAAAAGTCAGGTCACACACAGTCAAAAGTGAGAGAAAAGGAAAACTTGTAATAGACATAACCTGTTACACATGTCCATCCTTTCACATCCAACATCAGCAGTGGAGTGGATCACTCATGGTATCTAGAGCAGTACAGAATACAGTAGTAAGAAGAATTGATCGATCATAGAACTGCTGAGAACCATGGATAAGAAAATTTGATAAGAAAGAATATACTTCATAAGATATCAAATACAAAATTATCAAAGCTAAGCAGAGATATTTAGACAGTGATCTCCAATGTAAGTGGCTAGAATGTAGTTCTAGAATGAAACTTTGATATTTTAACCCAGATGATAGTTGCATGGACATGTTTGCTTGACAGAATCCCTCAGGATATAGTTAAAATACATGAATGAATGTTCTTTGATGAGCTGGGGAGATGGCTCAGTGGATAAGAGCACTGACTGCTCTTCTGAAGGTCCTGAGTTCAAATCCCAGCAACCACATGGTAGCTTACAACCATCCATAATGAGATCTGACTCTGTCTTCTGGAGTGTCTAAAGACGGCTACAGGGCACTTACATATAATAAATAAATCTTTTAAAAAGGTTTTTGATATGTCTTACATACCCATAAATATTTATGCATTGACATCTTAATACAAACTTGTATTTCCTTCTAAAGTCAAAGCCTGAACCCTTCTGTGACATGTGATTCTAATTACATTTTTTTATTTACTTATTTTAGTGTACGTGTTTGCACATGTGTGTACATGTGTGGGTCCAAAACCTCAAGGAATATCTGTAAAGTTACGATGACAATACACATGAATATGGTCTTTCCCTTCAATGTGTGGATCCATTGAACTCAACTCAGGTTATCAGCTTAGTGGTAAGTGTCTTTGAACACTGAGCAATTTCCAGCCCTATACATATTACATAGAAAAACTATGCATATTCCCTCTACCTTCATTTTGTGGCTCATGGCCTTAGTGTGTTCCATTGTTTCCTGCCCTGTCAAAAACTTGTTGTTGGACTTTGGAGAGCCTCAGGTCTCTAAATTCAGCCTATCAGCTTAAATATCAGACTGAGCTGCTTTGTCTAGATAGCTTATATGTCGCAAATGCAGGTGTTTGTTGTTTTTTTCCACATAAAAACTGGTTCTGAGGACTTCCTAGGGTCCAAGTTTTGGATCCTGATTCCTGTCTGCATTAGTAATTAGTCTTGGAGTGTCTATTGATCAATAATCGACACCTGACAGATTGGTGTCTGAGTATGTGGCTATTTCCTGGACCCTAAGAATATGTAAAGCTAATCTGTAAAAATAAGCAGCAATTTGGAAGGATGAAGTAGGTCAGAGAAGAGCTAAGCTTCATACAGCAATAGGTGGGCATACAATTCAGGAACACAGGGATGTGAAACACTAAAGAAAAACAACAGAGAGACAGAGACAGAGACAGACAGAGAGGGGGAATGGAGGGAGGGAGAGAGAGAGAGAGAGAGAGAGAGAGAGAGAGAGAGAGAGAGAGAGAGAGAGAGAGAGAGAGCACGCCTGCCTCTTGGCATATACTTTTGAAACCTCAAAGTCCATTTTTAGTGATACACTTTCTCTAACAAAGACACACCTCATAATCTGTGTAATCTTTTCAAATAATTCAACACCATGATGATGAAGCATTCAAATATATGAGCTAGTATGGGGAATTCTTATTCAAACATCCACAGGAATATTCAATATTACCACTTGGAGCAAACTGATATTGGACATCCTGGAAGACAGGCAAGTGCTCCACAGAGGTAAGGATGAGATATTCATGGCCTGATAACTCAGTGTGTTTAGTATATGATCCACTTTTCTATTTTTAACCTGTCTCATTCACAAATCTTTAAAATTCTACAAGATTACCCTTAAAAATTAATATGTAAACAAGTTAAAAAATTGTACTCATCTATTCCTGGGAACTCAAATTAGCAATAAGTTCAAAGATTTTTATATGATTTACATAGTTGATGAAATAAATTGAACCTGGATTTTTATAAATTTTAAGTTTGAGGAAAAAAATTCAAATACATCTTTTCACTAATTAGATGTTTTCATTTTGAGTTAATTATAAATTCATATGTAGTTATAAAACGTGCTTAGATAGAAATACCACTTATCCTTCTGCTAGTTTCACCTAATGTGCAAGAGCTGGCAATAATGCTCTGTAGGTAGAGAGGCTTGATACCTGGTGGCATGGTCTCTAACCCTGTGACACATAGGGTAGAAAGAGAACTGATTCCTGCAAGTTGTCCTCTGACCTTCAAACACATACATTTCCACATGCAGACATGTGTAATAAATGAATAAAATATGAAATTTAAATAATTCTAAATAATAACCAAAAATTTTTATAAACATTATTGTATAAAAATCCAGGGTACTGACGGAGTCAAGACCCAGAACATTTTCCTCCCCAGTAAGTGCACACAAATTCCTACACAAAATAAAGAGAATTATTCTCACTATTCTCCTATGCCTTAAAAATTCTTTCTCTCTATTTTCATCTTTCATCATTCTTTTTCCAAGAATGCTATATAAATGAAAGCATACAATCAGTAGATTTGGGGATTGAATTTTAAAACTCATCTGTAACTTGGAGAGTCACCCATAGTCTTGAATATCTCTTTTCCCTTTCCTTTATATTTCTGAATTGTATATTATACATGGTTCTATAACCATTTAACTGTTTAATAACAAAATAATATCTGGGTTATATAAGGTGATAAGCAGAGTCTTGTATATTCCCAACTTGTTAAAATTTCTATGTTTCTAAGAACTTTGTACTCTGTATCCTCTTCCTCTAAATCTTGAATGCTGGGAATATAGGCATGCACCACAATGCTTTATTTATGCCATAGTTGGTGATTAAATACCAGGGCACTCTATCAACTGACTGAACTGTATTCAAGTCCCCCAAATAATAAATAAAAATAAAAGTACAGAATTTTAAGCCAATCATTTGCTACATAGTGAGACCTGTGTTAAAAATTAATAAGTAGGGACTGGAGAGATGGCTCAGGGATTAAGAGCACTGACTGCTCTTCCAGAGGTAGTTTTTTTTTCCAGTGACATGGAACTTAAGTTCATACAGAGCTATTAAGTACATACTATAGCAGTATTTACTATTTATTTGCCTTTTTTATTTCTTTATCTTGTTATTAATTTTAAAATAGAATATATATATAGACATATATTCATATTTATATAGACATATTCATATATATACACACACACACTACACACATATATATGAGTACATTGTAGCTGTCTTCATACACAACAGAAGAAGGTATTGGTTCCCATTACAGATGGTTGTAAGCCACTATGTGCACCATGTGGTTGTTGGGAATTGAACTGAGCACCTCTGGAGCAGTCAGTAGCAAAATATTGAAGTGATGTAACAATATTGAGGTGATCTAATTTTTCTTTGCTCTTGCTTCATTTGTGGCTAACACTATTTTTGTTTTGTTTTGTTTTAATTGATCATTTTTATAGGTATGTGGTGACTGAGGTTATTTGAGATTAGTAGGTTCTACCAGTGTTAATAGTTTTGAAGTGATCAGTCACACAGATAGCATTTTTCAATTTCTTCTTGGGTGTGGGTTCTTTTTCTTTTCAAATAGTTGTTTTCTCTCTGCTGTTAAGTTTTCCTCTTAGATCATCTCCATGAGTTGGTTTGATTAGTTACCTTTCTGTTGCTGCGATAAAATAACATAGTCAAAAGCAACTTGTGAGGAACCACCAGACTGATTTCCATAGTCTTGTGCCAGCTTGCAATCTCACCATCAATGAAGAAGTGTTCCTCTTTTTCCACATTCTTGCCAGCACCTGCTGTCATCTGAGTTTTTAATCTTAGGTATTCTGGCTGGCATGAATTTTCCCTGGTGAAATCTCAGGGTTGTTTTGATTTGCATTTTTCAGATGACTAAGGATGCTGAACATTTCTTTAGGTACTTCTCAGCCATTTGATATTCCTCAGGTGAAAATTCTTTTTTAGCTCTGTACCCCATTTTTAATAGGGTTATCTGGTTCTCTAGAGTATAACTTCTTGAGCTCTTTGTATATATTGGATATTAGCTCTCTATTAGAAGTAGGATTGATAAAGATCTTTTCCCAATCTGTTGGTTGCCATTTTATCCTATTGACAGTGTCCTTTGCCTTACAAAAGCTTTGTAAGGGGTAATTGTATGAGGTTTTGAGTGACCCCAACTCAATGTTTTTAGACCCCTAAACAACTAGCCCAGCACAGAGTCACTTGTTTTTCTGCTTTCAGCTTGAGAAAGACAGCCCACCCTATTCTAGTTCCAAGGTTTAACTATACAATGCATGAAGGATGTTTGCTCCAGATAATCTCTAACCTTTCTTAAGGCATAAACTATTGCCTGACTTCCTCATTCTGTACTTCCCCATTCCAAGCACGATTTGTCCTCTACCCCTTGCTTTGTGATTTTCCCCCTTTAAATACCCCTGACTTCAGTTGCACAGGGTCCCACAGTCCTCTACCCTTGCGCAGTGTGCAACTGTGGACCCCAGAGCTCTGGAATAAAAAAAATCCTCTTGCTATTGCATTGAGACCATTTCTTGCAAGTGATATAGGTATTGCCTTTCGAGGCATGGGGTGCTGGAGCGCCCTTGTTTTTCCGGTCTTATAGTCCCATTTGCCAATTCTTGATCTTAGAGCATAAGCTATTGGTGTTCTGTTCAGGAAATTTTCCCCTCTGCCCATGTTGGGCCAAGCACAAGATCCCGAATGGAGGAACTATAGAAAGTCCTGAAGGAGCTGAATGAGCTTGCAACCTCATAGGAGGAAAAAAAAATAAGAACCAACCAGTACCCCCTAAACTCCCAAGGACTAAACCACCAACCAAAGAGTACACATGGACGGACCCTTGGCTCCAGCCTCATAGGCAGAGGATGGTCTTGTTGGACATAAAAGAGAGGAGTCCCTTGATCCTGAGAATGCTTGCTGCCCCAGTATAGGGAATGCCAAGGAAGCAAAGGTGGGTAGATTGGTGAGCAGGGGGAGGGAGGATGGGATAGGGGTTTTTGGAGGGGAAACTAGGAAAGGGGATTGTTGTATTCTGTAGCTGCCTGTAGCTACGACAAACTGGTTTCCTGGAACAGAAGCTGAAGGATGGATGGGAAGGGGCCAAAAGAATGAGGCCAGGATGATAGTTTGAGGATTGAGGCCCCAACTTTAATTGAGGTCAGACCTTTTAACATTTTGGGCAAGCCCCTCCCCCACAGCTTCTGGGCTGAGTTCTGGGGAAGTGGTCTGGCAGTCCTTGGCTCCACTGCTCAGGCAGCTGGGTGGGTCATCTGCTTAATTCAGGATTTCATGGACCTGGAGGAACAATGAACTTCACCTTCACTCTGAGCACTCCACCCTAGGTGGAGAGGGATCCTGACTAGCACAGGAATCCATGCCCAACAAAGGCTGGGAGAAATTCACCTTGACCAATGTCAAGTACACTCTGAGCACTCCACTCTAGGATAAAAATTCCTACTGTAACCTACTTCCCTATTATGCCCTAAGGACAGATTCCTGCCTGAAGCCCTTGTCCTTGGCCAATGTGAAGTTCCTACCACGAGGCTTGACACCCCAATATGGCTCTGTACAGGGGATAACATTTGAAATGTAAATAAAGGAAATATCTAGTTTTAAAAAACAACTTGTGGAAGAGAGCATTTATTTGGCTATGTTTTTAGAAGCATAAGTGTCTGTCATTGTAGGAAATCATAATAGTGTGCATTAGCCATAGGGGCTGAAGTAGAATACATCTTAAACTCAAACAGAAATCCAAGAGAAAAAAATGAAGTGAACATTACTAAATTATAGAATTACAAATCCCACTGCCAGTGACATACTTCCCACCTCCTATGCAGCTCCAAATAGTACCATCAAATGGGTACTGAATGTTCAATACCTGATGCTGTGGGCGACATCTGCCAATCAAACCACCATGTGGATCCTTTATCAAATATGCTATTGCTGATATTTCTCTTAGGTTTTAGCTTGAATTTTCAATTATTAGAATGCAGCTTTGCATACGATGGAAGATATCAATTTCATAAACTTTACTATTAGTGCATAATATAAGGATTGTTTTTCCTTAGTCCTAGACCCTAGAGACAATTTGGAGCAATTTTACTGTTTCTTTTCTCACTATCTATAAATTTATATTTGTATTCATTCTGAATTCACATGAGATGAAGTTAGTGTATATGACATTTTTGTTTATTATTTTTCTGTTCTTTTGTTTTGCTTCCCTTTTTCCCATTTCAATTTTTTCTATTCTACTTAAGAAGCCTTTGTTACTTTCCATGTATGTATTGTACGTGTGTTTGAGTGCACATCAGTGTAGATGATATCAGAGGAAAATTGGTGTGAGCCAGTTCTCTTCTTCTACTATATGGGTCCAAGGGCTCAAATTCAGATTATCAGGCTTGGTGGCAAACATCTTCACCCAGTAAGCTATCTTGCAGGTCTCTTGTTTTCTTTCTGCCTATGGATATCTAATCCCTCCAGCACCATTTGTTGAAAAGACTGTACTTTATTCATTGAAGAGTTTTTGTACTCTACTAAAACTTACTTGCCTACATTCATGAGAAGCCATTTCTGAGTTCTAGATTCTCTGCTATTACTATTAATGTTTATCTTGTGGACAGTTCTAGTCTTAATTTTGACAACTGCTACCACATTCTAACATACCAATGTTCATTGGGTCAGCAAGCTGGATCTGCAGGTAAAGGCATTTGCCAACAAGTCTGAATTTAATATTTGGAACCTAGATAGTAGAATGAGAGAAGAAATCCCATAAACTGACTGCCACACAAGTACCAACACACACACACACACACAAACACACACACCACATATATCTAAACATAATCAAAAAATAAAATTTCATTATTGCTTTTATATAGCAGGCCAAATTTAAATTCTTTTAGATAGCATTATTTTTTTAACCTTAGAATGTATTTTATTATGCTTTCACACATTTAAAAAAACATGTTTTTCTCACTTTAACAAGAACCTTATAAAATCTGCAAATGAAAGGAACACAAAGAAAGCACCAGTCAGCCAAAAACACAAAGCAAGTTAACAGGGAGATAAGCTTGTAATGATAATGTTACCATCTTTTTCAGAATAATTTATTTTTCAGTATAAATATAAACTTTAAAGATACACATCAGATGTACACTCCAAAAGGCTAATGCATTAAACAGCAAGTCTCCTGAACTGTGAAATGTCATGTGTCCGAAGGCTTTTGATGCGTTATATGAGGCTTCCTGCCTTAACTCCATAAATTTTTATTGTCTGTCCTAAAGCTCATAAAACTTCCTTGAGTAATCTCCCATCATTTATTCACTGTAGAAACTAATGTGCCGAATTGCCTGTTAACACTTACTTTGCTTTTTAACTCTGCAAATTATATCTATGTACAAAATACTCACTTGCTTTATGTATGTTCTAATTGTACTCTAAAGCTGGAGGAGAATAATAAAGCAGTGACTGAGAAAAGATTATGATAGTTGGTTAATGTTCATTTAGTTTGATGTTCTACTTTCTGACACTACATGGATGACATCAAATGCCATCAACAGTGCTTGGTAGACAGCTCAGTGGAAAAAAGCACTGGCCATGAAAACCTGAAGACCTCACTTTAAATCCTCAGAATGCCAAGAAACCTGACACACAATACAAAGTCTGTGACTTCATTGCAGTGGGAGCAGAAGACAGGAAAATCCACAAGTGCTCATAGACACTATTTCTGGTGCATAGAAACAGATAAAAAGCAAGAAATTCTGTCTTAAAGAAGGTTGAAGTAGAGGAGTAACACACAGGTTGTTGCTGATATCTACATTCCCTGTCATGCATATACTTCACATATACATAACAGAGATACTTTTAAATTACCACCAGCTAGAAAAGTATTTCAGTGTGTGAAGACCTCACTTGTCATATTGTACAAGAAGATACTTCAGATTCCACACAGTTATCAGTAAAACATTAACATTAGCAACCACAACAACCACAACCACAACCACAACAACAACAACAACTCTAAATCCTGGCTTGCCAACATGGCTCAGTGAATAAAAACACTTGGCACTAAGACTCTTGACCTTAGTATTTTAATTCAGTCTCTAGGACCCATATGTCAGGAAGAGAGAATCCACTCTCTATCTGTCCCTCTGATCTTCACTCATATTATTTAAAACATCAGTGCCTACACACAACACACACACACACACACACACACACACACAATGAAAACTTTAAACATATTACCAAAGCATATACTGACTATTATTTGAAACAGTGTTCTCTTTGTGTATACATCACAGCCCAGGACATATATAGTAAGAAAGTCTCTGACCTACATTCCACTGACACTGAAAACATGCATGCCTCTGTCTCATTTGCTAATGCCTCATGTACTTAAAACTCTCACCTGACATATTGTTCCAGTTATTTGCTAGTCAACTATCTTGACTTCAACCTTGTCCTTACCAAAGCCACAGTCAACATGCCTGAGCACTTTTAAGTTTAAATGTAAACTTCTGTTTCAGTGTCCACAGAGAAAGAATCCAGTAGTAGCACTCAAGTGCCTTTACCTGCTTGACGTCATATGCCAGGAGAACATACTTTAAATCTGGGGAAAGTGAGTGTCTGGATGCTTTAAATGTTACCTAGAAGAACCAAAAGAAAGAAATGATTATTTTACAGAGACGAATAACTGAACGTGTAAGTTGAATATTGATATCAAGTATAAGATAAATCTCAATTTGTCAACATAATCTGAAATGGATACTTTCATTCTTCTGAAAATTAATTTTGTTAACTCTGTCATAATTTTATGCAATATAATTTAGAATAGTACACCCCTCAAATTAACTTTTGTCACAATTTTCCCTTCCACCTTCCCATCCTTCTGCTCAACATTTAGTTCATTCTCTCTTTTGTTTTCCCATTCAGTCCAGTTTGTGAAGGCAATCTGTTTTGGATATGAGACCTGTCTGTCATGTGGTTGACATAAAAATGATATCATAATTTCAGGAAGCTTCTTCTCTCCCTCCCAACAGCTATCATATACATATAGCTCTTTAACCAGTGGAAGGTTTCTTGCTCACTCTCTTCTCTCGATTCTGTGATTTTTATCTGGCTTGAGTTAGTGTTGGTCTGGTGTATATTGTCATAATCACTGTGAGTATCAATACTGATGAATGTAAAAGGTTTTAAAAATCATTTCCAACAGTTCATTACAAAACACATGAAAATAGCCATTTTATATGCTAATCCTTAAAAACCAATATTTTATGATCAAGGAAAAAATAGAGCATGGGGGGGTGGATAATGCTCTTCTGGTACAGTTCTTTATGTACATGCAGAAAACCCTGGACTCCATCTCTGTTAAAGCAAAAATGGACAATGGAGGAATAGAGACTGAAGAATCACGAGTTCAGGTTCATTTCAACCATTAAGCACATTGTCAACATATTGTTCTGAAATGTATACTTTCATTCTTTTGAAAATTAATTTTAATTCTTGAGAACTTCTTACAATGTAATGTAACCATAGTCTGGGCTATATGAGATTCTGTCTCAAACAAAATAAAAAATAAATGTTGAGTCAGGTGTGGTGGCTCACAGCCATAAATCCAGACCTCGGGAGATAGAAGCAGAAGGATCACTTTCCAAATTTGTTGTCAATCTATGCTTTAAGTGATGTCCAGCTTGGGTTGCTCAGACACCCTCTGTCTTCTTCTTTCCCTTGCACACCCCTCTGTCTGTGTATTGCTCTCCATACAAACGTGTTTGTGAGATGTATATTTTTATTTGATACACACATGCACAAATACAAACACTGACTGTGTTGCCCTCTATATGTATTTGTGAGATATATGTTTATTTTTGACATACACACACACACACACACACACACACACACACACACACGTATCTCAAATGCATATGTGCCCATATGAGTTTAAATTTGTAAAGGATCATTGGAATTCTGAAATATCCTCAATGATTTTATAAGTGTATATCTTGTTACTAGAAATAAAAATACAGTATTAAAATTCTCTGTGCTGCCATTTTCTCACTGTTTTATTTTTCCTCTTTACTTCCTTGAGCATTTGTATTTAAATATCCATCAAAAACAAACTTTTTTTAAAGGGAATACTCAAGGTAAAACAGATACAGTACCAAAACAGATATAGTACAATATGTTACTATTTTTGATATCAAACAATTACTGTAACTATTGTGTACCTAATAGATTCTGAGTTTG
Organism: Apodemus sylvaticus; assembly: GCF_947179515.1. Classification (NCBI taxonomy): domain Eukaryota; kingdom Metazoa; phylum Chordata; class Mammalia; order Rodentia; family Muridae; genus Apodemus; species Apodemus sylvaticus. The sequence continues at coordinate 30,163,802 of NC_067483.1, forward strand.
CCATTTAAGAATTGAATAGGCCTTGTGACAGAGGTAATTTAAAATGTATGATGATAGTTAAATACATAAAAGTTGGAGAAATGGTACTACATAAAATAAAGGCATTTGTTTTGGATCAAAGGGGAAGACAGGAAAAAATTTTTTGAGTTTACAGGAACAAAAATAAATAGTCTGAGTTACTTTGAGCAAACTAGTTTGTTTGCATGGTATTTGTAGAGACATGCCTATGCAAATAACTTTGTACATCTTAGTTCAAAGTAATGTCCACACAAAGCTCTCTAAGGAAAATAGAAGGAAGAGATAGGTTTCTCTTCTTCCCTTTTTTGCCCCTATCCCTTTGCTTCTCTTCCAATGGTACCTCATCATATGGGAAGGAAAGAGTTGCATTCCATCTGTGGAACTTTAAGTCTCACTCATCCCAATTATTATATTTGAATTAGTACAAGGACAAGAACCAACTAATCCAGTTAATTCTGCACAATTGAAGATTAAAGGAGTTTCTGGGAAATAATAATATCTATGAGAATAATGATGTATTCCAAATCCAGGACAGAGACTTCCATGGTCAGGACCTTCCCTATCTGACATTTCCTTCAAATCTTGTCATCTGTCTCTGCATTTTTGTCCTTTGTAATGAATTCAAAGGACAAAGGAATGGTGAGATTTTAATGGTGAGATTTTTATGCATTGTTTTCAAGAACAAAATTACAGTTTAAGAGTATTGCCTTTATTTTCATCTCTGGAATTGTACATTCTCTATAAAAATATAAGAAGTAATCCAGTAGGAGGTGTCAAGGGAGTTTTGTTCAAAGACTAAGAAGATCTTAAAAAAGAAGTAGGAACAATGAATAACCGTGAAAACTTAATCAGTCAGTTCCAGTCACCTTCTCTGTAAAGCAGAAACAAGGAGAGACAGGGCAATTAAAAAACTGACAGGTTCCCATCAGGTGACCTCACATTATCCCCCCGTGAAGACTAGGTTCTGGCGAATATCACCAAGGCTGTCATTGGACTGGCCTGCTCAGTCTCTCCTTTGTTCTGGTTCCAGGGTAGCTTTTAATTTGTAAAACAAATTTTGGTTTTTCTTTAATCAGATTCACTGAATTTCAAGAGCAGCGCTGAAAACAATGTTTTTGTTTGTTTTTGATTTGCTGTTGTTGTCTTGTGGTTTAGTGTGCATCCTGAGTCAAAGAGAATAGAGTGGCCGGAGTGACTGGCCATAGTATAACCCTGAGAGTTGGAAGTTCTTCTCCTTAGTTGGCCTTGTGTCCAATCTTCATAGAAGTCCCAGTGTGCACCAGCAGTCAAGCATCTTTCCATTCTCTTCTGTATTTACTCATAAACGATCAATTTTTAAAGATAATGGACAACAAAAACACTATTCTAATCAGCAGTTCCTGCTCAGCATGCTGGTCACATTTTGTGCAAAGTTGCCACCCCTCAGAGATTGTCAGTAATGCCCAACAGTCCTTGAGGGTAACCGAATGTGTCTGAGATCCTGGTTCATCACCTTTTACTCCTCCCTCTGCCCCTCTGCCTAACTTATTATGTGGTGAAAATTAAGAGGACCCAGCCTACAAGGAACTTAACATCCAATCAACAAGGTCACCTGTGCTGGTACGGCAACCTTGGCAAACATATTGTTATTTAAAGAAATGAGAAAATGGACAGTGTGTGAAGCCCCATTGCTATTTAAAAACATGCTATGAGATCAACTTCTGTCCTAGGAATTAGAAAACTCCAGTATCAAAAATGGTGACTCTGTCTCAAGGTCACAGAGGGGCAAAAAGTGTCCATGAGGGCCCCTCTCCCAGACCTTGAGTTATCTCACCAACCAGAGGATGTTGTTTGCTCTTCGTTGCTTTCATTCTTTTTTTTTTTTGTGGAGATTGTTTCTGTCTTGTATGAATTTTTTAAAGGAAATCTCACATGTTTTGTCTCCTCCACCCCCTGTGCAATACTCTTCACACAAATTAACTTCCTGTTTTCACAGGTGCGTCTGGGCCTTGGTAACAACATTTTAGTGTCTTTACAGTTCCTCCCATTATCCAGTCTGACACTTTGTTAATTATCACTCTACTCCCTCCAGCTTTGGCTGCACACAGGCTGGGAAGTGTTCCAAATACCTTTGCAGGGGCACAAGCTGCTGAATCTAAAGCCTAGCAGTGGTCACCTAGGATTCAAGGACCCTTAATGTGAACAGAACATTGGAAACTTGTCTTAGAGCTATGAAGACAGCTAAGTGATTGAAAACCTGCACAGTAAAAACATGAGGACCTAAGTTCATATCCCCAAACCCACTTATAAAAGGCTAGTACTACCTTGAGCACTCATAATCCTAGTAATGTGGAGATATCAGAGTGTGCAGGAACTTGCTAGCTGCCAGAATAACTTCAGGTTTAATGAAAGACTCCATCCGAATAGAATAAGATGGAGTGCTATATACCAGGACACCTCAAGTCCTCTAGTCTTTATGCCTGCATCAGCACACATGTGTGCATACACACACACACACACACACACACACACACACACACACACAACACAACACAACCTGTCAGTTTATACAAGGAATACCAGAGGTCTTACACAAATTTATATTACTATAAAGCAATGGTTCTCATCCTGTGGGTCCCATACCCTTTGGGAAATCAAAAGGCCCTCTGAATGGGGTCAAATATCAGATATTTACATTACTACTCTTAACCATCACAAAATTAGAGTTATGAAGTGGCAGCAAAATAATTTTATGGTTAGGAGTCACCACAGCATGCAAAACTATAGTAAAGTGTGACATTAGGAAGATGGGGAGCCATTGCTACCAAGCACTTGTATTATAAAGTTCTTTCTAACAGTAATGAGAGCTACTTGACATTGGCCTTAATTGTGAATTTTAATATAATTCTGTTGGGTCTCAACTGGATAAGCCTTCAAATCAGGACTGGGAGGAAGGGTGGAGGAGCAATGGGTGTGCAGTTAGGAGTGATTAATGCTTTTCCAGAGCACTGTAGTTCTGCTTTCAACATCCACAGGAGTCTGTAATTGTAGCTTTGAGGTGACACAGTACCCTCTTCTGGATATCACAGGCAACCCCTCACCACCAGCAAATGTAAATAAAAACAAATATGAGTTTGTGGAGGCTTATTTTAGTAACTTTAATGCTGCCTTCACAACTACGTCCTTGCTGAGATAAAGGGATGTAGAAACAGTGTGTTGTAAGTGCATACTGCTGTGTAGAAGCCAAAACACAACATCAGGTAATTATTGCTCAGTTCCCTACCATTTTTTATTTGAGTCAGAGATTCTTACTGGCCTAGACCATACCCAAGTAGTCCAGTCTAGGTTGCCAGTTGATTCTAGAAATCCCAGTCTCTCCACCCCATTTTACTACTGCTGGGATTACAAGCATGCCACAATTGCCTGGCCTTTTATGTGGGTTTTAGGAACCAAACCTAGGTTTTCATGTTTATTTATTAAACCATCTGCCCAGAAGACAAAGAATTCCTGTATGTGTTTAGCATTATTAAATAATAATGCTTACCAGTGTCTATTTGAGCCCAGAGTCCTGGAGGCTCATAAAAGGTTTGACTTCTACATTCTAGCAAGTTCCTTTAAACAGAGGCAAAAGGATAAGCTCAAGTAAAGCAAGAATGCACATGGTCTAGTGGACCAATTAATAAGGGTGAGATATTTGAAGCCCCTGAGGAGCATGTGCAGCCTCTTAGATGTCTGGCATCACTCAGCTCGACACAGATCATTCTCCATATGAGAAGCATCAAGGTCTCTGAAGGCTCTTCCAGGTGAAACGGTGCCCCACTAGGCAGATTTTCATGCCATATTGGGCAGAGTAAGATAAGCAGCAGGCACCTCTGTGGTCCACTGCAGAGCTGGCATGAGAAACCCAACAGCCTGCAGAGACAAGGTGCTTAAAGCAAGGCTGTAGCTGCCAGGGTAAAACTGATAGACTGGACTCTCTCAAAAGAGCACAAGCTAGCTTCTCCTCATCATACAGGAAATGTATAACATTTTTTTAAAAAGATTTCTTCTCAAGAAAAGTTAGAAAACCAGATGCTGTTATGAGAAAACCTCCAGAAATCATGCATGTAACTTTGAAGGCCTCCAGAGAAGATGGGGATGGGGGCTATGATGGCCACTTCATTTTGAAGCCACATTATCAACTCTTCATTATGGCAGAGATTATCCGAAATGGTGACACCAAAGTCAAGGAGGGAGTAAGTCCTTTGTATATAGAAGTTTCTTTTGGAAAATGGATTGAAAGTGAGTCAAATCTGGGGATACCCTATATATGAGGGTATCAGGATGACCTGTGCCAAGCTAAACAATGTCAAGAAATTAAAGTAAAGGGACAGAAACAGGTAAGTGAGGATTTGAAACAGAAGACACTTGGAAGCTGTAAGAAGATTTTGGATTAGTATGTGAAGGCAGAAAGAAGATGGCTGAAAAATCCATCAGAGCTTTAAAGTCAATGATATGATTAGAAAATGAGAAGGTCTTGATCCTGGAAAGGGTTGATCTAGCATTGGAGGGGAATATAAGGACAGAGAAAAAAAGGAGGGAGGTGATTGGAGAATGGATGGAGAGAAGAAGGTTTATGGGACATATCGGGAGGGGGATCCGGGAAAGGGGAAATCATTTGGAATGTAAACAAAGAATATAGAAAATAAAAATATTAAAAAAAAAAGAAAATGAGAAAATGTTGATGGATCAATTTCATGCAATATCCTTTCTCTATGTATATGTACAAGCTATGTGTGTGTGTTTCTTCTGTGTACATGTCTGTGTATGTGTGTTCCTATATGTGTTTGTGTGTGTGTGTGTGTGTGTGTGTGTTCCTGTGGTTGTATCTGTGTGTATAGGCCAGAGGTCAATTTGGGGTATTGGGCTATTGGTTTCCTCAATGTATCTGTTGTTTTGGAACCTCTTATTAGACCTGGAACACCCCTGTTGGCTAGCTAACATCTCCACAGAACTCTCAATTTCTACATCCCTACAGCTAGAATCACAGATACATGTCACTGTGTCATTTCTTTGCATGGGTTCTGGTATCTAAACTCAGATTTCAAGTTTAAAGGTAAGTTTGATTTGATACATCTCCCCAGGCCCAGATGTATCATTTTAGCTATGTTCTACTTCAATTGCTGAAAGACAGCAAAACATGGACATTTAGAAGCCTCATCTCTAAGGGATAAGCATTAGATTGATGCTTATGCTTAATTCCAATTTATCCCTTTGTAAAAGGGGGGAACATGGCTCCCTTGCCCAATGTGTTTGTAACGCTACAGTTACTCTTATCATTGTTTCCACTATACTTATTTGTATCCTCACTTGTCGTACTTGAGACAAGGTTACTCTACATAGCCTGGACTCTCTTCAAATTCATGCTCTTTATACAGCATGCTATAGTTAGAGTCACAGACCAACAATGACAACAGTTTTGCATCCTCAGAATGTGTTTCTTGTTTTTTCTTCTCATATGTTCAACTGAACTTGCTATAACAACTTTACCTCTCCCTTCTCCTTTCTCAAACTACTTTTGCCCTAAGTTCCTGTTCTAATTCTCTTCATTTAAGATGTTGCATCTTGTGTCTGAGAGAACAATAAGAGGTTAAGACTGTACATTTACTCCCCTAGAGGACAAGACTTTGGTTCTCAGCCCCTATTAGTGTGTCTCACAGTTTAGCTTCAGAGGATCTGATCTTCCCTTTTGGCCTCTGTGGGAGCCTATATACACATACACATATACACATATTCACAGACAAATAGAACTTTTATAAACCTAAGAATAAACTACTCAGTTTCTATTCTTCCTTGCATAAGTGAGAAATCTGACCATATTGGATAGAAAGCTACTTGTAGTCATCAAAGGACTGATCTCTGTTTCTGTCATTACTCTTGTAGATTGTTTGAAATTGCAATTTACATCTTTTATTGCCACAGTAATGTCTCTATTAAGAGTCTTCAGTGCAATGATTCACTTTTGTCAGAGACATTATAACTAGAGTTAGAAACAGGATAATGATGGTGTTCCAACATGTCAGATATTAAAGATCACAGCAAGAAATCATTGGACACAAACTGAAATGTCAGAAGTTCCAGGAAATGGAACACAGGCTGAGAAAGAACTGGATAAAAGATCCAGGATGGGGATAAAATTAGCACAGCTAGTAAGAGGGTTGTGGAGACTTTAAAAATTAACATACTATATTAGAGAACTTTTGGACTGGGGTAAGAGTTCCCCAAGCTTCTTGAAATAAGCTGACAATAAATATATGCACAAGTACCTCTCATTATAATATAAAAAACTAAATATAAATACCTAGTCAGGGAACTTCGACCAAGTAGCTGTCTGTATGCAAAACTATAAAGCAGTAATATTTTTTATTTTTATTATTTTTTATACCATGTTGAATCCAATTAGTTGTATTATACATAGAGCATTGCAGATCTATATAGGGCCACAACACTGAAGAAAACAGACTCTGCCTTGTTAGATGCTACCAACTGTCAATCATTCCTTATCTATGGCAGATGTGTATACACACACACACACACACACACACACACACACCAATCTCAATCACATCAATCAATCAATCTATGTAAAATCTTTTAAAATGAAAAATGAAATTTAATAGAAGCTGGAAAGACTGTCAACATAAAAGCATAGTTTGATGTCAAGTGTGGGCTTTTATTACTATTCTTTGCAATTTGGCTTGTTAAAGAAGAGCAGGCAAGAAGAGAACAGACAAATTTTCCATCTGTAGCTTTGGACAACGCCAGGGTTTGCTTCCCACAGTTAGAAGTCTGTACCTGGAGAGGATTTGAAGCTCAAATCTTGCTTCACTTCTTCTTTACTCCTTCCTCTTCCTTAGCTATTTTGTTGCCAAGGACAGAACTTCCATTATATATCTTTGTGAAACCAAATGGTGTTTTGGTGTTTTATGAACACAATGGTCACTTTCTGCTGTTTTCAATTTTTCTAAAACAAGCCAATGCAGACACTTCCATGTTATAACTAGGTAATTTTATATTATCTGTATGCACTCTTCTCTCTCTCTCTCTCTCTCTCTCTCTCTCTCTCTCTCTCTCTCTCTCTCAAACACACACACACACACACACATACACACACACACTTTCTCTCTGTGTGTGTATGTGTGTAGTTGCTGCTGGAGGTGTATAAAAATGCAAGTGGAGGCAACAAGTCAACCTTAGTTACTTCCCACCTTTCTTTTTAATATAGGATCAGCCATTGCCTTGGCTAGCATACAGCATATATATGCATATGTGCATATAGCACTATGAACATGCATGCCCCTCTCTTAATCTTCTTAGTATTGAGATCATAAAAACACACTAGCATGCCCAGCTTTATTTTTTTAACTGTGGTTTAAAAAAATGTCAATCATTTTACCAATCCTGTAGCTAGATGGTCTGTTTTAAAAACTCGTAAGTGTGTATGTAGTAATCAATATGGAATATTTTACATAGATCCCCACTGCTCAAGAATCATGAATGGCAGTAATAATCTTTTATTGATTTAGATGATAGGCAGCATACCATACTGTATACTTTCTTTATAAAATTTATTTTTTAATGCCCACTGAGTTCTGTCTATAGGGTAAGTAGATCAGGCATTGTGACTTTGAAGGGAAATGTGCCAATATTTTACTACAGGGAAGTGTTGACAAATGGCAAAGGTTCTAGTTAAAACGAGGTAGGAATAATGTGAGGTGCATACCCATGTCAATTTTTGTTTGAAATTCAGTTTGTGCTGCTATAATGAGTTTTCAAATTATCATAATGTTTAATATAGCTTGAATATGTTTTTTCCTAAATGGCTTTGTTATAGTCAAACACAAATACATTGAGTAATAGAATAAACAGAAAGAGTAGGAGCTTGGAAGAGAGATGGCTCAGTGCTTCAACTGACTAATGACCAATCAGCCTTGCTGAAATGGCTAGTTTGAGGCACTAGAGATGTTGTCTTAAAAATCACAAAGGATGGCCAGCAATAGGGGAAGACACTGTTGTTAACCTTTGGATCCTTATCTATACTCAAAAGCAAGAGTACCTACATACCACAGACATACAGGAACAGTGTGTGTCTGTGTGGTTGTGTGTGTGCGCACACATATGTATGTGTGTCTGTGTGTCTTTGTGCCTGTGTCTATGTAAAATCTTGCAAAAACTAAAAGAATATACATTTTGAATCTTTTTTCTTACGATAATGCTTTATCATGTTTCTAACATGATGCTTAAAAAGTAATATGTTTGGACTACAGTTGTCTAATAGCAAATTACCTCAAGTCATGTTTTCTGTAAAACTTACTTTATTACAACCACTTTTCTTTAATGAAATTGTTCTTTTACAAGTTTATTAAAGGCTGAAGTTAACACAGAGAAAGGAACTTCAGTTGGGGAAGTGCCTCCATGAGATCCAGCTGTGGGGCATTTTCTCAATTAGTGATCAACTCGTTAGGGCCCCTTGTGGGTGGTTCCACCTTTGGGCTGGTGCTCTTGGGTTTTATAAGCAAGCAGGCTGAGCAAGCCAGGGGAAGCAAGCCAGTAAGAAACATCCCTCCATGGCTTCTGCATCAGCTCCTGCTTCCTGACCTGCTTGAGTTCCAGTCCTGACTTCCTTTTGTGATGAACTGCAATGTGGAAGTGTAAGCTCAATAAACCCTTTCCTCCCCAACTTGCTTCTTGGTCATGATGTTTGTGCAGGAATAGAAACCCTGACTAAGACGCCATACTTTGGTGTCTTCTTCCTTCTTCTTGAGCTTCATATGGCCTATGAGTTGTATTATGGGTATTCTGAGCTTTTTGCCTATTATCCACTTATCAGTGAGTACATACCATATGTGTTCTTTTGTGTCTGGGTTACCTCACTCAGAATTATATTTTCTAGTTACATTCATTTGCCTGTGAATTTCATGAAGTCATTGTTTTTAATAGCTGTATAGTATTCCATTGCCTAAATGTACCGTATTCTTCCTCTGTTGAGGTACATCTGGGTTGCTTCCAGTTTCTGGCTATTATAAATATGGCTGCTATGAACATAGTTAAAGCATCTTCTGGGTATATTTCCAGGAGTGGTATAGAAGGGTCCTCCAGTAGTACTATGTCCGTTTTTTTAAGGAACCACCAGACTGATTTCCAGAGTGGTTGTACCAGCTTGCAGTCCCACCAACAATGGAGGAGTGTTCCTCTTTCTCCACAATCTCACCAGCATCTGCTGTCCCCTGAGTTTTTGGTATTAGCCATACTGACTGGTGTGAGGTGGAATCTCAGCATCTTTTTGATTTGCATTTCCATGATGGTTAAGGATGTTGAACATTTCTTTAAATGTTTCTCAACAATTCAAGATTCCTCCGTTGAGAATTGTTTGTTTAGTTTTGTATCCAATTTTTAATAGGGTTATTTTGTTCTCTGCAGTCTAACTTCTTGAGTTCTTTGTATATATTGGATAATAGCCCTCTATTGGATAAAGAATTGGTAAAGAATTCTTTTCTCAATCTGTGGGTTGCTGTTTTGTGCTATTGAGAGTGTTATTTGCATTACAAAAGTGTATTGCAGTGGGGGAGGTGGAATTAGGGGTATCCACTATCAAGTCCCAGATGTCAGGGAGCCAAAAGTTTCCTGAGACCCCAAAGAAAGGCCATTAGTTGAAATACCCAACAAAGGAGAGATTAACCCTGTAGAGACCATATCCAGCAGATAGGCACAGCCACCAGTTAAGGGATTAGGCCACCCCCCACACACACACACCTCAGAAATGATAATCCAGAATTCTTCCTGTCAAAAAGAAATGCAGGGACAAAGAGTGGAGCAGAATCTGAAGGAAAGGCCATCCAAAGACTACCCCACCTGGGGATCCATCCCATCTGCAGACACCAAACCCAGACACTATTGCTGATGCCAATAAGAACTTGCTGATAGGAACCTGGAATAGCTCTCTCCTGAGATGATCTGCCAGAGCCTGATCAATATATATGTGGAGGCATGCACCCAAACATCAGAATGAGCATGGGAAGCCAAATGGAGTATTTAGAGCAAGGACTGGAGGAGCTGAAGGTGTTGCAAACCCCTTCATAGGAAGAACAACAATAACAACTAACTAGACCTCCAAAAGTTCCCAGGGACTAAACTACCAGCCAGAGTATATGTGGGGGAACTGATGGCTCCTGCTGGATATGTAGCAGAGGATGGCCTTATCATCAATGGGAGGGGAGCCCTTTGGTCCTGAAAAGGCTGGATGACCCAAAGTAGAGGAATACTAGGGTTGTGAGCTGCCCAGTGTGGGAGTTAGAAATCTAACACTAGCTCTCTGCAAAAAATAAGGGCTCTTTACTATTGAACTACCTCCCCAGCACACAGAGACTTTTAACTTGCTAATGAATGAATGGTTTTAATGAGTTTCAAGATAAATGAAAACATTTAAAATCAGTACAGGATATAGTATCCAATATGAAAGACTTAACTAAAAGAACTTAGAAAAGCCACTATGGCATATAGAAATTATGAATCAACCTTACAACTAAATGAATTTAATTTTCTGCCACAGTGAAATAATATTCTGTCAATCATATGGATAATCACAGGAATATTTGCTAATACCATGACACCTATAACAATGAATAGGATCTGCTATTCTTGGATGCTGTCATGGCATTTTGATACTACACACTGAATTTCTAGTTTTTCCTTCCTTTCACTTGCCAACCACACTGCTGTGAATTGGCCCTACAAATATATCTTTTTCCAAAATGATATCCAAGTTCTTCTGTGTGTGAAAAAGATGTGTGTAAGTAAATAAAGAAATAGAAACATTTCTCTTTTCTGTTCCTTATAGGAAAAAATAGACTTAGGTTGGGGGCTGTAACTGTGCTAGAACTGTACTTAGGGTACCTGAGGCCATAGATTCAATACTGTGTCCTGTCAACATAAACAGATTTACAGCATGAATGCTCTAAAGGGCATATTGAAACAGTCTTTCAAATTAAAAAAATAATCTGAGGAGACTCCAGGAGTTTGAAAACAGCTGGCTATAAATGGTTTGAATGGTTTGAGTCTGGAACTCATAGCTGAGATTTTGCTCAGCTCCCCTAACTCATTGCTGTCTTTTGATTTTCCCCAGTAATTGTTGAGGGGTTGCAGTGAATTAGATAACTCTAAAGAGTCAATCCAAATTTCTTTTCTGTGGCTCTGATAAAACACTCTGACCAAAAGCAACTTGGGGGAGGAAAGCTTTTATTCCATCATATTCTTCTTGGTCACAGTCTATCACTGAAAGAAGCCAGGATAGGAATTCAAAGCAGGAACTCAAAAGCAGCCCTGTTTATTATTATAGGCAGCATTGCATCTGACCAAACTCACTCACAGCTAAGAAAACAGAGCAGAAAACATGAAAGAAGAATAATGTTTCTAGCTCACACACAGGCTTATATCTAACTTGCTTTCTTATACAGCCTAGAACCACTTGCCTAGAAATGGTGCCACTCAAGTTGGGCTGGGCCCTCCTGTGTCAATTAATAATCAAAACAATTCTCTATATGCATGGCCACAGGCTAATATGGCCTAGGAAATTCCTCAGTCATGATTTTCTTCTCAGATGACTCTAAGCTTGCTAAAATTGCCAAAGCTAATTTGGAAAAAGTCAATAACAAACAACAACTACAACAACAACAACAATAATAATAGAGCTAAATGGTGGTGATGGTAATGATACACAGAACTCAAAATGACAACATCTAAGTGTTTTTATTTTAGAATGGAAATGTGGATGTTCTCACTATGCAGAAAACATCAATATTGAGTTATAGAGATGAAAAGCTAAACTTCTATTTTATTATAATATATTATAGAACTGAAAATCTAAAAGCAGAAATGTCCAAGAAAAAGCAGCAGAAAGAAATTTCAAAAACGTGCGTAAAATATTTTATCTTTAAAGAATATATGCAGTGCAGAAGAATGCGAATTGATCCATCCTTGTCTCCTTGTACTAAGCTCAAATCCAAATGGATCAAGGACCTCCACATAAAGCCAGACACTCTGAAGCTAATAGAAAAGAAACTGGGGAAGACCCTTGAGGACATCGGTACAGGGAGAAAGTTTCTGAACAGAACACCAATAGCATATGCTCTAAGAGCAAGAATTGACAAATGGGACCTCATAAAATTACAAAGTTTCTGTAAGGCAAAGGACACCATCAACAAGACAAATCGGCAACCAACAAATTGGGAAAAGATCTTCACCAATCCTACATCAGATAGAGGGCTAATATCCAATATATATAAAGAACTTAAGAAGTTAGACTCCAGAAAACCAAACAACCCTATTAAAAATGGGGTACAGAGTTAAACAAAGAATTCTCACCTGAAGAACTTCGGATGGCGGGGAAGCATCTTAAAAAATGCTCAACTTCATTAGTCATTAGGGAAATGCAAATCAAAACAACCCTGAGATTTCACCTTACACCAGTCAGAATGGCTAAGATTAAAAATTCAGGAGACAGCAGGTGTTGGAGAGGGTGTGGAGAAAGAGGAACACTTCTCCACTGCTGGTGGGGTTGCAAATTGGTACAACCACTCTGGAAATCAGTTTGGCGGTTCCTCTGAAAACTAGGCACCTCACTTCCAGAAGATCCTGCTATACTACTCCTGGGCATATACCCAGAAGACTCCCCACCATGTAATAAGGATACATGCTTTACTATGTTCATAGCAGCCCTATTTATAATTGCCAGATGCTGGAAAGAACCCAGGTATCCCTCAACAGAAGAGTGGATGCAAAAAATGTGGTTTATCTACACAATGGAGTACTATTCAGTCATTAGAAACAATGAATTCATGAAATTCTTAGGCAAATGTATGGAGCTAGAGAACATCATACTAAGTGAGGTAACCCAGACTCAAAAGGTGAATCATGGTATGCACTCACTAATAAGTGGATATTAACCTAGAAAACTGGAATACCCAAAACATAATCCTCACATCAAATGAGGTACAAGAAGAAAGGAGGAGTGGCCCCTTTCTGGAAAGACTCAGTGAAGCAGTATAGGGCAAAACCAGAACGGGGAAGTGGGAAGGGGTGGGTGGGAGGACAGGGGAAGAGAAAGGGGCTTATGGGACTTTCAGGGAGTGGGGGGATAGAAAAGGGGAAATCATTTGAAATGTAAATAAAAAATTATATCGAATAAAAAAAGAAAAAAATGAATATATGCAGTATCTTATTCAAGAGGTTCAATAAATTCAGAATTGAGCAAAATCAAAGAAATCCTACAATAGACTCATGAGAGTCAAATGGAAAAAAATGAACAAAACAAAATCAAGAAAATAGAAAGAGAAACTAACACCATATGTATGGAATCCCTGTAAGAATAACAGCTGACTTCCAGGCCTAGAGGGAATTAGCGTAACATTTCCAAAGTATCAAATACAAAATATTGTTAACAAACAGCTCCATGTTGAAAAGCAGAATACAAAATGAGGAAACAAATTGCTTTCTAGGTAAACAGAGCATCAGACTGCCCATGGCCCTTGGACCTACCCTAGAAAAGATTCCAAGATGAAGTGTGTGGGGTTGGGGCAGGATGGGGGTGGGGCACAGGACACAGGACAGAAGCTTCAACTACAGGAAGATGCAAAATAAATTACAAAAGGACACTAACATGGCTTTATGAAAAGTAGAAATCACTTTTTAATAATGCCCTTCTACTGATTATAGAAGATAATTGAGTGATTACTCAGTATAAAATAGTATTGGCTGTGTGTGATAGGGCATACATATACAATCCAAATTGAAGCCACTGTATAGTGTTAAGAGTTCAAATGCGAAAAATGACAGGATACATTTTGTGTACTACTGAAGTAGGTATTTAAGTTGATTTAACTTAATCTAATTTAACTTCTTGCTAGTGGGATACTGTCATGTTTAGGTGGTAATGCTAACTACTTTGATCTGATATGTAAGATTTTCATGATGGAAGAAAAGAACCAAGTCCCACATGTCATCCTTTGACCAGTGTGTGTCATGTGCATGTAAGCATGTACACAGAACACACAAATAAATAACACACTCAACAAACAATACACAAACAACACACATTGGACACATGCGTGTATGCATATAAAAATAAGTAAATAAATGTAAAATAAAAATATTTTTGAAGAGACATATTATACTATCTATTTTTCCAACACTTGGGATGCTGAGGCAGGACATGGGCATGAATTTGAGGGATATATAATGAAATCGTCAGTGGCTTTGTGACACTGAATATGATCATCTGCTTCCTCTTGCAGTTAATTACTAGTATTAACCATTCCAAAAGTGGTGACTAAATTGAATCCCAAAGAAACATAACTAAAAGGAAGATAGCAAATACTTCTTTGGAAGAAAAAAACACAAGAACAAAATAAAATATTATAACTGACACAAGACAGAAAACAAATCACAAATGATCATGTAAGTGTTCTTCACTATTTTCCATTCATAAAAATACTTAAGCAGTCTTAATAAATACATAATTACTTTGCGTTAACAACATATTGAATTTGTCTTCTGACAATAGTAGGTTTATATTAGAAATTTTAAAAAGTACTATGACACATGCCTTTAATCCAAAATCTCTGGAAACAGGAGCAGATGAACCTCTTAGTATTAGGCCAGTTTGGTGTACAGAATGAGTTCCAGGACAGCCAGGGATACACAGAGAAAAGTTATCTCAGAGAGAGAGAGAGAGAGAGAGAGAGAGAGAGAGAGAGAGAGACAGAGACAGAGACAGAGACAGAGACAGAGACAGAGACAGAGAGACAGACAGAGAGACAGACAGAGAGAGAGAGAGATTGAGAAGGACAGAAATGGAACAGAGAAGGGAATTGGCACTTTCACAATGATGGGGATATCAACACTCACCAATATAAACACTGTGTGAAGAAAAATATCATGAAGTATTGCATTGCTAAAGTGCTTTGTGATGTTTGTTTTTCTAGACCTGGGTTCCTCCCAGCTGTGTTTGCAGTGGGCAGAAGCAGACAGATGCAGAACTGGGGAAAGTGCTAAGAATAAGAGAGTGAAACTTTCATCCTAACATCTATATCATCCCTCCTTCTGCTGCCCATTAAAGCTCAGGGAACACTGCACAAATGGAAGTAGAATGTGTAAGAAAGGGTCAGAGGATGGGGAGGAGTGTGGTGAATGTGTCTTCAGAATATCACATGGCTTCTTCCCTCCTAAATTCACAGCAGCTCTGGTTACCTACACAAGATCATGGGTGCTCTCCACATCCTCCCCAAGTTGTGAAGATATTGTAAGTGGATAGCTGAAAGAAGCACTCTTGTTCAAGATGTCTGGTTGCTGGCAGAATTCCCGTGAACTAGAGGATGGTATTACATCCGTATACATATGGGTTGTCTTAATTGGTCTTAGTAGGTTATAAGAGAGAACATGAATTTGGAAGGGGCATGTTAGAAGGAGATGTTGGGGTTGGGTGCTGGAAAGTAGATATGATCATTTTTCATTATACACACATGAAATTTTGAATAAGAAAAGGCAAAGTATAATTTAAAAGAGAAAAAATACATTGAGAACAATAGCAGTAAGAAACAAAGCTCTAAAATTGGCAAGGTAGGGATAGCTAGAGGAAGATGGAATTGTGGAAAATATCTGGCTGTAAATCCATATATGTTGATAGACAATTAAGGATATGGATTCCAAATATAAATTCATACATTTCTGGATAACTCATATATTATGAAATTGTAAAGACAATTCACAGGCAAAGAATAATCTTTTCAAGTAATCCTGTGTGGCTCAATAATGCACAATAATAATTTTATTTCCCATTCCTCACATAGAAGTGTAAATTCAAAACGAATCAAAGAATATAAGACTAAAATGATAGGAACGGTAACAGAAAACCCAAGTTAATCTATGTTAACAATAAATTAATTGGGAAAAATAAATACACTTTAACTCACAATTGGTTATTTTTAGATAGAATCTCATTTAGCTTAGACTTACTGTAGACTCACTATAGCTAAGACTGACCTCGAACTTCTGATTCTCTGGGCTTCTTCTGAGTGCCAAGATTATACCTCATAGGGCTTATGTGGCACTGGGGCATAAACCTAAGGTCTCCTTCATATTACTAAAGCAGTCTACAAACTCATCTATACTCGTATTTAAACAAAAATCCTTCCATGGAATAATATAACATCCACAAAAGACAACCAATTGAAAAAGTTTTAGCAAAAATACAGAAGTAGAAACTAGAGAGATCATCTCAATGGTTAAGAGCACTGGCTGCTCTTCCTGAGGGACCACAGTTTGATTCCGAGCAATGACAACCCTGTGTAACTCCTGTTTCAGATGGTCTACTGTTCTACTTAGCTGACCTTTGTGTACTCTGCACTCATATGGTGCATAGACATTCATGCAAGGGAAGGACGCACATAATTTTTAAATTAAACTATAGATGATATTGAGTAAGAAATCTGTATATTTAATCCATAAAGAATTTGCACAATTTAACAATGAAATGCAAATAAACCAGTTGAAAATAGCCAAATAATTAGAACACAGTGATCTGCAAATATGTGCATGAGGCTAAAAAAAATTTAAGATCTGCAAGGATTTTAATAAATTGTGGAACTAAGTGGAAATTTCTAGAAATGGGATATTACTCCATTTAAAAGCTTGTGTCATTCTACGTGGTACAATAACATCTCACATCATGCTATGATGGATGTTATTCATCTTCTGTGCAGGGAATCCACTAAGGTATACCCCATTCTTACTCACTTATGAATACCTGGGTTCTAAGATGGACTATTCCAATGTCTTCATGCTTGGCATTAAGGTTTGAATGAGAAATGCTTGTGGACTCATATAGGTGAACAGATGGTCTCCAATTTATAGTGCCATTTGGGAAGGATATGGAAAGTGGAGTCTTGTTGGGGGACACATATCACTGGTGGCAAAATTTGAAAACATGCAGAATAGCCCCAGAATCTGTTCTATTTGTACTTCCTATATAAGGATAAAATGCAATCAGTTAGCTTCATATTCTGTTTGCCTTGATTTCCTGGAACCATAAGCCAAAATAAATCATTTTTCCTTAAGTTGCTTTTTTCAATAGCAAAGTAATTGATACACTCAAGTTCAAGTAACCCTTATTTTATCTAATAAAGGACTCAATGCTCATCAACAGTGTTGCTGACTGTGCTACAGAATATATCAAAAGGTAGCTTGAGAAAGATAGCCCACCCTGTTCTAGTTCCAATGTTTAACTATACAATGCCTCCAAGGACATTTGCTCCAGATAATCTCTCACCTTCCTTAAGGCATAAACTATTGCCTGACTTCCTCATTCTGTATTTCCCCATTCCATGTATAATTTGTCCTCCGCCCCTTGCCTTGTGAATTATGTCCTCCACCCCTTCCTTGTCTTGTGATTTTTCCCCTTTAAATACCCCTGACTTCAGTTGCGCGGGGTCCCACAGTTCTCTACCCTTTTGTGGTGTATGGCTGTGGACCCCAGAGCTCTGGAATAAAAGAAATCCTCATGTTAAAAAAAACAAAGTTAGTTGTAAAAAATGCTACCTTCAGACAAACCAAAATTGGGGAGTTTTCAGTTCAGCAAGGAAAAGACTCACATGTTGTTGCTGGGAGATAAAGGAAGGAGAATCTTTCTCCCCATGAACCAGTAATGCAGGAAAGTGGACTAATGTGCTGCCAACCCCAACACTGCAGAAGTCATAGTCAGAGTAAACCAAATGTGTGACATTGTGGTAGGAAGTGTGAATTGAAAGTACATTGGTTGGAAAATATCATCCTAAGTGAGGTAACCCAATTACAAAAGAATACACATGGAATGCAATCTCTGATAAGTGGATATTAATTAGCCCAGAAGCCCTGAATATCCAAGGCACAAATTGCATAACAAATGACACCCATGAAGAAGTATGGAGAGGGTCCTGATCCTGGAAAGGATTGATCTAGCATTGGAAGGGAATATAAGGACAGAGAAAAAGGAGGGAGATGATTAGAGAAGAGATGGAGAGAAGGTTTATGGGACATATGGGGAGGGGGGATCTGGGAAAGGGGAAATCATTTGGAATGTAAACAAAGAATATAGAAAATAAAAATATTAAAAAAAATTTAAAAAAATTAAAAAAAAAAGAAAGTGCATTGGTACAGGGGGAAAGTTTCTGAACAGATCACCACTAGTGTATGCTCTAAGATCAAGAATTGACAAATGGGACCTCATAAAATTACAAAGTTTCTGTAACAAAGGACACCATCAAAAGGACAAATCAGCAACCAACAAATTGGGAAAAGATCTTCACCAACCCTATATCAGATAGAGGGCTAATATCCAATATATATAAAGAACTTAAGAAGTTAGACTCCAAAAAACCAAATAACCCTATTAAAAAATGGGGTACAGAGTTAAACAAAGAATTTTCACCTGAAGAACTCTGGATGGCAGAGAAGCATCTTAAAAAATGCTTAATTTCATTAGTCATTAGGGAAATGCAAATCAAAACAACCCTAAGATTTCACCTTACATCAGTCAGAATGGCTAAGATTAAAAATTCAGGAGACAGCAGATGTTGGCAAGGATGTGGAGAAAGAGGAACACTCCTCCACTGCTGGTGGGGTTGCAAATTGGTCCAACCACTCTGGAAATCAGTCTGGCGGTTCCTCCGAAAACTGGGAACCTCACTTCCAGAAGATCCTGCTATACCACTCCTGGGCATATACCCGGAAGGTTCCCCGCACGTAATAAGGATACATGTTCCACTATGTTCATAACAGCCCTATTTATAATTGCTAGAAGCTGGAAAGAACCCAGGTATCCCTCAACAGAAGAGTGGATGCAAAAAATGTGGTATATATACACAATGGAGTACTATTCAGCCATTAGAAACAATGAATTCATGAAATTCTTAGGCAAATGGATGGAGCTAGAGAACATCATACTAAGTGAGGTAACCCAGACTCAAAAAATGAATCATGGTATGCACTCACTAATAAATGGATATTAACCTAGAAAACTGGAATACCCAAAACATAATCTACACATCAAATGAGGTACAAGAAGAATGGAGGAGTGGCCCCTTGTTCTGGAAAAACTCAGTGAAGCAGTATAGGGCAAAACCAGAACAGGAAAGTGGGAAGGGTTGGGTGGGAAAACAGGGGGAGGGAAGGGGGCTGATGGGACTTTCAGAGAGTGGGGGTCTAGAAAAGGGGAAATCATTTGAAGTGTAAATAAAAAATATATCAAATAAAAAAAAAAAGAAAGAAAGTACATTCACTTGCCTCAAAGAAAAGTCTGCTCTGTAGCCCAGACTGCCCAGAACCCATTAAGTAGTCCAGGGTAAGCGCTGGGAGACAGGCATAAGCATCCACATATAGTTAAACCTCAAATTTGAACTAGATCATTTCTTCCAGGTCTGAGAATATGAGAAAAAGACATGGAGTGAAGATGCAAAGTAATAGATACTACAGAGTGTGGGTGAAGGGGCAGTATGCATGTGTGTTTGTCTCTGTGTGTGTCTGGCTGTGAGTGTCTGGCTGTCTGGCTGCTGTCTGAGAGAAAAACAGAAACAGGCAGATACACAGACACACAGACACAGAGACACAAAGAGAGATCATACACAAAAGCTAAAATTGTTTGGAAAGAAAGAAAACAGGATGGGTTTTAGAGACTGAGACATTTAAAATTGGTAAATTTGCAATTTTGGTCAAATGATGGCAACTGAGGTCAGTAAAACCACACTCTTTATTAAATATATTTGTGCATTTGTTTTAACTATATTAATCCTGCCAATCCATGAGCATGGCAGATTTTTCCATTTTCTGAGGTCTTCTTTGATTTCCTTCTTCAGAGACCTGAAGTTCTTGTTGTCTAGATCTTTCACTTGTTTGGTTAGAGTCACACCAAGATACTTTACATTGTTTGTGGCTATTGTGAAGGGTGTCATTTCCCTAACTTCTTTCTCAGCCTGCTTATCCTTTGAGTATAGGAAGGCAACTGATTTACTTGAGTTGATTTTATAACCTGCCACTTTTCTGAAGTTGTTTATCAGCTATAGGAGTTCTCTGGTGGAGTTTTTTTGGTCACTTAAGTATACTATCATGTGGTCTGCAAATAGTGATAATTTTATTCTTCCTTTCCAATTTCTATCCCTTTGACCTTCTTATATTGTCTAATTGCTCTAGCTAAAACTTCAAGTACTATATTGAAAAGATATGGAAAGAGAGGGCAGCCTTGTCTAGTGTCTGATTTTAGTGGGATTGCTTCATGTTTCTGTCCATTTAGTTTGATGTTGGCTACCAGTTTGCTGTATATTACTTTAACTGTGTTTAGGTATGGGCCTTGAATTCCTGTTCTTTCCAAGACTTTTAGCATGAAAGGATGCTGAATTTTGTCAAGTGCTTTTTCAGCATCTAATGAAATTGTCATATGATTTTTTCTGAGTTTGTTTATGTAGTGGATTGCATTGATGGATTTCCTTATATTGACCCATCCCTGCATCCCTGGGATGAAGCCCACTTGATCGTGGTGGATGATCGTTTTGATGTGTTCTTGGATTCGGTTGGCAAGAATTTTATTGAGTATTTTTGCATCGATATTCATGAGGGAAATTGGCCTGAAGTTCTCTTTCTTTGTTGGATCTTTGTGTGGTTTTGGTATCAGTGTAATTGTGGCTTTGTAGAAAGAGCTGGGTAGTGTTCCTTCTGTTTCTATTTTGTGGAATAGTTTGAAGAGTATTGGTGTTAGGTCTTCTTTGAGGGTCTGATAGAATTCTGCACTGAAGCCATCTGGTCCCGTGCTTTTTTTGGTTGGGAGGCTTTCTATGACCCCTTTTATTTCTTTAGGGGTTATAGGACTGTTTCGATGATCTATTTGATCCTGATTTAATTTTGGTGTTTGGTATCTGTCTAGGAAATTGTCCATTTCCTCCAGATTCTCCAGTTGTGTTGAGTATAGGCTTTGTTAGTAAAATCTGATGATTTTTTGAATTTCCTCAGTTTCTGTTGTTATATCTCTCTTTTCATTTCTAATTTTGTTAATCTGGATACTGTCTTTCTGCCCTTTGGTTAGTCTGGCTAATGTGGTCATATTTTCTTAACTATATAGTGGTAAAACACAAACTTAAATTATTAGATACCTACACGTGGATCTACATCTATCATCTATCTCTCTGTCTGTCTGTCTGTCTTTCTGTCTATCTGTCTATCTACCTTTCAATTGTCATCTATTTATCCTCTAAGCAGCTGTTATGGATCCACATAACCTATGTATGCATGTGTGTATTTGTGTGTGTGTGTGTGTGTGTATTCATATATGTAAACATATTTAATTTAAGAACCTTTTCTAATTTGGTTTTAAATAATGTGGCAATTTATTGGATTTTGGTAAAAAACAAACAAAGCAAAACATAATAAAGATTAATTTCCTTGGCTGCTGGAGAGGTGGCTCAGTACTAAAAGTACTGTTTCCTTTTCCTTATAACCTATTTTCAATTTCCAGTAACCTCATGGTAGTTAACAACCTTCCACTATTATAATTTCAGGGATTCTGGCATGTTCAGGTAATGCATGAACACACTGCAGAGACATTCATGTGGGTAAAACACCCACACTCATGAAATAAAAGCTAAGCTGTAAAAAATTAATTCTTTATCCTATAAATTCCTCAAAGTAGGGATTTGCTACAGTAACTTCTGTATTCTTGAAAGACAAGAGTTCATTCATGTACTTGTGCATTATATAAATATATATATATATATATTTGCATTTTATAAATTGTATTTTTGTATTTTATAAATTATTAAAAATAATTTTGAAAGAGATATTTGGGTATATAAGAGGTAGCACTGGATCAGGAGTCAAAACATTTTTCTCTTACTCTTGAGACTACTCTAGATGTCTCTTTTTCCTTTTCTTTCTTTCTTTCTTTCTTTTTTTTTGTTATAAGATGATTTTTCATTGGTGGGATTGTCCCTTCCTCTCAGCAGAACTATTTGTATAAACTATGCTAATCCCTTTCTGCTGCTTTTCAATAACTTCCTGTTTAATTTGAACAGGGTATTTCCCCACTTGTTAAGCAGCATGATGAAATTAGGCTAAAGCCCTTGAGTAATTTCACTACAAATCTTGACTCTTAGTTTGGAAACTGCTTCGTGTTCTACCTGTCCTGGGAACCCTCAGTGGCCTCACTGTGGGCCCAGCAGCACTATCATGTGCCTACCTTCCTCACACATTAAAGGTCTACATTGAGTGTCCACTTGACTGTAGACATCCTCTCATGATGGCTCTCAACTCCCTCAGGCAAAGCTCCTGCCTGTTGAGGAAAGAACTCAGCATCCTTAACCCCTCTCTATAAGTGTTGCTCTGTAAATTAATCATTGTAATGACATGCTTCCAATCTGTAGTCAGTACTTGGTTTCACATCTCCATATTTTTGTAGATGTCTTCCTTTTCTGTTCAGCCCAAAACCTGGCTTTCCCTGGTAACTGCTTTATAGTCCTCCCCCAACTTTTGTTTTTTTTTTTTTAAATTCATCATTCCATTCATTTACATCTCAAATGATATCCCCTCCACAACCCCCCCCCCCCATCCCACATCCACCCTCTTCTCCCTTCCCTTTGTCTGTATGAGAATGTTCACCTTCTCACCCACCCTCTCCTGCTCCAGCATCCCCCTACTCTGGGGCATCAAACTTCCACAGGACCAAGGTCCTCCCCTCCCATTGCTGTCAGACAAGGCCATCCTCCACTACATGTGTATCTGGAGACCTGGATTCCTCCCTGTTCACTCCTTGGTTGATGGTCTAGTCTGGGAGCACTGGGTGATCAAGCCAGCTGATTCTGTTCTTCCTATGGGTTTGCAATCCCCTTTTGCTCCTCCAGTCCTTCTGCTGGCTGCCTGCAGGGTTCCTGAGCTCAGTCTGATGATTAGCTGCAAGCATCTCATCTGCATTGGTCCTTTGCTGGCCGGACCTCCCACGGAGTAGCTACACCTGGATCCTGTTAGCAAATGCCTATTGACCACAGACAGAAGCAGCATAGGGTTTGGATGTCTCTTTTTCTAAGTGTCAATTTCTTGGTAAACAGCAGTGGAATCTGAGAAAGCTTTGTGACAGTGTGATGGACTGCTATTATCAATCTATGCCTGACAAAACCCAGAACCTCCTTGAATTCATATGTCTCCCAAGTAGATTCAATATTAATTTACTGTGCTTCCACTGTGCTAGCAAAATGCCTGTATTCTATTGTGCATGTACTAGGAGACTTAGGACTCCACCTTCCCCCACACCCA
The DNA here is from genome assembly GCF_947179515.1 of Apodemus sylvaticus. Lineage (NCBI taxonomy): Eukaryota > Metazoa > Chordata > Mammalia > Rodentia > Muridae > Apodemus > Apodemus sylvaticus. Next base: position 30,187,157 of record NC_067483.1, read on the forward strand.
CCCTACCAGGATTATGCATCACAAAACTGCAGAAGCTGAACATTACCAAAGGCTAAAAGGGAGGGAGAGGTTCTATCACCAGCTTCAGGCTCCTCAATTGTCTCCTGAAAATGCATTTTGTTTGCTTAAATCACCATAAATGAATATAAAATTGGATGTGTGACTGCATACTAAAATTTAGCTTTTAGATTTATTTTACTAAAATCATTATTTTTATTTATTTCTGAAACAGGATCTCATTCTGTATCTCCAGTTGACCTTGAACTCATTTTAATCTTCCTGTCTCAGGGTCTTGAGTCCTAGTTTACAGGTACAAGTGATCATGTTCATATATAATCATTACCTTAGTAGAGGGATCACAAGTGTATATTTTATGTATAAGTACTTACAGGGCACAATGTCATGTTTTGTTATACCTGGACATTGAACAATGATTAAATTAAAAAATTTAAAATAATTTTTACTAACCTTATCTGATAGTTTTGATGGTAAGACATTTGAAATATATTCTCCGTGATTCCAAAATTCACATTATCATTAACTGTGGCCACCCAAGTGTGCAATAGAACTAAAAACTTGCTTTCCTGTCTAAAACTTTCTCTGGTGAACACTCTTTAAAAGTTTTAATTAGCTCTCCATGACTGGGAGTTAGCCATATGTGAAATTATTCAGAAGTGAAATGGAAGTCTGAACCAGCCATCAGATGGTCTGAGGTGTTTATAACTCTAACATCAAACTGCTCCAAATAGACTGACTGGCTGTGGCCACATAGCAGAATGCAGGCCTCCAGTGGCAGATTCTGCCTCATGTTATCTTCCAGCTCTTACCTGGTACACACCTTCAGCCTCAAATGGACCAAAGGAAGACCAACATAACAGCAAGTGCTGAAGTGTGGGTGAGCATTACTGCAGGTCTCCAGAAGGACATTGCAAAGACATAGATCTATGTTTCAGTTACATGTTCAGGCACATCGTTTTTAATAAAGGAAAATGACATTCATTCCAAAATTTTATTTTGATCAGAAGAAGCTGTTTTCTTTTTAAATATATTTATTTTTATACTTTGTGTGTGTGTGTGTGTGTGTGAGAGAGAGAGAGAGAGAGAGAGAGAGAGAGAGAGAGAGAAGAGAGAGAGAGAGAGAGAGAGAGAGAGAGAGAGAGAGAGAGAGAGAGAGAGAGAGAGAGAGAGAGAGAGAGAGAGAGAGAGAGAAGAGAGAGAGAGAGAGAGAGACCTGGGTGACTGTGTGAGAGTATCTGTGTGGAGGTCAGAAGACAACCTTTTGGAGTCAGCACTCCCTTCCAATTTTACACAGGTCCTCAGGATAGAACTTAGGCTTTCAGGCTTGCATGATATCCTTTGTACGAGCCAACTCAACCTCCCAGTCTTTGAGAATGATCCAGGTTTGTCCCTATGACTGACACCTTAGCATAATTTAGCCTCTAAATTATTCTTATAATCACGGGTGCACGTTTTGGAGATATTTTAACCCCAGTCTGTAACCCAGTCCTTGAAACACATGGTGGCTACTGACGTATCTTCTCACATTTTGGAATTAAAATTTAAAATTACTATGTGCCCTAGAAGATGTGTAAAAAGACGAACAGAATGTCCACTATCAATTTTTCTGCTTTTATGATTGTAATTCTGAATACTGTACCATGATTAATTTTGTTTTCACGCTGGCACAGCAAGGATAGCCATAAAGAAAATCATAACCACTATCAAAGCTTACAAGCCACATGTCAGTGTAGACTGATGCTGTTTGTATACACCACAAAGACACACCCTCACAGCATTTAGTCCATGTTAATATTTTTGTAATAGTTAATAGACAGTTGGACCAAATTGTCTAGCTACAGTCTTCCTTGGAATACACTCTCTTCTATCATAGAAATTTATTTCTGATTCAGACTAATTTTAGAGTGTTCATTTAAACATGCATTTTGATTTATTTTTATTGTATTAATTATGTGTATGTGCATGTGAGTATTTACACCTAAGCACTGGTGTTAACAGAGGCCAGGAGCATTGGATACTCTGCAGTTGGAGTTGTAGAGGGTTTTAAACTACTGGATAACAGTGCTGGGAACTAAACTGAGTCCTCAGGAAGGAAAGCAAATGCTATAAACCACTGAACCTTCTCTCTGGCTCCATTAACATATATTTTGAAAGGTTAAAATGTACACCTTCTTTTATCTTGGTTATTAATGTCCATACTAGCACCTAAGACTTCTTTATGAAAATATTTCTTAATACTTAGCTACATGAAACTTGGACATATATTCTCAAGCCCCATGTTCTTAATTTCAGAAAGTGAATTGGCAGAATACTATGCAACTGTTATTCAAGATCATTGCCAATCCTCACTATTGACAAGAGGATCGTAGCCAGCACATAGAAGATGCTTGCAATGTGGCCCTGAATGCTCTTTTGACTGAATTGGTCCTGGATCTAGAAATAATATTTCAAATGCTTAGACTTGTTAGAATTAGCTTTGGAGCTAAATCAATTCTTTTCCATTCTCACATTTAAAGAGTGGTAAGGGTTTTAGAGTCCCCAACCTTAGACATTCACTTACCTTACTCAAATCACAAAGAATACAGTAGAACATCATTTTCATGAAAAAAAAAGTTTCATGAAAATCATATTTTTAATAGCTACGTCAATATTATTCTTAGTTAATAGTCTTTAATCCATGATTACACAACTTAAAATAACCATCTACCACATTTAAAATATGCTTGAAATGAATAAAAAGATGGCATCAAATGATCTTAAGAAAGGAGCTAAAGACATGACGGTGGTGGTGACATGTGCTTGCTTTTCTTGTGGAGGACCTAAGTTTGATTCCTAGCAGCCCCATCAGGCAGTGCGCAATCACTCATCACTATAGGTCAGGGATCCAATACCCTCTGCTGACCTCCACAGGCAATGAACACTCATGACATGGACAAAAACACATGAATAAAAATAAAATAAATCTTCTAACAAATATGAAAATTGACATTTTTGTCAGACCATGTTTTCAAAGAATTAGAGTATTGTGCTATACACTTGACAATTTCTATCAATAAGTTTCTCAATTGATTTTCTATGAATTTGTCAAAAGACTTTTAGTTATAATTATTGTCATGATTGATAATGGCTATAAGTAAAATACCTCTCATTATGCAAAAGAACTACCTCTTAATTCTGATAAATTATTTTTTATGCCATGACTTAGGAGAGTTGCTAAATCAAAATATTAAACTAATATGAGTTTTGAAACCCAATTGTCCTTAATAATACTATCTTAGAGTGGTAAGGAAATAGATTGCTTTTGAAATCATATCCTTAGGATTTACATTTTTTTTATCTCAAATTTTGGCTAACAGGTTGCAGCTGAACACTATCTTCTCTTCTACTAACTTTTACTCTGAGACTTGTAACCTGCATAATTGCACTGTGTCATACATGTATTTAGGGAGCCCATGAATCATTCAAAAATAGTAAGTAGAAAATGTGTTAAATATGGCTCTGATAAAAGTTATAGGTAACAGAGAAAAGACTACAAACAGATATCACAGGAGTTTTAACAATATAAATATGTGAGGCTAGATAAATTGCATTAATTAGCACATGGAGGCTAATTTAATGAGATGAGATGGAAACTTATGCTTTAACCACACATGAATTAGAATGGTGGATGATGGGATGGAATGAATTATTTTTCTTGCTATGTCAAGGAAACTGTAAAAAAAAAAAAAGCAAGGAAGAAATTCTAAAGGAAACAAAAACAACTTCTGACGAAAATAAATATAGCATTTCTCTGAACTAGGCCATGACTGGAAGGAATCAGTCACAGACAAGGGCATTCCCACACTGGGGCTCTAAACCTAATCTGAATGATTTGACTGGATGACAACAGTTTTTTTTACAAAAGCTACCTACAAGGAAAGGAAACAATGAAAATGCATATGATCTTTGCTCCTAAAGGAATGCTGCAGAAAACCAACCACATTGATTTCAGTTTGGACTTCATGATCATACCCTTCCTATGCCCAAGCCCCTCTTCCTTCTTCCTGTCTTATCGTTCTATGAGGGCTTCTTTTCCACTATGAAGGGATCTCTCAGTGGTTCTTGTCCTGCTCTCATGTCCCTGAGGACCACACAGTGGTTCTTCACATAGGAAGGGGATACTAGAGGCTGCCCCTGTGATGCTTTCCACAGTCCTTTATGAGAGTTGATATTATCCCCTCAAAGGAGGTTCATTCCCTTAAAGAGTCTTATGTAATTACATGATGGCACTCAGTCTTACCTAATTTTTTCTCTCTTAAGTACTATGAAGTATGACATCCACAACAATTATTTCTAGATAAGTATGGGTTGGTTTACTACCATTAAAACAAAAATGTCATTATTTTCTCTTAATTAATAAAACAATTTTTATTATATTTTATTATTTTTCTGGATATATTTTTGTGTGCAGGACAGAGAACAACCTGAAGGAATTAGTACTCTCCTTCAACCTGTGAGGTCCAGAGATGAAACTCAGGTCATTATGCTCTAGGCAGGTGGTCAAGTCACCCAATTATTTACACACACACACAAACACACACACACACACACACACATACACACACACACACTTACACATACTCACACAACTTAATAATAATTGGTTACTTAGTGGCTTCTTTCCATTGTTGCTCTCTCTCTCTCTCTCTCTCTCTATATATATATATATATATATATATATATTGTATAGGTGTTATCTTTGTGCTCATCCATGTCCATGAAATGAATCAAGTACATATCTAGTACACATTAAGGACAGAAAAGAGCATCAGATCCCCTGGAACTGGAGTTATGGACAGTTATGTGTCATGATATAGATGATGGAAATCAAAGCCAGTTCCTCTGGAAGAGCAACCAGTTCTCTTAACCACTGAGTTTCCTTCTTTATATTGCTCAGTACTACCCACAATGCAGTGGCTCTTTCACATAAGCCACCAATAAGTAAAATGTCACACAGATAAGCCTATATGCCAAGCTGGCAGTCAATCTTTCTCTTGAGGTTCCCTCTTCCCCAGTGACTTGAAGATGTGTCAAATTGATTAAACCAACGCAGACACCAGTAATTATAAATATATTCATAACAAGCAATGAGATTTAAGAATAAATAAATGCAGAAAAAAACATTCACTGCAGGATTCCAGCAAAGCTTTAAGAGCCAATCCTGGAAACTGTATATTCAAATACAGACAGACATTACCCATAGTACAAAGACAAAATTGTGCAAAACCACATAAGATTCAACGTAGAAATATAGACCAATTACCCAGATAAATGTAGGTAAATTTTTCTCAATAAAGGACTTGCAAAAGAACTTACAAATGCATTACAAAAATCATACATTTCCTGCTTAGGTCAACTTTCACATACTAGAGATATCAGAAGGAAAAGCCAATGGACTGTGGAAGACTGTCGCGATTGCTAACTGATAGGTGGGCTGTCCCAGCTCACTCTAGGCAGCACCATTCCATAGGCTGGTAGTCATATAGTATATATGTGAAAGCTAGCTGAACATAAGTCTGACGTCTAGTCAAAAGCACTCACTGTTGTTCCTGCTTCATTTCTTTGGCTGTGAATCCCTTGGTCAATGTCCTATGGGGTAGCAAACAGGTTTGCTTTCAGTTCTTGGTTGAGAGTTCTTTCCTTAACTTCCATCATTAATGGACTGTGACCATGAATTTTACCGAGAATAAGTCCCTTCCTTCTTTTAAGTTTATTTATTTATTTTTTTGTGTGTATGTTTTTCACAACAACAGACAGAATACCAGAATAATACACCATGACCAAGTAACTTTCATTCTAGGGTTTTAAGATTAGGTCAGCATACACTAATGCATAACTGAAATATGTCACATAAGAAACAGAATCACAGGATTACCTTATGTAGATAAAGCTTTGACAAAGTTCAACACCATTTCATGATACCATCCCTGAAGAAATTAGAAATAAAAGGGATGTCCTTCAATATAGACATGCTGTATAGATCACTATCCTCAAACCTATGCTAAATGGGGAAGCTGAAAGTATTTCCTCTACAACCACAAAGAAAACAAAGCTATCTACTTTCTGCAGCCTCGCTCGATGTGATGCTCAAAGGTCGGCTATAACAGAAACAGCATAGAATTAAGGTGGAACTAATAAGAATGAAAGAAGTAAAAGCATCCTATTTGCAAGCAACAAAATCCTATGCTTAAAAGGCCCTAATGACTAAGCCAGAAAATGCTTAGATCTGTGAACACTTTAACATGGGAGATTGCTTATGAGCCATGGAATACATCATGCAGTTAATTAGACATTACTTACAAAAGTTGAATTGTCCAATAACAATGTGGTAGCATTGGTTTCTGTATTCAGTTTCATGACGTGTCCATTGTGAGTTTTATATACCACGTCTGTATCTGCAACAACAAAGACATTCACAATGGAAAAGTGCACCAACAGAGTTTCACATCTATAAGGGAGAAAACATGCATTATAAGGACACATGGTTGTCAGCCTTCAATAACCAAAGCAGATTTCTGTACTTGGCTGACATTAATCTTCTGGAAATATTAGGAAAACTGTCTAAGACATGCTTCATTGAGCATTGAACATAGGGTTAGTGAGAGGGCTCCTCATTTTCATGGCTTAGAAAGTGGAAATTAATTAAAATATAGGCAATGTGCTACCCATTTTGAAATTAAAAAGAGAGAGAGAGAGATAGAGACAGAAGAGAGACAGAAAGAACACCCTACAGCTTCCAAGGAAACCATTCTTCTTTTTATCTACAAGCCAATGTTTGAATTACAAGAGCAGCCAGTTTACTGTAACTTCACAAGGGTATGTTATCCCATAGAGAAGGTCCTTCCTCCAGCCTTGCATCCCTTTCTAGCCCTGTGTCAACTGTAAGTTTTTTGGGGGTCAGAGATTCCTTTCTCTGTTACTTTACTAGTTTTGAATCAAAAAATCACCAAAATCACCAAAGCTGTTATCATACCAACCAATCCATCTCGACAAATTTGGAAGATAGTCTTTTTTTGAAATAACCTTTTGTGCTTCAAAATAGCTATTTTTACATATGTGTTGGTTAGTCTTTATAAAGTTGATACAAAACTAACTATAGCCAAGAAGAGGTGATTTCTGTTATAGAATTGCTTCCCTCAGCTACATTCTGGTACCTTACCCCTTCTACCTCAACAATCAATCAAGAGAAAACTGTACAGGTTTTCTTAACTTCTGCCATCAGCTGCCAATAAACTGGGTCTTGGCGTTCATTTGCCAATCAATATCATAGGCAGCGCAAATGATATATTCACATTAAGACTAAACATCTGGAGTATTTCCTATTTAGTCTCTTCTCAGCTTCCTTTCTCAACATGTAAAAAGCAAGACAAGCTACCTATGTTTCTTGCTTGGTTGTAATTATTGATCCAAGCTCCAGTTTTTCTGGTCTCAGTGACTATGGACTTGACGAAATAAATTTAGCCCCATCTCAGTAAATATTTTTCTGCCTGAGAGACCTACACTGGACTCCTTTATTTTCATGAGCAAATCACCATAGATTATTAGTAAGAACTAAGTATCATTCATTCAGTAAGTATATCTCCACAGACTTTTACTGGACGGTTAGCTATTGTTATACCCTTGCATGCACACATTTTGTATCAGAGATAAATGCATCCCTACATCCTGGGAGTGGTTCATCTCTCAGAAAGCCATAACACAGTATAATGTTGAACATGATTATATCAAAGTTTCCACAGACAAAGCAGATCTGAAAGAGTACTTCTTATGAACAGTCCTAAGCCAATTGATGATAGAATGAAAGACTGTAATTCATGCAACATGAACTCCCACAGACAAAGAAAAGTCTAAAGTATATGTTATTTTAGTATTATTAGGGATAGAGGTAGGAATATTAATAATTATTTCTCTTAGAATCAAAGTAGAAAAAAATTAAGCTTGAGAAGATAAGGACTACACTTAGCATTGATTATTTTAAAGTCAATTTTGTTGGATAATTGGATTTGAGAATTGTGAATACCGTAAGCTCATGCCATGCCACAAAATTTTTCCTCCTGGTCTTTATATTTCATAGGAGGAAAAACTTTCACTTTTCAATCCACGTGTAACTCTTTAGCCCAATATAGAACAAAGATCTCAGGAAATACAAAACCCTTTAATATCAGTCTACATTCATTGTTTTTCAAGCTAGTCTTTCTAATCTAGTTTCCTGGTTTTTACATTCATGCTGACTTACTGCCTGACTTAAAATCACTACGGGACTCACCTGCTCCTTTCAGAATTTCTTTTGCTAGATTAATAAGTAGCACTATAGCAAAGTGATTCTAATGTGCCTTATAACTTATTCGATATTGGGCAACGAACTATGGGTGAGTCATCCAGGAGTGAAGTACTTTAACAGGGGAAGATTAAACTAGGTGTGCTTCAAGCATCCTTAAAACACAACTTTATACATGTCGCTACAGTGCCCTGATTAAATAATATTTCCTTCTTTTCAGCTCCCTGAATTCTAAGAGTCAATTATCTGAAACACATATTTAACTCAATCAGTTCTCAAGAGGAAAATATTTGATGGGAGAGCCTCACTGTCTATCTCCCCAATTCTCAGGGCTTACATTTTTCAGTCTCCAACACTGATAAACAAATATGGCTGTCATAGAGAGACCCAACACTTCCTTCCTTCCTTCCTTCCTTCCTTCCTTCCTTCCTTCCTTCCTTCCTTCCTTCCTTCCTTCCTTTTCTGCTCCCTCCCTCTTTCTTTCTTTCTTTCTTTCTTTCTTTCTTTCTTTCTTTCCTTTCCTTTCTTTCTTCCTTCCTTCTTTCTTTCCCTCCATTCCTTTCTTCTTTCTTTGTTTTTTCTTTCCTTCCTTCCTTCTTTCTTTTGTTTCTTTTTCATTCTATAACATGAGTAACAACAACAACAACAACAACAACATTAACAGCAACAACAATAAAAACAAATTCCAACATAACAGAAGCTATATAGATGACTATCATTTAAAAGTACTCCCTTCTATTTGACAGGACTCAAGTTCAATTCCCACAATCACATTATACTCACAATTACCTATAACTTTAACTCTAAAGGATCTGGTTTCCTTGGGCACTGCATATGAATAGTGCACAAACATATATCTAAGTAAAATACCCAAAGATATAAAAATATAATATTTTTAAAAGAGAAATATATACCAGTATAGTGAGTCTTAGATTGTTCAGGTAAATGGAACCCAGTAATTTTATCTCTTCAACCTAATGCTAAGAGCAGACATTTCACATAATTTTGATCTTGATGTGCTATAAACATTATGATCCCAGCCAAGCAGGCATAGGAAATGATGTAGTTGTAAAACTACATGAGACGTACCTCAAAAAATTCAAATTTTCACACTGAAACAACTGCCCTGGTTATATAAACTCCAGTCCCCCAAAACACTTATATCACCCCTGTAATGATTTATACTTGTCAAGTTGACAGGATCTAGAATCACCTTAGATATAAAGCTCGGTGAGGGATTTTCTATGTTAGGTTAATTGGAATTATGAAAACCCACATTCTGTGGGTTTAAGATTGAAAAAACACTTAAATATTAGTTGAGCATGGGAACACCTATCTTCCTTCATTCTGAGCAGGTGTCTGGAAGAGCTTTGGTTCCTACTACTACACCTTCTCCTCCATGAGATGAAACAGACCCTCTGTTCTGTAAGGTGCTCTTTTCAGGTATTCTGATACACCAATGAGAAAAGTAACCAATACACAAAGCTGGCATGAGGAGCAGGAATACTGCTGTAATAAAGTGATGATATCACCTGCGGGCCTTTAAAGACGGTTTACAGGAAGAAGGTGCCAAAGATTGAATGTTGATCTAGGCTACAAGCCATTTCTCTACAATATGAGCAATGGGTCTGTTTAAATTCTTCCCATTATCTGAGAGTCTGAATTTCAAAGCTGTGCACTATTTGTTTGGCAGATAAAAGATTAAGACATCACAGTCAGGCTGTGTTAGGCTACAGCTCACTGCTTTTACTCAAATCTGAAATGGGATAGAACAAAGAGAATTTTTTTTAAAAAAGTAGATTTTGACTAGACAAGAATTCTGGGAAAATTCAAATTTGTAGACAAAAGAAGTAGTATCCTTAGAGCAAGATCCTATCAGTTAAAAGCTCTAACTTAGATGAAAGCAGAGGCATTTGAAAGAAACTGAAATGTCTTCTGCTCCAAAATGTCTACCTAGGCAGACAGAAATCAATTTGGTCTAATGAGTTCTAGGCTATATGTCACCATGCCAATAGAATATGGCATCCCCTTCAATGCCTTATAGACATTGGATCATGGAGGGATGCACAGAACTTCTAGAAGTCTGCTGAGTCCAGTCATGGATTGCAAGTTGAGATTCTCTGAAATGAGGCACTGGTGGGCAGGGCACCATATGAAGTTACAAAGAAAAGGCCTAATTAGAAATGTAAACACCAGGATGTCTGCAGTACCATGATAATGGAAGAAAGTTGGGAGCTTGCACCAAAGTGATACTGTGAATGACGATGTCAGAAGAGCTTAAGTCCTTTGATGCTCAGAGGATTCTATCAGGAGTCTGTAGATTTGGAGTTTCCATTGTTGGTTATTGCCGTTGTCTCATTGTTCTTGTTCTGTCCTCATTATACCCTTTTGGATTACGTGTATTTGTTCTGTGCTGTTGCATACTGAACTTCTGTAACTCTTGATTTTATAGCTCTGGGTTAAGAGATTACCTTAAATCTCAGAAAAGATTTCTACTTTGAAGTTTATACAGTGTTGGGCTATTAAAGTTGATGGTAATTTTAATTATGAAATTTGAAATGTGGTAATTTTGCATTATGGAATTGGTTATGCACCTATGAAGACAAAATATTGAATATAATAGCTTAAGAATGACATGTGTCAATGTCAAATAGACAGGGAGGGATGTAACTGTGATGACTTGAATTCTAAACTTGAATGAATCTAGAATAACCTTGAAGTCAAATCTCTGACCACATCCATTAGGGCTACTCTAGATTAGGGAAACTCATGGGCTGTACCAAATTAAAAAAAGAGAGAGAGAGACTAATGTGAACATTCATCTCTCTGTGTTTCTTGACTGTGGATGCAAAAAGACCAGTTGACTCTAATCCCTGCCATCATCTCTTCCTCTAAGCGAGATGGAGTACCCTTTATCTGTGAACCTAAATAAACCACTTTCTTCCTTAAGTTGCTTTTCCGCAGATATTTTATCACAGCAAGGTAGAAAATAACTAATCTAGACTGTCCATCACCTGCTTCCAGATGCTTTCAATTTTTAAAATGTTCTCACAGACAGTATCAGGTAATAAATCAAAATCCATTAATGTGTTACCTTGGTGGTTTTATGGAAAGCTGACAGCTGAAAAAAAATACAAACTTTATGTGTATTAGTAAAAAGTCACCTCATTAGTTGATGCTTGTTTTATCAGTGACTAAAAAAATATACAAGCATGCATTTAGTTTGGGCAAGAGAACTTGCTTACTTAATGTTGAATTATAATATTAAATCTATGTATAAACAATTCTTTTAAAACTGAAAAAAAAGTTATAAGAGCATAAAAGGAAATTGCGAGGTTTACGGAGGCATTGAATTCAAATATGATCTTAAGTTAAAATAATATATTTTTATATCTATAAGCATGCTTTCTGTATAATTATATTGTTAAACAAAACACAGAACCAATATACTGGGAAATCAGAACTAAAAATTATAGAATGTCATAATAGACTGTTTTCACAGAAAAAGTCAAACTATTTCACAAATGACTTATTAAATATTGAGTTAAGATTTCATTCCTTAATTATGCACCTCAAGGATCAATCAAGAATCCAGAGCCATTCATGATTGGAACACAGCAGGGAGCCCATCCAACTAGTGAAAAACACTCCTAATAGCAGTGTGACATTTTCTTACTACTTCAGAAGCCCCCCACTCTCCAAGCCACAAGAAACAGCTTCATTGTTTCATCTGTTACAAATTTTGTTAAAACCACAATCCTCTTTTCCTGCAAATTTTTTAGAAAAGGAAATCCTGTATGTTTGTTTGAATACTATGTATATATATATATATGTATGTATATATATATAGTTTTCCCTTCTGTTAAATCAATGCTTTCTACTCTGGTTCTTAAATATAGTTGATTTCCACTGTTTGACCAACTAGTTTTACTTTCTTAATGAATATAATTCCCTTAAGTGGAAAGTATAGTAAGTCCATTATTCTAGGTCTCCTGTATCTCAAACTTTTTCAGTTACTCAATTTTAGCCTACACAAACTTCTTTATGTAATAGACTTATATGTCACTGTGTCCATTGCCCAAAATAGTTTTCAGATCTGCTGACGTTTCCATTTTCTCTTTCTCCTTAAACAGGAAACTGCTAGCATCACTGTGGAGTTACAATTACTAGTTCCATCCTGTGCTTCTCCGTTTTCAGTTGCCCCTAACTCAACTACCCAGAGTGAGACAAAGCTGACCAGAAGGATTGAAGGCACTTGTCCCTTGCCTTTGAACCTCAGCCTTGCTCAAGGATTCGAGCAGGTGCCATCCTCCCAGAAGATAACTTCAAAGCTCATCTATTGCCTTCTGTTATTTTCCTGTCCAGTCTTCTCTGAGTGATCATTTTACCGACAGCATGCTGATTAATTCTTGACGATATTTACAAATAACTGTACAATAAACTCAGTAGATCTGAAAGCTATTGCTTTGAACCTGTGGCTACTTAAGCTACATCCATGTCCTCAAATTTCATTAGCATATGTTATGATCAGAATGGGAAATTTACTGTACAGACTGGTGTGCTTGGACACTTTGGCTCCAGTTAGTAGCACTGTTTGAGAAGGTTGTGCAATCTCTAGGACATGAGGTCTTGCTAGAGGAGATAAGTCATTGGAAATTGGCCTTTATGATTTTTTTTCAAGTTTTTTTATTCGATATATTCTTTATTTACATTTCAAATGATTTCCCCTTTTCTGGCTCCCCACTCCCTGAAAGTCCCATAAGCCCTCTTCCCTCCCCCTGCTTCCCCCCATATACCCCTTCCCACTTCCCTGTTCTGGTATTTCCCTATACTGCTGCACTGAGTCTTTCCAGAACCAGGGGTCACTCGATTTTAGGGGCCCAGCTCCATTTCCTCTTCCTTGGCTGCTTCCTGATGGTAGATTCAATTTAACCAAAAATCTTTCTACTCTTGCCATGGTTAACTTCCATAATGAACTTTATCCTGTGGCATTTAAGCTAAATAAAAGAGTAAAATGCATTGAAAGGGATTACATGATCAAATATTAAATATCTGGCAGCATAAACTCTCCCACCTTAAATTGCTTTGTCAGATGATTGTCATATACAGCTGCAGGAAAAATAATATAGGATATCTACCTTTATGGTGCTTCCGACTACTCTGTCTCTTTGGCTCCTGTATTAATACCTTTCTTTATAATACCTAAATGGTTATCAATAAGACAATTTCTTAGTCTCCAGTAATTCCCATTGCATAGGTTATCCCATTCTACATAACTGCGTTGGCTGTCCGTCATGAACCAAAATCTTATTCTCCCTAAAACTGGAGTGTAACATTCAAAATACATTGTTTATTATTAACCAATAGCAGACAAGATGGTACACATCACCTGTTTTTCGCAGTGACCCACATCATCCTGATTTACCTTCCCATCCTGATTTACATATGTGTACCCAGTCATGCTCCAGGTCCTCTGTGAGCTTTACATTTGTTCTAAAGCATCTTATGTTCCAGCTCTTTAGAAGTCCTCACTTAGTAACTCTATCATATGACCTCTTATATCAGATATTTAATATTTGATCATGTAATACCTTCCAACATATTTTATTGTTTTATTTAGCTTAAATCCTTTTTTAAAAATTTTCAACAACTTCATATATTTAAGAAGAAGCCATTTTAAGATTATTTTGAACAGATACAGTTTACCTTAAAGAGATTCACATAGTCACAAAAAGGAGCAAAGGCATAGACAACTTTCCACTTTAGGCCAGGGATAGTCTAAAGATGCTTTAGGGTCTGTAATTTTGTGATGCCTTCAGCCAGTTCTGGGAAGTAACTCTTATTGAGGATCCACTTGGCTCTGAACCAACAATCACAGCCTCATGCTTGCTTTTATGACCTGTTTTCAAAGCAGTGGAGACTGCATTCTGAGGCCAGGATATTGGAGAAGGAACAGATGCTTCAGTCAGAGATCTTGCCTAACACAATTCTCAGGTTCAGTCTATGTAGACTGGTCTGCTAGTAGGGGGTCCTGGGGCTTTGCTCAGTACTTGGTTACAAATGTAAGAGTTGAACTAAACTATTTCTTCCTTTTCCAACCAAAAGGCATCTCTCTCTAAGCTTGACTGCTTGGGGTTGGAGAATTAATGATGTAGCCAATACTTTTCTTGTTTTCTTCAACATCTTGTTTCTTTTTGTTATATTGAGAGTGGGTGTTTTGACCTCTTGTTTTAATGTTTTATCACAATTGAGTGTACATTAGCAGCTTCAACTTGGTGCTTCTGTGGGGAAACAACAGAGAAGCCCATCAACCATCTTATTCCTGCTTTCTGAGAACTATTTATTTTTCCATTGTAGTTCCAGGGTAGAAAAAAAATTTCAAGTCTAATTAGATCTTTGAAATCATGTAGAGTTAGCATACTGTAGATCCTGAATCAAGCTATCTTGTACTATCTTTAGTCTCCTTAATATCCACTCACTGTTTATTGCTATGTCTAAATTAACAGTCTTCCACTATCAAGAAAAGATTAAAAAAACCCAGCAATAACAAAATAGCTTTGGAATGTGTAAATTTAAGCACACCACAAACATAAGAGATAAGGATATCATCAGACACCACCTTTATCGCCTACAGTAAAATTTCCTATTTAGTTATAAACCTCTGTCTCAATAAACTTGAACTGTTAAGTAGACAGAACTTAGAGATACCTGAGAAAAGAATTTTAACTGATTGACTGTCTAGATCAGACTGGCTTGTAAAAATGTCTGGGGGAGGCTGTCTTCATTGTTATTTGAGGTAGTATAGCCAATCCTATTATGGATGGCACTATCAATTAATTTTCAAGAAATTCCTCACAAACATATTCATTGAGCAACCTTCAACTCCTAAATTAAAGCTTCTCCTCTCAGATGACCCAAGGCTGATGAAGAGAGCACCAGACACCCCAAGGAGTATACTTGAAATATCTCTGAATAGTCTAAACGCTGCGGTGGTGAGGGGTCAGGAGGGAATTACACATATATTTAGATTTTTTATTCATATCTTTATTTAAAAAATATGTCAGGAACACAAATATATTTTACTAAAAGGTTACCACAAGAAATTTCATCTTCGTTGAGAAGTCTTAACTATAAGTAGTTAATTTTAATTCCTGCAAATTTGTCAAACATATGAATAGCCCTTCTCATGATAATGAACTTCTGCTGCATAAATAATGGGCCTTTTGAAAACTTCAACTGGTGATGTGTATCTGATTTTGGACTAAAATGCGAATAGCAGCAATTTTCACACAATCATTTCATTTTTCTGATTACTTGCCAGAAAAAAAAAAAAAAAGAAAAAAAAAAAAAAAACAGAAGAAGAAAATCTACTCTGGAATCCCAAATGTAATCTCCTCACCCAGAAAAGCTGTTTATTTAAACAAGAGCAGTAACTTAAGCACAGCTTTAGGGATTTCTAGGGTTTTTGTTTGTTTGTTTGTTTGCTTTTTGACAACACCTGTACCAAAAGCTTTTTTAACTTCAAACTCATATGCTCAAAGGACTCTGCCTAAGTGCGCAATCTGTGGCAATCTTCAGGCAAAAGAAAGGCGTCAGCAGAGTCTTCCTTTGTCTTAAATATCTTAGGTCAGATCAACATTGTAAAAAACAAAAATCTGAAGCATTATTTCAAAATAAAATTATGTTGACTCAGTTTGCCTCTCCTGTCTACTTGGGGGCTGGTGGCCTGAAGACCTATGGATCGATTGTTTTCCAGGATCTGCTTCAGTGAGACAGAATAAATCATCTTTATTAGGGAAGAACAAGGGTTATTTAGATCTTGGGGAGCAGAGAGGGATTTATATGGTGCATATACATTGTCAGCTAGGGTCGCTATGCTTTATTTACATGAAGAGGAATTCCAAGAACCTGCTGAGAGGTTTCGTAGGTTTACAGTTGGTAAACACTGATTGGTCATAATACAGTAATTAATCATCATATAGAGGGAAGGGATAAGCTAGACTTATATGGTGAATCATATAGTGCTTGCAAGAAGCTCTATACAGGATCATCCTCCAGATAAGGTCAGGTACCTGTGCTTAGGAACACTCTCCCAAGTCCTTCTATGAAGCCACAATTACGCTGATACCATAACCACACAAAGATCCAACAAAGAAAGAGAACTTCAGACCAATTTCCCTTATGAACATCAATGCAAAAATACTAAATAAAATTCTTGCCAACCGAATCTAAGAACACATCAAAACGATCATCCACCATGATCAAGTAGGCTTTATCCCAGGGATGCAGGGTTGGTTCAATATACGGAAATCCATCAATGTAATCCACTACATAAACAAACTCAAAGAAAAAAACCACATGGTCATTTCATTGGATGCTGAAAAAGCATTTGACAAAATTCAGCATCCTTTCATGCTTAAAGTCTTGGAAAGAATAGGAATTCTGGCCCATACCTAAACATAGTAAAAGCAATATACAGCAAACAGGTAGCCAACATCAAACTAAATGGAGAGAAACTTGAAGCAATCCCACTAAAATCAGGGACTAGACAGGGCTGCCAACTTTCTCCTTATCTTTTCAATATTGTACTTGCGGTACTAGCTCGGGCGATTAGACAACATAAGGAGGTCAAAGGGATACAAATTGGAAAGGAAGAATTCAAATTGTCATTATTTGCAGATGATATGATAGTCTACCTAAGTAACCCAAAAAACTGCACTACAGAACTCCTACAGCTGATAAACAACTTCAGCAAAGTGGCAGGTTATAAAATCAACTCAAGCAAATCAGTGGCCTTCCTATACTCAAAGGATAAGCAGGCTGAGAAAGAAATTAGGGAAATGACACCCTTTACAATAGCCACAAACAGTATAAATTACCTTGGGGTGACTCTTACCAAACATGTGAAAGATCTATATGACAAGAACTTCAAGAAGGAAATAGAGGAAGACCTCAAAAAATGGAAAAAACCTCCCATGCTCATGGATTGGCAGGATTAATATAGTTAAAATGGCCATTTTGCCAAAAGCAATATACAGATTCAACGCAATACCCATCAAAATCCCAACTCAATTCTTCATAGAGTTAGAAAGAGCAATTCTCAAATTCATCTGGAATAACAAAAAAATCCAGGATAGCTAAAACTATTCTTAACAACAAAAGAAATTCTGGGGGAATCAGTATCCCTGACCTCAAGCAATATTACCGAGTAATAGTGTTAAAAACTGCATGATATTGGTACAGTGACAGGCAGGCGGATCAATGGAACAGGATTGAAGATCCAGAAATGAACCCAAACACCTACTATGGCCACTTGATCCTTGACAAAGGGGCTGAAAACATCCAATGGAAAAAAGATAGCCTTTTCAACAAATGGTGCTGTTTCAACTGGAGGTCAGCATGCAGAAGAATGCGAATTGATCCATCCTTGTCTCCTCGTACTAAGCTCAACTCCAAATGGATCAAGGACCTCCATATAAAGCCAGACACTCTGAAGCTAATAGAAAAGAAACTGGGGAAGACCCTTGAGGACATCGGTACAGGGGGAAAGTTCCTGAACAGAACACCAATAGCTTATGGTCTAAAATTACAAAGTTTCTGTAAAGCAAAGGACACCATCAAAAGGACAAATCGGCAACCAACAAATTGGGAAAAGATCTTCACCAACCCTACATCAGATAGAGGGCTAATATCCAATATATACAAAGAATTCAAGAAGTTAGACCCCAGAAAACCAAATAACTCTATTAAAAAATGGGGTACAGAGTTAAACAAAGAATTCTCACCTGAAGAACTTCGGATGGTGGAGAAACATCTTAAAAAATGTTCAACTTCACTAGTCATCAGGAAAATGCAAATCAAAACAACCCTGAGATTCCACCTTACACCAGTCAGAATGGCTAAGATTAATAACTCAGGAGTCAGCAGATGTTGGCGAGGATGTGGAGAAAGAGGAACACTCCTCCACTGTTGGTGGGGTTGCAAATTAGTACAACCACTCTTGAAATCAGTCTGGCAGTCCCAGAGAAAACTGGGCATGTCACTTCCAAAAGATCCTGCTATACCACTCCTGGGCATATACCCAGAGGATTCCCCAGTGTGTAATAAGGATATATGCTCCACAATGCTCATAGCAGCCCTATTTATAATAGGCAGAAGCTGGAAAGAACACAGGTATCCCTCAACAGAAGAATGGATGCAAAAAATGTGGTATATCTACACAATGGAGTGCTATTCAGCCATTAGAAACAATGAATTCATGAAATTCTTAGGCAAATGGATGGAGCTGGAGAACATCATACTAAGTTAGCTAACCCAGTCTCTAAAGATCAATCATTGTATGCACTCACTAATAAGTGGATATTAGCTGGGAAAACTGGAATATGCAAAACATAATCCACACTTCAAATGAGGTACAAGAAGAACAGAGGAGTGGCCCCTAGTTCTGGAAAGACCCAGTGTAGCAGTATAAGACAAAACCAGAACAGGGAAGTGGGAAGGGATGGGTGGAAGAACAGAGGGAGGGAAGGGGGCTTATGTGACTTTCGGGGAGTGGGGAACCAGAAAAGGGGAAATCATTTGAAATGTAAATAAAATATATCGAATAAAATTTTTTTTCAAAAAAGGATCATGATAATCAAGATAATATGTTGGTTAATATATATTAGAAATAAAGCCAATAGTAATTTAAATGTGAAAAAAAAAGGAACACTCTCCAGATAAGATCAGGCAGAGAAGAAGAAAAACAGCTGAGAAAGGGAGTCCTCCATTTGGCACCAAGCTCAGGGAGATTTCCCTGTCATGGTAGATCATGATATGTATAGCAGGGTTTCCCAAAAAGTCAGTGTAGGTCTAAATACAGGCTAAGAGAAAACACCGGGACCCTGCTGCTAGTGTGACTACCTACCACCCCCACTCAGTCAAGCTTACCCCAATGACCTAAACTAGAAATTTAGAATAGAACATTCCTGAGAACCAAGCTTGTGCTGTAAGCTACAGACTTGCCAAGTTTGAAGCTCAGCTATTTGCTGAGAGCCAAACTCAGCTATTGTGCTGGGAGCACAGGTTCTGTTGGGAAAAGGACAGAGGAATGGCAGAGGGATAGTAAGACAAAGACTGAAGCAGCCAATTACTCAGCAGGGGGCAAAGTGAGGAGTGACTTGCTCACTGGACAGTTCAGCCATATTGTTCTCTGCCTCCATCAGCATCCTACCCTGGCTTGGCTTTTTCAGGTTATAAAATTAACTGCCTTGTTCCCCCTTTTCTGAGTCTCAAGTCTTATAATTATGGAGTCAGGATCCACATTTCTCACAATATAAAAGTTGCTTGTGGGACCGGAGAGAAAATCCTAATGCAAAAGGACTTGAACCCCAAGCATGAAAACTTGAATTTTGGTCTCCATAATATATGTAGAAACATGGGTATGTCTGTGCATGTCTGTAATCTCTGCTCTGGGGAAATGTAAAGAAGGGACATTCTAAAGCTTGCTGATAGCACCCTAACAGATTGGTACACTCCAGGTTCTCTGAGAGTCACTGTCTGCAAAAGTCATTAGGGAAAAAACAAAAGCAAAAACAAAAGCAAAAAAGGTTAACTGTGGTAGACACCTAACATTGAGTTTGGCTTCCACACACAAGAAGACAGACAACCACATATCCACATGTACATGTCTACATGTGTACTGTATACACATGTTTACACATATATACATATGCAGATTTGACTGTGGTTTTGTTATTAAAGACCTGTAGGTCAGGCACCCTGATTAATCATGTGAGCTAGGTTCAAGATGGCGTTGGGGTTGAAGCAGAAGAGTTTGAGCATGCCCCTGATGTGGAGCCTCTGGAACCTACGCTTAGCAATATCATCAAGCAGCAAGCATCGTAGCCCTAAGTGGATCTTCGACAGGGGTAAGGGTGGCCTTGGTAAGACCACCTGCAGCTGCAGCCAGGTGGTTCAGCTGTCTAAGGGACACAAGAGTGTTCTAATCATTTCCACAGACCCAGCTCACAACATCTCGGATGCTTTTGATCAGAAGTTCTCCAAGGTGCCTACCAAGGTCAGAGGCTATGACAACCTCTTTGCTGTGGAGATATACCCCAGCCTGGGCATTGCGGAACCCCCTGATGAGCCCTTTGAGGAAGGCAACATGCTGAGCATGGGTAAGAAGATGATGCAGGAGGCCGTGAGCACCCTCCTGCGAGCGCCTTCCATGGCAACGATGAGGCCATGAGTTATGCAGAGTGCAGGAGGTTGATGAAAGGCATGATCTTCTTAGTGGTAGTGTTTGACACAGCACCTACCGGCCATACACTCAGGCTCCTGAACGTCCCTACCATCCTGACGCAGGGCCTGGGCAGCCTGATGCAGATCAAAAGCAATATCATTCCCTTCATCTCCCAGATGTGCAACATGCTAGGTCTCGGGGATATGAATGCTGACTAGCTAGCTGGCCTCCAAGCTAGAAGAGACATTGCCTGTCATCCGATCTGTTAGCGAACAGTTTAAGGACCCTAAACAGGCAATGTTCATCTGTGTGTGTATCACTGAATTCTTGTCCTTGTATGAGACGGAGCGACTGATCCAGGAGCTGACTGAACGCAAGATTGACACCCACAACTTCATCGTCAAACAGCTTGTCTTCCTGACCCTGACCCTGAAAAATCTTGCAAGATGTGTGAGGTTCAACACAAGATCCAGGCCAAATACCTGGACAAGATGGAAGAACTCTATGAAGACTTTCACATTGTAAAGCTTCCACTGTTACTCGAGGAGCCTACAAAGTCAACACCTTCTCTGCCCTCCTCCTGGAGCCCTACAAGCCCCCCAGCACCCAGTAGCCACCCCCATCCCAGCTGCTGCCACTTCATAACCTCCTTTTTCCCCATGGGGCAGAGTTTGCACAAAGTCCTCCATATGCAGGTGTGCCACTTAGGAGGTAGGAGGGGGTCTGTTCCCCCTGGTGGGGTCTGGGGAGTCTGTAATGGCCACCCACCTCTTCCTGCCCCACATTCCTCAATAAAATAATCTTAAAAAACAAACAAAAAGAACCTGTAAGTCAGAATCACCATGACTTATACAGGACAATTATTTTAAGTTCACATCCAAACTAAAATTAAGAGAATAAATATATCGAATAAAAAAAAAAGAGAGAGAGAATAAATATGTAAGAAAAAGCTTGGCTAAAAGTACAAACCATCTCTCCAGTTTTTTTTTTTTTAAATCGTGTTTTGCTTTTTTTTTTTTTTTTGTAATCTAAAAAGAGTAAATAAATTGGCTCCTATTTTCTAGTTGCACAGGAGAATAGCCAGGTGATCATGTGTTTTATACAAAGTGAGAGTTTTCTGGACCAACATGATAGCACAGTGGATAAAAGTGCTTGCAGCTGAGCCTAATGACCTGATTTTGATCTCTGGAACCCACAGGATACAAAGAGAGAACCAACTAACCCAAATTGTCCACTGATCTCTACAGGCATTGACTGTAATTGTACACACACACACACACACAGAGAGAGAGGGGGGGGGAAGAGATGAAAAGAGGAATGAAAAATGAAAACCAACCCTTATTCTTTATTTCATCTGAGTAGAAGTCTTAGAAAATAATTCTTTTTGAAAAATACTTCGAGATTTATTTCTTTTATATATACAACCTATATATATTATACATAGGACATGTCTGTATGTATACCATGTGCATGCCATGTGTTTGTGGTGTTTAGAAGAGATTTGAAGACTGGAGTTAGAACTTTTTGTGAGTTACAGTATGGGTGCTATGAACTAAATCTAGGGCTTCTAAAAGAGTAGCTAAGTCTTGCCAACCACTAAGCTGTATCTGTAGCATTGAAAAGAATTCTTTAGGCTGCTCATGGCCACAGTTTAGGGCCATGGTCCCTACTGTTGTTGACACCCTGTTTAAAATTGTAACAAAGATCCTGCACTTCCAAAGCCTCATTAGCGCACACATGGATTTGTGTCCTGGTCTCTTGCCCCTTTGTAAGTAGGAGCAAAGTTCAGAGCCATGGTTTCCAGTTGTTTGCTTAAAAGCTATCAGCCCTCAATTCTAACCATCCCTTTCCTCCCAAACTTTTTAATTTTGACATCACTAATTGAATGACTTCAAATTTCATGGTGGTATTTCTTTAATCATAAATTAGATAATGCTTTGTTGAACTTAGAAATTAGAGACACAATGAATTCTACAAATTTAATCATAATCTGAGCCTTGGTTTTCATTAAACGTTCTATGCTCTATTGTTTAAATGTCTTTTGGTAGAACTAGAATTCCCCATAGCCCAGCTGTTTTGACATCAGCCCTGAATCCTTTGAAGTTTTGTCACTGTAAAAATACCCTATCCCACCCTAGTAACAACAATGTTTATTGTTCAATATCAGCAGCTTTCTACCATGATGGAGTGTAACCAACTGACCTATCAAATTAACATAGTAAGAGGCATGATTAGAGTCCAATAGAACATCAGATGTCTCGCTCTGTCACTTTCCATTTCATTCCTTTGATATAGAGTTCTTCACTTGAATCTATGACACTGGAAACCATTAAGCCCCAATGACACTCCTGATTTCATCTCACACCACAGCTCCTGGGTTACAAACACATGCAGCCAGCTTCAACCTTTTTTATGCTAGCGATTCAAATTCACACCTTCGTGTATGCATAGCACTTGCTCTTGCCTAATGTTCTACCTCTTTAGTCCCTTAAGCACACTTTAAGCACAGTCTGAACATTTATAGTATCAATACATCTGAAATGAAAAAGAAAAAGGGATATGGGACCAAGAACAGTACTTTTATTAAAGAAATATATAATCACTGCATAAATGTATGAAACTGTACAATTCAAATATATTCATGCAAAATAAAAGTTTTAATGTGTTTCCTTTAAAAATACACATTTTGAGTCACAAGGAATTTAAATGTCATATAATAATTTATTGCCTTGAAATCATACGTTTAGTGCTTAAGGAACTGCTCAGTGATAAAGCATGTGTTTAGTATGTGGAAAACCCTTGCTGATTTTCACAGTGTAAAGAAAGATTAGAATCGAGATTTGGCATTTGACTGTGCTCTTACAGTTCTTCTATGCAGGTTTTGAAAGCTTAACACCATGTACTCACACGAGCACAGTTTAAGGAAGAATAGGCAGAACTAGTGAGCTTGGAAGACAGCTTAGCTGAGAAACTGCCCACCCCATGAGCATGAGGACATCAATTTGATTCTCAGAAACCACATACCTAGTCGTGACTTGCCTCGATAACTCAGTGCTATAAAGGCTCAGACAAGAGGATACCTAAGGCTGACTGGTAAGCTAGACTAGTAAAATCAGACAACTGCAGATTCAGGGAGAGATTTAGTATCCAAAACTGTTGAAGAGACAACTGCCATCAAACCCTGGCCTCCACAGTCACATGTCCATCAGCTGACAGGCATAAACACTTGTTCACATAACTTTCCATTGGCTGTTTCTCTAACACTACCAAACCACATGGACCAGAACACTCCTTAAAGAAAGATACATTGAAATATATTGTTGAATATAGAAAAAAAAAACATGGTGATCCATGAAAGGCAAAGAAGAAAATACTGCCCCTAAAGTTGTGAACATAAGTATATAAAGTAGCTGTGAAGGCTCTGTTGTCTGACAAATTAATTCACACTTTTAAACAACAGATGCTGTGACTCTTCAAATGCATAATGGCATTCATTTATCAATTTCTGCGTATTTCAATTAAATCTCTAAAGAGCAAAATTGATCACTGCACTCCAACAAGTATGTAATTAAATCATAAGGTAAGACGTAATTGAACAGAAAATTGATTTAGTTGAATAAATCGGAGGAAATGCTGCATTGATTAAAAAAAAAAACTTGGAAAGAAGTGACAACAAGAATGATTAAAATTCAAATTCTCAAAGATAATTGGACCATAAGATGAAGAGCAGAAATACTTTCTGGGAAAAAAAAGGTTATAAGATAGTTACCAATATTGGAAAACAATAAATAGGGACTAGGGTAGTATATGGATCAATGGTTAAGTGCACTTGCTGCACAGGCAGGAGGACAGGAGTTTGGATGCTACGTCTATGCATACCTTTAATTCCAGGGAAGCAGGAACGGGATGACTGACTGCCTAGGGTTCCTCGGTGCACAAGGATAGCTGGAAAACACCCTAGGTTCTGTGACACACCATGTCTCTAAGCAGTGAGGTGAAGAATGACAGAATGGAACAGATGATGTTCTCCTCTGGCCTCAGGTGCAGATGCATGAATGTGCATGCATGGTACTCATGCACACAAACATGTACATATGTCTTCCATGCACATGTCTACTCAACATCAAAGTGAGAAAATCAAACTATAGCTAGATTTAATGCTAAATTCAGAGTAAATGGGGCAGTAATTTTAGACAGTAATATATTTTTTCCTTGGGGAAACAAGAATTATTTCTTATTTTTATTTTTTATTGGATATATTCTTCATTTACATTTCAAATGTTAATCCCCTTTCCCAGTCCCATACCCTCCCAGATAGCCCCTATCCAATCCTCTCTCCCCCTACAACTATGAGGATGTTCCTCTACCCACCCAACTCCCAACTCCCTGCCCTCGATTCCCCTACATTGGGGCATCTATCCAGCCTTCATAAGACAAAGAACCTATCTTCCCATTGATGCCTGACAAGGCAATCCACTGCTACATATGCAACTACAGACATATTGTACCCCTTGGTGGCTTAGTCTTGGGAGCTCTCGGGGGGCGGGGGGAGGAACGAGGTGGCGGTCTGGTGGTTGGTTGATATTGTTGTTCTTCCTATGAGGTTGCAAACCTCTTCACCTCCTGTAGTCCTTTCTCTAACTCTTTCATTGGGAACTCTGTTCTCAGTCCAGTGGTTGACTGTGAGCATCTGCCTATGTATTTGTAAAGTTCTGGCAGGACCTCTCAGAAGACAGCCATCCTTTCAGCAAGCAGTTTTTGGCATCCGCAATAGTGTCAGGGTTTGGTGACTGTATGTGGGATGAATCCTCAGGTGGTACAGGCTCTGGAAAGCTTTTCCTTCAGTCTCTGCTCTATAGTCTATCTACACATTTGCTGCTGTGAACATTTTGTTCCCTTCTCAGGAGAACCAAATCACCCATACTTTGGTCTTCCTTCTTCTTGAGCATCACGTAGTCTGTGAATTGTATCTTTGGTATTCAGAGTTTTAGGCCTAATATTTACTTATCAGTGAGTGCATACCATGTTAATCCCCCTTTCCCAGTCCCAATCTTTTGTGATTGGGTTACCTCACTCAGGATGATTTACTTCTTTAATTTTGAATCCTATCAAATTTCAGTTGATTAAAAGAAGCAAACAAATAAACCAAAAAACACTGATGGTTCCACAGTCACATGGTAGGTTTAGTTGTGCTCCTTCTTCTGTCTGGAATGTAATATAACTGACTACAAACAGTTATGAGGAAAGTTTCTGCTTTGAAAAGGAAATTGATCTGCTGGAAGTAATGGCTATGTCAGTGTCCTTGTGTTCCATTTCTGGATAGGATGTAAGGGGGAAATTTGATGAATCTTTTGTAAGTACCAGATGTTCTGAGATGGAAAGGTTTTACCCCCAAAACAATTGTAATATAGATCCGTAAAATGTAGACGTGTATAGCTTGAGGATGATGCCAAAATGAACCCATAGTATCATCTAACTAAAATCATTTTGTAAGTACTTGGCCTTTTACTTGATGCCCCCCAGAACCTGGAAACACTGTAGGCTTTTATTTCTTTTTCACTTCTAAACTATCTGTTTTGGACAGGGCCCATATATGTGTGTCCCATGCCTGTATATTTGTGAGTGGATGGACACTGCTAGGATTGTGTATGGAGTTCACCAATGCTGGGTATCCTCCTTAACTGCTGTGTTCTAGCTTCATTTCTGTTACTGTGAGAAAACCTTATGTCTCAAAATAACAGAGAGAAAGGAGGGACTTATTTGGTTCATCCACCAAGTCATGGAAAACAAGGTAGGAAGTCTAGCAACAGTCACACGACATCCATTCTGTCCAAGGACTGAATATGTGGTTGGTGTGTGCCAGTTCCTGAAAAACCATTTTCTGGATGAAAACAAACAAACAAACAAACAAACAAAGTTTGAGTAGGAACATAGAAAGTCTATCCATAGCATGTGGGTTAGTGTTGGCAGTTATTTTTCTAAAAAGGGTGCTGTTTGTAACTAAAGCAGTTCTTCTATACACTGTAAATTACCATTGACTCACATGAGAAACTTTAGTATAACTGACTTGTGAGTGGCTAGGTCAGATCCTCCCATGGAAAACTAGACTACAGAAGACCACTACATCTTTAGAAACGCTCTGTGAAGTTTATCTAGGTTCCTAAATCTGCCATCCACTCAAATTATGTTTCATGAAACCTCAGGACATTGGGTGCAGATGATAGATGCATTCTAAGAGAAATCCATGCTTTTGCCAGGATGTACAGGCAGGAACTTATTCTACTGAAGGGAAGACATGTGAGCTGGCATCAGAGCAGTCTGAGATGATAGAGAAGACCAGTTTGCAAGCATTGCATGAACTATGGATTTCCAGAGAATCTTCAAGTCTTTCACTGGAATAGACTTACCAGACTTGACAAGGACATTTTATGGGAGAATTCTGCCAATAAGGATAACCTTTAAGTCTTCTATTTATTTTTGTTATTTATTTTCTATATTCTTTGTTTACATTCTAAAAGCTTTCCCCTTTCCCAGTCCCCCCATATGTCCCATAAGTCCTCTTCTCTCCACCCATTCTCCTATTTTCCCCTCCCTTTTCTCTGTCCTGGTTTTCCCCTACAATGCTGGATCAAGCCTTTCCAGGATTAGGGCCCACTTCTTCCTTCTTCATGGAAATCATCTGATATGCTAATTGTATCTTCAGTATTCAGAGCTTCAGGGCTAAATAATATCCACTAATCAATGATTGCATTCCATGTGTATTCTTTTGTGATTGTGTTACCTCGCTTAGGATGATATTTTCCAGTTCCATACATTTGCCTAAAAAATTCATGAATTCATTGTTTTTAATTGCTGAATAGTACTCCATTGTGTATATATAACACATTTTTTGTATCCATTCCACCATTGAGGGATATCTGGGTTCTTTCCAGCTTCTAGCTATTATAAATAAGGCTTCTATGAACATAGTGGAGCATGTGTCCTTACTGCATGCAGGGGAATCCTTTGGGTATATTCCCAGGAGAGGTATAGCAGGGTCCTCCAGAAGTGTCATGTCCAGTTTTCTTAGGAACTGCCAGACTGATTTCCAGAGTGATTGTACCATCTTACAATCCCACCAGCAGTGAAGAAGTGTTCCTCTTTCTCCACATCCTCACCAACAACTGCTGTCTCCTGAGTTTTTAACCTTAGCCATTCTGACTGGTGGGAGGTGAAATCTCAGGATTGTTTTGATTTGCGTTTCCCTAATGGCTAATGATGTTGAGCACTTCTTAAGGTGCCTCTCGGCCATCAGAATTTCTTCAGGTGAAAATTCTTTGTTTAGGACTGTACCCCATTTTTAGTAGGGTTATTTGGTTCCCTGGGGTCTAAGTTCTTGAGTTCTCTGTATATATTGGATATTAGCCCTCTATCGGATGTAGGGTTGGTGAAGATCTTTTCCCAATTTGTTGGTTGCCATTTTGTCCTTTCGACAGTGAGTGTCCTTTGCCTTACAGAAACTTTGTAATTTTATGAGATCCCATTTGTCAATTCTTGATCTTAGAGCATAAGCTATTGGTGTTCTGTTCAGGAACTTTTCCCCTGGGCCTATGTCCTCAAGGGTTTCCCCAGTTTCTTTTCTATTAGTTTCAGTGTGTCTGGTTTTATGTGGAGGTCCTGGATCTACTTGGAGTTGAGCTTAGTACAAGGAGATAAGAATGGATCAATTTGCATTCTCCTGCATGCTGACCTCCAGTTGAGCCAGCACCATTTGTTGTAAAGGCTATCTTTTTTCCACTGGATGTTTTCCGCTCCTTTGTCAAATATCAAGTGACCCTAGGTGTGTGGATTCATTTCTGGGTCTTCAATTCTATCCCATTGGTCCACTTGCCTGTCCCTGTGCCAATGCCATGCAGTTTTTAACACTATTGCTCTGTAGTATTGCTTCTATTTATAATCCATTACTTCTTGTGAGAATAAAAATGTGTTAAGTATATATATATATTTTAGAGTATTAAAAATTTACATTTATTTTTATATTTGTTTATATATAATATATTTACTATATATTATTTATTAATATTTATTATATTTGGAGAGGAGCAGCACATAGTACCATGGTACTGTAAAAGTGGGAGACAGGGGACAACTTGAAGGAGCTAGTTCTTTCCTGCTATGTGGGAAAAAACCTCTTGGGTTAAAATTCCAAATCAGTCTTCCTAACGCTGGTAATTCAGTGATGCTAACATTGTTTCCTTCTACCCATGGTGAAGGTGGCCTATCTACAGAGCTTCAAGTATGTGTTCATGCATGTGGATGGTGGATACCAAAGATAAACCTCAAGTATCATCTAGAGTCTCTCCTATACTTAGAACTCATCAGAAAGCTCCAAGGATCCATCTGTCTCCGCCTCCCCAGTTCTGAAATTTGGAGATTTACATCACCACCTCCAGCTTTATGTATATGGTTCTGCAGATCTGAAAGATCCTCAACCATTTAGAGCAGATACAACCCAATGAGCTGTCTCAAAGGATTCCTTCTAGTGTTGATGAATTTCTTATAACCTTCTCTCTTTTCATTCTCTACCAGCTGTCATGTGTCTGTATATATGTGTGGGCATACCAAAGTATGCATGTGACATGCAAAAGACGAGTATTGGGAACTGGTTCCCACCTTTCAGAATGTGGATCCCAAGGATATAATTTAGTGAACCAGGCTTAACATGAACCCCTTTGCCTTCAGGACCATCCCACTAACCTGCTTTTAGTTTTTTAATACAACACTTTATGAAGCTAAAAAAAAATCACTGTTGAATTGCAAGGCATAATTGAGTGAATAATTCATTGTTATGATACAATCTAACAAAGTGGCCTTGGTTGACCTTCAGTACTCCATCCTGGGGACCCATGAGAAACAGTGCTTTCTCTCACTAGGGTTGAACATGTGGCTGACAGCTAGTCAGTGGACTGTGATGCATGCTGAGAGCTACTTCTACACTCACCTCATGTTGTATCTTCCCTTTTGCTAAACATATGCTGACTTTTTCTAATTTTGCATTCTGTTTCCCCAGTCTTCTGTATCCCACTTAATTCTAGCCACCTGTCTGCACAGAAGGCGACTTGCTCACTTCTATGCAAGAGCCACAGACCTGAACCCAACAGATCATCCCAGTTAAACTGTCGCTGCCTTTTTACTTCTCTGGGTTGAAAGGAGGTTAAAGACACATAGAAAACAGATGTTACTTTTAGGCATTTTCTTTCTGTCTCTTTCCTCTCATCTGCTTTAGAAAACATGATATAGTGCACATTTTCCTGAACATTATGTTTTTGCATCACAAAGACAAGCCCCCCTGCCCCCCCCATGTCTCTTCTAAAATATGGTATTTGCTATCCACATCATTAGGCAGAGAAGAGGTTCAAACTGCATGCCCTGCCTTGCTCTTCCTATATGCTAACTTCCTCATGTTCTCCCTGGGACACAGCTGGAAGCTGTGATAAAATAGGAGGTAACCGTCTTCTGCAAACTCAGTATGATGTCAAAACTATGCACAGGGCCTTTGTTATATGCCACCTGTTCTGATAGAACAAAGGAGTAGCAAGCTAGTGCACTGAATGCCTTGATCTCAATTAACTAATTGCAAAATGTTTTCCATGGACCTATGAAATACAAGAAGAAAGAGTCACATGACAATCTAATCTGGAAGAAAATAATAATGGGGCACATTTGATTGGGAGTCTGTTAATATCTACCATGAGAAGGCATCTGCCTATTAATTTGTGTTTATTTTATTTTGTTATCACAATAATGACCTTCATTGGCTGGCAAACTATAATTACAAATGTGTTTCTGGCTTTTTGTTTAAATGTAGGGGATTTGAACTTAAAACCCCATACTTTCATATTAAGTCCTTATTGACTGAATTGTCCTTTACCTACCAAAAAAACCAAACCAAACCAAACCAAAAAAAAAAAAACCCAAAAAAACAAAAAACAAAACAAAACAACAACAACAAAAAACAACCACATAATTGAATCTTTCAGGTAGCATATGATTAAAATAAAAGTATACATTTTATTCCTATGTGAGAAAGATTCAATACAAGTCAGCAATGAGAGTTCAACTGGACTCTAGGGGACTCCCTGAGCATTTCTAACATGTATTTCACTTGGCCTTGATTGGTTACATAGGAGTAGCAGGAGAGGGGCAGCTCCTGCCCATTCTATTGTTAGCACTTTGTCTAAGCTCAGCCCACAGTTACCTGGCAACCGTCCAGTATGCCTGACTCAGTATAAAAGGGGCTGTTTGCCTCCTACCCCCCTTCTCTTGCTCTCTTGCCTTCTTTTCTTTTCTTTTTTTTTTATTCGATATATTCTTTATTTACATTTCAAATGATTTCCCCTTTTCTGGCTCCCTACTCCCCGAAAGTCCCATAAGCCCTCTTCCCTCCCCCTGTTCCCCCATCTACCCCTTCCCACTTTCCTGTTCTGGTATACCCCTATACTGCTGCACTCAGTCTTTCCAGAACAAGGGGCCACTCCTCCATTCTTTTTGGACATCATTTAACTTGTGGATTATGTCCTGGGTATTCAAAGTTTCTAGGCTAATATCCACTTATTAGTGAGTGCATACCATGACTGATCTTTTGAGACTGGGTTACCTCACTTAGTATGATGTTCTCCAGTTCCATCCATTTGTCTAAGAATTTTATGAATTCATTGTTTCTAATGGCTGAATAGTACTCCATTGTGCAAATATACCACATTTTTTGTATCCATTCCTCTGTTGAGGGACACCTCTGTTCTTTCCAGCTTCTGGCTACTACAAATAGGGCTGCTATGAGCATCGTGGAGCATGTGTCCTTATTGCATGCCAGGAAATCCTCTGGGTATATGCCCAGGAGTGGTATAGCAGAGTCCTCCAGAAGTGTCATGCCCAGATTTCTGAGGAACCGCCAGACTAATTTCCAAAGTGATTGCACCATCTTGCAATCCCACCAGCACTGGAGGAGTGTTCCTCTTTCTCCACATCCTCGCCAACACATGCTGTCTCCTGAGTTTTTGACCTTAGCCATTCTGACTGGTCTGAGGTGAAATCTCAGGGTTGTTTTGATTTGCATTTCCCTAATGATTAATGATTAATGATTTTTTAGGGTGGTAAAAGAACTTTTGGGGGAATCAGTATTCCAGACCTCAAACATTACTACAGAGCAATAGTGATAAAAACTGCATGGTATTGGTACAATGTCAGGCAAGCGGATCAATGGAATAGGATTGAAGACCCAGAAATGAACCCACGCACCTATGGTCACTTGATCTTCAACAAAGGAGCTGAAAGCATCCAATGGAAAAAAGATAGCCTTTTCAACAAATGGTGCTGGTTCAATTGGAGGTCAGCATGCAGAAGAATGGGAATCGATCCATTCTTTTTTATTTTATTTTATTTTATTTTATTTTATTTTATTTTATTTTATTTTATTTTATTTATTTACATTGCACATGATTTCTCCTTTTCTGGGTCCCCACTCCCGCAAGTCCCATAAGCCCTCTTCCGTCCCCCTATTCTTCCATCCACCCCTTCCCACTTCCCTGTTCTGGAATTCCCCTATACTCTTGCACTGAGTCTTTCCAGAACCAGGGGCCACTCCTCCATTCTTTTTGGACACCATTTAATTTGTGGATTATGTTCTGGGTATTCAAAGTTTCTAGGCTAATATCCACTTATCAGTGAGTGCATACCATGATTGATTTTTTGAGACTAGGTTACCTCACTTAGTATGATGTTCTCCAGCTCCATCCATTTGTCTAAGAATTTCATGAATTCATTGTTTCTAATGGCTGAATAGTACTCCATTGTGTAAATATACCATATTCTTTGTATTCATTCCTCCGTTGAAGGACATCTAGGTTCTTTCCAGCTTCTGGCTACTACAAATAGGGCTGCTATGAACATAGTGGAGCATGTGTCCTTATTGCATGCTGAAGAATCCTCTGGATATATGCCCAGTAGTGGTATAACAGGGTCCTCAGGAAGTGACATGCCCAGTTTTATTAAGAACCGCCAGACTGATTTCCAAAGTGGTTGCACCATCTTGCAATCCCACCAGCAGTGGAGGAGTGTTCCTCTTTCTCCACATCCTCGCCAACACCTGCTGTCTCCTGAGTTTTTGATCTTAGCCATTCTGACTGGTGTGAGGTGAAATCTCAGGGTTGTTTTGATTTGCATTTCACTAATGATTAATGATGTTGAACATTTCTTAAGGTGTTTCTCAGCTCTCCGAAGTTCTTCATGTAAAAATTCGTTGTTTAGCTCCGTACCCCACTTTTTAATGGGGTTATTTGTTTCTCTGGGTTCTACTTTCTTGAGTTCTTTGTATATATTAGATATTAGCCCTCTGTCAGATTTAGGGTTGGTGAAGATCCTTTCCCAATCTGTTGGTTGACGTTTTGTCCTTTTGACAGTGTCCTTTGCCTTACAGAAACTTTGTAGTTTTATGAGGTTCCATTTGTCAATTCTTGATCTTAGAGCATAAGCTATTAGTGTTCTATTCAGGAACTTTTCCCCTGTGCCCATGTCCTCCAGGGTCTTCCCCAGTTTTTTTTCGATTAGTTTCGGTGTGTCAGGTTTTATGTGGAGGTCCTTGATTCATTTGGAGTTGAGCTTGGTACAAGGAGATAAGAATGGATCGATGCACATTCTTCTGCATGCTGACCTCCAATTGAACCAGCACCATTTGTTGAAAAGACTATCTTTTTTCCACTGGATGCTTTCAGCCCCTTTGTCGAAGACCAAGTGACCATAGGTGTTTTGGTTCATTTCTGGGTCTTCAATCCTATTCCATTGATCTGCTTGCCTGATATTGTACCAATACCATGCAGTTTTTATCACTATTGCTCTGTAGTAGAGTTTAAAGTCTGGGATATTGAATCCCCCTGAAGTTCTTTTACTGTTGAGAATAGTTTTAGCTATCCTGGGTTTTTTTGTTATTCCAGATGAATTTGAGAATTGCTCATTCTAGCTCTATGAAGAACTGGGTTGAGATTTTTATGGGAATAGCATTGAATCTGTAGATTGCCTTTGGCAAGATGGCCACTTTAACTATATTAATCCTGCCAATCCACGAGCATGGAAGGCTTTTCCATTTTCTGAGATCTTCTTCGATTTCCTTCTTCAGAGATCTGAAGTTCTTGTCATATAGGTCTTTCACTTGTTTGGTTAGAGTCACCCCAAGATACTTTATGCTGTTTGTAGCTATTGTCAAGGGGGTCATTTCCCTAATTTCTTTCTCGGTCTGCTTATTCTTTGAATATATAAAGGCTACTGATTTGCTTGCATTGATTTTGTAGCCAGCCACTTTGCTGAAGTTGTTTATCAGCTGTAGGAGTTCTCTAGTAGAATTTTTAGGGTCACTTAAGTATACTATCATATCATCTGCAAATAGTGATAGTTTGACTTCTTCCTTTCCAATTTGTATCCCTTTGACTTCCTTCTGTTGTCTAATTGCTCTAGCTAGGACTTCAAGAACTATATTGAAAAGATATGGAGAGAGGGGGCAGCCTATCTCCTTATACTAAACTCAACTCCAAGTGATTCAAGGACCTCTACATAAAACCTGACACACTGAAACTAATAGAAAAGAAACTGGGGAAGACCCTTGAGGACATGGGCACAGGGGAAAAGTTCTTGAACAGAACACCAATAGCTTAGGCTCTAAGATCAAGAATTGACAAATGGGACTTCATAAAACTACGAAGTTTCTGTAAGGCAAAGGACACTGTCAAAAGGACAAAACGTCAACCAACAGATTGGGAAAGGATCTTCCCCAACCCTAAATCTGACAGAGGGCTAATATCTAATATATACAAAGAACTCAAGAAGGTAGAACCCAGAGAACCAAATAACCCTATTAAAAAGTGGGGTACAGAGCTAAACAAACAATTTTCACCTGAAGAACTTCGGATGGCAGAGAAGCTCTCTTGCCTTCTAACTTCTGCTCGGTCCTCTCACTGCTTCCCCCTCTCTCCCCATTGCCCATCCCTTTCTCTGTCTCTACTCCTCTCTGGACTCCCCTCCCCATGCCCTGAACAAACCCTATTCTATACTGCCTTTTATGGCTGGTCCCTCAGGGGGAAGGGATACCTCAGCATGGGCTGGCATAGGCACCCTTTTCCCCACAGTTGACTACACATCCGCCAAACAAATTTCTTCTCTCCTTATCTTTTTATAAAACACAACATTTGTGGTTAATAAATAAGTTCTACACATGGCAAGTTCTAATGCAGCCTGATCTGTCAGGATTAGCTATGAGTTTCTCAGTATCTCAGGAGACAAGAGTCCAATAATACCTTGAAAAGAACCAAGTCTGTCCCTGCTAGAGTGTAACATATTCACCTCTCAAGGTCAGCTAAATGGATTGAGACATTGTATGCGGCTAAAAAGAATAGGAGATTGGGTTTATTCTACTAAGGCTCTCTGATCTTATATTTAATCAAGAATTGCATGCATGTCCACTTAAAGGAATTAGGTGCATTTCAGGCCAATTTATTTTTGATAATTTCATGAACACATAGAATGAATTTGGATAATTTTTACCCGTATTTCTCTCTTATTCTCCTACCCATTTGAACCTCTCTTCTCAATATATTCCACTTTTTGTGGTAGAACACAAACATAAACCTGTTTTGGAAAAAAAATCTGTGACAGTAAGTAGAATAACATTGCTTAATAACTAACACCACAACCCATCTCCAAACTGTTTTCATCTTGAAAATTTGAATTTATCAAGACATTTCAATATTTTTATTGTAGACTG
The DNA here is from genome assembly GCF_947179515.1 of Apodemus sylvaticus. Lineage (NCBI taxonomy): Eukaryota > Metazoa > Chordata > Mammalia > Rodentia > Muridae > Apodemus > Apodemus sylvaticus. Next base: position 30,222,506 of record NC_067483.1, read on the forward strand.
CCATGTGTACTGAGAATTGAACCTGGGTACTTTGGGAAAACTACCAGTGTTATTCACTGCTAAGTCTTCCTTCTGGATCCCTGGATAATGTCTTTGTATTAATAATTTAAGTCTATTAATATACAAAATGTCTTCCTTGCTTTGTTTGTTTATTCTTTTAGTGTTTTTAAATTAATTTTACTTTATTTACTTCTCTGTGTGTATGATATGGAAACATCAGTGCAGTACTGGCAAAAGCTGGAAGGTTGAGTTAAAGGTAACTTTGAGCTGCCTGACATCATGAGGAACTGAACTCTTCTCCTCTGAAAGAGCAGAAAACATTTTTAATTTCTAAGCCGTCTTCATTCCCCATTAATTACATTTTAACACATATTTTATATTGTTTTCATGGGTCAACATGATTATCTTTTTCTGATACCTTTGCCACTAAATATAATTAATGAAGTTGGCAATTTTATATCTTAAAGCATTGATCTTGCATTTTCATGTAGGAGTTTGACTGTTTTCAGCCTAACATTGAGGTCATAGATTGATTCCTGTTAACTTTTATGCAGTGTGATATATAAGGATGCCTCTTGTTTCATACAAATCCTCAGTTTTCCTAGTGCCATGTTTGGAAAGTCTCCCCTACTCTGGGGCGGGGGGGGGGGGAAGGGAATCTTCAGCTCCTTTTGTATTTCTCCATCCTTTCCCATTGGCTTTGTCTCACTATCCCCACTATCTCAATTACTCAAGCTCTCTGTTCAGAATTGTACTGCCTCTAAAGCTTATGCTTATTCTTACAAAATTTCATAGGTATATATAATGCATTTTAATCATTTTCATCTAGCACTCCCTCCCATAGGTGTATATAATGCCTTCTCCCAATCTATCCTGCTCCCAGCTTCAAGTCTGCAGTTTTCTCTGTTTTAAATAACCCACTGAGTCCAATTAGCACTGTCCATATGCACATGGGTGTGAGTTCTTCACTGGCACATGGGCGGCCTGCCAGTGGCCACATCCCAAAGAAAATTAACTCCCCAGAAGTCATGAGCTGCCAAGTACTCTTCAGCCAGGGAGAGGAATTTGCTCCATGCTGGAATTTGCATGGACTTTATCTCCTGCAGTTATTGTAAAGGAAATTTATGATGCCTCAAGTACATGTGTGAAAGAGCTACATCTGTTCAGACAACAGTAGTTTGCATTATTTCTGGCTTTTAAATGAATAAGAAGGGGTCTTCTACTCTCATTTTCTTTTCAGGGTTATTTTTGAGATTTTATTTTTATTTATTTAGCTTTTTTTGAGATTCCATATACATTTTAGGCATGTACATCTAGGGCAAGTTTGCTTATGCAAAAAGGAAAATAGTATTATTTAAATCTGACAGACTGTTTTTAATTTATGTATTGCTTTGTAAATAATCCATACATTATGCAAATAATCCATATTTAAAGCACTGTCTTCTGATACATACAAGTACATGGTTTTCCTTTCTTTATGTTGTTTTTGGTTTCTCTCAGAAAAGTTTTTGACCTTTCAGTGCACACATTTTTCCTTTCTTAAGTATTTTAAGCTTTTTGCCTGCTTGAGAAGTGAGTCAGTAGATTTTCATGGGGGGGGGATAAAAATAAAAACTATTTTCATCTTTTCATTCTAGTATTAGTGGGATGATTTTTGTTTTCATTTTACACTTTTTCTTAATAGTGATTAGAAATGCAAACAATTTTGTGTGGACTTTGTTTTGTCCAACTTTACTCATATTTAAAATTAGTCTCAAGAAAAATCTGTTCTATTTCCAGTGTCGTAAATAGATAAGTTCCTTTCATTTGTGCACACAGATAATTGTTGCAGCTTCTGATTGAATAGCTTCTATTTCTTGGCCAGTCCTGTTTCCCTTAGTTAGAAACTCACAGAGCCCCTGTGAATAGAGGGGAAGAAGGTTAGCCTTCCTGCCTCCCTCTCATCACAAAGAAGCTTGTAGGTGTTACAAGGTGGATTTTTCCATGGTTTCTACTGTTGTTATTTTCAGTGCTGGTAACAGAATCTAAAGAAGCATGCATGCTTCAAAAATGTTCAGTCCTGAGACCACAGACAGGAGTTTACTAAGTTGGCCACACTGATCATGAACATGGGAGTCTTCTGAGAAACTGGGATTACAAGTCCATGCCACTCCATGTGTGCATGATTGGCTGTGCATATGCACTTATTTATAGCAAGGCAGTACAGTAGTCTTCACTCACAATTCACTTGAATTGACAGCCTAGCAGGCTAGCAAAGCTCAGCTCTGAGAACAAACGTCTTCAATGGAATCTCTTGAAAAAGATCATATGGACTCTCATATAGTTAGTGCATTTGCAGATTCACATTATGATGGCATTTACAGAAGACAGAGGCCAGAGACCACCTGGTAGAAGGATATCATTTTGGGTGTGTCCTTGGAGGAATTAATTTGCCGTGGCCTCTTTCTATGTTCTATTTCTGTCTTGTCCTGGATATAAGTATTTCCATTCCTGCATGGCCTTATTCCCTCGAGGGATTGACATCTGTGAAACTATAAGCCAAATAAAGATCCCTCCCTTGTACTGCTCATGTTTTCAGCGTTCTAGAGCAATAGTCAGCTTTTGGCAGTTCCATTAGGCAAGGTGAGGCCACTATCCTAATACTCCAGGGTAGGAGACATGGAGTAGTAGGAAGCAGAGCTCTCAGTGAAGATTAAACCCCTAGTGCACATACAAAACCATTAGTCAGTGACTTGGAAGAATTATTGGACAGACTTGCAGTAATATCTGGAGGAAGACCACAATCATCACTTTACTTATTACAAACAACTAACAGTGATTAGAGTACCCAAACCTGGAATTTGGAGTGTGTATATGTATTCAAATATAGACATTTGTTCACCATGATTGTAAGCGTCAGGCAAGCTTCTAGGTTGGCTACAGTTTGAGGAGGATAAGCTGCCACTACAGTAGAGCTTATGTGGACTGATATTAACTACAATTCTCCATTTAAATTATCGTTCAGAAATAGCAAGCTTTAGATAGCTTTTAGAATTCCAAAATGCCTTCTCAGACAGAACATAAAGGCGATTTTCCTCTGAGTGGAAAGATATTTCTGGTACTTTCTACTCTGTTACCTTGCTAAAATCCCTTTCCTGAGTATAAAGACTTTAAGTGATATAACCACTAATTTCTAAAAACTATAGTAGTTTTCATTAAAAAATAAATTAACATCTTATCTCCATTATACACAATGATGCTGTCATTAATGCTTTTATTATATTACGTCCCAGGTTTACACCATACTTGTGGGCTTTGTTACACTGAGATTGCATAAAATAATACTTATCATGCAGATTGTTAAATGATATTTTATGTTATTCTTACTACCAGGGCATACTGTAGTATGTAACATGCATAGTGGGTAATTTACCATTTCTTAATTTATTAATCGATGACCTATCTCTCAAATAATAAGTGTAGGATAAGACATGCCAGTAATTACTTTTATAATTAATAAATATTCTATAGCGATAGAGTATAACCAAAATTTTGCAAGTAGAATTTTATGAATTTTACATTTCCTATGAAGAGTTTTCAAGTTGATTTCAGATTAAAATGTGATTAATGATAGAGCTAACATTTTCGAAGAGTCGAGTCTATTTTTAGTTCGGTATTAGTGAAGTTGTGGTAGGAGGTGGGTCCGCAGCATCAGCAAGTGCTCTCAACCACTGACTGCAGCATCTCTCCAGATCCTTGTTTGTGTTGCTAGTGATAGATTATTTTATAAATTATAGTCATAATTCTTAAACATCTTTCCAAGTGCAATTTATATCCAAGGAGTTTGTTAGCTTCTTGGAAGACAATCAATATTTATTGACTATAATTTTACAAAACAAGTCAATTCCTTATATGAAGTATTACTGTGCTGAAGGTTGTGGTCAGACCATGACTTGATCTTATGGTCTCAGAATCTCTGAGTCAAGAGACAAAGATCCCTGCAACCTCTATTGTCTTGTAACCCTGCTTTAGTTGACTAACTATGGTCGATGCTCACTATGAGATGGGAAGGATGTTGATAACTATGACCTTCTTATTTTCTCACATACACTCTGTCTCTTTTGGATTTCAAAGAAAACTTATACTAAGTTTCAAAATTTGAGAAAAGGAACACCTTCTTTTAAATTTAATTTAAAAAATACCTATCTGCCCAATGAGAGCTTAGGACAATTCTTCTTTTATATTACAGATGCTCTGTGGATAATAGAATAAGATATATTGATAATAGGCATTTTCCTTGGAGGCTGATCCACCTGAGGTCACTAATGGTAGAAATTGCTAAACAATGATAAGATTTGTCATTACTGTTCAAGAACACAGTATTTCTACATAGTACCATAAATTCCAACTCTGTTCCTCCCAGAATCTTCAACCTCAACACACAAACAACAGAACAAAATTCAAACAGCCATTCCAGGTTAACACTAAGCTACCAGCTCATCATTATGATGCTCTCTTTCTTCACCAAGCATATCTCTTTAATATTTATATTATTTCAAATTATGTGTATGTGTGTGCCTGTGGGGGAGGGTGCGCACAGGCAAGAGGGTATCCATCAGGCTAGAAGAGGGCATCAGGAACCCTGGTGATGGAGTTAAAGGCTGTTTTAAATTGTAACAATGTGGATGAGGAGAACTATACTTGGTTCTCTGCAAGAACAGTAGGCACTCATATTCACTGAACAATTTCTGAAGACTTCCCACATTCACAGTTCTATTAGAGAATTAAAAAATAGGCCAACACATAAGTAGCTATAGAAAATATACAGAGACCAAACTAAACACCTATACATAGATATATACATGTGGGATTCTGCATGGGAAAGGAAATTCCACTTGGAAGAGAGGTGACCATATATTACTAAAATAGTATCCTATTCCAATATTCCATAATGGGAAACCCCAAGCAAGCAAAGTGGAAGTAATTTATTATGTTTCCAGTGTCACAGGAGATGTCAGCCTTTTCTCCTGTATGTTCTCCATGGCAGTCAGCCAGAGAGTCTTGGGAAGATAGAAAACTCATCCTGGAACCAGGACTGCTTATTTCCATGCATTCTCAGAAATTGGCTGATATTGATAATTGTTATAAAAGAAAGTTCACCCCATGAGCCCCACAGGCTGCCAAGCCTGTAATTGGTCTGCAGCACAATACAGCCTGCATCTGGTCCTGAGTCAAGGAGCTCTTCTTCTCTGACTAGCAGCAAGGGAAGCTTCTTTCATTCAGGGAAAACAGATGGAACAATTTGACTATAATGGAGTTCATCAGAAGGAACTGTCCCAGCTCGTCCCAATTGAAGGCAAGTTGGCTCGGTTTTCAAATAAATAATCAACACCTGCATGAGTTGAGATTACCAACCCCAGCTTCAATAAATCAAGTGAGTGACTTTCCAGGTATCTAATCTGCATGAGAGAAAAAGGAACTCAGCCCAAGCATGGCATTTAAGTAATAACTATAGCCTCCTATTTCTACCAAAAGAATAGTAACAGAAAAGATGATTCTGTAATGACAGAGGACAGACATTTGAGAATACTCTAGACGATGTGTTCAGATATTCCAAAAATATTCTCTTAGTAGATATGATTATATCTACAGAATTTATATGCATTCCATTGGTTTTGTTCTCCATTATTTCCCTTTTTAAAGGAGAGGTGGAAATCTTACTACAGAGCAATAGTGATTAAAAACCACATGATGTTGATACAGAGACATGCAGATAGATCAATGAAATAAAATTGAAGACCCAGAAATGAACCCACATACCTATGGTCACTTGATCTTTGACCAAGAAACCAAAACTATAAAAAAGACAACATTGTCTGTTTTGTGTTTATTTATTTGTTTCTATTTGTTTTGTTTATTTTTTATTTGATATTTGCTTTATTTACATTTCAAATGTTATCCTCTTTCCTCGTTTCCCCTCCAAAAACTTACTATTCACTCCACCCCACCCACACTGCTCACCAACCCCCCCTTCCTGCTTCCCTGTCCTGGCATTCCCCTTCCCTGGAGCATCTAGCCTTCATAGGACCAATGGCCTCTCTTCTCAATGATATCTGAAAAGTCCATCCTCTGCAACATATGTAGCTAGAGCCATGGGTCCATCCATGTGTACTCCTTGGTTGGTGGTTTATTACCTGGAAGTTCTGGGTGTACTGGTTGGTTCATATTGTAGTTCTTCCTATAAGACTGTGAACCATTTCAGCTCCTTGGGTCCTTTCTCTAGCTCCTTCATTGGGGACCCTGTGCCAAGTCCATTAGTTGATTGTAAGCATCCACTTCTGTATTTGTCAGGCACTGGCAAGAGTCTCTCAGGAGACAGCTATATTACACTCCTATCAGAAAGCACTTGTTGGCATCCACAATATTGTCTGGGTTTGGAAACTGTATATGGGATGGATCCTCAGGTGGGGCAGCCTCTAAATGGCCTTTCCTTCAGTCTCTGCTCCACACGTTGTCTCTGAATCTCCTCCATGGGTATTTTGATCCCCTTTCTAAGAAGGACCAAAGTATCCACACTTTAGTTTTCCTTCTTCTTGAGCTTCATGTGGTCTGTGAATTGTATCTTGTGTATTGCAAGATTTTGGCCTAATATCCACTTATCAGTGAGTGCATACTATGTTTGTTTATTTGTTTGTTTGTTTGTTAGTAAATGGGTTACCTCACTCAGGATGATATTTTCTAGTTCCATCCATTTGCCTTATAATTTCATGAATTCATTGTTGTTAATAGCTGAGTAGTACTCCATTGTGTAAATGTACCACATTTTCTGTATCCATTCTTCTGTCAAGGGATATCTGAGTTCTTTCCCGCTCCTGGCTATTACAAATAAGGCTGCTATGAACATAGTGGAGCATGTGTCCTTATTACCTGTTGGAGCATCTTCTGGGTATATGCCCAGGAGTGGTATATCTGGGTCCTCAGGTAGTACTATGTCCAATTTTCTCAGGATCTACCAAACTGATTCGACAAAACCACCCAATTTGTTCTATTAAGCCAAAATTACTTTGATACGTAAGTCACACAAAGAAAGAGAACATCAGATCAATTTCCCTTACTAATATCAATGCAAATATAATCAATAAAATTCTTGCCAAAGGAATCCAAAACCACATCAAAATGATCATACACAGCAATCGAGTAGGCTTCATCCACAGGGATGCAGGGATGGCTCAATATACAGAAATCCTCAATGTAATCCACTACATAAACAAACTCAAAGAAAAAAAACATGATCATTTCATTAGAGTCTAAGAAAGCATTTGACAAAATCTAACATCCCTTCATGTTAAAAGTCTTGGAAAGTTCAGGAATTCAAGGCCTCTACCTAAACATAGTAAAATCAACATACAGCAAACTAGTAGCCAACATGAAATTAAATGGAGAGAAACGTGAAGCAATCCCACTGAAATCAGGGCCTAGACAAGGCTATACACTCTCTCCTTACCTGTTCAATATAGTTCTCGAAGTTCTAGCTGGAATAATTAGACAACAAAATGAAATCAAAGGGATGCAAATTGGAACGGAAGAAGTCACTATTTACAGATGATATGATAGTATACTTAAGTCGCTCTGAAATTCCACCAGAGAACTTTTACACCTGATAAACCACTTCAGTAAACTGGCTATATATAAAATTAACTCAAACAAATCAGTAGCCTTCCTCCTTTCAAAGGATAAGCATGCTGAGAAAGAAAATACGAAAACAACACCCTGCGCAATAGTCACAAATAATTTCAAATACATTGGTGTGACTCTAACAAAGCAAGTGAAAGATCTGTAAGACAAGAACTTCAAGTCTCTGAAGAAAGAATTCAAAGAAGATCTCAGAAGATGGAAAGAATAGAATGCTCATTGATTCACAGGGTTAATATAGTAAAAAATGGCCATCTTGCCTAAAGCAATCTACAGATTCAATGCAATCTCCATAAATATTCTCACTCAATTCTTCGTTGAGTTAGAAAGAAAATTTTCCAGATTCATCTGGAATAACAAAAAACCCAGGATATCGAAAACTGTTCTCAACAATACAAGAACTTCTGGTGGACACACCATGACTGACCTCAAGCTATACTACTGAGGAATCATGATAAAAACTGCATGGTGTTGGTACAGTAACAGGCAGGTAGATAAATGGAACAGAATTGAAGAGCCAGAAATGAACCCACTCACTATGGTCACTTGATCTTTGAAAAATGAGCTAAAACCATCCAGTGGAAAAAAGATAGCATTTTCAACAAATGGTGCTGGTTCAAATGGAAGTCAACATGTAGAAGAATGCAAATTGATTCGTTCTTATCTCCCTATATAAAGCTCAAGTCCAAGTGGATCAAGGACCTCCACATAAAACCAGGTACACTGAATCTAATAGAAGAGAAAGTAGGGGAAGAGCTTGGAGCACATAAACACGGGAAATTTTTCTGTACAGAACACCAATAGCTTATGGTCTAAGGCCAAGAATTGACAAAATTGACCTCATAAAATTGCAAAGCTTCTGTAAGGCAAAGGACACTTTCAATAGGATAAAATGGCAACCAACAGAATGGGAAAAGATCTTTACCAATCCTACACCTGATATAGGGCTATTATCCAATATATACAAAGAACTCAAGAAGTTAGACTCCAGAGAAACAAATAAGGCCATTAAAATGGGATTTAGAGCTAAACAACAAATTTTCAACTGAGGAATACCAAATGTCTGAGAAGCACCTAAAGAAATGTTCAATATCCTTAATCACCAGGAAAATGCAAATCAAAACAACCCTGAGATTCCACCTCACACCAGTCAGAATGGCTAAGATCAAAATTTCAGATGACAGCAGATGCTAGTGAGGATGAAGAGAAAGAGGAACACTCCTCCATTGCTGGTGGAATTGCAAGCTGGTAAAAGACAGCATTTTCAACAAATGGTGCTCATTCAACTGGTGGTTAGCATGTAGAAAAATGCAAGTTGTTCCATTCTTATCTGCTTGAACAAAGCTCGAGTTCAAGTGGATCAAGGACCTCCACAAAAAAACAGATGCACTTAATCTAGTAGAAGAGAAAGTATGAAAGAGCCTTAAACACATTAGCACAGCAGAAAATTTCCCGAATAGCACACTAGTGGTTCTTGATAGAAGATCAAAATTGACATATGGGAACTCATAAAATTACAAAGCTAGCCTGGCAGTACACTCCTTTAATCCCAGCACTTGGGAGGTAGAGCCAGGCGAATTTCTGAGTTCGAGGCCAGCCTGGTCTACAGAGTGAGTTCCAGGACAGCCAGGGCTACACAGAGAAACCCTGTCTCCAAAAAAAAAACCAAAAAAACAAAAAACAAAAAACAAAAAAAAAACAAAACAAAAAACAAAAAAAACCCCAAAAAACAAAAAAAAATTGCAAATCTTCAGTAAGGCAAAGGACACTGTCAACTGGATAAAATGGCAACCCACAGATTGGGAAAAGATCTTTACTATTGCTACATCTGATAGAGGGCTAATATCCAAAATATATAAAGAATGAAAAACTAGAATTCAGAGAACCAAATAACCATCTACAAAATGGGGTACAGAGCTAAACAAAGAATTCACAACTGAGAAATCTTGAATGCCTGAGAAGCATCTAAAGAAATGTTCAATATCCTTAGTCATCAGGGAAATGCAAATCAAAAATGACATTGAGATTCCACCTCACACCAATCAGAATGGCAAAGATTAAAAATGCAGGTAACAGCAGATGCTAAATGTGGAGAAAAAGGAACACTACTCCATTGCTGGTGGTACTGCAAGCTGGTAAAACCACTTTGGAAATCAATCTGTTGGTTCCTCAGAAAACTGGAAATAGTACTAACTAAACACCTAGCTATACCACTACTGGGCAAGTATGAAAAAGATCCTCCAACATATAACAAGGGCACATGCTCCACTATGTTCATAGCAGGCTTATTTATAATAGCTAGAAGCAAGAAACAACCCAGTTGTGCATCAGCAGAAAAAATCGACACAGAAATTTTGGTACATTTACACAATGTAGTACTATGCAGCTACTAAAAACAATGACTTCATGAAATTCACAGGCAAATAGATGGAACTAGAAAATATCATCCTGACTGAGGTAACCCAGTCACAAAACAATACACCTGGTATATACTCACTGGTAAGTGAATATTAGCCCACAAGTTCAGAATACCCATGATAAGACCCACAAACCATATGGAGCTTAAGAAGAAGGAAAACCAGAATATAGATGTTTCAATACTACATAGAATGGGGAACAAAATGATCATAGGAAGTAGAGGACAAATGGACCTGGGAGGAAACCATGAGGGGGAGAAAGAAAGGGAGAGCTAGATCAGGTATTGGAAGGGACAAGAGAGAAGTACAGAGGGTGAATGAGTTTAAATTGAGTAGACATATGTAGCAGTTGAGGTAGGGAACTGGGAGTAGCCACTCGAAAGTACCAGATGTCAGGGAAGCAAGAGGCTTCCAGGACCCAATGGCAATGACTTTAGTTGAAATACCCAACAAAGGGAATATAGAACCTGTATCGACCATCTCCAGGAGATAGTCCTCACTCCCAGGTAAGGGACATGGCCACCCACCCATCTCAGAGTTTTTAACCCAGAAAGACCCCTGTCCAAAGGAAAGACAAGGACAAAAAGTGCAACAAATACTGAAGGAGAGACATACAGAAAGCACTCAACCTAGGGATCCATCCCATCAGCAGATACCTAATCTAGACACTATGGATGATGCCAAGAAGCACTTGCTGACAGAAGCCTGTTATGGCTGGTAGCTGAGAGGTTCTACCAGAACCTTCCCAATACAGATGCAGCTACTCACAGCCAACCATCTGACTGAGCCAGCAGCCCCCAGTGGAAGAGCAAGGGGAAGGACTGAAGTTGCTGAAGGGGACTGCTACCCCATAGGCAGAACAGTATCAACTAGCTGGACAACCCTGACCTCTCAGGGACTAAACCACCAACCAAAAATCATACATGGAGAGAATTCATGGCTCCAGATATACATGTAGCAGAGGATGATGGCCTTATCTGACATGATGGGAAGGGAGGGCCTTGGTCCTTTGGAAGCTTGATGCCCCAGCAGAGGGGGATGCTAGAACGGTGAGTTAGGGGTGGGTGAGTGAGTAGGTAGAGGAACATGCTAATAGAGGTGAAGTGGAGAAGGAGAGGGGCGATAGGATGGGGATTTTTTGGAAAGGTAACCAGGAGGGGGAATATCATTTGAAATGTAAACAAAATAATAAAAAAAATCATTTACATTTATTTTACATAATTTACAAAAATGCTGTTTTTTAACATTACATATAAATCCATAACTTTAGCACACAATGGAATACTACTCAGCAATTAAAAATCATGAAATTCTTGGGCAAATGGTTGGAACTGGAAAATATCATCCTACATGATGTAACCCAATCACAAAAGAACACTCATGGAATGCAATAACTGATAAGTGGATATTAGTCCATAAGCTCTGAATACCCAAGACACAATTAACATATCAAATGATTCCCAAGAAAGAGGGAGAAGGTCCTGCTCCTGGAAAGGCTTGATGTAGCATTGTAGGGGATTACCAGGACAGAGAAATGTGAGGGGGGTGATTGGGGAATGGGCAGAGGGAAGAGGTCTTATGGGACTTACTGGGAGGGAGGAACCGGGAAAGGGGAACTCATTTGGGATGTAAACAAAGAATAAATAAAAAAGAAAAATAGGAAAAAGAAAAAAAAGATTCTAATGGTTAGTATATTCAAAGGAGAACATACGAAAGTAAAGTAAGCATGAAATAGAATCAAAGATTGATAGCAATAAGTAAAGGAAGAAAGGTAGCAGACTTTACTGAACAGGTATCCTTTCTCTCAGAATGAAGGCTTATCTATCTGAGGACAAAAGTAATAAAGACAATGTCAGAAGGAAATGTGGTAAATTAAGTTATAAATGCAAAATGATATTATAAAAACAAAAGACTTGTGGGGGAGAATTGACCCAGGAGATAAGAGGTCTTGCAGAAGACCCCTGTTTGGTTTCTTTCTTTTTTTTTTTTTTATTGAATGAATTTTTTTTTTATTATTCGATATAATTTATTTACATTTCAAATGATTTCCCCTTTTCTAGCCCCCCCTCCCCGAAAGTCCCGTAAGCCCCCTTCTCTTCCCCTGTCCTCCCACCCACCCCTTCCCACTTCCCCGTTCTGGTTTTGCTGAATACTGTTTCACTGAGTCTTTCCAGAACCAGGGGCCACTCCTCCTTTCTTCTTGTACCTCATTTGATGTGTGGATTATGTTTTGGGTATTCCAGTTTTCTAGGTTAATATCCACTTATTAGTGAGTGCATACCATGATTCACCTTTTGAGTCTGGGTTACCTCACTTAGTATGATATTCTCTAGCTCCATCCATTTGCCTAAGAATTTCATGAATTCATTGTTTCTAATGGCTGAATAGTACTCCATTGTGTAGATATACCACATTTTTTGCATCCACTCTTCTGTTGAGGAATACCGGGGTTCTTTCCAGCATCTGGCAATTACAAATAGGGCTGCTATGAACATAGTAGAACATGTATCCTTATTACATGGTGGGGAGTCTTCTGGGTATATGCCCAGGAGTGGTATAGCAGGATCTTCTGGCCTTTTCAACAAATGGTGCTGGTTCAACTGGAGGTCAGCATGCAGAAGAATGCGAATTGATCCATCCTTGTCTCCTTGTACTAAGCTCAAATCCAAATGGATCAAGGACCTCCACATAAAGCCAGACACTCTGAAGCTAATAGAAAAAAAACTGGGGAAGACCCTTGAGGACATCGGTACAGGGAGAAAGTTTCTGAACAGAACACCAATAGCGTATGCTCTAAGAGCAAGAATTGACAAATGGGACCTCATAAAATTACAAAGTTTCTGTAAGGCAAAGGACACCATCAAGAGGACAAATCGGCAACCAATAAATTGGGAAAAGATCTTCACCAATCCTACATCAGATAGAGGGCTAATATCCAATATATATAAAGAACTCAAGAAGTTAGACTCCAGAAAACCAAACAACCCTATTAAGAAATGGGGTACAGAGTTAAACAAAGAATTCTCACCTGAAGAACTTCGGATGGCGGAGAAGCATCTTAAAAAATGCTCAACTTCATTAGTCATTAGGGAAATGCAAATCAAAACAACCCTAAGATTTCATCTTACACCAGTCAGAATGGCTAAGATTAAAAATTCAGGAGACAGCAGGTGTTGGAAAGGGTGTGGAGAAAGAGGAACACTCCTCCACTGCTGGTGGGGTTGCAAATTGGTACAACCACTCTGGAAATCAGTCTGGCGGTTCCTCCGAAAACTGGGCACCTTACTTCCCTGTTTGGTTTCTAGAACACGCAATACATCTGACCTCCGTACACATCTACACTTACATGCACATATCCTTTTATACACACATACATATAATGAAAAAAATATTTAAAGTAAAATACAGGCACATTTATAGCTTCAATGTAGAAGAAAGGAGCCTCTACCAATAAGCAAAATCATTAATAGAAAAGCTTTAACTCTGATTAGTCTTTTTGTACTCTCCTCTCCTGAAACCATTCTGTCTTGTCTGCAGTGTTTCTAATACTAAAGACATAGCAGCAGGTCTCCCCTACTGTGTTTTCAATATTTAATGACTTCCACAGGCTTATGTATTTGAATACCTTGTCTCAAGATGGAAGAACTTTTGGGGAATGTTTGTGGAGCCTGCAGGAAGTGAATACTTGCAGGAAGTGGGTCACTGTGTGTTACCGTCCTGTTCCACTTTTAGTTGATACTCTCTTTCTGATTTTCATGTTTTTTTGTTTCCACTGCCATTACTCATAGTCATAGTGAACTGTATCTCTGGGTTTGAAGCCTGAAACAGACTCTTCCCTAAAATGATTATCCTCAGGTATCACTTGTCACAGCAACAAGGACAATATCTAATACATATGTCAACATTTATGTGATTGGCAGGATGCACATTTCCTGGTAATGTCATCATAATAGGTATTTACATATTTACTGCTACCATGTCACACAGACACCATGCATATACATCAAACCAAAATATGTAAGTAGGTAAGTAAACAAATGCCATAGAATACTTTGTAGAGTCCACTTGTGCCCATTATTTCACTGTATCCTATGTCAGTGTTGGTCACAACACTGAAAGCGAATGACTTTAATCTTCCATAAAGTCACCACTGTATTGTTCAATAAAAACTCATTAGCAGTTCCCATTTACTACTCATGCATCACCCAACATTATAATCTTTCCTTCATTTATATATAATTTTAATGTATGGTAATTCTTAAGCTTGATAAAGAAATAAAACTTAGCTTTAAAAAGAAATTATATGTCTATTGAGACTTAAATATTTACAGATATGAAATATGGAAGAGAAATATAAATATGTATGTTAGACTAAGTCACTTCTTGTATTTTATCCCTTAACCATTAACTAGTGTAGTTGTAATGGCCATTTGTGATGATTAATATTGACTGTAACCTTTACAGGATCTAGAATCATCTAGTAGAAAATATTCTGAGTATGTCTGTGCCCTCTTATCTAGGTTAAAGTGTTCATGCATGTGAGAGATTCTGTACATTGGGTTAATTTTCATAGAGAAACATATCATGAATGTGGTCATCATCATTCAATGGTGTAGGGTCTTGGACTTAATAATAAAAAGAAGAAAACTAACCATGGATCATCATTTAATTCCCTCTACCCCATCTCTGATTCCTGACTACAAACAAATAGTAAACAGCTATCTCCTGTTCCTGACATACCTTCCCACCATAATGAGACATACCCTTTAACAGGGTGTTGAAATAAACCTCTCCTTTCTTCTTTAAGTTTCTTTTGTCAGGTACTCTATAACTGCAGTGGATGAGACATACCATATATTAACGCACAAATCTAAGAAAGACTTTTTGATGAGTTTAGATAGTTTGTAGAGGCCACACACTATAGGGGAAAAAATTCAGGCAATGGTGGCATTGATGATGGGATAGAAGAATATAAAATGCTCCTGTAAACTATGATGGAATGTGACAGACAGTGTGGCCCATACAAAGTCAGAAAGCCATTCAAATCGTGTCTCATCTGGACAGCTTTCTTCTCCTACTCTGAATTGCAATTACAGATAATAAGCCTAAACCTCTCTTATGTGCCCAGGGTGTGAAGACTATTTATGCTTTCCAACACTTCATTCTCCACCCGTTCATGTGCTGTGTTTGGATGCCCAGGTTTCTCTCTGTGCCATGAAGCCCTGATCCATGATGAAACTGGACAAGGACAGAATAGAGACAGGATGATGAATGAACTCCCCTGCACTGAAAGGCTGGGTTGGCCCTTGTTCTTGGCAGTCCTTCTACACACATGCATGCTCTGAAATGCATTCTTTAATCTTTTGAATTTCAAGCCACTGATACTCATAACACCGAAGTTATGAGTTTTAATAGATGCTTAAGTTCAAAAGTCTTTAATTAGACTGGTACACTTTTGTAGATAAAGTTTGTGATTGAGTTGGGGAAATAGCTCAGTGAATGAAACTCTTTCCACACCTGTATGCCAAGTCAGATCCTCAGAATTCCTGTAAATCCAGGCACCCTTAGCAAATGTCTGCCATGAAAGCATTCTTGTGGTAACATGGGTGGCAGAGACTGCAGAATTCCTGGAATCTTGGGAACTGTGTATCTTAGAGTAAACAGATATGGATAACAAAGAGACCCTGTCTCAAAGGTAAATGGTGAGGACCAACAAACAATACTGTCCTCTAGTTCCTAAAGGCATACCTTGGTACACACATACCTGCACACACAGATGCATACACACACACACACACACACACACACACACACACACAGAGAGAGAGAGAGAGAGAGAGAGAGAGAGAGAGAGAGAGAGAGAGAGAGAGAGAGAGATACAGAAACACACATACACACACACAGGTTTGTTCAATCTAATTAATCAAATTTGTATCTTGGAAATATTGAAGTCCAAAGTTATATAAGGATAAAAAGATTCTATTCAGTTAGAGTCACTCACCCTGAGACATGTTTTTTTATAACTTCGCTTCAATGAATTTAAAATGCACCCAGGAGCACAGACCTTAAGTGATCACACATTCTAAAGAAACCAGTCTTTTAAATAGAAGCCAGGAAAGGTAATCTTTTCTTCAAAAGTAATTTCAATGTGCAATTGTAGAACTTCTGAAAAGGTATTGATTCTTTAAACAGAGATAAAATTAAAGTAAAATAGGTTTTAGTTGTAATGGTAAGGAGCCAATACCATCTAAATAGCAGACCTTTAAAATTGACCAGAGGCTAAAATCATAGTGTATGGAATGACAAATAGCAAGTGTTCTCATACAATTTTATCCCTTAGTTTCATACATTATCATTCACCACGGAATAAGGTTCATGGCACTAGGTTTGCCTCTAGGACTTTTTAATATCAGTACTTTGGTTTTCTAAGACAGAGATTAAGTTTTTCTAAACATACTGTATATATATATATATACAGTATATTTATATATATATATATATAATTATATCCCAATACACTCACACACACACATGCATATATATATATATCCTTACATATATAATATACTAAGATAGATAGATGATAGATAGATAGAGAGATAGATGATAGATATAGATATTTGATTTCTATGTTATTACATGTGTATGTATGTAGGCATGAACTTACCAAGGGCACCTATAGTCTTCAGGAGATGCTTATACCAGTTGGTTAGTTTTCCCCTTTTATGATGTGGGTCAAAGAAATAGAATCCAGGTTGTCAGGCTGGGCTCCACCTATACTCTCTCAGAGCTACATCACTAGCTCCTGGGACATTTTAAAACTGAAGACTTTTTTGGAATTTTGTTATTCTATATTAAATAATTTTTATAAATCTCTAATTTTATATTCCACTTTCATACTGGTTCCTTGAAAATACTTATTTCTTCAAATTAGGTTAACATGGCTAGTGTTAATTTTTAACTTGACTGAATTTGGATTCATGTTGTAAACAGGTCTCCAGGCACACCTTAAAGGGATTATTTGTCTTCTGAGAATGCCCAAGAGGGGTTATCTTGATTGCATTTGTTGAAGGGACCGTCCTTGGGATGACATGCTGGGCTGTATAAACAGGGAAAGGGATCTGAGCAGTGACATAAACTCATGGCTCTCTTCTGACTGTGGACATGTATGGCCAGCTGCTTCAGGACCCAGCTGCCTTGACGTTACCACCATAATATAATATGATTTGGACTGCGAACTAAAGTCAATCTGTCAGTTCCTATATTTCTCTTGTCGTGGTGTTTTGTCATAGCAACAGAAAAGTAACTAAGACACACTTATTAGGCACAATTGGAGCACAATTCTAAAAACATACTGACTTGTCTTAGTTGTCCTTTTGCAGTTACCAAAGCACTGGTAAAGGGGGAAAGCAGAAAAATTAGGCACATAAATGTTTTCTAGAATGTTCTTTTTAAGTGTTCATATAATAAGTTACCATGAAAATTATCTTAGTTTGGAATCTGTAGTGCTGTTCTAATAGAAACTTCAAAACTCATGAACTTCCATCAAATGGAAGGTAGTCTACTGATTGATTATTGAATACTTTCCCACACCACTATCATTTCCTTAAGCTTTAAACTCCCCTTTCCCTTAGTTTAGCAGAAATATTCAACTATTGTTAAATACTGACATTTGTTCTTTTATCTATTAGTATTTTGATGTTTTGTATAATTTATTTTGATAGCTTTCCCCCTTCAGAATGGAAGAGAATAGATATTTCTTTTTTCACATATTTGGATATATATTATTACATCAAAATTCATACTGTATAGTAAGATAACTGTATACTTTTAATTTTAATGTTTATTAATTTCCAATTTAATATGTTCATATGTGTGCGTGATCTGTGCTTGTTTGTTTTGTTATTTTTCTTTGTATGTGCATATGCTTGTGCATATTATGACCTGTGTTTGGAGGTCACAGGACAATATTTGACAGTTGTTCTCTTCTTCTACTGTGGCACCCAAGAACTGAATTCATATAATCAGGATTTTACAAGTATCTCTCACTAATGAATCTTCTCAACAACCTATTATTAATTCTTAAATATAGACTTTTTATGTTCTTTTTTAAATTGGATGCTTTATTTGTTTACATTTCAAATGTTATCCCCCTTGTCAGTTTCCCCTCTGCAAAACCCTTATCTCATCTCTCCTTACACTGATTCTATGAAGGTGCTCCGCTACCCACACATCCACTCCTGCTTTACCACCATAGCATTCCTCTACACTGGGGCATTAATCCTTCACAGGACCAAGAACTTCCCCTCCCAGTGATGCCAGATGATCCCCCTTCAGCTACTGCAGACATTCCTCTAGCTCCTCCATTGGGGTCCCTGTGCTCAGTCCGATGGTTGGTTGTGAGCATCCCCATTTGTATTTGTCAGTGTATGGCAGAGCCTCTCAGGAGACGTCTGTATCAGACTCATGTCAGCAAGAACTTCTGGGTTTGATTTGATGAGGGAAATGGAAAGATGATACTCCCAAATTCAAGTGGGGGTATGAGTAAGGCTTCCCCAAGGCCATTAGTGTGGAGTAGCTGACCTGCTACTCATCTGCTTTAGGGTACCAAAGATGTAGAGGTGCTACCCCCACTGACTCACCATTGCTGGAGTTAAAAAAGCTGCCCACAGAGAGACAATGATGTGGCCTGAGTACACGGATGACGCATGATGTCCTAGAACCACTACCTGCAGCACTTGGGAGTTCTGGTCCCAGGGTAATGAGTGCTGGAAAGATAGACCTGCTCCTCTACTGCTCTGGCCCTTGGGAGAGCAGGCTCTTCACCTCACCTGGGTAGCACAGTAGTGATGCTGGCCTTGGTGGAGGGGGCATATGTGAACCAGACCAGAGGGTGGAAGCATGGAGAAAGCTGCCTCCACCACCCCTCTTCTGTGAGGTGTCATGAATGTGGGATGATGCCCTCTTTCCCCTCACCACCTGCTGAAGTCTGGAGAACTGGGTCTGAGATCATGCGTTCAGGTGAGCTGGCCCTGTCCCTCACAGGCTGTAGCACTTCATCTAGGCAGCACAGTAGAGCTGGCCCTGGTGGAGGGCACCCAGATGAGCTATCCCTTGGCTCAGAGCGCCCCACAACTCATCTGTCCTGAGGTGACATGGCTATGAGGGTGATACCCTCCCACTATGTCCCTTACAACAACTAGTAGCCTGGGGGACTGGCTCTGGGGTCATGTGAGCTGGAGAGCAAACTCTGTGCCCTCACTGCCTGTACCATTCAAGAGACTGGGTCCTGCACTTCAACTGTGTTATACAATGGAGCTGTTCCTGATGCCAAAGGCACAGGTGAGCCAGCCCCAATTTTGTGAATGTGGGAGAGCTGGTTTAGCTCTACAGAGTGGGACCTGAATCTTGACTAGACAGCACAGTGGAGCTGAGTCAGGAGGCATGGTTGCAGTGAGCCATCCCTAGGGTATGAAAATGGAGGATGTGACCCTGCTTCCTGCCAAAGGGGGTGACATTGGGTAGCCAGGGTGGAGCAGTACTGGAGAGCTCAGCCTAGTGTTATAGAAAAGGGAAAGCTAACAAGCTCAGTTACCATCTAGACCCAGCATCCAGTGATCTGATCAGTCCACCCCAAATCCTATCATCTGGGAAAGTTCAAATGCCTCAAAGGGTGAGTCTGGCTGTACCAAAGGTGCAGAATCTCCATGACACAGGACAGAAATAGGATAACAGGGAGAAGTATGGATAGGGAATCAGTATTTATAGTGTCCCAGAAGCCAGAGATCTAGAACCAGACCAATGACTCATTGCAATGAACATTTGCAAGTGAAGATGTGTGGAAAGAGGGACACACTGTGGCATACTTCAGCTTTCACAATAAGATGTTTTCCATGCTTTGAGTGGTCAGTTGTTGTTGCTGTTGTTGTTGTTGTTGTTGTGTTTTATTTTGTGAGGCAAATGCAAGGGCAAAGGGTGGATATGAGGGAATGAGGAGATGAATGGGACTGCAAGATTTAAAACTCTAAAGAATCAATAAAAATTAAAAATAAATATGAAAGGTGACCTAGACTGGGTCATTCACCGATATGTAATGTCAACAAAGGTAATGGTGAGAGCTATAGATGATGCCCTTTATACTGATAAAGTCCAACTTTTATTGACAGGTTTTTTATTGATCTGTCTGAAACTGATTATAGTTGCTCAGGACTCTAGCAGTTCTTTGAACACCTATATGTTGAGCTTCCAGGACTTCTTTCTTGGGTGTTTTCATCTTATGGAATCCTCTCTGTGGGTCCCTCTGATGTTTTCACCCGCATGCTGGGATAGGTACATCAGTTTTCTGGAGGAGTTTCAAGATTCTCAAGGAAATGGGGTTGAGGGTCAAAGAATGAATGGCCAGATGGAAGACTTCAGGATCTGGTTCCTCAGTGCTATTTATTTTGAGTGTAGCTTTCTAGAGTCAGGTAATGCTCATTGGAAACCTGGTTATTCAGCTGGGTAATATAATACATTTTCAAGATAAAATAATAGAATGCCTTTAAAGTGTCTAATGGAAAATGGAATAATTAGCTGCTTGCATATGTGTGTGTGTGTGTGTTTATGTGTGTGTATATGTTTACATGTGTGCACGCATGTGTATTTGCATACATGCAGAGGCCAGAAGACAACTTCAGGTGCCATTACTCCAGCAATGCACAGCTTGTCTTTTGAAGTAAAGTCTGTCACTGGCCTAGATCTTTTTTTTTTTTTAGGTCTTCCCCATGCCTGGATGTCTGAAGTCCTGGGAACCTAACAGTCCCAGCCTCATCACAGGCTGGTAGATCTCTGAGGCAGCTCAGACTGCATTTTCCCATCCCAGAGTGGTCTCTGTGCTTCCCTATAGCCTAGCACACACCTGGCTTACATAAACACATCTAAACTCTGTCTCCCCAAGCCCCCATGCCCTGAGGCAGAGCACACAAGCCTACAAAATGTGACTTAGACACATCAGATGGCCTGGATCTTGACACATAATCTAGGCTGGGTGCCTAGCATGTCCCAGGATTTCCCTCATCTCTACCTCCCTATTCCTGGATGACAAATGATCGTCACCACACTTGGACCATTTTTCTTTTTCATGAGTTCTCTGAGGAAAGAACAAGCCTGGCATTCTTGTGCTACCAGTACCCTTTTAACTGAGCCATCTTCATAGTTCAATTTATTTTAGTTCTCTGGTGGGATGGACATTACTCCTGGCCCAGGTCTGGTTCTCCCTCTCCTATCCAGCATTTGGTACATAATATAATCTGACTCTTTTACAGGGAACCCTTGAGTATAGTTGGATATCTAATGTAGCCCAGAAGTTGAAGAATTGGACTTAATGAAAATTGAGGATGTGATTCCGGGAGTCTCCAGTGGCATCCCTGAACTGAGGTATATGAGAAGAGATAATTGGCAATAAGACAGATGGGAGATTCCCCTCTGGAGTCAGTTTAGAAACCCCTTCCCTGATTCGTGTTACAGTTTATCAAGAGACACAAGGCAGACAAACAGGAACATCTGAGGAACTAGCTGGGTTTTCAGTGTTTATAATTTAACATACCAGATCAGAAGGAAAAGGAGCAAAATAAAGAAATCTCCCAATAATCAGGTTATGGAAAAATTAATTAAAGCAAAGAATAATTTCTATCTTCTATATATGTTGAAGAGGAAGTATAAGCAGTGTATGAATAAATGTTTATATATTAAGTGTGTTTCCATGTATGGGTATATGTATAAATGAAAGGATTGCTCACACGTTTTATGATCCTGTACATATAGCTGTTTTTGTTTCTCAATAAAAAGAACCCTCAGAGACCACTATTTTCTTTCTTTTTCTGAGTTGCATTGTTCTTTTGAAATAAAATATTTTCATTTGTATATGCGTGTGACTTTGAGTGCTCATGTGTACCACATGTGTACAGCAGCACACAGAAGCAAGAAGCAGGTGCCAGGCACCCTGCAACTAGAGTTGTAAGGAATTGTGAGCCATCCTGTGAGCCCTTGGAATTAAACTCAGATCCCTGCCAGAGCAGTGAATGTCTTTAGCACTGAAGCAGTTCCCCAGATGCACATGCATTGATCTTAACCCTAGCCTTCTAAACTCTGAAGCATAAAAATCCCAACAGATTGAATCACACTAAACAGGTATAGCTATTGATCATTTTCCAAGGATATGTTAGGTGTCAGGCTGGCTGCCGAACACTCAGATAAATTAGTCCTGGAAAGAACTTATGAACGGACACAATCAGAGCTAAAGGACACTGGATGGCATATGGAAAGCTTGGTCAATTATCCTCCAGGGGATGATGAATGCGTTTTTAATTATTTCAGAAGGTTAAAGTAATGCCACGGCAGTTAAAACACTTGATGCTCTTCTGCAGGATCCAGTTTTGATTTCTAGCACCCACTTTTGGTGGCTAATTAACACCTGTACCTCTAGTGACAAGGGATCTGAGGTCTTTTTTTTTTTTTTTTTTTTTTTTTTTTTTTTTTGGCTTATGACTAGATACATGTGGCATACAGTCACACAAGAATACACATAAAAATAGTTTAAAGCCGGGAAAAAAAAGGCAATTGTGCTTTTGAATCCAATTACTCAATATGAATAGATAAAAATGAAAATTTTCATCAAAAATCAGTCATTTCAAATCATAGAAGATATTTAGTACACAATTTTTGTTAAGTTACCTTTTATTAATAAAATCATGTATTTGGCTTATATGGTTCAAAGACGGATAAGAAAAAATAAGGAGAATAAGGTAGATAGATGAGAATGAGATGAGATCCATGAGTAAAGGTCTTACCAACTAAGAATGCAGTCCTGAACATAGATTCAATACCAACATACACACACAAATGCACACACACTCACGTGAGACAGAGAGATAGAGATACACAGATGAAGAAGCAGACACAGACAAACAGATAAACAGACAGAGACAGACAGACAGACAGAGGGAAGGGGGAAAGGAACAGAAAGGAGCCAGGGAAAAAGAGGGATGACAAGGGAAACAGAGGGGGTGAGGGAGAGGAAGAAACAACTGTATATTCAGGAAATTGCATTAAGGGAGAAAATAATCTATAAATTCAAAATTGGGTAAATATTTTGTAATACTACTTTTACACTTTTCACTATATATGAAGAACTCAAGAAGGTAGACTACAGAGAGCCAAATAACCCTATTAAAAGATGGGGTAGGGCGGAGGCGGCAGCAGTGCAGCAGTGGCTGGTCCAGCTGAAGGGACATCAGCAGTGGAACCAAGGCGACACAGGGTCCAGTTAGGCCCTGCACCCATGACCACTGACCTTCGCTGACCAGCCGGGCGGCAAGCAGCTGCAGTTGTGCGGCGCCTTTCCTGCACGGAAGCCACTTCAGAACTCGGCCTCCCACCAGTCAGGAGAGGTACATCCATCTTGGTTTCGGACTCCAGGGATCGGACAGACTGAGGTACACAAACATAATCCGAGGCCAACACCGCAGTGGTCTGAGCCTGACGGGCGTTGGCCTGCACCCAAGCCCTGGGCTGGTCGGGGGGCCATCTGGGTGCCAACCCAGCCAGGAGGTTTTTTGCCCAGGCCTGCGCGCACGCCGCCATTTTGCCTGCAGGACGACAGAGAGCTCTGGCAGGCAGACCTGTAACAGGCATAGCCTGAGGCTAACAAAGCGGGGGTCTAGGCCCCAAAAGGCACAGGACTGACCCCAAGAACTGGGCGGCTTAGTGGGCCATCTGTGAGTCAACCCGCCCAGGAGGTTGTTAGCACAGCAGACTCTCCTGGCGCTTTCAGGGAGCACGGGCGCTCACGCCCACCATCCTAGTCACCTGGAGGACGCAATTAACAGTCATAGCCCTAGGGAAACTTTGCTCGGACCTTGGCCTCCCAGGCTTTTGCCTGGACTCAGGGACTGGGTGGCCAGGCTAACCTTGTGTGCGCCAGCCCGGTTGGCGGATCGGCTGCCCAGCGGAGTGAGCGGAACACAGGGGAGGTCACAGCAGCATACACCATCGGCACTCCCTGGGGGTGTACACGGGCTCCATCTGGTCCACAGACACAATCTGGGGCAAGGCCTCAGGCAGAAGCCCTCAGCTCTACTCTCTCCGCTTCTGGATCCAGATTAGCCTGGGCGGCAGCACCACATCTCCAAGTCCTGCAAGAGGCTAGCTGGGCTTCCAGGCGGCCAGCTGGGAGAAGTCAGTGTGCTCCAGTGAATCCAGCGGGCCCCAGCGGGAGCCTTCGGGTGCCTGCTTTGGGATCTGAACAGCCTGGGCAGCAGCACCCTGTCTACAAGCAGTGCAGGAGGTAAGCTCTGCACCAGAGGCCAACTGGGAAGGGGCAGCTTGCACTGGTGAGTCCAGCACTGACAAGACAAACTAACACCAGTGAGAGCTAGATGGCAAAAGGCAAACGCAGGAACATCACTAACAGAAATCAAGGCAATATGGCAACATCTGAACCCAATTCTCCTCTACCAACATGTCCTGGATACCCCATCACACCAGTAAAACAAGATTTGGATTTAAAATCACTGGTCATGATGCTGGTACAGGAACACATGAAGGACATACTTAAAGAAATTCAGGAGAAAATGGATCAAAAGTTAGAAGCCCTTGCAAGGGAAACACAAAAATCATTGAAAGAAATCTAGGAGAATACAAAAGCCAACAAGGAGGAAATGCAAAAAACACTTAAAGAAATACAGGAGAACTTTGGTCAACAGACTGAGGTCATGAAAGAGGAAACACAAAAATCTCTTAAAGAAATACAGGAGAACTTTGGTCAACAGGCTGACGTCATGAAAGAGGAAACACAAAAATCTCTTAAAGAATTACAGGAAAGCACAAACAAGCAAGTGAAGAAGCTAAGCAAAACCATCCAGGATCTAAAATCAGAAGTAGAAACAACTAAGAAAACTCAAAGGGAGACAACTTTGGAGATAGAAAGCCTTGGGAAGAAATCCGGGGACAGAGATGCAAATATCAACAACAGAATACAAGAGATAGAAGAAAGAATCTCAGATGCTGAAGATTCCATAGAAACCATGGACTCAACAGTTAAAGAAAATGCAAAATGCAAAAAGCTTGTAACCCAAAATATACAGGAAATCCAGGACACAATGAGAAGACCAAACCTAAGGATTATAGGCATAGATGAGAGTGAAGATTTACAACTTAAAGGGCCAGCAAATATCTTCAATAAAATTATGGAAGAAAACTTCCCTAACCTAAAGAGAGAGATGCCCATGAATATACAAGAAGCCGACAGAACTCCAAACAGACTGGACCAGAACAGAAATACTTCCCGTCACATAATAATCAAAACACCAAATGTTCTAAACAAAGAAAGAATACTAAAGGCAGTAAGAGAAAAAGGCCAAGTAACATATAAAGGAAGACCTATCAGAATCACAGCAGACTTTTCACCTGAGACTATGAAGGCTAGAAGGTCCTGGGCAGATCTCATGCAGACTCTAAGAGAACACAAATGCCAATCAAAACTATTATATCCAGCAAAACTCTCAATCACCATAGATGGAGAAACTAAGATATTTCATGACAAAACCAAGTTTACCCAATATCTATCCACAAACCCAGCCCTAAAAAGGATAATAGGAGGACAACACCAATACAAGGAGGGAAACTTCACCCTGGAAAAGCAAGATAGTAACCTTTCATCAAACCCAAAAGAAGTTAAGCATTCAAATTTAAAAAATATCGTCAAAAATGATAGGAAGTAACAATCACTATTCCTTAATATCTCTTAACATCAATGGACTTAATGCCCCAATAAAAAGACACAGACTAACTGACTGGATACGTAAACAGGACCCTACATTTTGCTGCTTACAGGAATCACACCTCAGGATCAAAGAAAAACACTACCTTAGAGTAAAAGGCTGGAAGACAATTTTACAAGCAAATGGTCTCAGGAAACAAGCTGGAGTAGCCATTTTAATATCAGATAAAATTGACTTTCAACCCAAAGTCATCAAAAGAGACCCTGAGGGACACTTCTTGCTGGTCAAAGGAAAAACACAAAAGAAGAACTGTCAATCCTGAACATCTATGCCCCAAATGCAAGGGCACCCTCTTTCGTAAAAGAAACTTTATTAAAACTAAAAGCACACATTGCACCTAACACAATAATTGTGGGTGACTTCAACACTGCGCTTTCCTCAATGGACCGATCAGGAAAACAGAAACTAAACAGGGACACAATGAAACTAATTGAAGCTTTGGACCAATTAGATTTAACAGATATATATAGAACATTCTATCCTAAAACAAAAGAATATACCTTTTTCTCAGCACCTCATGGTACCTTCTCCAAAATCGACCATATAATTGGTCACAAGACAGACCTCAACAAATATAAGAAGATAGAACTAATCCCATGCCTCCTATCTGATCACTATGGAGTAAAAGTGGTCTTCAATAGCAACAGAAACAACAGAAAACCCACATACACGTGGAAACTGAACAATACTCTACTCAATGATACCTTGGTCAAGGAAGAAATAAAGAAAGAAATTAAAGACTTTTTAGAACACAATGAAAATGAAAACACAACATACCCAAATCTATGGGACACAATGAAAGCAGTGCTAAGAGGAAAACTCATAGCCCTGAGTGCCTCCAAAAAGAAAATGGAGAGAGCATACATTACCAGCTTAATGACACATCTGAAAGCCCTAGAACAAAAAGAAGCTATCTCGCCCAGGAGGAGTAAAAGGCAGGAAATCATCAAACTCAGGGCTGAAATCAATCAAGTAGAAACAAAGAGAACCATACAAAAAATCAACAAAACCAGGAGCTGGTTCTTTGAGAAAATCAACAAGATAGATAAACCCTTAGCCAGACTGAACAAAGGGCACAGAGAAAGTATCCAAATTAACAAACTTAGAAATGAAAAGGGAGATATAACAACGGAAACTGAGGAAATCCAAAAAATCATCAGATCCTACTACAAGAGCCTGTACTCAACACAACTGGAGAATCTGGAGGAAATGGACAATTTCCTTGACAGATACCAAATACCAAAATTAAATCAGGACCAACTAGACCATCTAAACAGTCCCTTAATGCCTAAAGAAATAGAAGTAGTCATAGAAAGTCTTCCAACCAAAAAAAGCACAGGACCAGATGGCTTCAGTGCAGAATTCTACCAGACCTTCAAAGAAGAGTTAACACCAATACTCTTCAAACTATTCCACAAAATAGAAACAGAAGGAACACTACCCAATTCCTTCTATGAAGTCACAATTACGCTGATACCAAAGCCACAAAACGATCCAACAAAGAAAGAGAACTTCAGACCAATTTCCCTTATGAACATCGATGCAAAAATACTCAATAAAATTCTTGCCAACCGAATCCACGAACACATCAAAACGATCATCCACCATGATCAAGTAGGCTTTATCCCGGGAATGCAGGGTTGGTTCAATATACGGAAATCCATCAATACAATCCACTACATAAACAAACTCAAAGAACAAAACCACATGGTCATTTCATTGGATGCTGAAAAAGCATTTGACAAAATTCAGCATCCTTTCATGCTTAAAGTCTTAGAGAGAACAGGAATTCAAGGCCCATACCTAAACATAGTAAAAGCAATATACAGCAAACCGGTAGCCAGCATCAAACTAAATGGAGAGAAACTTGAAGCAATCCCACTGAAATCAGGGACCAGACAAGGCTGCCCCCTTTCTCCTTATCTTTTCAATATTGTACTTGAGGTACTAGCTCAGGCAATTCGACAACATAAGGAGGTCAAAGGGATACAAATTGGAAAGGAAGAAGTCAAACTATCATTATTTGCAGATGACATGATCGTCTACCTAAGTGACCCAAAGACCTCCACTAAAGAGCTCCTACAGCTGATAAACAACTTCAGCAAAGTGGCAGGTTATAAAATCAACTCAAGCAAATCAGTGGCCTTCCTATACTCAAAGGATAAGCAGGCTGAGAAAGAAATTAGGGAAATGACCCCCTTCACAATAGCCACAAACAGTATAAAGTATCTTGGGGTGACTCTTACCAAACATGTGAAAGATCTGTATGACAAGAACTTCAAAACTCTGAAGAAGGAAATGGAAGAAGACCTCAAAAAATGGGAAAACCTCCCATGCTCATGGATCGGTAGAATCAATATAGTTAAAATGGCCATTTTGCCTAAAGCACTATACAGATTCAATGCAATACCCATCAATATCCCAACTCAATTCTTCACAGAGTTAGAAAGAGCAATTATCGAATTCATCTGGAACAACAAAAAACACAGGATAGCTAAAACTATTCTCAACAACAAAAGAAAATCTGGGGGAATCAGTATCCCTGACCTCAAGCAATACTACAGAGCAATAGTGTTAAAAACTGCATGGTATTGGTAGAGTGACAGGCAGGAGGATCAATGGAACAGGATTGAAGATCCAGAAATGAACCCACACACCTATGGCCACTTGATCCTCGACAAAGAGGCTGAAAACATCCAATGGAAAAAAGATAGCCTTTTCAACAAATGGTGCTGGTTCAACTGGAGGTCAGCATGCAGAAGAATGCGAATTGATCCATTCTTGTCTCCTTGTACTAAGCTCAAATCCAAATGGATCAAGGACCTCCACATAAAGCCAGACACTCTGAAGCTAATAGAAAAGAAACTGGGGAAGACCCTTGAGGACATCGGTACAGGGAGAAAGTTTCTGAACAGAACACCAATAGCGTATGCTTTAAGAGCAAGAATTGACAAATGGGACCTCATAAAATTACAAAGTTTCTGTAAGGCAAAGGACACCATCAAGAGGACAAATTGGCAACCAACAAATTGGGAAAAGATCTTCACCAATTCTACATCAGATAGAGGGCTAATATCCAATATATATAAAGAACTCAAGAAGTTAGACTCCAGAAAACCAAACAACCCTATTAAAAAATGGGGTACAGAGTTAAACAAAGAATTCTCACCTGAAGAACTTCGGATGGTAGAGAAGCATCTTAAAAAATGCTCAACTTCATTAGTCATTAGGGAAATGCAAATCAAAACAACCCTAAGATTTCATCTTACACCAGTCAGAATGGCTAAGATTAAAAATTCAGGAGACAGCAGGTGCTGGAGAGGGTGTGGAGAAAGAGGAACACTCCTCCACTGCTGGTGGGGTTGCAAATTGGTACAACCGCTCTGGAAAGCAGTCTGGCGGTTCCTCTGAAAACTGGGCACCTCACTTCCAGAAGATCCTGCTATACCACTCCTGGGCATATACCCAGAAGACTCCCCACCATGTAATAAGGATACATGTTCTACTATGTTCATAGCAGCCCTAATTATAATTGCCAGATGCTGGAAAGAACCCAGGTATCCCTCAACAGAAGAGTGGATGCAAAAAATGTGGTTTATCTACACAATGGAGTACTATTCAGCCATTAGAAACAATGAATTCATGAAATTCTTAGGCAAATGGATGGAGCTAGAGAATATCATACTAAGTGAGGTAACCCAGACTCAAAAGGTGAATCATGGTATGTACTCACTAATAAGTGGATATTAACCTAGAGACCTGGAATACCCAAAACATAATCCACACATCAAATGAGGTACAAGAAGAAAGGAGGAGTGGCCCCTGGTTCTGGAAAGACTCAGTGAAACAGTATTCGGCAAAACCAGAATGGGGAACTGGGAAGGGGTGGGAGGGAGGACAGGGGAAGAGAAGGGGGCTTACGGAACTTTCGGGGAGTGGGGGGGCTAGAAAAGGGGAAATCATTTGAAATGTAAATAAATTATATCGAATAAAAAAATTTTTAAAAAAAATGACAAAAATTCATTCTTTTATACAATTCAAACTTCATAACTTTTGCCCCACATGAGGTTTCTTTTACAAGTTACAGATAACAAAAATTTGCTATTTCAAAAGTCAAGGTAAGGAAAGCCAGATGGCTAAGTCAGTCAAGGCCTCTGCTGATGTGCCTCACAACCTAAATTTGTTCCCTGAACTCCACAAGTGGTCTGAGAGAACTATCTCCTCTACACTGTCCTCAGATCCTCAGACCTTCACATGCACTGTGGCATATGAACTTTAACACACATAACAAATCAATAAAAATGTAATCAAAATAAGAGCTTTAACAAATATATACCAGCATGTAAGAACCATCTCAAAGAAAATGTATAACCTCTCTGGTACCCCAAGATCTTTGGTTAAATAATGAATTTTGAACCCAAGTCCATTGTATTTAATTTGCCTTCTTCACAATATATCTGCAAACCACACATCACAAGCAATCCTCCTTATTTCTGAATTTGTATTTGTAATTCACACCCCCAGCTCATTATGAAAGATATTCCTGGTCCTGTGTAAAAAATCACATCTGTAACTGGTTTTGGTAGAAGTAAGTCATTCACACATCATCATCAGATTCATTTTATGGTATATAATTCCTCATCGCATACATCAATTCTTCTTAAAACAGAACTCAGCCTGATTGTGATGGCTAGTTTTTGTCAACTATACTAATTAAAGTAATCTGGAAAAGGTAACCTCAACTGAGAAATTCCTTCTATCAGATTTCTGTGTGATCATTGTCTTGATTAATGTGAGGAAGGGCCAGCCCACTATGAATGGTGCCACCTAAGGGCACCTATTCGTTTTTTTTTTTTTAAACTTTAATCTTTCTATTTACTTATTTCTTTTTCTTTTAAAAAAATTAGATACTTTCTTTATCTACATTTCTTTTTTTTAATTTATTGATATATTTATTTACATTTCAAATGATTTCCCCTTTTCTGGACCCCCACTCCCCAAAAGTCCCATCAGTCCCCTTCCCTCCCCCTGTTTTCCCACCCAACCCTTCCCACTTCCCCATTCTGATTTTATTCTATACTGCTCACTGAGTCTTTCCAGAACAAGGGGCCACTCCTCAGTTCTTCTTGTACCTCATTTGATGTGTGGATTATGTTTTGGGTATTCCAGTTTTCTAGGTTAATATCCACTTATTAGTGAGTGCATACCATGATTCATCTTTTGAGTCTGGGTTACCTCACTTAGTATGATGGTCTCCAGCTCCATCCATTTGCCTAAGAATTTCATGAATTCATTGCTTCTAATGGCTGAATAGTACTCCATTGTGTATATATACCACATTTTTGCATCCACTCTTCTGTTGAGGGATACCTGGGTTCTTTCCAACTTCTGGCAATTATAAATAGGGCTGCTATGAACATAGTAGAACATGTACCCTTATTACATGCTGGGGAATCTTTTGGGTATATTCCCAGGAGTGGTATAGCAGGATCTTCTGGAAGTGAGGTGCCCAGTTTTCGAAGGAAACGCCAGACTGATTTCCAGAGTGGTTGTACCAATTTGCAACCCCACCAGCAGTGTTCCTCTTTCTCCACATCCTGGCCAACACCTGCTGTCTCCTGAATTTTAAATCTTAGCCATTCTGACTGGTGTAAGGTGAAATCTCAGGGTTGTTTTGATTTGCATTTCCCTAATGACTAATGAAGTTGAGCATTTTTTAAGATGTTTCCCTGCCATCCGAAATTCTTCAGGTGAGAATTCTTTGTTTAACTCTGTACCCCATTTTTTAATAGGGTTGTTTGGTTTTCTGGAATCTAACTTCTTGAGTTCTTTATATATATTGGATATTAGCCCTCTATCTGATGTAGGATTGGTGAAGATCTTTTCCCAATTTGTTGGTAAGGGCAGGTATTCTTGAGCTGAATAAAAAAACAAGCAAGTTGAAAAAGCCATATGGATCAATTCTTTCTTTAGGTTCCCTCTTTGACTTCCTTCAGTGATGGACTGTGATGTGGAAGTGTAAGTTAAAATAAACCCTTTCTCAACAAGTCGCTCTTTCATTTTTTTTCTTTAGTTTTCCTTTGTTTAGTTTTTATCACAGCAACAGAAGGGAAAATAACACAAACATGATCAGAACAACTGACCCTCCATAGAACCTCCTCTCTTTCCCAAAATAAATGAGAAAGACTGAGAATCAGGAAAAAAAGAATATTTTTTTATTCGATATATTTTTTATTTACATTTCAAATGATTTACCCTTTCCTAGCCCCCCCCACTCCCAGAAAGTCCCGTAAGCCCCCTTCTCTCCCCCTGTCCTCCCACCCCCCCTTCCCACTTCCCCGTGGAAAAAGAATATTTTTATATAACAATCATCTAGACCCCTTGATACAATCAAGGTTTCTTTCTTTTTTCTCTTTTTTTACAAGATTTTTTAAATTAACATTTCAAATGTTATCCTCTTTTCACATTCCCCTCCAAAAAATCCCTAAACCATAATCCCTCCCCCTGCTTACTAACCTACCCATTCCCACTTCCCTGACTCGGCATTTACCTATATTGGGGCAATGAGCCTTCACGGGTCCAAGGGCCTCTCCTCTCACTGATGTCTGACCAGGCCATCCTTTGCTATCCATGCAGCTGGAGCCATGGGTCCTTTCATGTGTATTCTTTAGTTGGTGGTTAAGTCCCTGGGAGCTCTAGGGGGTACTGGTTTATTCATATTGTTGTTCCTCCCATGGGGCTGCAAACCCCTTCAGCTCCTTGGGTCCTTTCTCTAGCTTCTCCATTGAGGACCCTGTGCTTAGTTCAATGGTTGACAAACAAGGTTTCTATAGAATTATATAGGCAAGTGGTCTATAGACTAGTAAGTTGAAGAAATCCACAGGACAGAATATGTTTATAAATAGTAATAAATAAAATAAAAGTTAGTGTGTTTGTTTTTTGTCTATCTGTATGTCTATATGGTATATTGATTCATGCTCACATGTGTGCATGCATGTGCAGATGCATGGACATGTGGATAAATTGAGATTGTTGTTACCCTTTTGGCCTGGCCTCTGAGACTATGTGTGGTGTATACATGGTGCTATACGTAGGTGCTGAGGTCTGAATTCCAATAATTAACTGTGCAGCAAGTGCTTTACCTGCAGAGCCATGTGCTCAGCACATCATTGGACTTGTTAAATGTTTCTGTGTCCGTACAAGAAATGCTCCATCTGAATATCCATATAAATAAGTGGTGTAAAACACCAAGCCAAGACCCACTGCTTCTCTTAACTTAGGAATGTCACCTTGGGAGATATTACTTGAGTTCGAATAGATAAACCTCCTGGAACTTCATTATGTCTTCTGTACTCATGTGCCCAGAGAGAATAACTAATGGGAAGAGAAAGGAACATTTTATATTTGCAGGTCGTTATGAAAAATGTAATCCATTCATACAATGGAGAGCATGATTACTTATGTGGACACCAAGTAGAGTTAATGGGTCTCTGAAATCCATACTATCAGTCACTAAGAAAGGACTATAAAGCTAAAAATTGAAGTCCCATCGCCACTCAATATTCAAGTGAATATTACGGTTACTAATTCTTTAAAGGAAAATTACTACATTTATTGCTATTGCTGCAGAGAAAGAAAGAAATTAAATGCAGCTTTGATCCTTGAGGACAAATTTCTTATTCTACTCTCTCTAGCTCCAGCATCTAGCATAATTCTATGAGCAAGCAGTGTCTCTCTCGAGGAATGCTGTGAGAATAATTCCACTGGATGACTGTTTGATTTGGTAGTCCATTCCAACTCACTCTTAGGTTCTACTCACAGGACTAAAATTAAACCTCTGAAATCAAAAGAGATGGCAGCTATTCAATTAGTGTCAGTTAGACATATTTTACTTGGAAATAAATATTATATTTAAAATGGTGTGTGGTCACCTTTTCTTTTGTGCCTGTTTTGACTTGTAGGAACAGATCTCCTACCATAAAGGAGTGGCCTTGACATTGCCCTATATCTGAAGATGACCTGGACTCCTGCCTTCCCACATCTCCATGCCAAACGTTGGATTGCAAGTGTTTACCACTACACTTAGCCATATATACTCCTCTTAGTGAGGAATACATGATCCATCTGTCCTGCCATTGCTTTCTTTCAACTTAAAAGATCAGGTACTTATAGGACTCACTAGAGACCATGCCCAAAGACTTAAATTAAGTATTACGCCCAAAGTGTGAAATTAAGTATTCACAAAGTGTGAAATTAAGTATTCCCAAAGCTAATATTGTATATACATATGTGTGCATACATGTGCATATGTACTTCCATGTGCATAAGCATACACATCCCCTTACACAAGTATCAATTATAGTCATGATGCTAAATCAAAAATATTTATAATATTAAATATAAATAGTGTAGTATGCTATAGTATGGTATAGAATAGTATAGTGTGAGACTAGCAGTAGTTGATCTAAAAGGAAGAAGACAAATTTTAAAATAAAGAAAAAATATTTCATTGAAATTAATTATCACACTTATAAATGAACACTTATTGAAAAGCCCATTGTCCATAAAAATGATGGACTGAGTTTTCAGCAGTATAAAGCAAAGGCCAAGAAATGGTAGCTCTTCTTAGTGTGCTGATAAATTTGTGAGTCTCCATTACACAGAAAGCCTTTTGCTGGACTGGCTCTACTTTTCCTGCTAAAATGTAGGTAAAAGGAAAAGGCTGTTTTCATTAGTCTAATAATCCCTGTGGTTGGAGGAGAGCCCAGAAAAATAGAAGCCAAGGATATTATATTACTAGTGTATGAGGCTAAGTAAGTTACTGTTAATTATCAGCTCAACAGAATCTACAATCAGCTGGGATATGAGCCTCTGGGCATGCCCATGGCGGGTTATCATGATACTGATATGTGGTATGAGAAAATCCGTCTTCATTATAGGCAAGGCTCTGGCTTGGATGCTGGACAGTGTAAACAGAGAAAGGGAACTTAGCGAAGGTATCCTTCTTCGCTTCCCGAATGAGGAAGTATGGATGCAGTGTGACCAGCCAGCATTTGTGCCTGTCAAATGCATTTCTGCCTACAGCCATATCTTCCCCATCATGGTGAACTACAGAATTCTTGTTCTGTGAGCCCAAGCATCCTTTATCCCCTAAGTTACATGGTCAAGGTATTTTATTACACCAATAGGAGATGGTGTATATGTTTTTTATGTTTCCTTTTAATGTGATCTACCTGCTATATATTCAATGAATATACATGCATATGTAATATCCACACAACTTGTCAACATGACTGTATTGTGCAATTAGTACATTCATAATGAAATTCATCTTTTTAATTAAAATGTATTTTGTTTTTATAATTATTTATGATTTCTTCAAATCCCCTTAATTTTTTCTAGTATTACCACTATGCTCATTACACTCACAATGTATAATTTAAGGGACCATTGAAGACGTTAGTTATTTAAATACAGTGAATTCCTGAAAAGTGATGAGTATTTGAGCAATTTTACATTTGAAAACTACTTATTCTCCAATAATGTTTACCTTCTCACTTTACTTCTTTGTTAAATATTAAAACTAGAAAGACATGGCAAGTGAGATGGCTCAGCTTCTAAAGCCAAGCCTGATGTCCTGAGTTCAATCCCAAGGAACAAGATGATGGAGAGAGACCCTGCTCCAAAACGGTGCCTCTGAGCTCTAGCCACATGCCACTGTATGATGGAGTCTGTGTGTGTGTGTGTGTGTGTGCGCACACACACACACACACAGACACACACACTCACTAATAGATAATTGTGTTAATTTTTTAAATATTAAAAAAACATTTGAAAGTTTTCCCCCATTAATTATAGCTTTCTACATCTTTCTCCTATTATGTTCCAAGGGAAGTTTTAGCTGCAGTGTTTAAAATAAACATATATATGTTTATATGTTATATATATATATATATGTATGTATGTATATTCTGTAGATTTAAATCAGACAGAAGCAAAACTTATTTGTAAAGTGCCTTCCTCTAACCCAGACTCAAAAGATGAATCATAGTATGCACTCACTAATTAGTGGATATTAACCTAGAAAATTGGAATACCCAAAACATAATCCACACATCAAATGAGGTACAAGAAGAATGGAGGAGTGGCTCCTTGTTCTGGAAAGACTCAGTGAAGCAGTATAGAGCAAAATCAGAACATGGAAGTGGGAAGGGTTGGGTGGGAAAACAGGGGGAGGGAAGGGGACTGATGGGACTTTCGGGGAGTGGGGGTCCAGAAAAGGGGAAATCATTTGAAATGTAAATAAATATATCAATAAATTAAAAAAAATGTAAAAAAAATTTCATGGAGCTATCTCTCTCTCTTTCTCCCTCTCTTTCTCCTTCATCCTCTCCTTCCTTCCCTCCCTCCTTTTCTCCCTCCCTCCCCCTCTTTCTGTATGTACCTGTCTGAATGTGCAAGATGAACACTGGGTGTTTTGCCCAACCACTCAATCATTAGTTTTGATACAATTGCTTTCAGTGAACCTGGAGCTCACTGCCTTAGGTAGGCTTGCTGGCCAGAAAGTCCCAGGGATCCTTGTAATTGTTCCTCCCGAGCACTGGCATCAAAGGCATGGGCGACCATGCCAACCTTCTTAAGTGGTTGCTAAGTATCAGAACTCAGATTCTCTTGATTGCACAGTAGCTATATTAGCTACTGAACTATCTTCTCAGTTCCAGAACTGATTTGTTTTGGTCACAATTTAAACAATCATGGAACTGATCTGTCCTTTCATCAGATATTTTTAAATGAAAGGAATATTACTTGTTTTCCTCAGCAAAATATTTGGAGTTATCTGTATTATATAGACTATATCATTAATTTTTTCATTCTATTGATAATATATAATAGCTACACACATATATGAATATATACACATATATACATACAAACATATATCAAACACACATACATTACATATTATATTTATATATTATATTTATATTATATCAATACATACTTATATATTATATTTATAAGTAAATATGATATATAAATGTTTATATCTAACATATATTATCTGGATATGTGTATATATATATTCACCAAATGATAGAATTTGAGATTATCCATAATCTTTTGGTTATGTAAATAATGCTACAATGAAAACTAAAAACTGTAGCATGAGGAGTTTTTCCATAACTGTACATTACATACTATTACACTCTCTTAGCCATTTTGAAAATTGGACCATTCGACTTTTGCACTAAGTGAAAACAGTCTGAGTGTCTGACATAAATAACTCAAGAGTAGAAAGATTTGTTTTCATCATCATTTCCCAGTTTGAGTCCATTGTCACTTGACCCCATGTGCTTGGAAAAAGATGATTATCTTAGTTTTCTCTGTCAATTTGACACAGAGAATCAAGGGAAAAGAAATCCTCTATTGAAGCCTAAATCAGCTTGGCCTGAGAGCATGTCTGTGGGGGATTGCCTTAGTGAACATGGACGAGTCCAACCCAGTGTGGACAGTGCAGTTCCTGAGATGTATAGAAAATATAACTAAGCATGAGCCAGCAGGAAAGATGGGAAGCCAGTACACAGCATTCTTGCACTTTGGAATAGAAAAGTTTAATGCTTTAAGCAGGACTTAACGCACTACGGAAGTAGAAGAATTGACCCCAGTGCTACTAGGAGTGTTTTAGAGTATGACAGTCAAAATCAAGAGTTTTCAGAGGGAAAGAATATTGGGAAGTGGCCTGAAGATCATTCTTGTCATATGTTGGCAAAGAACAATGAGGTGCTTTGTGCCGTCATCCTATAAATTTGCCTGAGGGTTTTGGATTAATGGTATTGACAAAGAGATTTCAAGACAGCCTAGACTTGACTGTGTTGTGTGGTTATAATAATAACTTTTAAGCAGGTTTACAATGAAAAGGAGCAATCTGGACAAAACAAAATTTAAAAAATGTACCATTTAATAAAAAAAAAAAAAGCATCAAGAATAAAGGAAGTAGTGACCTCAGTGGAAGACGCCTCACTGGAAGATGCTAACTTCTGAATAAAATGACAAGAAATCCCAACAAGTGAGGGAAATCATTAACAATAGCAAGCTAATGCAAATAAAATTGAAAGACAAGACTGTTCTAACTCCATCAGGCAGCATAACTTGGCAGCTTTCACCACTTAGTTATGGTTATAGAGTCAAGGATCTGAGAAGTATGCTGTGGATTCTCCTTCTGTGGCTAAGGAATGCCATTGTGTCTAGGCATGTGTTAGGGATGATTCTGCATGGAGGTCCAGATGGGCCATTGCTTGAAGTCGTAAAGGTGAAGCCTGGATTGTGTTGGAGATGCCAGGGTTGTGAGATATCTGCCAAGGAGATGTACATACGGAATGTGGAACAAACCCAAGAGAGAGAAGTGTATTGGAGGGAAAAAGACAAAAGACTCAGAGGTCTGAAAAGCTTTTTGACATCTGACATGGAGATGCAGAATGAGAAGTTCACCTTGCTGGAGATGCAGAATGAGAAATTTGCCTTGCTGGGACCCAGACTTGTATTTCCTTACTGTGCTCCCTTGCTTCCTGTTTGGAATGGTAATGTGTATTCTGTGCCATTGCCTGATGGAAGTTTGTGATCTGATTTTCGTATTGATTTACAGAGGGTTACAGTTAGAAGATGGTCACAAGTCTCAAAAAAAAATCTTTGAACTTTGGACTTCTAAACAAAAATAGAATGACAGATTGTGCAATCTTCAGAAATTGAACTAAATGCATTTCATGTTACGATATGATTAGAAGCCTATGGAGGTCAGGGATGGCAGTGTGGTTGGTGATTTGAATAGGAATGACAGCAATATATTCAAATGCCTACTCATCATATAGTGGCACTATTAAAGAAGGATTAGATGAGACCTTGTTGGAGTTGGTAAGGTACACTTGGGGGAAGCATGCCTCAAGTGTTGCCTTGGTAATGGTGTCTCTTCACAACAATATGACATTGACTAAGTCAACACTTCATTTTAAATTATTTATATTATAATATATTGAAATCATTTCCCCTCTTCTTTTGTTCACTCTAAACTTTTCCACATACTTCTCTTTTCTATCTTTCGAAGTAATGACTATTTTTCATTAATTAATAGATATACAAACTTATTAAAATTTTCTAATACAAGAATGTAAGCTGCCCAAAGCATATAATGCGATTTGTACCTATTTTCAGGTCTGACCATTTGGTATTGGATAACCAATTGATGTGCTCTTCTCTAGGGAAGTCTATTTACCAATCTTTCAGCATTCCTTAGTTGTCTATAATTCTCTGTCTAGGGTTGAGACATTGTGGAATTTCCCCCATACACATTAGAATATTGTTTTTTCAGATTATGTTTAGGTAGCCATGAGATTTTCTGGGTGTTGCTTTTGAGTTTTCTGGGAGACATGATCTCACCACATACTCCCTATTTTATTATTCTTTTAACATGTGTTGAAAGGGAATCTAAATCTACATTTTCACAAGTGGTTACACAGTGATTATCTTATAAAATACTTAATGAAATACTCTTACCTCCTTGTATTACTAGCTTAATTTTGAAAACCCAATTTATTCTATACTTACAATTCCATTTTTCTGGTTGATATGTCTAGTTTAAAAATATCTTGATGACTATAACTTTGTACTAATATTTTATATAAGGTAAGGTAAATTTTCTACATTGTATTCTATTTAAAAATTAAATTGGCTACTATATGCCTTTGGATCTTCACATAATTTTAAGGTTGATTCATTTATATATGTGGCCCAAAAGGATATTTATCTAAATTTTGATTGAAATTGCACTAACCCCACAGATCAAATTTGATAGAACTGACATTTTAACAATATGAAGTGTTAAAATTTATGAATATGGGATAGTTTTCCATTTTTATAGAAAGTTTTTAATTTGTCACAGCAATATACTGTAGCTTTGACCCTGAATTTTGTTCATCTTTAGCTAATCTTATTCATAAACAATTTATTATTTTTGTAACTTAATTTTCAGGTCATTTCCTACTGGAAGGCAGAGTGAGATTCATATATAAGCTGATTTTATAACTGTGACACTGGCAGATTTATTTAGAAAATCACGCAATTTCACTGAGCATTCTTTGATATTTTTTGCATACAGAATCTTATCAGCTAGGAATTATAATAATTTTCCATTTCCATTTCAATCTGCATGCTGTTAATTGTTTTCCCTATTTCCTGATGGGCTGACAAGATCCTCCAGTAAGAGTTTAAATAGAAGATGTAGCGCATTCTCCGTCAGTCCAGATTATAATGGATGCATATTCTGTCTTCAGCAGTGTACAAAGCATTAGATACACTAGTTTAAAATGCTCTCTTTTATCTCAATTTCATTAAAAGCTTTTATAATGAGATATTATTGTGAACATTATATGTGAGTTGTTTTGTACCTTAATATTATGAATTTTGTCTTCTTTTCTTTTGTGAATGTGTGTGATGAACCAGCATATATGTGCACAGCTGCACATATAACAAGATGCCATGCTCTATTACTTACAACTTATTCTTTGAGTGATATCCCTAAGACATTAGGCCAAGGCAAAGATATTTATATTTTATATTTTTATTTTTGCATACAGAATCTTATCAGCTAGGATTTATAATAATAATGTGTATGTGTGTGTGAGTGTGTGTGTCTTATCATTATTATATTCACATGAAGACATTTACAAGAATAGTCTTACTCCTAATGAACCAAGTTCATTCAACCTTGACTTATATCAAGGTGGAAAGAAAATCAAGTTGATAATAGTATGAGAGTCTTTATTAATTATAAAGTTACAACAGTCGGATTCTGTGAGTCACCTAGGAGATAAACATATGGGCCTATCTTTTAGTAGTTTACTAGAATTGCCTAATTGGCAAAGAAAATCTCATCCTAGGTATGGGCAGCCCCACTCCATGGACTGAAGGTCACAGAATGAATTAAATTAGAAAGCTGTGCCAGCAAGATGGCTCACTAGGTAAAAGCTTTTGCTGCCAACTAAGACAACTTCAGTTCAGTATCTGATGTTCTTGTGATGGCAGAAGAAATCAGCCTCTCATATAATATGCACTGTCCTTCACAGTTATGCCACAGCATGTATGGGCTCCCACACATACACATCATGGGTGCACGCATGCACACACTCACAGGCACAACCACGTGCTCTCATACACAGTGTAGGAATAAGACAGTAACTTACAAGAA
The DNA here is from genome assembly GCF_947179515.1 of Apodemus sylvaticus. Taxonomy (NCBI): domain Eukaryota; kingdom Metazoa; phylum Chordata; class Mammalia; order Rodentia; family Muridae; genus Apodemus; species Apodemus sylvaticus. Next base: position 30,263,650 of record NC_067483.1, read on the forward strand.
GGGGCAGGAGAGGAAGGAACTGTTAACCCTTCTCTGTTTCCTGACCATTGATGATGTGACCTTCTGTATCATGATCCTGCCACCATGGTAGACTGTCCTCCCAAACTGTCAGAAAAATAAACCCTTTCATCCTTGATTTTCTCTTGTTGGTATTTTTGTCACAGCAAAGGGACACATAACGATATTGTCCCTATGGATGCAAACTGTTCAAACTGAATTGCTATAGCACTGTCAAGTTATCATTGGAAGTTGCATACAGCAATGTTCTAATGAAATGAAAATCCTGCCTTATTCATATGAAATGTCACCATTCAACATTTTTAAGGTCAGCTATAAGAGAATTCTCATAGGCATCACAGTTTTCAAATGATCTGTACATTTCATATAAATATTACTGAAGACAGAATTTAAAAAAAACAAAACAAAAGAGCTAAGTTGTATTGTCAGTTGGGCTCTGCTCCAAACAAACTCTAATTTCAAAATGTGGACATAAGCTCTAGTAGATAGGATTAGGCACACGAAAGCATGAAGACATCACATGTGCCTTGAATGTGAGATGCTTTCCTTTGAAGGCTCATAGGTTTAGAAACTTGATCCCCAGAAGAATTTGCTGTGTGGAAAGGCCATAAAAGTTTAGAAGGTAGATTCTTCCTGGAAGAATTAGATCACTGGGGGTGGGCTTTGAGGTTCTGCAACTGGGGTCCACACTCCACCTCCTCAAAGCATATACAATGTGACTGCTTGGCCTCCCATAGCTGCCACCATGCCTTTCTCGCTGTAAAAGACTTATGAGCCCAAACCAAACCTTTTCCCTTTAAGATGCCTGTGTCAGATATTTAATAACAGCAAAAGAAAAAGTAGCTCAAGCTTTGGAAATGTAATGAATGCACATTTCCTCTGTAAATACATAAATGTATACTTCCTTGTAGAGTCCCTAGTTCATTGGAAACCTTACTCAACTTTTTACTGCCTAAAAACGTGAGTATGTACTGTGTTTTGCCTATTGGGTTTTATTTCTGTTGTGTACATGATGCTATGTTTTCCTTTGTAAATGAAAACAATACATTATAATTAACTAGTTTGCAAAGCAAGCATTTCATTGGCTAAGTATGAAATACCATCTAAAAGGCATCATCTTCGTGGTGCCAGGATCTAGGCAGCCAATCATCTTTTCTCAAATTTAGCAACTTCAAATGAGCTATTTCTTTAATTAAGTATTTTTTTCCAAATGGAATAATATTCATGTAAATTTTAATAACCCTCTAAGCAGTGTATTATGTAAAAGAGTTGGAAGATGAGTGGCAGATTCTTTCAAAGAATCATATTTTTATACGTAAACCTTGGCAGAGTGAGTGTGTCGAGTTAATGTATTAATTGAAAATTGGAGTCGCTTTTGTATTTAAAAAGAACCTTCTTTATAATAAATTTCTTAAAGAACAGAGCATGTACTTTAAAATTGGTTTTGTAAATTGGCAATGCCATATGTTATTATGTTTGTCTGGACTCTCTTCTCCCCTAACTTCTTTTGCCTTTGCTTGGTACTCTTTTTTCTCCTCCCAAATAGTCTTTCTTTCTGATTTTATTGTTGAAATGTTTTTATTTCCTCTTCTTCTGTTTAACTTCGGGATCTTTTCCTTCCCTTTCATTCTTTCTTGTACCTCAATTACACACACATGAGCACACACATACACACATACTTATACATGCAAACACACACAAAACACATGCATGCAATAATATTGACACACACAAACACATGCATGCACATACCACATATATACATGCACAATCACACACAAACACATGTACACACACACTGGCATGCACTAACACATAAACACACATGTAAACATACATACAATACACATATCAATTCTACACTGTGTGAGAGAATATACATGCTGTTTGTCTTTCAACATCTCTCTTACTTTGTTCAACACAATGATTTCTATTTTCATTCTTTTGCCTCTAAATTATATCTCCTTAAATTTGTTATTAGATGAGAAAATTCTCTGTGTGTGTGTATTCATGTATGTGACTGTGTGCATGTGTGTATGTTATAAGTAGCTTAACAGATATTAGTAAGCCTGGAGGCCACAGGGGACCCTTCTCTCATGACCTATAAATCTCTCTCCATGGAAAGAGTATTGTTTCTTTAATGCTTAAAGTTCCATATGAAGAAATGTAGGTATTTCGGATTTGTTGAGTGCAGGGCAAAGAATTGACAATACAAAGTACATATAGTCAGGGCAGTCAGTCATCGTTCTCTTTGTGAGATAATGCATTTTTCTACTCATAAGTCCATCCCCTCTCACAGATATCTGCAAATTCTTGTGCACTTCAAGGGCAAGCCTGTTTGCTTTCTCAAGTTTCAAATTCACTAAGTATCCTGGCTTTTCCTGTTCTGGGTTACAAGTCTTCTCTTTTGAAAACTGGCCACAGCCTATACACACTTTTCCTGATGCCCTGGGCCATATTTCTCACGCTCTAAATTACCTTCCTTGCTTCTGCCATTCAGCTGCTTGCCAATCTCGATTGCAGTACCTGCCAGCTTCCCTAGACCTTAACTGAAAAATCATAGCTTTCTATTTTCTTGTCTGCCAACCTTATTGGGGCACCTGTCAAGATTCATAGGTTACCTTCTCTATTGTTTTATTAAACTTTAATAAAATTGTCCATAAACTTTCTGTATTTGGTTTTCAAATCTTTGGTGATTAAGAGCACGAGTATCCATAATGGTGTGTTTTCTTTATCTACTCATCTGTGAATTTACATTTAGCTTGGTTCCATACTGTAATAATTCTGCAGTAAGCATTGATGTAAAGTATCTCCATAATATGATGGTGTAGATCGCTTCAGGTGCTATGATAAAACTATTTTAATTTTCAAGAAGCTCCGCACTGAATTGCACATGGCTGCATGCCCTGGTTTGTCTTTTATCAACTTGATACAAACTAGAATCTTTGGAAAGAAAGCAGGCTGAGCTTCTGCATCCGTTCCTGTCTCCTGATGGTGTTTCTATTGCTCTGAGGAGTCCCTATGACCACAGCAACTCTTATAAAGGAAGACATGCAATTTCGGACTCCTTTACAATTCAGAGATTTGTGTATTATTTTCATGGTGAGAAGCATGGCAGAGTGCAAGCAGACAAAGGGCTGGAGAAGGGCTAAGAGTTCTACATCTAAATCCTCAGACAGAAAGGAAGTTAGACTGTGCCACTGGGCCCAGGTTGAGCTCCTGAAACTTGAGACACACTTCCTCCAACAAAGCAACACCTATTCCAACAAGGCCACAGGTTCCAATAGCGCTATTATGCCTGTGAGCTTATGGGGAGCATTTTCATTCAAATAAACACAGACAAGTCTCTAACCAAATCAATGACAGATTTCCTGATTATTCTGACATGGAAAGATTCATTTTAAGAATGAATAGGACTATTTCCAGAGTAGGAATTTTGGATTACTAAAATGGAGAAAAGTAGCTGATTAGCAGACAGCAAGATTATTCAGTTTTTTGTTTTTGCATATCAATAGAAAAGGAACAGATACTTCAAGATCTTGCTGACTTAACTTCCATACCATGATAGATTATGAGACCTAACTATGAGCCAGAACCAACTCCTTCTTAAGTGGCAAAAATACTTAGGTATTTTTTTTTTTTAAATCAAGTAACAGGAAAGGAACTAGAACATAACTGTAGCACCATGTTCATTGTAACAGGAAAATGAAGAGAGTTAATTCTTATCCAATACCACCTGCTGAAATGCTATATCCAATATCAAAACAAGGGTATAGGAGAGGCTTAATGGCCAAGTGGTGGCACATTGGTAGAGCACATGCCCAGAGAAGCTCACAGCAGAGTACAATCGATGCCATGAGCAGGTGATGCCAGCTATTATCCCCAAGTAGCCCTGCCTCTCCCTCTTATTGGCTCTCTTGGTATATTTTCCTCTTACAATTTTCCATAATAGAAATCATCATCAATATGCTTACTGTTTTAATATGATTTTCAACCTTAAAATGAATGGGTTTTCCTCAAAGGCACTTGGCTCTTACCCAATGAATATTGCAGACATCAAAATAAACTAGATGATTTATTTAGAAAATAATTCTCATTTTACCATTTTAATATTTAAAATTGTTATGACTATAAGCTATTTCTTCCTTCCTGCCAGATTACTTGCCTCCCTTCCTCCCTCCCTCATCTCCATCCTTCCTTTTTCCTTCATTTCTTGAGACAACCTCACTTAGTAGCATTGTCTAGCCTGGAACTTGCTATGTAAATCAGGCTGAATTTGAACTCATTTTAATGCTTATGCCTTGCTGTCCCAAACAGTGTGACTCTTACCAAATTAAGGGCAATTAGTCTTATTTCAAATTATGTTTTAGGGTTGATGATATAATAGTCCATAAAAATATTTTCCATGATTTTAGAAGATCAAAATTCTATTCCCAATATGCATACCCATGTATGTGCACACATGCATACATACACACACATATATACACACAGCCATGCATACACACAGATGCACACACACACAATAAAACTAATCTTTAAATTGTAATCTAATTTTCTTAAAAGTGCATCACTTTTATATATGAAATTCCTTCAGAATATTTAAAATGAATCCATTCATTTATTTAATCAAAAATATTTATGAACAAGTAAATACTTTTTTGTTTGTTTGTTTGGTTAGTTTAATTTCTTATGTTGTTTTTGTTAGTATTCTTTTTTTTTTTTTTTTTGAGACAGACTCTTGATATATATCTCAGGCTGGGATTGATCTCACCATCTTTTTTCTCATTGTCTTCAGTACTGGGACTGCAGCAGGCAAAAATGACAAGGCCCAACTTATAGTGTATATTTTATTTAGGGACATCTACTTTAGGAAGGTGCGAAAGCAAACTAAAACAGTTATCTTACTGAATGCATGGTGTTTTTACACAAGTGGATAACACTAAAGAGAAATAAAATTTGAAGGAAAATCTTCAGAAGCTATCAGTGCTACAAAAGTAGCTGGGTACTAGTTTAGAAAACATGGTCTAAACATAAATCTCTCAGTCATTTCTGTTTTCCAGACAATGAATTACATTCAACTATATTGTTTTAATTTAGTTATATATATTCAAGCACACATATGAATTTGCACAAAACTGAGGAGCCTTTTCAATAAATATCATGAAATACCAGGACTTTGTGTATATATGTGTATAAGTATAGTATATGTGCACGTACACTGTGAATAGTAGTGAGGAAGTCAGAGAACATGTGTATCATTGTCTACCTGAGCTCTTGAGAAGACCTCTCTCACTGTATCAAAAAAAAATGAAGATTCAGTGATCATCCTGTCTCCACATAATTATCGCTGTAGATGTTTAGAACCATAGCCAGCTGTTTTGTGTGTGGTTTCTGGGATCTAAATTTATAGTCTCGTGTTTGAGAAACAAACACTTTTATGCAATTTAGCCATCTTTCCTGCTCAGGTACATGCTTTTATGTAGTAATATAAAAATTAAATATTTAGCTTCTTAAGACTGAATAGGAGTTTATGACAGACATTTTTCTCATCCTACAATAATGAATAAGATTTCTATTTTATTTGTATATATATATATATATATATGTGTGTGTGTGTGTTATATATAATATATATATGTGTGTGTCTGTGTGTATGCATGTCTGTGTGTGTATTGTATGTTTCTCAAGCATAAATCCATAATATTCCTATTATCCAAGGATGTGATTTGCCATAATAAGATAAATCATTGGTGTGCTCCACAATAGGTTGGTGTTCTTTTTTTAATATTTATTTTAATTATGTATACATATATATATATATGTGTGTGTGTGTGTGTGTGTGTGTGTGTGTGTGTGTGTGTGCATGAATAAATGTATATCATGTGTGCCCAGTGAACAGGAGGGCAAGAAGAAGCTACCATGTCCCTTGGAGGTAGATGGTTGTGAGTCAGGTGACATGGACTTGAGCACTGAGTTTGGGTCATCTGGAAGTGCCTCATCCATCTTCATGTTTCATTATTTACCAGAATTTCTATGGTCTGTCTGTTATATACTTCCTGATCCTAGCCACTCCCATTCTAAAACTGCTCTCTGAAGCTTACTTCTGTTGCACATTATTTATTATCACTGCCATTATAGTCATCATACACACTACATTTTACTACCAAGCAATATTACTACCATTCTCTTCTCAAGTTTGTTATTGGTCAAATAAAATATCTTCAGACCCACTGAGGCTTAGCACCTAGATGGTATGAGATATATGTTAATGCAAAATGGATCTCATTTGGGGCCAACATAATGTGTCCAATCATAAAGGAGGTAGCTAATGTCTGTGAGGCAGGATAAGGACATGGTAAGATACAGAGTGAAGAGGCAGGTCAGTGAGTATGAGCACCAAGTGCATCCATAGAAGGACCTTACCTCAAATCCCCACTACAAGCAGGACATGTTAAGCATCCATGGATGTGTGTAAAGTCAGAGTTGTGGAAAGCTAAGAAACAAGAATGTCAGGGACTGGTCCGTGTGAGTATAGCTGAAAATATGAGCTTCAGATTTTTGGAGAGAATCTGCTTCAAGGTAGTAAGTCAGAGAATGATTGAGAAAGCTTTCTAACATCTTTCTTTGACTTTTGTGAACATGAACAGACAGATGCATGTGTACATGCACACATGTACATATACCATACACATGCACACATACACACAAACACACACATTCCACATTTACATACACTGTGTAAGAAACAGTGGAGACAATGAAGGGGACATGGGAAGAGAAAAGAATGCCTCTACCCCAAAATCATGTTAAAATATCTTATTGTAGGTATTCAAGAATTTTGTTCCATGAATAAAAAATATTGGAAAGATATCATTTCTTGAAAGAAATGAAGCTTCCTTTTATTTTTTATTGAAAAATGAAATAAAAACATTTTATGATAAAATTGAAGATTAACATGGAAAATATTTCTGACTAAATTGAAGAAATATATAGAAAACACTTAAAAATTGACAATTTTCCTCGAAAATTAAAGAGTAAAATGGTAGACATAAAACCATTGCTAAATTAATTGAAAAGGGAAGTGGAAACATTATATGATAAAATTGAAGATTTACATAGAAAATATTTCTGATAAAATTGTAGAAAATATAGAATAACATGTTAAAATTGAAGATTATCATGGAAATTACAGATAAAATGGTAGGTATAAAAATATTTCTAAGTTGATTGAAAGAGGAATTATAAATGCTTTCTGATAAAATTGAAGATCTACAAGGACAATATCTCTAATAAAATTGAAATATGTAGAAAAACATGTTAACATTAACTATTTCATGAAAATTATACAGATAAATGGTAGGCATGAAATATTTCTAAGTTGATTGAAAGTGGAATTAAAAACATTTTCTGGTAAAATTGAAAAAGTGAAGCTTCCAAAGGGAGTGTCAAACCTGTTACTATACCATTCTTAAATTAAAAACATACTTGACACTGGAGTTTAACCTCACCACATTCCTTTCTCACCTCTAAATCTGTTTTGCCCCATGAAAGAAAATATCTCACAAAGACTCATCAACATATATCCTGATCACCTATTAACTGACAGATATGAAGAATTCTTTTGAGTTTGTTCTTTTGAAAAGGAGCCATGTTTTAACATGTCCTCTCAAGGAACAAGACATTCTCTGTAGGGTAGACAGTCATGAGACATGCCTCACATCACATTTATGAGCTTTTTCCTTAAACATTGAAGAAAGGAACCTTCTGATGAAATAGACTAAATTTTAAATAAGATGACATTTGAGAAGGCCATCACCTATTTTAGGGAAGGCAACACACTGCACCGATGAGTGAGCTATAAGGTATCACATCTTGGTAACTACTTTTGATGCTCAGATGTTCCTTGGTAGTTAAAGATCTGACACTGCAGTTAGTTTGCTCTTGCTAACCATTTGCTACATCACCATATACATAAACCACAGCACCCACACTCACAAGCATCTTCAAGACACTTGATATCATTATTGCCTTACCATTGCATGGTGGTCTGCCTCCCTTCTCTGGAGACCTTGAGAGGAAACACCCTAAAGATCTAATCTATACTAATTTGAGGCAGGAAAAAAGACTTTCTCTCATGAATATGTCCTTTGCTTCATAAATATTTATAAAAATATCATTAACATCCATAAAATCCATATGCTGTTCCTCTCCTTGGGGTACCCCACTCCAGTATCTCTTAGGAGCATTTGTTTTGCTTCTGCTGGTTTCCTGAAGAGACATCTGCTCAAACTGTCTGTTTTTTGATGGAATTTATTTCTTCAAGAAGAAAGGAACTGAGGAGCCCCTCAGCTGCTGCCACATCACCATGCACTTCAGACTTTCCATTAATAAACACCAACATTGCATCTCTGTAAAACTCCTTCCTGTCACTTGAGTTAAGTTCTCAGTTCCTCTAAGTAGAGGTGTTTGCAGACCTTCTCAGCATGAAACAAAGAACACTTTGACACCAGCATCTCTTGCTGTGGGTAACAGAAAAAAAAATGATGGTTCTCTAAAGTATTTACTTCAAGTAGCAAGCTGACAGAGCCTGGGTATAGCAATGCTGGGACTTGCCGGCTGCCTAGCCAAAACCTGTGGCTCTAGTTCAGGGAGAGACCCCATGTGAAAGGAACAAGGTGGGGAGTGAAACTTAGAACACCTAACACTAGCCTCTGTATACACACATTTGTGTATGCATATTCACATGCATGTGTACATCGATTACACACACATAACCCCCCCCCATGCACACACAAAAATACATGGTTTATCTCAAATGAGCACAGAAGAACATTAAGGGATCTCTGAAGACAGAGGAATCCCAGATTCTGACATCAAGTTTAATCTTCTTGAAGGTCAACAATCAGGAATCTTGACACAAAAATACAAGTCACTTTAAAGACTATCTGCACTGAAATAATATTAATTTGTATTGCCTCCAGTATCCCTCAGTATACCTGGAGGTATATATGTGTGTGGGTGTGGAGTACATGAGAGTCATAAGTGGTGTGTGAAATAAGCTTGCATGTCTTTGTTTCTTCTATATCTATTTTCAGTTTCTTTCAGCAAATTCAAGATGGAGTCTATAGAATGTAGAATGTGGACTCTTCACTATGTGCAACAGTTTATATATGGCTGCACACCTAAAACAATGCACAGTTGCTCTAACTGCAGAGACCTCTGTTTTTAATTGCAATTGATTGCAAGTCCTGAGCTAGGGCCTATGTCCCATATGAAGATGAGTAAGGGAAAAAGAGAGGGATAAGAGAAGAGACTGGGACTCTGAGGGAGCCTGATGAAAACTGTCTCAGCAAATGAGAACAAAAAGGTCTAGCAAAACTAAGAATGGTTACTGAAAAGTCAGACAACTCAGTTTCCTTTCTGTCCATAGACAGGCTTACTATGGTAAGCAGCAGTGACTAGAGCTTCAGACTGTATGTGTAGGACCTTGGGTAGAACATTGTACCTTTATCCAGACACTTCCGGAGAAGAAAAAAACTAAACAAACCAAGAAAGGGCAAAATACCAATTAGCTATTTTAACACAAAGTAAATTTGCATTTGAAGTGAAAGCCAGGCACGACAGAAAAATAGTAAAAAATTAAGGGGCTATAGGAGCTCCACAGACCCAGAATCTGGTTTGCATTCTTCCCTGGCTCTGCATCAGAAACAGACAACAACAACAACAACAACAACAACAACAACAAAATGATGGAAAAATATGGAATTTTACTCAGGTGACTGAGGGTTTCCCTAGCCTTGGGTTTCCTGTCCCTACCTCCACCCCAGTGCAGCATGGCAGAAGTTGAGCACATTGGCCCCAATGTCTTCTCCTGGCATTCAGGATGTGGAGAAAGAAGGATCAGAAATTCAAGACCATGTTCAACTACAATATGAGTTTGAGATTAGTATGGACTCTATGAAACCATAAATCAAAATGCTGTGAAGATTCACCACATAGAAACTGTATTTTCTTTTTAAGGTAGATAACAAACTAAATTAGTACAGCCACCATATTTAAGGCAAACACTTGTGTGATCTTTGAATTTAACTTGTCAGTTCTATATCCAATCTGTGAACATGGACTTCTTAAGAAAAATCTCTCAATAAGTTTATGAGTCATGCTTTACAGTCAAAGGTGATGTCATTATTTCTTTATACCCTTTCGGACTTCTGTTTTTATCTTACCTAATCTGTATAATGTACCTTGTAAACTACCACATAATATCATTTATGAAATATTCTAGATAGAAATGTGTATTTCCACAGCAAGATATCTCAGCTGTCAAAGAAACCAGGTTTTCATGAGATTACAATTCTTTTTTAGAGAAATTGTTTTATATGTTTCTGTGGAGTGGTTGTGGTGCATGGGTTGCATGCCCACAACCCTACAGTGGAAAACAGTGTTTCACAATCAGTATGCTCTGTTACTCTCTGCCTCATTTGAGGCAAGTTCTTTCATAGTACTGGAAGTTCACTAGTTTGTCTAGACTGGATATCCCATGAGTCTTAGAGACCATTCTATCTCTGATTCCATCCACATTTTTTCTCTCTGGTTTGTAACAGATGCACATGGCCACAGCTGTCTTGTATGTGTGTCAGGGATCTGAATTCAAATCCTGATATTTTCACAGCAAGCAAGATTACCCATTGGGCCATTTACACAGTGGGGAAAATCATAAAACAAGTCATAGTACTTGTTTACACACCCATATATGTACACACAGCACTGATTTGTTATTAAAAATATTTATTTATTTATTATGTGTATGTGAAGATACTCATGTGTCACACCATGCAAGCAGAGGTCAGAGGACAACTAAGGGCTTTGGGTCACTTTGTGCACTGTGTGAGTTTTGGGGATCAAACTCAGGTTGCAAACTCTGAGTCACCTTATTCACACTTCCTGATTTTTTTAAGACACATTTCATCAAGGTAGGTAATTTCTTTAGGGGCATCATCCAGTACTAAGAAAAAATTCATTAATTAAAGGAATTAATTAGTTCACAAAACAAACAGAATCTCAGTAATAAAGTGACTTCCTCCTATGTCCTCAAGCTCTTCTAATAACATTTAATTTTGTGATGAGCCTTATCTCTAAAAGTAGTTATGACACATTTCAAATCTCAACAAAAGTGAAAAAAACAAAGCTTTTACTTTTCAACTTCCCTGAAAATATTTGCTATTAGAAAATTAATTTTGATAGTAACTAACATTATGGGTGAGAGTGGTTCTGGTTAGTATTTCTCTAAGAAACCTCATGAAGAGTTTTTCATCACATGCTTAATCTAACTAGCTTTTAAACCTTGTGTTCAGCTTAATATTGGGCCATTCACCACTATCATAGTCCCAGCTCCAGAGGGGGGCTATCTATTGGTACTTGCACCCACAAGCACAGAGCCCTCCTATGGCACCACAAACAGAGGCAAACAGAATTTAAAAAGAAAAACAAATCTACCCATCAAAGCATCTGAGTGCACAGAAGTCTCATACTTCAGGGTTTAAAGTTGTTCAGAACAGCTTCAGGTTTGAGCAACGTGTGACAACTCTTGCAGATAAATGTCCATCTGATGCTTTTATAATTGAAAAATGCTGCCCAGTATAGGTGTTGGCAATCAAACTCAAGTTCTGTAGAACAGGGCTTTGTGATCTTAATCCCTGAACCACCTTTCTAGTTCCCACTAGGATCAGTGTTTAACATTTTCTTAAGCCATCTATGATACTGTGATGGTCTTTTTTGACACCAAGTCCTTTCCTCTTTGATCCAATTCCACATCCATATTAACACTTTAATGTTTGTGGGAGAGCTCAGCGCACTCTACAGAAACACAGTCAACATGGATTGTGTTCCAACTCAGCACGCACCCCAGAAGAAAGTGTCTGGGCATGACATGGGAGTGCGTGGAACACTGGGCCACAGTTTTAATTTTCTCTATGAAGTGTAGAGATTAGCAAATACACTGTGTTTTTAGTGCTGTGAACCTTTGAGCTCATAATTAAGGAGTGGTTTGCGAAAACACAAAAGACATACACAGAAGAAAGACTGTTCAGTCTGTTGTTTGATCTAGGTGCTAGAGAAGATGATTTATGAAGAATGTTTCATTGATAGTATGGGTCTTTTCCAAACTAACCATCTTGTTGTGTCAAATACATTTATTATTCATTTTGTATAAATACAGAAACATTCACAGAGTTTGAATTAAGCAACATTTGGAATTTGTTTCTTTGGACAAATTCTTGAACAAATTCTTTGGAATTTGTTTCTTAAACTGCTTAATTTCTATGATAATCAATTATGAGTACATGGTACTTTCCTTGCCATTTTAGAATAAGTTTTTGCTATGTAATCCAAGATCACTGTCTTTCCACTTCTTCTTCTGTTGCCTTTGTGATGATGTTATAGGTGTGCACCATCAAGCACAAGTACTTGTGTAAACAATCACAGAGCCAAGTGTTTAAAGAGCAGTGATAGATAGTATGTGCTTTTAGGAAAATCACATAACTTATACTTTGTGAACCTGATATATCTCATATATTATTAAACAAAAAATTTAGTCTGGGTATAGTAGCCCATGCCTATAATGACAAATTCAGGAAACAGATGTAGGAAGATTGATCCAAGTCCACAGACTACATAGAGAGTTCAAAGATAGACAGGCTTACCTAGTCTTACCTTACTGCTTCAAAAACCAAAACAAGACTGACAAAAATGAGAATAAATCAATATTTGTATGTAGATTAGAAATTGCTGTGTATATATAATAAACTAATTGGACTAAATACAGTATGAAATTTTTCACATATAACCAAGTACATAATAGCAGAATGGGAACAAAAAGCTTCACATAAAGCCATGGCCTCCTATCCCTGCATAACTGTAAATCCAAATAAATTTCTTCCAAAATTTTTATTGGTCAAGATATTTTAAAGCAACAACAGGAGTATAACTAATCCATTATTTCTTTACAATATCCTAGGTCAGTCAATCCTATCAATAGTCCAAATGGGCCTCATCAAAGTTTCAAAGTGGCTCACTGAATAGATATAATAGTTGAGCTTAAATCAATGTATGTGAGAATCCATTCATTATCTGAAACCAAGCCTCCTTCAGTAAAGAATTATACTTGAACACCAAATTCAACCTTTATGTTATTCGTTCATTTCTGAATTGTCTATAGAGATTTGGAAGAAAATTCATCAGTCTGCGTCTTGCTTGTCCTCAGATTAAAAACAAGATCTCAGAAAATAAACTTCCAAAGATGAATTTGTAGAAAGGAATTTAAGGCAGAGATTGTCAATTGTATCCATTTCTATCTGCTCACCCATGCTGAAGATTGGAACACTCAGGCTACTTTTGATATCTCACTGGGTAGAGGGAACATTTTCTACTGGGAGTCCAGTTTCCTCTCACCATGCTTCACACAACAGAGGCCTGCCTTTTCTGTTGCTCTAGGACTTACACTGATGCCTTTGAAAACCCTCTCTTCCTCTCTGGCTTCCTGTATCTACAATGAAAAGAATTGTTTCAGAAAGCAAAAAGCAATATTTCTATTTTTGATAACATCTGTCTAAATTGCTTTTTCCAAATGCTTTTGATTTAGAAAAGTCAAAATTCATCTGCAGGATGAAAGGAATCTCAGAATCTCATTTCTTTTCACAATTCACCTCCTACTCTTAGCCAGTTTATGCCAGTCCTCCCTCTGCTGAGACTACAATTCCTTGGCACCTTCCTTACAGAATTTTCTGACTACCCTTGCCTATATATCCTCAAACCTCAGGATATGTGGACTCTGCTTCTATGGGTGTATATGTTCTGAGGCTGTTGTTTCATTCATGGACGAAAGAAATTTTTTGTTACTTGTTCTATTGTTCACATCATTGAAGAACATAAAATAACTACCTACATTATAAATATCTAGAACTTTAAATGTGTCTAAGAAAGCTAAAATTATATTTAATGCTAAATGAGAAACCTGAATTGATTCATGGCCTATCAAACATACATTTGCTCTATTGGCGGTATAATGGCATGATGTCTAACAGGAAAATTCTCAGCTCCCAGGCATGCCTCCTTGGGCTTCTTGCCTTGTAAGCACAGCAACCAGCATCGTGGGAAAGAGAAGAGTTTCCCTAAGGATGATCCTTCCAATCTGGTTCACCTCACAGCCAGTCCAGGGTCCAAGGCTAGCCTAACCCACTGGGGAAGCTGTCTGGGTAGTTGAGAGGCCAAAATTTAAGGTGAACAAGAAAGGAATCATGGAGGCTCTAACCATTGTGGTTGTAGCCATTGTGGGATATGTAGAAACCCCTTGAGGACTCCAGACCTTCAAGACATTATTTGCTAAGCATATCATTGATGTGTGTAAAATGTGGTTGGTTCTATAAGAACTGGCACAAATCTAAGAAGAACCCTTTCACAAAATACTCTAAGAAATGGTAGGATAACACAGGCAAGAAACAGCTGGACAATGACTTCAACAGCCTGAAGAAGTTCTGCCAGGTTATCCTCATATTTGCTCACACTCAGATAAGTCTGCTTCCTCTGCACCAGAAGAAGGCACATTTGATGGAGTTCCAGCTAAATGGGGACACTGTGGCTGAGAATCTAGCTAGACTGGACCTGAGAGAGAGAGAACCTGGTTCCTGTGAACCAGGTGTTTGGATAGGATGAGATGTTTGATTTCATAGATGTGACAAAATGCAAAGGTTTCAAAAGGGTGACTATTCATTGGCATACAAAGAAACTGTCCCAAAAGGCCCATTACAGTATGCTCAAAGTTGGTTGTATTGGTGCCTGGAACCCTGGCCATGTAGCCTTCTCTGTGGCTCAAACTGGGCAGAAAGGCTACGATCACTGAACAGAGATTAACAAGATTTACAAGACTGGTCAAGGCTACCTCATCAAGAATGGTAAACTGATCAAGAACAAGGCATCTACTGACTATTACCTGAGAAGAGCATCCACCGACTGGGTGGCTTTGTCCATTATGGTGAAGTGACCAATGACTTCATCATGCTCAAAGGCTTTGTGGTGGGAACCAAGAAGCAAGTGCTTACTCTTAGTAAGTCCTTGCTGGTCCAGAACAAACATTGGGCTCTGGAGAAGATTGCCCTGAAGTTCATTTACACCACCTCAAGTTTGGCCATGGTCATTTCCAGACCATCTGGGAGAAGAAAGAATTCATGGGACCACTCAAGAAAATAATGCATTGCCAAGGAGGAAGGTTCTTAATTCCAGGATCACTTTGCACAGCTGGTGAGGTCTCATTAATAAAATGTTTCCAATAAGAAAAAAAGTACACACACACACACACACACACACACACACACATACACACACATGCACACACACACACATTCTATTTTTGAGATTACAGTTAATTAGTGTGTATGTGGGGATATTTGGGTGTGGGTCTTGGCTGGCTCTATTGGCTTCTGTTACAGTGTGACCATAGAGATCAGAGTAACTTATGGTATTTACTTGTCTTCTTCAATGTGGTGACCGAGGATTGAATTCAGGTCATCAGTCCTGGTTAATATTTGCTTCTGTTCCTGTTGCTCTGTCTCTCCCTCCCTCTCTCCCAGTCTCTGTCTCTCTCTTTCATTAATTTGTGCATATGTGTTTATGTATGTGTGAACCTCTCTGTGGTGTGTGTATGTATGTGTGTGTGTGTGTGTGTGTGTGTGTGTGCATGCACACACGTGCTTATGCTTGTGGTAGATGTGTATGTGTATGGTCTTAAGTTTTAAATTATTTTTTAAAAAGTTAATTAAGTGAAATGTGGGGAAAATATTTATTCATTACAATTTTGAACAAAAGAAACATTGAGATTTATAGACAGATTTGGGGGAGGTTATATGTATAAATTATCAAGTGCATTTTGTACAGCACTTGCCAATCCTTATCTCAAGTATGATTTAAGAAGAGAATCCTACAAGCAAATGGTCTCAGGAAACAAGCTGGAGTAGCCATTCTAATATCAGATAAAATTGGCTTTCAACCTAATGTCATCAAAAGAGACATGGAAGGACACTTCTTGCTGGTCAAAGGAAAAATCCAAGAAGAAGAACTCTCAATCCTGAACATCTATGCTCCAAATGCAAGGGCACCAGTCTGGCAGTTCCTCAGAAAACTGGGCAAATCACTTCTGAAAGATCCTGCTATACCACTCCTGGACATATACCCAGAGGATTCCCCAGCATGTAATAAGGATATATGCCCCACTATGTTCATAGCAACCCTATTTATAATAGCCAGAAGCTGGAAAGAACCCAGGTATCCCTCAACAGAAGAATGAATGCAAAAAAATGTGGCATATATACACAATGGAGTACTATTCAGCCATTAGAAACAATTAATTCATGAAATTCTTAGGCAAATGGATAGAGCTGGAGAACATCATACTAAGTGAGGTAACCCAGTCTCAAAAGATCAATCATGGTGTGCACTCACTAATAAGGGGATATTAGCCTAGAAAACTAGAATACCCAAAACATAATCCACACATCAAATGAGGTACAAGAAGACCAGAGGAGTGGCCCCTGGTTCTGGAAAAACTCAATGTAGCAGTATAAGGCAAAACCAGGACAGGGAATTGGGAAGTGGTGGTGGGGAGAACA
Organism: Apodemus sylvaticus; assembly: GCF_947179515.1. Classification (NCBI taxonomy): domain Eukaryota; kingdom Metazoa; phylum Chordata; class Mammalia; order Rodentia; family Muridae; genus Apodemus; species Apodemus sylvaticus. The sequence continues at coordinate 30,280,329 of NC_067483.1, forward strand.
GGGGGAGGGAAGGGGGCTTATGTGACCTTCGGGAGCGGGGGACCAGAAAAGGGGAAATCATTTGAAATGTAAATAAAAAATATATCGAATAAAATAAAAAGAAAAAATAAAAATAAAAAAAAGAAACTTTACTAAAGCTCAAAGCACACATTGTACCTAACACAATAATTGTGGGTGACTTCAACACTCCACTCTCCTCAATGGACCAATCAGGAAAACAGAAACTAAACAGGGACACAATAAAACTAATTGAAGCTTTGGACCAATTGGATTTAACAGATATATATATAGAGAGAGAAGCAAAAGAATATACCTTTTTCTCAGCACCTCATGGTACCTTCTCCAAAATCAATCATATTGACAAACCTCAACGAATATAAAAAGTTGGAAATAATCCCATGCCTCCTATCAGATCACTATGGAGTAAGAGTGGTTGGTCTTTAATAACAATAAAAACAACAGAAAGCCCACATACACATGGAGACTGAACAATACTCTACTCAATGATACCATGGTCAAGGAAGAAATAAAGAAAGAAATCAAAGATTTTTTTAGAATTTAACAAAAATGAAAGCACAACATACCCAAATCTATGGGACAGAATGAAAGCAGTGATAAGAGGAAAAGCCATAGCTTTGAGTGCCTCCAAAAAGAAATTTAAGAGAGCATACACTAGAAGCTTAACAGAACAACTGAAAGCCCTGGAACAAAAAGAAGCTAATTCACCCAGGAGAAGAAGAAGACAGAAAATCATCAAACTCAGGGCTGAAATCAAACAAGTAGAAACTAAGAGAACCATACAAAGAATCAACAAAACCAGGAGCTGGTTCTTTGAAAAAATTAACAAGAGAGATAAACCCTTAGCTAGACTAAACAAAGAGCACAGAGGCAGTATCCAAATTAACAAAATTAGAAATGAAAAGGGGGAATATAACAACAGAAACTGAGGAAATTCAAAAAAAATCATCAGATCCTACTACAAAAGCCTATACTCAACACAACTGGAGAATCTGGAGGAAATGGACAATTTCTTAGACAGATATCAAATACCAAAATTAAATCAGGATCAAATAGATCATCTAAACAGACCCATAAACCCTAAAGAAATAGAAGGGGTCATAGAAAGCCTTTGACCAAAAAAAGTACACTTAAACTAATAGAAAAGAAACTGGGGAAGACCCTTAAGGACATGGGCACAGAGGAAAAGTTCCTGAACAGAACACCAGTAGCTTACACTCTAAGATCAAGAATTGACAAATGGGACCTCATAAAACTACAAAGATTCTGTAAGGCAAAGAACACTGTCAAACGGACAAAACGTCAACCAACAGATTGGGAAAGGATCTTCACCAACCCTAAATCCGACAGAGGGCTAATATCTAATATATACTAGAACTCAAGAAGGTAGAACCCAGAGAACCAAATAACCCTATTAAAAAGTGGGGCACAGAGCTAAACCAAAAATTTTTACATGAAGAACTTCAGATGGGTGAGAAGCACTTTAAGAAATGCTCCACATCATTAATCATTAGGGAAATGCAAATCAAAACAACCCTGAGATTTCACCTCACACCAGTCAGAATGGCTAAGGTCAAAAACTCAGGAGATAGCAGGTATTGGCGAGGATGTGGAGAAATAGGAACACTCCTCCACTGCTGGTGGGATTGCAAGATGGTGCAACCACTTTGGAAATCAGTCTGGGGGTTCCTCAGAAATCTGTGTATGACACTTCCGGAGGACCCTGCTATACCACTCCTGGGCATATACCCAGAGGATTCCCCGTCATGCAATAAGGACACATGCTCCACTATGTTCATAGCAGACCTATTTGTAGTAACCAGAAGCTGGAAAGAACCCAGGTGTTCCTCAGTGGGGGAATGGATACAAAAAATATGGTATATTTACACAATGGAGTACTGTTCAGCCATTAGAAACAACAAATTGTGGGTAATCACACAAGCCATCCAAGCATGAAGGCCTGAGTTCAAATTCCCAGTACTCACATAAATAGCAGGGAATGGTCATGCATACCAGTTACCCAGATTTCTGTGGTGAGCAGGAACAAGAAGACAGCTCTTGATTGTTCACTAACGACCTAGATCTACTTCAATGTGAAATCTTTTCTCAAGGCAATAAGTGAGAGAGTGCTAGAACAGGGCATATATTGAATTCTTCTAGTTCCTAGCAAGTATACTTGCATATATATGCGCAACCCTCTTCCACACACACACAAAAGAATATGCAGGTATATGTGTCAAAATTTGTATTGGTCAGTGCTTCCATATTGAGGGGATAGTAGAAATTTTTAGAGTTCTTCTTGTGTTTTATTTTTTCATCTTGATAAAAGCTACAGATATCAGAGGAGATGCATTCACAATTGAGAAAATGACTTTATGATGGTTAGAATGTAAGCAAGCCTGGGGACCTTTTCTTGATTAGTGACTATCCCACCATGGGTGGTGCCATCTCTGGGGAGGTGGTCAAAGGTTATCTATGAAAACAAGCTGAGGAAACTCTGGGGAGCAAACCAGATAGCAGCTTCCTTCCACAGCCTCCAGGCTAATGTGCTGCTTCCTGCACTGATGTCCTTCAGTAAAGAAGCGTGTCCTAAGATATTAGGCTGAAGTTGTTTTTGATGATATATATATATATATATATATATATATATATATATATATATATATATATAAAACCATATCACTTGCAAACATTTTATATATATATATATATATATATATATATATATATATATATATATATGAGTGTGTGTATTGTTTTTATTATTCTATACATATGTTCATTTTGCAGATGTCAGTGGGCAACTTCCAGGAGTAGGTTGTTCTCCTTTTATCATATCTTATATATCAAGCTCAAGTCTTCAGGAAAGGCAGCAAACCATCTCACTTGTCCATACCTGAAGTTTTAGAGTAGTTCAAAGAACAGGTTACTTCAAAACAGACCACAGTTTCAGCGTTAGAAGTTACTCAAATATTCACAGTTTCTGCTATTAAAGTAAACACACACACACACACACACACAAAGAGAGAAAGAGAGAGAGAGAGAGAGAGAGAGAGAGAGAGAGAGAGAGAGAGAGAGAGAGAGAGAGAGCTCAAGTGTTCATTCCACTATGATGTTTGTCTTCAGCACTGCTCAATAGGAAGGGCCTTCAGGGGCTTCCTCTTAACCGGTCTACACTGAACATTTAATTATTGTAGGTTTGAAGCTATTTTACCTGAAAAGACATAGATTCAGGAATATGAAACCAATCTGATTATTCATAGTACTCTAAGACCTAGATAAATGTGAAATTAATAAATGTTCTCTCTTTTTCAATTTCAAATGGCAAATACCATGATCAACTCAACCTGTACATGAACCATGTACAACAGCTTCATGATAAGGATACATATACATACATACATATACACACATGCATACACACATATATATGTGTATATACATATACACATACACACATATATTTACATATATGTATACACAGATTACTAACAGGATCCTAGATGAAAATTACTCAGTTATCTTCATACCACTGCCTTATGTTTTTATTTGTTCTAGTTAATTTTATCTATGCTGCTTCTGCTATCCGACATGTGAATTACATTACTACCATAACTCACATTTATAGCTATTTATATATTTCTCTTTTCTTCATGGAGTAGGCTTGTTTAACAAAAGCTACTTTACTAAATACTGCACCCAAGATACTGCCTGTTTTTAGAACTAATGTGATTGATGACAGAGGCCTGGCATGAGGTTTTGCCATTAATATATTCCAGTGCCTGTTCAGAATTTGCTACCAGCACTCATTTGTGATGCAAATCAAGTAGAAAGCTCTGATCATGTTATCATAAAATACAGTGTTAGAAGGTCTGAGTATAATAACTATGAGAATTAGGCTAGAATAGCTGTCTCCAGAATCATACAAAATAGAAGTTTGCATTTATATTAGTACATAGTAGACATAGTATATGAATGCTATATAATAAGTGAATCTTTAAAGTTTAAGAAAGCAAGTCTGTGGAGAGGGCTCAGTGGTGAAGAGCACTTGCTATTCTTGATTAAGTCTCGAATCTGGTTTTCAACCTCCCACATCGGGTTAATCACTGTATCTCCCTGTTGCTCATTTTCTAGAGAATACAAGATTCATTTCTCGCAATGAAAGGCAGCACCACAACATGCATGCAGATGTGCATACTTAAGGAATTATGAGAAGCAATAATATTTTTAATAAAAATGCTTCTTTTGCAATATCACTGAGAACAATCATCATTTGGAAGGAAGAGAATATATGCATGATATTAACAAAATAATTAGATTTAACAGCCTAAATGTGTTCACTCTGTGTGGTCCTATGGGATACCCCAGTATAAAAGGGAAGTCCATGTTACCCTGGCATTGCATTCCCCAAAGGAAAATATTGAACATTTAAAGAACGTAAAGTCTATTAGAGTAAAATCTGTGTGACACCTAAAAAATAGCATCTAACAAAATTAATGATTTCATAAAATTTAGAAAATGAATGGTTACATTTAGGTGTTTATTTGATTTTATTATGTGTGTTCAAACACACATTTATTTAAAGTTTCTTCATTGGGTTTGTGAGTACATAATATGTGTACACATTCATGCAAATGAGTGCAGGTACATGTGTGGCACGGCACATGTGTGAGCTCAGAGAACAAACTCTGGTGTTGGTCTTTGACTTATAGCTTTTTTGAGGCAGAATCCCTATCATTCAGGGACCATGATAGCAGACCAATGAGCCTCTGGGGTTTCTCTTGCCTCTGCCTCTCATCTCCCTAGACAAACACTGGGAATACAGATATGTATTTATGTGTGTCTGGGCTTCAAACTCTGTTCCTCACACTGACAGAACAAGTAGTTCACCTACTGAGCCATGCCCCCTGCCCAGCTCCTAACAAACATCTACTTATAAATATAAGGACATACACACAGAGCAAATCAGTTGTGGCCAAATGTACAAAGCTATCATTAGTACAGAAATGAAAGAAATAAAATAAATCCTCATTATCAGTTTTGATGGTGGAGAAGTCCTGAACAGCAATCTATAATATGCTAGAGCATACATTTCCAGTGTAATACCAGGAAAACAATGACTCCACATCTCCAAAATGCGGGAGGCATTCATCAGAGCATGACAACATTCGGACGCAAAGATGATAATGAAAATGTATGTGAAGCCTTTGTTTTCTCTTCAGAACTCTTCATCTTATAAAGAGAGGCACTGTGAAGCACATGGATAAAAATGACCTTTAGATCATAGCTGAGAAAGAGAAAGAGAGGGAGGGAGGGAGGGAGGGAGGGAGAGAGAGAGAGAGAGAGAGAGAGAGAGAGAGACAGAGACAGAGACAGAGAGACAGAGAGACAGAGAGACTTTAGCCTCATTGTAAGGGAGTGGAAATCTATCCCTCATAATCAAACATCAAACTTTATTTTTATCTAGATGTATGTATAGACATCTGTTTGCCCACTGTATATGTGTAGGTACTGATAGAGGCCAGAAGAGTGCATCAGATACTATATTGCTGGAATTCCAGATTATAGTGAACAGGGGTGCTGGGAAATGAAGTCTGATTCTTAGAAGAGCAGGCTGTGTTCTGGACTGCTGAGCCATCTCTCCAGACAAAATCTACTCTATTTATATGAGAAGACAGTGCTTGGTGGATCTCTGTATCTTGAAGTGGGAGTGTAGTGTAGTGCCAGCCATCACAGGTCTTAAATGGTTCCAGAATTTCTAGTGTTAGTGCAATTGAGTTTTGGTTTATTATTATTATTATTATTACTACTACTACTTAATTGAGTATTTGCATAATTTCCACACAGTAGGATGTACATCTTCATCTGTGTCTCTTTTTATTAACAGCCACCAATTAGCATCACCAATATTATAATGTATTTTATTAAATGTCTGATTTTAATGTCTCCTGTGAAGCAAAGGTTCTGCAGGATAAATTCTGAGTTAAAAGTATAACTCACAAAAATGTAAAGAGATACTTTTAATGCTAGCCTGAGAACCGAAGTGCTACCCAGATCTCATAAGTTGACAAGAGCCCAGAAAGATATCTGTGACCTTCAGCTTCCTTCATCATGGTCTGAGTACATCCATACCCACAAGCAAAGACTACATACACATATACAAAACAATTAAAGAAAGTGTTTTTTAAAAGGCAAATGCACTTACATAAATTTTAGTGATTTCAAGGTTACAAAAATAATCATAATCAACCAAGTATCATGTCAACTCATCAAGAGTAATGTACAAGACAATAGAAAGAATCATCTCTTTATATTGTTACTCTAGTACTTCAAGACCACGGGTAAAGAAGCCAACATGTCCACCACTGAGAAAACTTGCTTAAAGCCCTGCACACAGGTAGCCAGTGGGAAAATCTACATATTTTCCCTTTCTAGGACCATTCTGTCTTCTAAATGAAGAGATTAATTTCAGGCTTTGTTCCCTAAAAGAAATGTCCACTTCTTTCATTCAGACTTTTGCTAAGTCTACAGTAGCTTAAACAAAAGACTTGTCACAGCTGAGGCCTTTTGGGATTCTAAGAATACAAGTTAATAATGTTAAATATCTGCCCATGGACAGGGTTTGAATACCACTGCCAATATGGAGAGGCTGAAAACTCCTTATAATCCCAGTTTAGGGATTAAATACCCTCCTCTCACCTCTATGGACAACTGTACAAAAGTGCATATATTCATGCACAAACATATACATATAGAGACAGCCTTTTAAAAATGTAGTCAATAATTTCCCATTTAAAAAATTTAAGTTTATCTACCTTACCCCCCTCTCTCTGTATGTGTGTGTGTATGTGTGTGTGTGTGTGTGTGTGTGTGTGTGTGTGTGTATGTGTGTGTGTGTATTTGTATGTGTGTGTGTGTGTATGGATGGATGTCAGATAACAACGGTCAGGAGTTATTTCTTTCATCATATGACTCTAGGTTCAACTCAGGTCATCACCCATGTCAGTAAAGGCCTTCAACATTTCTCTATATTAACAAGACTTGTGATTCTTTTATTTTGTTCTTGGAGAAGGGATGGAGAGAAGAAGGTTTATGGGACATATGGGGCAGGGGGATCCGGGAAAGGGGAAATCATTTGGAATGTAAACAAAGAATATAGAAAATAAAAATATTAAAAAAATTGTTATGAACTCACATTCCACATTTATGGCTGACCTTAAACTTACAGTTTAGTCTTTATCTACTGGTTCTCAACCTTCGTAATGCTGTGAATGCTGTGATCCCTTTAATATGGTTCCTCATGTTGTGGTGACCCCAAGAAAATATTATTTTCTTTGCTATTTTATCACTATAACTTTGCTACATTTATAGCAAATCTTAATGTAAATGTCTAATATGCAGGATAGTGTAGAACCCTTGCTGTAAGCTCTCAATCCTGCTTCAACTTCTCAGATGCCAGGATAATGGGTATGCACACTAAACACCTACCATTTTTGTGCCATGTTTAAGTCTGTCATTCAAAATTTAAGAGATCACTTTTGGCAAGATGGCCATTTTAACTATATTAATCCTGCCAATCCATGAGCATGGCAGATTTTTCCATTTTCTGAGGTCTTCGATTTCCTTCTTCAGAGACCTGAAGTTATTGTCATATAGATCTTTCACTTGTTTGGTTAGAGTCACACCAAGATACTTTATATTGTTTGTGGCTATTTTGAAGGGTGTCATTTCCCTAACTTCTTTCTCAGCCTGCTTATCCTTTAAGTATAGGAAGGCAACTGATTTGCTTGAGTTGATTTTATAACCAGCCACTTTGCTGAAGTTGTTTATCAGCTGTAGGAGTTCTCTGGTGGAGGTTTACGGGTCACTTAAGTAAACTATCATGTCATCTGCAAATAGTGATAATTTGACTTCTTCCTTTCCAATTTGTATCCCCTTGACCTCCTTATGTTGTCTAAGTGCTCTAGCTAGAACTTCAAGTACTATATTGAAAAGATATGGAGAGGACAGCCTTATCTAGTCCCTGATTTTAGTGGGATTGCTTCAAGTTTCTCTCCATTTAATTTGATGTTGGCTACCGGTTTGCTGTATATTGCTTTAACGATGTTTAGGTATGGGCCTTGAATTCCTGTTCTTTCCAATACTTTTAGCATGAAAGGATGTTGGATTTTGTCAAATGCTTTATCTGCATCTAATGAGATAATCATATGTTTTTTTTTCTTTGAGTTTGTTTATGTAGTGGATAGCATTGATGGATTTCCTTATATTGAACCATCCCTACATCCCTGGGATGAAGCCTACTTGATCATGGTGGATGATCGTTTTGTTGTTGATCTACAGACTCAATGCAATCCCCATCAAAATCCCAACTCAGTTCTTCACAGAGTTAAAAAAAAAAAAAAGCAATTCTCTAATTCATCTGGAATAACAAGAAAGCCAGGATAGCTAAAACTATTCTCAACAACAAAAGAAATTCTGGGGGAATTAGAATTTCAAGTAATACTACAGAGCAATAGTGTTAAAAACTTCATGGTATTGGCACAGTGACAGACAAGTGGACCAATGGAATAGAATTGAAGATCCAGAAATGAGTCCACACACCTATGGTCACTTGATCTTTAACAAGGGAGCCAAAAACATCCAGTGGAAAAAAGATAGCCTTTTCAACAAATGGTGCTGTATCAATTGGAGGTCAGCATGCAGAAGAATGCGAATTGATCCATTCTTATCTCCATGTACTAAACTTGACTCCAAGTGGATCAAGAACCTCCATGTAAAACCAGACACACTGAAACTAATAGAAAAGAAACTGGGGAAGACCCTTGAGGACATGGGCACAGGGGAAAAGTTCCTGAACAGATCACCAATAGCTTATGCTTTAAGATCAAGAATTGACAAATGGGACCTCATAAAATTACAAAGTTTCTGTAAGGCAAAGGACACTGTTAAAAGGACAAAACGGCAACCATCAAATTGGGAAAGGATATTCACCAACCCCACATCTGATAGAGGGCTAATATCCAATATATACAAAGAACTCAAGAAGTTAGACCCCAGGGAACCAAATAACCCTATTAAAAATGGGGTACAGATCTAAACAAAGAATTGTCACCTGAAGAAATTCGGATGGCTGAGAGGCACCTTAAGAAGTGCTCAAAATCATTAGTCATTAGGGAAATGCAGATCAAAACAACCCTGAGATTTCACCTTAGACCAGTCAGAATGGCTAAGGTCAAAAACTCAGGAGACAGCAGATGTTGGCGAGGATGTGGAGAAAGAGGAACACTCCTCCACTGCTGGTGAGGCTGTAAGATGGTACAACAACTGTGGAAATCAGTCTGGAGGTTCCTCAGAAAACTGGACATGAGACTTCCAGAGGACCCTGCTATACCTCTCCTGGGCATATACCCAAAAGATTCCCCAGCATGCAATAAAGACACATGCTCCATTATGTTCATAGCAGCCTTATTTATAATAGCCAGAAGCTGGAAAGAACCAAATGCCCCTTAAAGGAGGAATGGATACAGAGAATGTGGTATATTTACACAATGGAATACTACTCAGCAATTAGAAACAATGAATTCACAAAATTTTTAGGCAAATGGTTTGATCTGGAAAATATCATCCTAAGTGAGGTAACCCAATCACAAAAGAATACACATGGAATGCAATCTCTGATAAGTGGATATTAATTAGCCAAGAAGCCCTGAATACCCAAGGCACAAATTGCATAACAAATGACTCCCATGAAGAAGTATGGAGAGGGACCTGATTCTGGAAAGGATTGATCTAGGATTGGAAGGGAATATAAGGACTTAGAAAAAGGAGGGAGGTGATTGGAGAAGGGAAGGAGAGAAGAAGTTTTATGGCATATATGGGGAGGGCGGATCCGGGAAAGGGCAAATCATTTGGAATGCAAACAAAAAATATAGAAAATGAAAATATTAAATAAAAAGAAAAGGAAAAAAATTAAGAGAATCCTTGGCTTTTGTCATTTCCTAACCAGAGGGACTCATCATAGAGAAGAATAATATCAAACTCCAATATTACCAGCCACATAGATTTTCTCTCAATTCACCATCCTAGCATCTGAGGTCACATATCTGATGTGGCATATCTGATGGAGTAGCCTCAGCTAAGGTCATTCTCCTTAGGTGGTCATTGTCCTTTGATTCATTGAGTCTTTCGCTTGGTCATTTAATATTTGCAGATGGTACCCACATTAGGCCAGTATTTGCTTATTTCTCAATGATAAAGGTGCTTTCAAAGGCTTATGCTCTGTGTTCCTGGGAACCTCTCAGAACTATCTTTCATATTTCAATCAATAATTCAATAATATCATCTAGAATTTATTATAGAACCCCGTAACTTCATAAGATGCCAGTTAATGAAAAATCTCAGTATCTTGATATGATAAACAACTCCAGCTTTCTACTCTTATAAAATCTAGTATCAGTTTTTAAAAAGAAAAGAGCCATTTTTTTTCTTAGTGCATGTGCATGTGTTTATGGGAGCTTAGGCATGGGGATGGTGTTTCTCTTAGAGAATAGAAGATGGTGGAGCTACAGCTCCCTAGTATAGATGCTGGTAACAGATCTGGGTCCTCTCCAAAAGCAGTATGTTACGTGCTGAGTCACTTCTCCAGACTTCTAAAATCTGATCTATTCTTTAAAACATATTATATTTATTTAATTAACCTGATACAATATACCTTGTAGATCATATCATATACTTATAAGCAAGGAAGTGGCTGGAGAGATGGCTCTCTATCCAAGCATGAAGACTTGAATTTAGAACCATGGAAGCAAACCCACGTAAAACCAGACTTCATTTCACAAATCTGTCACTGTGCAAGTACACACACACACACACACACACACACACACTATACACATGAATATATTAATTAGCTAATTAATAGCATTAGATGAGGAAAGAAATGTTGCCCACATTACACCAATATGTTCCATTTGAGTTTGCAGAGTAATTGCCTTCTTCAATGAGTAAAAAGTGACATGTTGCTATTTAAGAAACACTTGTCAAAAATAATGAATGCAGGAGCCCAGTGCTGAAGCAATTTGCTCATGCACCATTTCATGGACACTGGCTATGCACTGTCTCTATAAAGTTATGTGTGAAAAGAACACAGTTCTTGACAAAGAACAGCCTGAGGCTTTATCATTGGAAGATTCAAGACTAAGAAAAACCCTGAGACAATGGTTTAAAATCTTAGCAGTCATATAAATAAAAATCCTTTCATGCTGGTGATCCTAAAATTATAGAGGCATGGACACAAAGATCCATGAATACATTGGCCAGCTGTTCTTGCTGAACTGGTGAGGTCTAATTTCAGTGAAAGATCCTATCTCAAGTCAATAACATGAAAAGCAATAGGAGAAGATAACTCATGTTGACCTTTGCCTGTGTGCATAATGTGTGTGCACATGCACACACACACAACACACACATAACACCCACTCACCCTTCGTATGCACACAGCAACTGAATGAATTAATTTTAAGAGTCCCAACATTACTGTTACCCATTGTTTCTATGTTGAAAAATCACATCTCACTTTCCCTGTCCTACACTCATTGATAAGATGCAAAATGTTCTCCTATGATATGTGTATGTTCTCTAAAATTCCAAAGATAGCTTCAAAAGCATCAACTGTTGACTAAAAATTAAATTCAGATTTGATGTTGTAACATAAAAAAGTGGTGTAGTCCAATACCGCATCAAACATCTTGAGTCCCTGCTGAGCTGAGTGAAAGTTCAATGCCAACTTTACTTTGGCAATAAGGTTAATTCACAGATTTGCTTATCGAAGAATAGTCATTCAAATTGTCTTAGTTTGCTTTCTATTGCTGTGGTGATAGATACCATTACGGAAGGCAATTTGGAGAGAATGAGCTTTATTTGGCATACATGTATGATCACAGTTCATCCTTGAGGAAGTCATCAATGCAAGAATTCAAGACACCAAACTGGAGGCAGGAACTTAAGCACAACCCTTGTAGGAAAACTGCTTAGTAGTTTCCTTTTGATTTGCTCATCTGTTTTGTTAGACAGCCCTTGACAACCTGTCTGGGGATGGAAGCCCCTAGAGTTGGCTTGACTTTTCCCTATCAGGACACTGATATCATTAATCAGGACACTAGAGCTCCTCAGACTTGCCCACACGCAACTGTGATGGAAGCATTTTCTCAACTGAAATACCTTCTTCCCATAAGACTCTAGCTTGTGTCATGTTAACGAAAAAAAAAAAAAAGAATCAGCACAAAATCCTGAATTTGTCTTTGTTTATCCTCCAACTCAAAATACTATTCACTCTCTCGTGTAATTTATTTCCATTTAAGAAACTTTTCACATAATTTGAAGATCCCTTAAAATTTGTTTCCTTTAATTTCATTGTGAAGTCTCATTGAACTGATGACATCTTTTAGTCTCTCCTATAGTGGTTTGACATTGAACCATGTCCCTCTGAGCCTGTAACATGTTATTCATGTGTAGTTTAACTTGTATTTTTTTTTAAAAAGAGTCATGTTATTCAAGTCTATGGTCATGTGTCTGTGAGTGGCACTTAAATGCGAGTGCAGTTACTCACTGAGACCAAAAGAGTGCATTGGATCTCCTGGAGCTGGAGTGACAGATATTTGTGAGTACTAGGAACTGAAATCCAATCCTCTGAGAGAAGGGTACTTACTCTTAACCATTGAGTTATCTCTCCATCCGTGTTAGAATATGTTTTAATATTTAAAACACAAACTGAAGAGGAAATACCAAATACTCAAAAAAAATGGAATGTGAGAATCCTGACCTTTACAAATTCTATTTGACTGTTATTAAGCCTGGCTCCATTATCCACTATATGTTATGAATGCTATCAACTTAATTGCCTTCTTTTCAAAGTATCTTGTTTTCATGTATACCAATGTCAAGTAGAACAGATGGAGATTCCAGAGAAGACTGAGAGCTAGATTGTGGAAAGAAAATGAAAGCTCTGAGTTATTTTTTTTTTTAGTGCTTTAAAACAAGTTGTCTGCATAAAAGATAGTATACAAATATTTAGTCATATAAATTGGGGAATATTTTGCTTGGCCTAATCTAACTAATCAGTTTTAATTAAATGATACCGATTTTAGCATAATCAAGTACTTTTAGAAATTTCTGATAGTAGAAACTATAGTTGTATGAAGAGGAAAATGAGACTACCTGATGTATTGCTTACCAAATTTGCTATTATTATACTTAGAATAGTGCTTGTTATCTCTTGGATTAGAAAATTACGCTGATACAAAAACCACACAAAGATCCAACAAAGAAAGAGAACTTCAGACCAATTTCCCTTATGAAATCGATGCAAAAATATTCAATAAAATACTTGCCAAGCGAATCCAAGAACACATCAAAACGATCATCCACCATGATCAAGTAGGCTTTATCCCGGGAATGCAGGGTTGGTTTAATATACGGAAATCCATCAATGCAATCCACTATATAAACAAACTCAAAGAAAAAAACCACATGGTCATTTCATTGGATGCTGAAAAAGCATTTGACAAAATTCAGCATCCTTTCATGCTTAAAGACTTGGAAAGAACAGGAATTCAAGGCCCATACCTAAACATAGTAAAAGCAATATACAGCAGACCGGTAGCCAGCATCAAACTAAATGGAGAGAAACTTGAAGCAATCCCACTAAAATCAGGGACTAGACAGGGCTGCCCCCTCTCTTCTTTTCTTTTCAATATTGTACTTGAGGTACTAGCTCGGGCAATTCGACAACATAAGGAGGTCAAAGGGATACAAATTGGAAAGGAAGAAGTCAAACTATCATTATTTGCAGACGACATGATAGTCTACCTAAGTGACCCAAAAAACTCCACTAGAGAGCTCCTACAGCTGATAAACAACTTCAGCAAAGTGGCAGGTTATAAAATCAACTCAAGCAAATCAGTTGCCTTCCTATACTCAAAGGATAAGCAGGCTGAGAAAGAAATTAGGGAAATGACCCCCTTCACAATAGCCACAAACAGTATAAAGTATCTTGGGGTGACTCTTACCAAACATGTGAAAGGTCTGTATGACAAGAACTTCAAGACTCTGAAGAAGGAAATGGAAGAAGACCTCAAAAAATGGGAAAACCTCCCATGCTCATGGTTCGGTAGAATCAATATAGTTAAAATGGCCATTTTGCCAAAAGCAATATACAGATTCAATGCAATACCCATCAAAATCCCAACTCAATTCTTCACAGAGTTAGAAAGAGCAATTATCAAATTCATCTGGAACAACAAAAAACCCGGGATAGCTAAAACTATTCTCAGCAACAAAAGAAAGTCTGGGGGAATCAGTATCCCTGACCTCAAGCAATACTACAGAGCAATAGTGTTATAAACTGCATGGTATTTGTACAGTGACAGGCAGGAGGATCAATGGAACAGGATTTAAGATCCAGAAATGAACCCACACACCTATGGCCACTTGATCCTCGACAAAGAGGCTGAAAACATCCAATGGAAAAAAGATAGCCTTTTCAACACATGGTGCTGGTTCAACTGGAGGTCAGCATGCAGAAAAATGCGAATTGATCCATCCTTGTCTCCTTGTACTAAGCTCAAATCCAAATGGATCAAGGACCTCCACATAAAGCCAGACACTCTGAAGCTAATAGAAAAGAAACTGGGAAAGACCCTTGAGGACATAGGTACAGGGAGAAAGTTTCTGAACAGAACACCAATAGCGTATGCTCTAAGATCAAGAATTGACAAATGGGACCTCATAAAATTACAAAGTTTCTGTAAGGCAAAGGCACCCTCAAGTGAACAAATCGGCAACCAACAAATTGGGAAAAGATCTTCACCAATCCTACATCAGATAGAGGGCTAATATCCAATATATATAAAGAACTCAAGAAGTTAGACTCCAGAAAAACGAACAACCCTATTAAAAAATGGGGTACAGAGTTAAACAAAGAATTCTCACCTGAAGAACTTCGGATGGGGGAGAAGCATCTTAAAAAATGCTCAACTTCATTAGTCATTAGGGAAATGCAAATCAAAACAACCCTGAGATTTCATCTTACACCAGTCAGAATGGCTAAGATTAAAAATTCAGGAGACAGCAGGTGTTGGAGAGGGTGTGGAGAATGAGGAACACTCCTCCACTGCTGGTGGAGTTGCAAATTGGTACAACCACTCTGGAAATCAGTCTGGCAGTTCCTCCCAAAACTGGGCACCTCACTTCCAGAAGATCCTGCTATACCACTCCTGGGCATATACCCAGAGGATTCCCCACCATGTAATAAGGATGCATGCTCTACTATGTTCATAGCAGCCCTATTTATAATTGCCTGATGCTGGAAAGAGCCCAGATATCCCTCAACAGAAGAGTGGATGCAAAAAATGTGGTATATACACACAATGGAGTACTATTCAGCCATTAGAAACAATGAATTCATGAAATTCTTAGGTAAATGGATGGAGCTAGAGAACATCATACTAAGTGAGGTAACCCAGACTCAAAAGGTGAATCATGGTATGTACTTACTAATAAGTGGATATTAACCTAGAAAACTGGAATACCCAAAACATAATCCACACATCAAATGAGGTACAAGAAGAAAGGAGGAGTGGCCCCTTGTTCTGGAAAGACTCAGTGCAGCAGTATTCGGCAAAACCAGAAAGGGGAAGTGGGAAGGGGCGGGAGGACAGGGGAAGAGAAGGGGGCTTACAGGACTCTCGGGGAGTGGGGGATTATAAAAGGGGAAATTATTTGAAATGTAAATAAAAAAATATATCGAATAAAAAAATTTCATGCAAAAAAAGAAAGAAAAATAAAATGACCTCTAGCTTCATTGTCATATGCCAGTAAATAAAAACAATACTTTTGTATCAAAGAAAATCAATATATTCCTGGGCTCTTAAAAAGAAATTTATATGTCCTGGGAGTCATTCCCATGCATTGTTCACAAATAACTGGGGAAAAAATAGAATCCACCTGCACCATATTCATAGGGCATTCCCCTGTTATTCCTGTCAATGATGTTTATCTATCACGTTGTTTATGTTTGAGATGTACTTTATATCATTCCTCATTGCAATTTTACCACTAATCACACCCTTCACTCTGGTAAATAGCTACCTTTGGGATAGAGCATTGTGTGTGTGTGTGTGTGTGTGTGTGTGTGTGTGTGTGTGAAAATGATACTTCTACCCTCCATGTGCGCTATAAAGTTTTATATCATGTTGGCTGCTTTCCAGCCAGTTTGCTTAATAAATCTTTGAAATAAATTGATAGATTTAAGGGAGCTCAGTGATGATTCTTCATGTCTATTGGATCTTGTAATATTTGCAGCCAGAATGTTTTGGTGGTGGTGGTGGAGTTGGTGGTGGTGTTTTGTTTTGTTTTTGTTTTTGATTTTTTACTATCTTCCAAAATAGTTGCTGGACTACAAAGAGAATTTAGAAAGATAACTTGCATAATCAGTACATTATTAATGTTACAGTATAAATATCAATATTTAGTCAATGGATGGGTGAACTGAGGATCACAGTTTTACAAAATAGAGCTACTATAAATTATTTGATGTTCAAACATAATCTTCATAGCTAACAATTTCCTGGAATGTGTTGCTTTCAACTGTCAGATTTTTCTTATAGCATTGATGGTGAAACTAATTGTTTCTATAATGAGATAGACAAAATTGACCTCAAGTGACCTTTGAATAGCCATTATGGGTAAGATGGTATGATGGCTAATTTTGGTTGTCAACTTGGCTCCATCTGGAATTGGCTGAAACCTAAAAATGGGGTCACAACTCTAAATGATTTTTATTTAATTTGAAGTAGGAAGACCTGCTTATAAACTGGATATTTCAGAGAGGAAGACACTCCCTTAATCCAGATCTAATTTGGTTAATCCCTTCTGCTGGAAATCTATGTAAGGACATGGAAAAGGGGAGATTTATTTTTTGTCTGCTGTCTCTCACCTTCTTTATGTATTAAAGTCTGCTTTGCCAGAATTCTAGCATGTATTGAAGACCAGCAGAGATATTACTGCTCATAGACTGAGAAACTACTACATTCTTGAACATCCCATTCATCCGTTCATAGTCACCCATTGTTGGACTATAACCAAGATGGTAACATATAATTCATTCTAATAAATTCCATATGTATTTTCTTAAGAAATCCTATATATTTTTCTTAGAAATCCCATGCATATAATAAATCTCATATCTATCTATGTATCTATGTATCTATGTATCTATGTATCTATGTATCTATGTATCTATGTATCTATCTATCTATCTATCTATCTATCTACCTATCTATCAGAGACAGAGACAGAGATAGAGAGAGACAGAATGAGATTTATTCTATAATTCTGCTATTTTAGAGATCTCTGACTAATACGGATGGCTTTCCCCTTTTCTTGGTCCTCTGTTAGCTACTGTATCATTCTCTTATGCTTGCCTATATTAATTAGACTAGCCACAAACAATGTATTCACCCATGGCCTCTATTACAGTCACTATTTTATTCTTTAAAATATTAAAAATGGGGAGACATAGAAGGACACAAGGTCTCCGTTCTTACAGATTGCTATAGGAAAACCAGAACTGTTAAGCACCTCTCTTTTATCAAGAAGCCTGGAAGTGGGCATTGTTCAATAGCCTGGTGATCTTTTGCTGTTCCGGAGAACCAGGCTTCACATGAATCTTCCTTATCCTGAGCATTATTTCTCAGTCAACACGACCCATCCTTATGAAAGAGATTCCATGTGATTTGCAAGAGAGCTTTACTTTATTTCTATTAGAACTCCTTCTTCCTTAGATTCTTACCCTGAGCATGGTTTTTCAGTCACAAGAACTCATTGTTGTAGAAAAGGTCACAGGTACTTTGCAAAAAACATGTACTTTGCTAAGAAGTTTTGAAGTAGCCATGCCTTAAGTGTTATTGCGATAATTCTCATGAGGAAAGCTTTTCCCAAAATTATATGGAAAAAAATCAAATAAAAATTAAAAAAAAACATTGCAATTTGTTTCTACACTGGCAGTGGGACTTGCAAGGACCCATACAGATACCTTGAGCTTTCTATGGGTTCTCTTAGTTCCTAAATGTTCTGGCCATTTCTCTATGTGATCTACTGGCCTTTTGATCCTTAGATAAGCAATTTAGGAACACATACCACTAGCCGCTATCAACATAAACACTAAGAATATCATCACACAGCATCTATGGACTTTGGCATGGCTATTACCATGTTGCTATAATTAGCTACTACTGTTGTTTCTGCCAATGGATTTAATAAACTTTTGAGTTCTAATTTTCTATGTTTTGTGCCTACATGAGCTTCATAAAACAATTACTAAATTAGAACATGAAATTTGGGGTAAATTTTCTGCATTTTTGGATCATTATTACTCTTGTTTGACTCATTACATGATTACTCATGTAAGAACGAGTTGTCTTGCTTTCTTTAAAGTAAGAGTCCTGACGGGCAGTGGTGGCGTGTGCCTTTAATCCCAGCACTTGGGAGGCAGAGACAGGCAGATTTCTGAGTTTGAGGCCAGCCTGGTCTACAGAGTGAGTTCTAGGATAGCCAAGGCTATACAGAGAAACTCTGTCTTGAAAGAAACAAAGAAAACAAAACAAAAAAACCCAAGAAAACAAATTAAGAGGTTTTTGTATTGGTATGGACTTGAGGGAATCATAATGTTGGAGATTATGCTAAGGGCCTGTTATCTTCTTCACTGTTCTAATATTTAGACTTATGTTTCTTTGTCACTTATTTTTCTAAGACATTTTACTTTTTATTTATGTTACCCTATTAATCATTACATGTTATAGAAACCATAATTTGTTATTAAGGTAAAAAGAAAAAAACAAAGGTATACAAACTTTAATATATTTCACAAAAAATTATGAAAAGAACAAGAAAACATTTTATATGTGTATATAGATAGATAGGTAGAGAGAGAGAGAGAGAGAGAGAGAGAGAGAGAGAGAGGAGCATCCTGTGTATTATAATTTTATGTTTAAATTAGTCTTCTTAACACTTACAATTAAGTTACTATAATAGGCACAACTCAATACCTGCCCCCTAGGTACCTGTATGTACACACATAAACACACTTAAATATAATAAAAACAAATCTTTAAAAGGAACAACTGTGTATTATACTGAAGCTATAGAAAGCATGCTACTAGGGTATAAGATGTTTGGAAGTTCAATTTTTCTGATGTGCAAAAGACACATATTAGAAGCCACAGTACGGTTCTTGCCTCTATAAAATCAACAACACCAAAATTTATTTGCACAGAAAGCAGGCAATAGTTTATCTTAATTTTATACTGTACTATTAGTCTCACATTGCTCCACTCTCTTTTTATTTATTTTGTACCTCAGTGTTTTTTAAAAATGATACTGTAGGTGAGAAGGTTGGGTCCTCTCTTATTGTGGCTCAGTCAGCATGGAACCTCAAGGAACAAGGAACCTGGCATGAATGCAGAAAAGGGAATCAATACTTCTTGAGGCAGTTATGTTAAAGGGTATCAGGAAATAATCTTGAATGGGTGACATAGTGTCTTAAGTATTTACATTCAAATTACAAACCATGTCTGGAGCACTTCTTTAAACTCTCTTAAGTTTATCTTCCCACCTGACCTTCATTTTGTCACTTTCTTCTTATTCCATTCAGAAACCCAATTTCCTCTCCTGAGAGCAGCCACTTATATAATGGAATCAGATCTCCAGCCTCAGTAGTCTGTTTCCAGTTCCTCTTCTATTCAGACATATTGTTTACCTTTGAACCTGGTCATGGATTGCTTCTCCAGGATGCACTCTGCATTCCCAAAGCACCCTTCCTTGTCTTCCATTTAAAATTCAGCTACCCACTTCCATTAGTCTGCATAGGGACATATTTAAGTTTCCAAAGGAGTTAGGCAAGGCAGAGATCCCATGAAAATAGTCCATTAGTGCAGACTCAGGATGGTCTCTTTCTATGGACAATTGATTATATCATATTAGTCAGACCTGCAAACTGCTTGATTTACCTCAGCAATAAATGATGTAGCTTTTATCTTAGTGACTAGTGCCAGCAAAGCAAAGACCCAAACCTTAATAATCATATATATGGACTACCTAAATTTAGATATCTAAACATTTTAATCCCCCATATGCAGGATGATATATGCATTTAACTAAGTTGGTTTAATTTATAGTCAATATCATCTAGTTGTATTTTAAATATACATCTACTGGACAGAAGAGATTTAAAATGAAGGCAATCAGGAAGAATCAATGTCAGTTTTTTCTGTTGGCACACAGTTATAATCCAAAAACTCAGAATGCTGAGGCAAAAGTTTTAACAAAAACTTGAAGCTAGCCTGGACTAAGCAAGGAGATCCTATCTACAGATAAAACAAAACAAAACAAAACAAAAGAAAATCAAAACAAACAACAACAGAAAAACAAATCCAAAGACAATCCTAAACAACAAGAACAAAACAGAACAAACCAAATAAGTAGAGAGTAAGAAGCTGATATAACAGACTTCTAGGAAAGATATAAAAAATGTTATTATTTTTAGTTTATCTACTATATTTTGTCTCCCTCCCATCCACAGAAAGCTTATCATGCCACTTGACCAACATATGAAAATTTATAATAATAATAATAGTAAAAATAAAAACATTGTAGGGCTTGAGATAAACTCAGAGCACAAGATTACTTTGTTTAGCAGGCAGAAGACACTTAGTTTAACATTCACACCACAAACATTTTGGCATATGGTAACATTAAATGTTGAATCATGCACACAAACTATCAGAAAAAACGAAAAAGAGTGAAGGTATTTATTTAATTTTTAAAAACAGTAGTTTTAAAACCAACAGAAGCATTATTTTCTGAACCTCTCTTTGCCTAATTGTATCTATTAACCTAAGCCTTCAGATCGTGAGGAGTAGCTCCCACCAATAGGATGCAACACAATTCCTAAAGATCTAAAGAATAAAAAAAAAAAGAGGTAATTATGGTTAGGGATTCCCACTGCTCAAATGTGGGTTCCCTGCATCTTTTTTTTGAAATTGTCTCTCTGACTGACTTTATGCTTATGTGTACCTCTGAGGAATGTTAAGGTTCTTCTCTTTCCTCTTTCAGAAATGGCTACAGGAGTTTGAGAGGAGAATGGGAAAGATGGGTATAGGGACAGGAGGAGGAGACTGAAATGAAGTAAATTTGACCAAAACACATGAAATTCTCAAATAATAAATTAACATTAAGATAGTAAAATGGCATTAAATTTTTTTATTCGATATATTTTTTATTTACATTTCAAATGATTTCCCCTTTTCTGGCCCCCCACTTCCTGAAAGTCCCATAAGCCCTCTTCCCTCCCCCTGTACTCCCATCCACCCCTTCCCACTTCCTGTTCTGGTTTTGCCCTATACTGCTACACTGAGTCTTTCCAGAACCAGGGGCCACTCCTCCATTCTTCTTGTACCTCATTTGATGTGTGGATTATGTCTTGGGTATTCCAATTTTCTAGGCTAATATCCACTTATTAGTGAGTGCATACCATGATTGATCTTTTGAGACTGGATTACCTCACTTAGTATGATGTTCTTCAGCTCCATCCAAAATGGCATTAAATTAAATAAATATTTTAGGTTCTTTACATTATTTTAGAAGACATTATAATTCTATGCAATCTTTAAGTTATATATATTCATAAATGTTTCCAAAGGGGAGTGACTTATGGTTACATGTAAAACTGACTGCTACTTGGAAATTAAGCAGAAAATATTTTACTTCCCTGTTCTTGTGTAATTGACAGAAAAAGATGTGGAATTCATTTAGACTAGTTTTGTTCTCTACTGGTTGCTGATGGCTTCGCCTGCCTTTGTAAAGCACAGTTTGTGTTTTGTGAAATCCTGTTAATGGACAGGATGGAATGGAGTCACAGATTCAACACTACATTTGCAATTTGTAAGAAAGATTTTTGCTCTCTCTTTCTCTCCCTCCCCCCCTCTGTGTGTGTGTCTGCCTGTCTATCTCTGTCTCTGTCTCTCTATCTCTCTGTCTCTCTTCTCTCTGTCTCTGTCTCTCTCCCCACACCCCTTTAGGTGTGTCTGTAGGGTAGTGGTGGTGTCTTGGGTGTCTGTGATAGTTTATGTCAAGTGTATGCATTTGTCCTAGAATCCAGACGAGAGTATCTGATCCCCTGGTGCCAGAGTTACTGGTAAGCTGACATTTGTAACAGCTTGGAACTAAACTTAAATTTTGTAGATTTTAAATGAAATAAAATGAAATAAAATAAAATAAAGCAAAATACACTGATAATTGCTGGGCTCCTCAGCTCTCTGGGTCATCAGAAATGGCTCACATTTAATCTCTTCAAGTGGGATTTATTATTATTATCATTATTATTATTGTTGTTGTTGATGATGATCATGATGTTGTATCAGGTTTAAGTAACAACAAAGTCATAAAATGATAAGTAAATATAAAAGATTTTTTCTTGCCTATGAAAATAATTATAGTAAGATAATCAGACTGTCAGGTAACAGTTTTTAGTTAATATCAGATGGCAAGAAAGTAATATAGTTTTAGTGTAGTATTGGCAGGGCTACCTGAAACCCTGGATCATCTTGATCCCTCAAGTGCTGTATGTATCCATGCTGATGGATAATAGCTTACTCCTGGCTTAAGGACAGTAGAAGATTATCAAGAAAAGTATAGAAAACAATTACACCATTGTAGTGTTACAAAGCTTCTCACATTACACAGCAGGGCTGCACCATAGCAGTTGATCTGAGAACAGAGGGTTAAATAGCTACAGCTGAGTAGATATAATAAAGAAATGCTGGAAACCCTATGACCCATATTCTTGACCCAACAAAGCAGGAGTACTGAAGACTATTGTGTGACTCAGAATTGCGTGTACCTTCATACTTTTTAGGTGAGTCTGGGATTTCTATGAAATAGTCTCAGATGATAGCTGATCTTGGGAAACTAAATCCACACGAAGTGGTAAAGATGGCAAAGGGTCCTGTACCACCAGACACTGCTGCTTCCCTGAACAAAGAGACATCCAAGCATGTCTCAGCAAAACCTCCTTAGGGAACTCTTGGTGCTTGGTACTTAAGTTGAACTGTTAAAATTAGCTTTCAGGCAACACTTCCACCACTGAAGGCAAAGCCATTCGTTTCTGAATTATTTAATTGTCTTCCATTACGGAAACTTTACAGATAGAATAACCTTTGCAGCATCAAAATTTCCAGCATGGAGAACCCATGTGTTCCTACTCACAGATGAGGATCTACTGACTGTTAAGGGCTTCTGACAGGAGGGACATTCAGCTTTCTTTTAAGAACATAATGTCAGCCATGCTTCAGTGGCTGACCATGACCCTTGAATGTTTGAGCAGCAGACTTAACTAGGGTAGTTTATTAAAAAGCAAAACTAACAAAACTAACCCAAAAATGGTCATAAATTTGAGAAGCAGTGGACTTGGGATGACAAAAAGGGAGGCGAGGAGAGTGAATATGATCAAAATATATTGTATAATATGAAATTCTCATACAATTAACAAAAATATTCTAGATACAACAAGCTATTATTTTGAGGAAAACTGATAAGAAAATAAGATGTTTAAATGTTAATTAAATATTTTAATGATAGTAATATTTTAGCATAACATGTTAAAATAAACTCATAGGTTTGAAATTGACTTTGTGTATGTGTGTATATTCTTTTCAAAGAGTCCTTGGGTCAGACTCCTTACCTTGACTATGAAGTTAAGGAAATTCTCACAAAGAAGTACTCTGCTAAGGACTTCCATGCTTATTTATAGGTTGAAGTAAACACATATTGTTTATTCTTTTGTCATGATAAAACAGTCTGACCAAAAGCAATTTAGTGTAGGAAAGGGTTTATTTCATCAAACAACTCCAGATCACTCACAGTCAGTACATCCTTGAGCGAAGTCAAGGCAGGAACTTGAAGGCATGTCTTGTTATTTTATACAGCATTACCCTTAACTAAGGGACTCACTTCACAGGCAAAGTACAAGGCCCACCGCAACTAGATGGCTAACTCAATGTCTGATTTATACTCTCTTAGCTTTTAAAAAAAAAAATACATAACCACCTAACACCAAACCGAGAGATAGTCCTATCCCCAGAGATCTGTGCCTTCCTATATTAATTAACAATCAAGACAGTTCTCCAAAGACACACCCATAGGCCAAGCTGATATAGCCAATTGACAATATTGAAGATGGATGCCCCGAGATGTATGAAAGTAACTTTTAGACAATTTATAAAATAGATACTCTGAGTAGATCAAACTGGCTCGAACTTTCCAATGATATACTGGCTGTGCTACACATGCCAACCTGTCATTCTATGAGAGTTAGAGATGCTGATTCTCTCAGTATGTGGTCACTAGGGAAACTGATTTAATCTCAAAGTAACAAAGACCATGCACCAAGTTTTCAACAACAATTTTCTTCATGTATTCCCTTTGAGGAATCTCCATTAGGAATCTTCCAAATAACTTACCACACAGGTGTCATCTCTCACCTGCTCCAGAAATAAAACCTAATGAGATGAAAGTCCTATTTACAAGACAAAAATCTATAAATATCCCTAAGGATGTTCTTAAAACATATTTAAATGGGGGCTGAATGACAGTTTTCAAACACAGCACTTGTTGGAGGACGTAGATGGCTTCCAGCACCTACGTTGCCACTTAAAATTTATCTCTTGGTCTATTTTAAGAGGCCAATTCCCAGGATAAAGCCTACTTGATCATGGTGGATGATCGTTTTGATGTGTTCTTGGATTTGGTTGGCAAGAATTTTATTGAGTATTTTTGCATCGATGTTCATAAGGGAAATTGGTCTGAAGTTCTCTTTCTTTGTTGGATCTTTGTGTGGTTTTGGTATCAGTGTAATTGTGGCTTCGTAGAAGGAATTGGGTAGTAACAACCCTATTAAAAAATGGGGCACAGAGTTAAACAAAGAATTCTCACCTGAAGAACTTCGGATGGCGGAGAAGCATCTTAAAAAATGCTCAACGTCATTAGTCATTAGGGAAATGCAAATCAAAACAACCCTGAGATTTCACCTTACACCAGTCAGAATGGCTAAGATTAAAAATTCAGGAGACAGCAGGTGTTGGCGAGGATGTGGAGAAAGAGGAACACTTCTCCACTGCTGGTGGGGTTGCAAATTGGTACAACCACTCTGGAAATCAGTCTGGCAGTTCCTCCGAAAACTGGGCACCTCACTGCCAGAAGATCCTGCTATACCACTCCTGGGCATATACCCAGAGTATTCCCCACCATGTAATAAGGATACATGCTCTACTATGTTCATAGCAGCCCTATTTATAATTGCCAGATGCTGGAAAGAACCCAGGTATCCCTCAACAGAAGAGTGGATGCAAAAAATGTGGTATATCTACACAATGGAGTACTATTCAGCCATTAGAAACAATGAATTCATGAAATTCTTAGGCAAATGGATGAAGCTAGAGAGCATCATACTAAGTGAGGTAACCCAGACTCAAAAGGTGAATCATGGTATGCACTCACTAATAAGTGGATATTAACCTAGAAAACTGGAATACCCAAAACATAATCCATACATCAAATGAGGTACAAGAAGAAAGGAGGAGTGGACCCTTGTTCTGGAAAGACTCAGTGAAGCAGTATTCGACAAAACCAGAACGGGGAAGTGGGAAGGGGTGGGTGGGAGGACAGGGGGAGAGAAGGGAGCTTATGGGACTTTTGGGGAGTGGGGGGCTAGAAAAGGGGAAATCATTTGAAATGTAAATAAAAAATACATTGAATAAAAAAGTAAAAAAAAAAAAGAGGCCAATTCCATAATTGGACCTCTGCAATCACCACATGCATATAATATGCTAATATACACACAGACAAACAGATAAACATGTATTTTATATACATGGAATAATGAAGACAATATCTTAACAGGTAGGGCCATTTTGGCCAAGTTACTGGTATGGAAGTCATAGGACAGCTCTGTGAATTTTGTTCTCATTTTCTATCTTTACATAGATTCTAAGATTGAACTTGGGTCCATGGCTTCAATGAGAAGCATTCACCCATCTCACCATCTCACCATCCCAGTTGGAAATACATTTAAATTTCTTGGAATTAGAAGGAAATATTCAAATAAAAATGATACCCTCACGTTGACATCCATATATCAATGGATGGGAAGAAACTAGGGCTCTGTATCTGTCAGGATCCATCATAGGATAAGGTAATAACTAGCAGGTGATCTTCCGGAGATGGTCTCCCTTAGATTAAAATAATCTACAAGAGATTTTCTCCCATAGGCAAGGCCCAGTAGAAAATCGTTTTAGAAATGTTTCCTGCTATTGGTATGCATTTCCTGTTATCACATATATAGCAATCACTAGGTATTAGCCTAATGGTACGATCTCCACAGAACAACTTGTAGTGTTGCTATGTAGAAAATGAGTTGATTTGTTAATAATTAATGACCAGTAAGAATTCCTAAAATTATGTCAGTATTTATTAATCTATTTTATAGTGAGACTGCTATTAGGTTCTTTCTAATAGACAAAACTGCAATGAGAACTCTGCCAGTCTCCCATGTGTTACCAGTTATCACTTCTGGACAGTAACAAAGCATTCTACTACACAGAGCACATTCCAAGAGGTTGTAAAACCACTAACCATTGGTCATAAAAAGGAAACTAACAATTTATTGTAGGTGCTAGAACAAAAGACTGTGTTTATCTATATGAAACGTTAGTAATAACTTAGTTATGTCCTTTAACATTCCATGTACCTGTGAAGCTGACGGTAATGACTGTTGAGCCAGATAATTATTCCTAATTGATATGCATGTGAGCATTGACTGTGTAAATTGTATTTATGATTTGAATTTGTGTGTAAACTTGTAATAAACCATGTAATCATGTATTCTGAAAGATGTATAAGTGATGAGGACAAGGAGAAAAATACTTTCTCAATCTCTCTGTCTCTGTCTCTGTCTGTCTCTGTCTCTGTCTCTCTGTCTCTCTCTCTCTCTCTCTCTCTCTCTCTCTCACACACACACACACACACACACACTCTCTCTCTCTCTCCACCATATCTCCACTTTTCTTAATTATTGTCCTTATCCCCTCTTTAGGATCTTTCCATTTTTCTCCTTTTTCTAACAGAGCTTTCACAGAAAAATTTTTACAACTTAGAAAAAAAGTGCTAAATTCACTTTTCAAAATATCTCTTTTTCTTCCTGTGACTTCAACTAGCAGGCTGAAAGTTAGTACCACTCTATTCCTGTGGAGACAGAACAAAGGCTACATTACTTAATCCCATGCTGTTAGGCTACAGGTATTAATCATCCAACTGGTGGCTTTTAACACTCAGAATGAGCAGGAATGTTTTTAGAACTTTTTAGAAGTTATCATCAGCACTCAGTAAAGCTAGAACATCTGAATACCATCAGTCTTTAAAGTTACTCCTGGCATATATCTAGTCTCCAACATCTTACAGAGTTCCCTCCAAGACTTTGTTATTTTTGTACATCTCATTGCTTCAGATTAACATCAACTAACATTACTGATAACCATTTCTGGTTTTGATATCCCAGTGATATATAATGGTAAAATTTACTCAATATGCAAAGTATAATAAAAATTAGTAAATTGATTAATAAAAAGTGATTGAGAGAAATAGTAAGTAACAAGTGTAAAGGAAGCCACTATATCATAGCTCCATTTTTATAACCACCTCCCTCCTGCATCAGAAAATCTGTTTTTGATTTCCAACTTCTGATGAACCTAAAGAGAAACAGTCCAAAATAGATCACACTAGCAAAATCATAAACTTTTTACTTTTTAAATTATTTTGTCTGTACCTTTTATTTTTGATACTTCAGGTCTTATTTGTAATCTAACTTCTGATTTCCTGTTTAGACTGTAAATCTAAAAATAGGAACTAACCCTCCTTATTTACCAAGAAAGTATTCAAGAACTGCTAACTCATGCTTCCATCCCTAAACACACGGCTTTCTTACTTTTATAAGATAATAGTAATCCATTGGTCTTAGGAAACAAAAACCTTGGTGCAAATTCAAATAAAAGTAATAAACACCATAACATCTTCTATTATAGCAATTTTTCTAACACTAACTATACGAATTGTAGTATCTATGACTAACATATCCAAATATATTAACTTCCCACTATACCACTATATCATTTACATTTTCATTCTTTTTAAGCCTCCTACCACTAATAATGCTCTTCTACTACAACACAGAATATATAATTACTGCTTGACATTGAATCACAATAAACTCCATTGAATTGACTCTAAGCTTCATCTGACTCTATATTTGTGTCTTCTGCTTTTTCTTTGGCCCCTTTATCCTACTGTCTGTTCTGTCCTAGTATTATTATGTTACGTCATTTCAACTTTTGATGTCTATTTTCTTTTCTTTCTCTTTTTTTTTTTTTGGTATGAAAAGGACTTTATTTAGAGGTGGAAAGGGTGTAGACACACACACTATCACACACATACACACACACACACATATATACACACATGCAGAGAGAGAGAGAGAGAGAGAGAGAGAGAGAGAGAGAGAGAGAGAGAGAGAAGAGGTGGGCTAGGAACACATGGAGGGAGGGAGAGGGTGGAGGGGGAAGAGGGACAGGGAGATAGGAGTCATGGAGAGAAGGGGCAGAGAGTAAGAGCTTAAGACCTAGATGCCTGTTTTCTATTTTTTTTTTTTTTACTTTTTTTTATTAGATATGTTCTTCATTTAGATTTCAAATGTAGTTCCTCTTCCTGGCCCCACCCTGAAAGTCTCATAACCCATCTTCCTGACCCCTGTTCCCCAATCAACCCTCTCCCACTTCCCCGTCACAGCATTACCCCACAGTGTGTCATCTAGCCTTTCCAGGAAAAAGGGCCTCTCCTCCCTTTAAAGTCCAATAAGGCCATCTTCTACAGCCTGTGTCTGGAGCTATGGATAACTCCATGTGCACTCTCTGGTTGATGGTTTTGTCCCTGGGAGCTCTGGGTGTACTGGGTGGCTCATATTGTTGTTCCTTCTATGGTGGTGCAAACCGCTTCAGCTCCTTGGGTCCTTTCTCTAACCTCCACCATTGGGGACCTTGTGCTCAGTTCAATGGCTGGCTGAGAGTGTCCCCCTCTGTATTTGTCATGAACTAGCACAACCTCCTATGTCTGCCTCTGGTCAGCAAGCCCTTGTGGGCATCAATAATAGTGTCTGGGTTTTATAGCTGTATATGGGATCTGGAAATCAGTTTGGAGGACCCTGTTATACCACTCCTGGGCATATACCCAGTGGATTCTCCAGCATGTAATAAAGACATGTGCTCCACTATGATCATTGCAGCCCTATTTATAATAGCCAGAAGCTGGAAAGAACCCAGATGTCCCTCAACAGAGGAATGGATACAGAAAATATAGTATATTTACACAAGGGACTACTACTCAGCTATTAAAAACAATGAATTCATGAATTTTTTTGACCAATGAATGGAATTAGAAAATATCATCCTGAGTAAGGTAACTCAATCACAAAAGAACACAAATGGTATATGCTCACAGATAAGTGGATATTAGCCCAGAAGCTTGGAATACCCAAGACACAATTCACATATCAAATAATGCTCAAGAAGGAAGAACAATGTATGGATCCTCTGGTCTTTCTTAGAAGAGGGAACAAAATTCCCACAGAAGGAGATACAAAAATAAGTGTGGATCAGAGTCTGAGGGAAGGATTGTCCAGAGTCTGTTTTTGAACAAGACATAAAACAAAAAGTTGTGGATTAAGGAGAGCTGGAGGTGGGAAAGTGGGGATGACATGGTGGAGTTAGAGGAGGGGAAATCATGATTGGAATATAGTGTATAAAATTCCTATTTTAATTTCTAAAAAGTTATTTTTACTTTCTAAGTTGTGTGTGTTTGTGTGTGCACGCGCATGCATGTGTGTGTGTGTGTGTGTGTGTGTGTGTGTGTGTGTGTGTGCATTAGGGCTGTGCTCACAGAGTCTAGAAGAGAGTACCATGTCCTGTGAAAATGGAGTTATAGCTGGTTATCAGCTGCCCCATATGGCTCCTGGGAAATGAACTTAAGTGCAAAGTACAATAACTGTACTGCCCTTAATTAAATATTTCTTACTTTGATTTGCACATACTATTGTGAAATCCCGATAGCCTTTGAGCCATTTTCTTTGTCATTTGATATATTCTCAATATTCTCATAATTTTTGTCATCTTAGGACTTATGCAAATTGTCATCTATTTTCTCTAGACACCTTCATTGCCCTGGTTCCTTGATGTTCCTACTGCTGCGAGCTGCATACTGTTCATTCTCTATAATCACCTTCACACATAGTTACTTTGAAATAAGTACTGCATGATTATTTTTCCTCTAGTCCGCACACTCAGTTTTTATCCCACAAGAAATCTCTGCCATTGTTAATTTTGCTTCTAGGGCTCTCCATTGCCCACTCCTTATTCAACAAAATATAAGCTATTCTACAGTTTGGAAAGTAAATACAATGTCTTATGTCCAAGAGAAAAAGCACTGCTTTCTCAATAAAATCAATACAGCGGGCTAGCATTCAAGCTCTAACCTTTTTATTTTAATGTTACTTTTGAGATTTAATAGAAATATAACTCTTTTTTTTCAATTTATTTATTCTTTGACATATATATATATATACACATATGTATGTATACACATATGTATAAACACAATATATATGATATATTGGGGCACTCCCCAAATGCCCCCTCATTTCAGACATTTCTCATATATATATATATCCCTGAATCCTGGTAATTTTCACAATCCTCTATTACTCTCTATCAACCTCCTTACTCACACCCTAAATATTTGTTCCCTGAATGCATCCCCCAACCTTAATGTCTTTGTGAGTGTCTGTGAGAGAAACACTACTGAGTTTAACTAAGGCCACTTGCATGACTATGGGGGCTGGGTATATATAGTTAAAGCTCTAAACTTTAATTATATATGATGAACACAGCCTCTTTTGACTCCTGTGTGACCTCTTCTTTGATGACATTTAGTAAAAGAAGGGTATTTGACCTCTACAGGCTCCCTGATCTCTGTGAGACCTCTAGAGTAGCACCCTGTTGATTCTGTAGGCCTTGTTTTTGTGGAATCTTGGGTCTCTCATCTCCACTTCCTCTCTCCCTTTGTTTGCAGAGCTGCACCTAATATTCAGCAATGGGACTCTGCATCTGCTCTCTGCAGTGGTTGGATGAAGTCCCTCTGGTTTCTCTGATGACAATTACAGGAGGCTTTGGTCCCAGCACAACCTGAAGGCATAACAAACTTCAGGTCAGAGGTTTTGTGGCTAGATTGGCATCCCAATCCCTCCACTTGAGGCCTTGTCTGGCTCCAGAGGGTGGCTGTTTCAGGCTCCGTTCTGTCCCGCACTATTAGGATCTTCCCTGGTATCATTCTCATAGATTCTATGGAGTTTTCAGTGTACTAAGTTGCTACCCCACTCCCCAAATTCCCCCTCAGTTTCAGACATTTCTCCCAGTATTAATCTCCTCTACTTTTCCCACCAGAGCAAGCTGATCCCTTCTGTTCTCATGCCCACCTACCTCTAGTCCACCTACAAAATCTCTTTTATTTCCCTTTCTCAGGAAGATCTTTGAATGAACCCTTAAGCCCTCCTTGTTACTTAGATTCTCTCTGTCTATGGATTGGAGCATGATTATCCTTTACTTTACAATAAGCTAATATCCATTTTTGAGATAGTACACACCAAGTGTGTCTTTACCTCACTCAGAATGACTCTCTCTCTCTCTCTCTCTTCCATATTTTCTTTTGTAGTTTAATCTTTGCAAGCATATTTGATGATGTCAATTTTTTGAATAGCTAAGTAATACTCCATTGCATAAAAGTATATCATTTATTTATTTATTTATTTTTTAATATTTTTATATTCTATATTCTTTGTTTATATTCCAAATGATTCCCCCTTTCCTGGATCCCCCCCTCCCCATATGTCCCATAAACCTTCTTCTCTCCATCCCTTCTCCAATCACCTCCTTCCTTTTTCTCTGTCTTTATATTCCCTTCCCATGCTAGATCAATCCTTTCCAGGATCAGGACCCTCTCCAAGGTATATTATTTTTTAATCCATTTTTGGTTGAGGGACATCTAGGTTGTTTCCAGTTTCTGGGAATTATCAATAAAGTTGCTGTCTGAATATATATTATTTTTGTGTAGCTTGGTGTTCCTGTGGGATTCCTAACAGTGGGAATGGGGGCTGTCTCTAACTCTTTTGCCTGCCTTTGGGACCCTTTTCCACTTACTGGGTTGTTTGTCTAGTGTTGATGTGAAAATCTGTGACTGGACTTATTGTACCTTATAATGTTGTACTTGGTTTATGTCCTTGGAAAACCTGTTTGTGGAGGGCAGTTGAAAAAGGGATGGATCTGGGGAAAGGAGGGGTATGGAGGAGACATGAGAGAAAGAAGGAAGGGAAACCCACAGTCAAGGATGTAATATATGACAGAACAATAAAAGCAAAAGTGCCATTTGTGAGTGATAAATGACAGCCATGGGGTCCTAGAAGTTTAGACAAAGAAAATTCCAAACTCACCCAAAAGTCTTTTGTATATAACACCGACAAACATATTTTCTTCTGAGACCAAATGACACAAAATTGAGCTTCTTGAATGTATTTTATCCCTGGATATAATCCCTATTCATCCATGCGAGATAGACTTTCCTACCATGGGGCACTTTCCTATCAAATTATCAGGCATTCCTGCCTCCTCACTAAAGCAACTGAATTAAAAATACTTTGCACAAATATTTTTGAATCTCTAGTGCACATTTTATATCATCTTTGAATATAGATCATTGGAAATAAAAAATTCCAGAACTCCTAGATAAGGTTCAGCCCATTTCCACATTATTAATATGGTATTCGAACAGGTGCCCCATAGTTCATTTTAAATACCACCAGGGATCATTTTAATGGTTTCATGTATTTTAAAGCTATTCTAGTTCTTCCTTTTTTATAGTTAAAGCAACATTTTTCTGATATAATTGAAACATTTAAGTTATATAGAAGAGAAAGATGTGGCCTATTTTTAAATAAAACTTGAAAACTTTATTTCAGCATAATGAATACTGCTCCAGCAGGAACAAAACACAGAATCATGGTGACAAGGGTGGGATCCTTCACTTAATGCCAGTGCTAATATTGGTATCCTTTCAAGGAAAACTATACACAGAAGCTCTGTCATCCACCTGAAATGAATGAGTCTCATTAGTTGTCTTAGGATAAGCTCATTATTCTTCCATTTGGCAGCAGAGCAAGGACCTCTCTCTATTTTCCTAGCACTGAGATTCATCATGAATTTTCAGGGTGCCACTCATGACAAAGACACTCTACTGACATGTATAATATTTGTGGATGCATACATGCACCATGGCGGTGTTCTCCAAGGTGACAGAACAGTTTGCATTGAAAGAATGTCATTTCCAAATTGCACAAATGTGCCACTTACTCCAATCATCCACTTCCTCGTCTCCTCCAGTTCTCAAGGCCAGCTTCCTCTTTCGCTTTCACTGGATGCCATAGTCTTTCAAAGAAGACAGAAGTAACCAGAAGAGTGCTTTCCTGTCTGCTAGCTTATCAGCACACTCAGCTCTGTGTGTAGAAGCTAATCTACTTTGTTATCAACTATCTTTCACATTACTCTAAATGAAAATATCTCATTATGTGACCTAAATCCTACCATTTTAACATCTTTAAGGATGACCCTTATCTAGGAAAGCACCACCATTGACATATTCCATGCAAAAATGCACTTCATTTTTAAAAAAATCAGTTGACTTTCTTTCTGCAGTTACGCAGACTCATAACCAGTCAAATAATGAAAATAAGTGACTATTAGTGCTCAGCTCTAAATGGAATCCCGTTATCATCCCGCTTCCCCCAGGGTCCTAAAATTTGGAAAATATCATGAACAAGTAAGTGAAATTAATATAAGAGTAGGAGGATGGGAAGAAATGCTGCAAAGGGCTCACTTCTGAACATGACATGTCTTCTGTGATCATAAACTCACAGAAATTGTGACGGCTTTAGGGAGACCTACTCAAGGACAAGCCAATCAAAGTTCATTTCAGCATTGACGAAGGAAGAGGTATTTGCACTTTAAGACTTTTAAGGGAGGAAGAGGCACTTTCATTTGGGTGTGGCAACAGGCAGGTTTTCCATGCTCCAGTGGATAGCGTCAGACCCATGAGCAACAATATAAATGTAGGTATTAAGAGAAAAGAGAACATGAATTAGAAGGGGATATGCTGCAGTGATCCAGAAAGAGCTGGAGGAAATAATGTAGGGGAATATGACCATATTTCAATATCTACACATGCAAACTTTTCTAATAACAAATTTAATATTTTTTGAATTTGGCCTGTATGCGTGTTCAACAACAGTTAACATGTCTTCTTATTGTTCCTTTGTAATTCATCTCCTCTTTTCTCACACTTTCTTGATCCCATTTTAAACATACTTCTATGAATTCAGGGGAATGCAAGCATCATCATGATCTCTGTTACGATAATCAATGTCCTGTTCTCGAGATTGTGACCTGTTCCTGCAACATTAAGGGACAGCTTTGGCCTGTTGTAGTAACATTCTTCACCTAGACTACAAGGAAAGGCTTCCATATTGAGGAACCAGGACCTGAATCTCCTGCATAGATTTCTCTTGTGTTTAGATACATATACTTAGTTGGTTAAGTAAATTTGACATTTTTACTTAGTTGTCTCATAGGCATCTGACAAGTACTCTGCAAAGTAACTAATTGTATGCATTAAACTAAGTAAGTTATGTTGCACAGGTGTTTGATCATACATGATTGTAGGTGTTGCTGTTATTCTTTAGGATGCAATTAATATTCAAACAAACATACTCTGACTAAAACAAATTACCTTTTATATTGCATTGTGAACTTACCTCATTATTCAAATGCTTAATATTCAAGATCTAGTGTCTCTGAAGACTAATGAATTCTTCCTACAGGCTGCTTTTGGATTCAGGACCACAGCAGAGGTGCTTGCCAAAATTTATAGCTTGTTGGCCTCCTTCACACTGTTTTTTTAAATCACCCTTTATTTAGTGTGTGATAATGCACATTTGCATACATATATGTGTCATGGTGTACACTTAAAAGTCAGAGGACAGCTTTTGGGAATTGGCTGTCTCTTCACCTCTGTGGTTCCTGAGAATCAAACTAAGGACGTCAGGCTCAGTGGCAGATACTTCCTCTGCTGAGCCATCTCACTGGCTACATCTACAAGCTTTAGACTTGTCATCAACTATCCGAGTAGCTCTGGAGCTAATTTTAAATTCATTGTGAATTCTTCTCCCTCTACTTCTCTTTCTCTCCTTCTATCTCCCTCCCTTTATCTCCTTCTATTTCTGTACCTATACAAAGATATATGTGTGTATAGAGAAATTAATATGCACATCCATATATTCACTTTCCTTTTTCCATTAGTTGTGCTAATATAGAAAACTGATAAGTTTGTCCAAGAACAAATTCTTGGTGTCTCTGGTGAACCTGCTTGCCAAAAAAAAATGTGTCACGAGGAAATGTCTGAGTATTTATGAGAAAATATCCAGAAAGCAAGATAAGAGTATTGTGGCCTCATTTTTTCCAAAACACAAAATTGTTCTTGGACTAAGTCTTCCAAGGGACAGAGAATAAGAGCAAGTTGACTTCAGATTATTCACTATACCTGACTGTTGTTATTTATTTATATGCCATTATAGAAAAATATGTTTTTGCCTCACTTGGCTCATCCTTAATCAGGTGATTTTCTTAAGCCTCAGATTACAAATTATCTGATGCTCTGAGTAAATTGCCTATTGCATGAAACTTAGGTTGCCTCAGTTTTTGGGCTCCATTCTTTCAAGGTCCAACCACCAAGAAGAAAAATAAACACTTGTTCAGTTACAATTTCTATATTACAGAAGTTATTTTTTCTCAAAAAGAAACAAAAGAAAAGAAAAGGGCAAAAAAATTTTAAAACAAAAATCATAGGGTCATGCTTGAATCAACTGTGCCTTTCACACATCATTTCCAATCCATCATGGGATCTTGTCAGCTCTACCTTCAAAATTATTTAGACTGATGGTCTGTCTTCACATTTACCCTGAACTCTATCATATAGAACTGGCAGACTTTCAACACCAATACCACACAAGTCAGAGAGGCAAAGATCAGTGTTTCTATTGAGCCAAAGAAATTATAGAGAACAAAATTATAGTAGTGGGATAACCACGGTGGTGTAAATTTGATTATACATCTATGAAATAGGGCCACTTTATGCAAAAATTAACACAAAATAATAAGCTGCAATGAAGAGAAGTGAGGTATCAAAGAGTTGTAGGATAAAAGAGTAAAGGTTCCTGGTATAGCCAAACTGGGCTAGAGTTTTTCCAGAAAAAAACAAAAACAAAAATTCCCTATCAATTTTCCATGCCACCTGCTTTAGCTATAGCCTATCGTTACTGTGATGTCACTAAGTCAGTTGCACTAACATCTTCCTGAGGAAGCAACTGATTCAAGTTGAGTAGCTTTCTCCTTAAAGAAGCATTAAAGTTTCACTAGGCCAATATTCTGTATCCTGAGTATTTATTTATTTATTTATTTATTCATTTATTTATGTATGTCAACTTCACACAGCATGTCAAGTTGTCTGGGAAGAAAATTTCAGCTAATAAATCTCGGTGTCTCCATCAGTTATCAGAAAATCTGGACGATATTTTCATGATTAGTTATTGCTGTGGGAAGTGCTAGCCCGCTGTGTGTGGTGCCACCCCTGGACTGGTGATCCTGGATGGCATCACAAATCAGGTTGAGCAAGGCAAGAAGAAATGCCAGTGCTTGGCACTTCTTCATGATCTCTGCAGCAGCTCCTGCCTTGACCTCACTTCATAAAAGTCTAGAAGATTTAAAATGAAACCATCATTGCCCCAAGTTATTCTGATAATGGTTTCTATCAAAGCAATAGAAAGTAACCAAAGACAATAAGAATATAGAGCTATTCCAATTATCCCTTCTCTGAAATCCCAAGGCACATCTGTGCCACTTAAGAGTGAAGGTAAGAAGACTGGATGTAATCAATCTTAAAATTACCTGATTACTTATATCTTTGACTAGGCCTAGGCAATTGCCTATTTGACAACCACCAAGGAGACATTTCCTTGGCAATATAGTCTGGGATAAAATCCAGTAGTGAACAGAAAAAAATATATTTGCAATTTTGGAAGGATACCTTGAAAATTCATTAGGTAGGCATGCTCAGAAGATGAAGACTATTAATTTATCCTATAAGTACATACTCGAAGCTACCATGTTAGTTTCATATTTCTGTAACATGTCTTTGAAGCATTTAAAGATAATGTGAAACTCAATAATTGAAATAATATTGAAAAGCAAGTACATGATATAGAGGTAAATATATATTTAAAATCCATTGTAAAATATTTTCATTAATAACCCAAGTTATAGTATATATTACATTATAATTATCAAATATTTGGAAAATTGAAACAAAATAAAAATTATAGTATAACTATTTATGTACAATCTATCACTCAGAAAGATTTATTATATCATGAGTTATTTTCCTCTTACACCAGGCCCTGATCCCTACATTCACATACACCTTAGTAAACTCCAATTAAGTTTGGCCTGCATATATTTTATGCCAATGGCAAGCACAAAGACAGGCATGATCCTGATTTTAGCAGAAAATTAAGGGAAGTGCTTACTTTGAGTATTGCAGTCCATAGAACTTATGCACAAAAAAGAAAAAAGAAAGAAAAGGAAGAGAAAATTAAAAGGTGCGATGAAGTGTCTGGACCTGTGCAGTTGGCAAGCTTTCATCTGTTCAAGTCCTGGCATTCAGCCCTTAATGGACCTTTTAATTAATGCGGACTTTTGTACTTTCCATTTTGCTTTACCCATGATCGTATACTCAAGGACAGACCAGAAATGAGCGCTGTAGAAATGGCTAGTGTGATAGAGAGAATTAATGCAGATGGTACTGATACCAAGATAGAAACAGAAGTAACTGTTAGTGTGAATCTCTCCTCTGAAAGGAGGCCAGGAAATGCCCCAGGGGTGTTAAGACTTGAATTGATCATATAGGTAGTCAGATAAATCTAGTAGTAGTAACAATGAAATTGACCAAGGGAGCAGATTTAAATATAAGAGAGATGGGGAAGGGAGTGAGATAAAAGAAGAGAAAACAAAGATAGGAGCAAGGGCAGTGAGAAGAGGAAGACAAAAAGAAGGAAGGCAAGGAGGAGGAAGAGAAGGAAGAGAAGGAAGAGGAGGAAGAGGAGGAAGAGGTGGAAGAGGAGGATAATGGGGAAGAAGGAAAAGAAAAGGGGTAAAGGAGAAAGGATAAGATTGGGAAGAAAAGAAAGCATAAGTAAAATGAATTGGGGCAAATAAGGAAGGTAAGAGCAGAACAATGAAATGTCCCTCTCATTGGGAATCAGCTCAGTAAGGGTAAAGCAATGGCTAGTTCCCAGCCTAGGGATGAAGAACAGGAGGAGCATCAGGGATATTAGGGTATGTTCTGTAGTAAGCAATGTACCCTCTCATCAGAGATCATGACACTCTAGACTCTGCTTTAAAACCTCTTCTACAGTCACAGTTATACTTTGAGATCTGGCTTGGGACATTTTCCTATAGTTTAATGATCTTTGGTACATTCTTTCCTCAAAGTGATGATGCCTTGTTCATTTTTAAAATTATTCTGCCTTTTGATTGGACTTTATGGGATTTATTAACCATTTAAGTAAAGTTAATTTCAGATTTTCTTTAAACAGATACAATCAGAGTTCCAGGAACAACGTCCAAGATATTAATGAATACCTATTGATATGAAATGCATCTCCACATCAAAAACTGCTACAAAAATGTACATTGTAGAAATAAAAGCTTATTCAAAACAATCTCTTCTTCCATGTAGGGTATGGAACCTATTCATTATTGGATGGCATTAACTTTTCCTGCTGGGAAGTAAAATAGATGCTAAGATAAAATCCAGAAACAAGAGACCTGTCTGTTGCCAAATGGAACACATAGGCCCATTGCCAGCCACCAGAGATATACAATGTAGAGAAACTTGACTGATACCATGCAATATAGGTACCTATAGATACCTACATGCCAGTTTGCCACCATGCCACACAGCATGGGCAGAGGAGGGTACCTAGAGTCCTGCAAGTCACATGTCTCACCATTACAATGTGCAAATATGAGGTAGACAGATCAGAGAGAAGAAGTAGAACAGTTTGAGCTTTGTGAAGAGAAACAAAAGTGGAACCTCAAAGGTGAAGAGGAATAGCCTGTTATAAGTAGTCATTCCCACCACCAGAGGCCATGATGAAGTTCCAGACTATGTTTCCACTGAAGGCTATATTTAGTTCTGCAGCCATGCAGCAGCAGGGGTCTGTATTTTTCTCCATGATTAATCTGACCACTAGAGACCATCTGGATGTTCCTAGTCTGGGCAGATGCCTGGCAGTAGATTGCAAAGGATGCTAGAACTTTTCTTGCTCCTCATTGGCTTGAGCATTATAGAGAGCTGGCTCCCTCTCTCACCACCGTGGAGTGTATGTCCTACACATTGCCCAGGCAGCCCAGTGTGGCTGATCCAGGTGGAGAGGGACACGGCCCTGAGGGTGTGAGCAAAGGAGAGCTGAGTTCACCACTTGTACAGGTGCAGAAGTAAGGCCGTCCAGCCTCTTGCCCCTGGCCACCTGTTGCAGAAAGGAGAGGGGACCCTTGGTCATGAGAGAGGATGAAATATCCCTGCCACTCAGTTGATGCTGCCCTCTGGAGAACAGGCCCCAAAGCTTGCCTGGTCAGCACAGTATACCTGGCCATAATGGCAAAAGCATGGGTGAGCCAGCTGAACCAAAGGCCATGAGTACTTGAGAGCTTGCCCAGCCCTTGACCATTGGAAGAATGGTCCCTAAGCCTTGACTGGACAGCAGAGTGGAGCTGGCTGTGGTGGCATAGGTGCAGGTGAGCTATCCCCAGGGCATGAGAGTGGGAGAGATGTCCCTTCCCCCTGTTATGGTGGTATTAGATGGGTTAGCCAGAACAGTGCTGGTGTTGAGGGTAAGAGAGAGCCAGAGCCTGAGGGTTTAACAGCTCACCTGGCACCCAGACCTTTGAATTGGGCCACTCAAAATGTGAGTCATCTGTTAACTGTTGGAACAAGTGAAAAGGCCAGTACTGCTAATCCAAAACTGCAGGATCTCCACAAAACAGGGCAACAACAAGATAACAGGGAGGAGTCCCAGTAAGGGTCATATACTGAGAGTATGGCTGAAGCCAGTGGCCTTGAAGAAGACTTGTTGCTTTTACAGGGAAGATGTGTGGACAGAGGGGCATACTGTGCAACACACTCTGACATAACACAGATTCCATGAGATGTTTTTTATGTTGTTTTGTTTTGTTTATGTTTTGCTTTTTTATTTGCTCGCCTTTCTCTTTTCTTTCCTTTCCTTTCCTTTTCTTTTCTTGTTGGGCAAGGGTTACAAAGGCAGACACCAGATGTGAGGGGACTGAGAGGTGAGGAAGACTGTAGTACATGATGTGAAACTCACAAAGAATCAATAAAAAGTTGAAAAAAAAAGGCAAATACAAAGTGACTTGCCTAGAAGTGAGCAGGACTAGCCTCTGACAGGAGAAGATAGAGTTCTAGGGTATGCTTTATTTTCTTCATATGTGGACAAGGTATTTCCCTTGTCTTAGAATGCATCTACTCTCCCATCAGTGATAGAGTCAGGCATATCATTTATAGAGTCAGTCTGTTCAAGAATGAAGTAGGGTCCTGCAATCTCATCCATGAAGTTTATCTTATATTCATCCAAATAACAGAAATTTGAGGTCTGAATCCCATAAAGCTTATTAACATAATTCCTAACAGCTCCTTCTAAACCTGACGCATTAGGTTTATAAAGTGAATAGGAATGGTCAGTGCACTTTTTCACAACATCATGTGTGTTTGTACCAACTTAGACCCCACAACCAAATGCATATGTGTGCAAATGTGCTTATGTGTAAGTACATTTATGTATCTAAGTATATATAGATGAATATGCATATATATGCACATGTGTACATAAAAAAGTTCTAAGTAAATGTATTTAAATGTGTCTATATTGCATATAAATTATGTATTTGTATGTAAGTAATGTGCATCCACCTATATACATGTGTGTGTATATACACACACACACACACACACACATATATATATATATACGTGTGTGTATAATTTTGTATATATAAGCACATATGTGTGTGTGTAAACATGCATGTATATATGTGCATTTGTATGTATAAAACTTCTTCAGATGGAGTACCAGGGCCATCAGACACACATGTGTGTGTATAATTTTGAAGCACATATGTGTGTGTGTAAACATGTATGTATATATGTGCACTTGTATGTATAAAACTACTTCAGATGGAGTACCAGGGGCATCAGTTATGAGGGCAAGTAGCAAAAGGTGATTACTGATTTAAGAGAACTCCAAAGGAACAGCAGCTATCTGGAATTTGAAAGGGATAACTAAGATGCTCAGTTTCTAACCATATCAAACTGCCCCTAGCCCACAATGCTGAAACAATGCAGAAACCCACACCAAGATTTCAGTCAGAAATCCAGAACTCTAAGCTGTCTTGGAGTTGTCTACACCCAGAGGAACTGTAAAGTGTATTCCTGATGTCCAATCAATACTTCATTATTTCATCTCATCATGCAACAAATACCTCTGCATCTGCAAAATCATGATGTGAACATTTAACATGTCCTTCAATTAAGATAAAGATTTTTCTAACTCACATATATTTGTCTTATTTGAATATATTGTTCTGATCATAAAAGTAATGCGAACTTATTGTAGATGAGTTTCAAAAGTAGAAAGAATTTAAAGAAGAACTATAATTTGTGCATGTCTTAGTTACTTTTCTATTGCTGTGAAGAGACACCATAACCAAGGCAATTTCTTTCTTAAAAGCCTTTAATGTGGAGGCATGCTTAGAGTTTTAGAGGGTGGATATATGATCTTCCTTGTGGAGAGTATAACAGCAGGTACACAGGAATGGTGTTGGAAGGCTAGCTGACAGCTTCCACATTTTTCATGAACAGCAGGCATAGAGTGAGAATGGGTGTGGCATGGGCTTTTGAAATCTTGATGCCCACTGCAGTGACCCACCTCTGCTAACAAGGACACACCTCCTAATCCTTCCCAAAAGAGTCCCACCAACTACAGACCAAATATTTAATTGTATGAGCTTATGTGGACTATTCTCATTCAAAACAGTTCAATATACACCTTGTTAGACATAGATACATTACTTTAAGGTCAGAGAACAATGGAGACTACAGCGTTTGCTGCTTCAGATGCTCACATCCTAATGTTTCCTGATTATAATGACTTACAACTTCTATTTTCTGGTCTCTTGTTTCTTGTGTTTCTCACTGTGTCTTTCATTTACAAGAATAATCAAATAGATGGCCAGTCACTGCCCATTAGAGAAAGCTTTGGAACTAGAAATGTGAAAGAAGTTTAACCACGCTACAGAAATCTGTTTCAGCTCCACAGTTGTCTCCCTTATTGTTCCTGTGAAGTAAAGGCCACCCAGAGACTGTCCTACCTGGGGATTCACCCTATAAACAGTCACGGAACCCCAACACTACTATGGACTACAAGAAATGTATACCAAAAGGAACATGCCATGGTTGTCTCTGGAGGGGCCCTGCCAGAGCCTTACAAATACAGAGGCAGATGCTAGCAGTCAACAATTGGACTTGGCGTGGGGTCCCCAATGGAGGAGTTGGAGGATGGTCTGGAGGAGCTGAAGGGAAGAACAATGATTTCAGCCACCCTGCCACCCCAGAACTCCCGGGGACTAAACCATCAACCAAGGAATATACATGGTTCTAGTCAAAATTGTGGCAGATGAATGCCTTGTTGGGCATCAGAGGGAAGAGTGGTCCTTGGTCAGGTAAAGGCTCAATAGATGCCCCAACAAATGGAAATCTAAGGGCGGGAGGTAGAAGTGGGTCAGGTGGAGGGGCATATATGTGGAGGCAGGGGGTAGGAGGTGGGGTTGGGGGTCTTTGAGGAGGGAGGAAATCGGGAAAGGTTTTAGCATTGGCAATGTAAATGAAGATGATATTCAATTTAAAAAAAGAAACCTGTTTCATCTGCTCCATCCTAAAGTGATACCCTCTTTTGGTTGAGCCACTTCTAGGATGCTAAAACTTTATGACATATTACTGGTGACCACATAAAACAAAAACTGAAATGTTAGTACTGTGTGCATGGGAACAGAGAGTGTGGGCCCTGTAATGGTAATGCTTGATGTCATTGATATTTAAGGCAAATTACAGCATTCCAAATAATATTTTCTCTCCCTCTACTCCACCCCCCTCTGTGTGTGTGTGTGTGTGTTTGTGTGTGTGTGTTCTCTCTGTGTGTGCTTTCTCTCTCATTCTCTCTCTCTCTCTCTCTCTC
This sequence comes from Apodemus sylvaticus, assembly GCF_947179515.1. Lineage (NCBI taxonomy): Eukaryota > Metazoa > Chordata > Mammalia > Rodentia > Muridae > Apodemus > Apodemus sylvaticus. The sequence continues at coordinate 30,324,022 of NC_067483.1, forward strand.
TCTCTCTCTCTGTGTGTGTGTGTGTGTGTGTGTGTGTGTGTGTGTGTGTGTGTGTGTTTGCGGGCATGTATATGGGTGTAATAGCACGGCACATAGAGAGAGCTCAGAGAACAACTTCTTGGGCCAATATTTTTCTTCTTCCATGGGAATTCTGGGGATTAAACCCAGGTCATCAAGCTTGATATCAAGGGTCTTGCTACCTTGCTTGCCAACACTATAGTATTAACATAAAGACAAATATTAATAATCACAAATCTTTCATTGTTCCTCATGTACTAGGGCCTGCCTATTAAGTCCCTGGCAATCTATGGGAAGCAACAGTCTGCTATATCTACATTGAGTGAGTAATCATATTTTATGAGTACAAAAGTCCAATCTGCTTCACAGTAACATTATATCATATTGATTCTCTCAAATACAAGAGTGAAGATCAAGAGGAAAGGTCTTATTATATATTAAATACATAAGGATAGATATAACACATGATATGGAATATACTTTTAAAATATCTTAGTCAATTGCTTGAAGGAAATCTCCTGATCTAGCTATTTCTGTATCACAGAGGAAACAAAAGATCCAGCACTGGGGCTAATAGAAGCATTCAAATGATTTCCCTTAAAATGCATTGTTCAGGATTTCTTCCAAGAGTGGACAAGTCACTCGGCAAGAATTCAGATAAAATGTACTACAAAATTCTTTGTGAAAAATTCTGACAAATTTAAACTTCATCAAAACTCTAAGTACATCCACCTGGTTTATGAGTGATTTATTTGTATTTTAAGATCTGTGATTTTAGTGACAATGCTTAAAGAGGTTCTATTTTTATATGAATATCAAAATCTATAGTTTAATTACTAAGCTACTAAAATTCACATAAATATTATATTATGACCCAATTTAACTTCTCCCACTGTTTTACTAAAGCTGCTGTATTGGTAAACATCTCATCAATGCCAGTTGTTGCTATCTACAAGTAGTCAATTACATATGAGCAGTCCTTTTTAGAACCATCCTCCCAAATCATCACCAATCAACACTAACTTCCACTAACTGGGATTCTGAGCCTTCAGTAATTGGATTTGCAATTTGGAGTAATCCTTTATTTTGGGAAGACATCATTTGTAGCTGTTTGTCACTGTTTTCCTTCATTTAATAATCACCTCTGAAGCATTTTTCTGTTGAAAGAAGCTATGTGTAATGTAGAGGTTATAGCATTTCTGAAAGCACACACACACACACATACACCTGTCTACATGGCATTTATCACTGTAGAGATAGGCTGAGGACTATCTGGTGTGTGTGTGTGTGTGTGTGTGTGTGTGTGTATGTGTACTTACTAAAGAGAAAATGAAGACAGGCATATGGATAAGGAAGACTAAAAGTCACAGTTAGAATGGAGGTTTGGAAAGTGACAGGTTCTCACTATTCCTGGCTGACCTGAGAATTTACAGAACAGGCTAGTCTCAGTCTCACAGATGTTGGCCTGGCTCTGCCTCTACAGCGCTATGATTAAATATATGTGCCAGCATTGCCTGGTACTTTTCTTCTTCCCCACCTTTCCTTTACCTCATCCCTCTCCTTTTCATACCCACACATTCTATCCTCTCTTTGTTTCTTTCTTTTGATATAAAGAGTCACATTATATCCCAGACTGTACTAGTACTTAAGATCCTCTGCTTCAGCCTACCTAATACAGTTATACAGGCTTGAGTCACCAGGTTATGTATTGTTGTTCTTTCTAAAATAAAGCACAATGATTGGAGAATGCTCAAAGCAGATGCAGAGGTAAATATGTTTGAACCTTTAATAAAAGTCTTAAAACTAATAAATTTTTATCTTAGTTGAGGTTTTATTGCTGTGAACAGACACCATGGCCAAGGCAACTCTTATAAGGACAATACTTAGTTGGGGCTAGCTTATTGGTTCAGAGGTTCAGTTCATTATCACAGGGCAAGAGCATAGGAGCTTCCAGGAAGGCATAGTACAGTAGCTGAGAGTTCTATAACTTTATCTGAAGACTACTAGAAATCTGGCTTTCATGTGGTTAGGGGAAGAGTCAAAGAAGCTCAAACCTACTCGTAATAGTGCTACTCCCTGGGCCAAGCATATTCAAATTACCACAATTGTCCATTAGCTTTTGAAATTAGTGGAAATAATGCAAGTAACAAAAAAAAAATACTTATGTGAGAAAGAAAAGCTCGCTTTGAAAGTGAGAACCCAGATCCACCTAAGAAATAATAAATGTTCATCACATGCTACAAATTTAACCCATGTATACTGCAAGGAATGATGTTTGAACTCCCAGCGTTTGTCTTCAGTACTTCTAGCAAGCAGACATTACTTTCCAAGAAAGTTTGCTCATGTAGATAGCAGTTAGATGCATTATGCCATGAACATCCTACAAATCTCATTGAAGATGAGTATTCAGCTCCTCAGAGAAAACAGCATGAGGAGGGAAGCTCAACCGGAGATCACTTGCTATGATGCAATAGCACCCACAGTTCCCGGAATAAAGAAAACAAAGATAAACATAAAATTATTGTTTAGTCCTTGAGATACTTCCAAGTTTCCATAAGGTATTCATCTGTTTAGTCAAACAAATAGAAGACATTAGCACTAAAATTGCTTAGTCAGAACTGGGAAGGGAATTCGCCCGGTAGAACTCTTCCCTAACACACAGAAAGTCTTGAGACTGTCCTCCCTAACTGCATAAAACTGGCACAATGGTGCAGGCATGTAATCTCAGTAGGAAGGAGACAGTGGCAACAGGATATAAGGAAATTCTCTTACAGCCTTGTTATTGTGTGATCCTACCCCCAAACCACAAAATCTTTGACCATCCCTACCCAAACTCTTTCAAATCATTTCTTCTTAAACTACATCCCAAAATCTTATAGACAATGCAATTCTGCATTCCATCACTCAAGACTAAAATTCTATGTGGTGTATGTGCTTTGCCATGGTAAGACACACAGTTTTTTTCCTTAATTACCAATTATTTGAATTTTGAAAAGCTGTTACTTACATTGGAGTACAATAGAATTTTCCACTTATATTTTCCTTTTATGAAATACTCTGAGATTTGTTCTGTGTGAGAGTCTCACAATTTACATATAATTAAATCAAAATGAAGCAAAGAAAAAAATCATGAAGTGCAGGCCAAACAAATTAATCTAGTTTTCTATCAGAATAATAATGAATGGTGAGTCTAAAATTGTTGTGATATTTAATTTATTTTAACAAAAGAGTTATTTAAGATAACTATTGCCTAAATGCTTTCACAGGAGCTCTGAATTTTAATATTTGTATTTTATTATAATTTGAAGCAAGTATGAATACTATAGGATTATAAAAATGAGTACTACATAAATATTTGGAGACACAATCATTTCAATGTAAGATAAGAGAGAGAAATTGAAAACAAACTCAGTAGAAAAAAAACCTCAAATTTTATCTTGAATGTAAACACTAATTGGTTATATTTTAGTTTTACAAAGAGCTAGGGAAATTGCTCAGGGGGTAGATGCAGCTGTGGCAGGAGCATGAGGAACCCCATTTAAATCCCCAGCAACCATTCACAAAGCAGGTCATGGATGTGTGTGCATATAACTCCAGGGAAGTGGAAAGAAGAATGAGGAGGATTGCTGTGGCTGGCTTGCTGACTGACAGATTCACTCCAGACTTAGTAAAATATCATCTCAGTGGAATAAGGTAGAGAATGAATCAGCAAGATATGTGGTAGCTTCCTGTGGAGTTCATGTGTGTACTTGGATGCATGCACCAACCCACATATAGATGTACATATACCCCACACATATACATCCATGGATAAATAATTTTAAATATGGATGCATGTGGTGGGGTATGTGGGTGTATATATGTATGTCCCTAAATCTCCTATATATGGTCTTTTTATATCTAACTAAAAGGAATTAAGATGTTTTGGGGAGGGGATAATTCCCTGTTAGGTTGGAACTGTGACTAATAACAAAACATTGTTTTGTGGGCTGGTGAGATGGCACAGCATGTAAAGGCGCTTGCTGCCAAATTTGGCAGCCTGAGTTTGATTCCCAGAAACCCATTAAGGGAGAAAGAGAGAACTGACACCTATAAGTTGCCTTCTAATATGCCCTGTGTGTATATATACACAATATATATGTATATTGTGTGTATATATACTTGTGTGTATATATACACAATAAGTAATTAGCAAACACATAAACAAAGCATTAAATTTTCATGGAAGATGGAAAAATATGGAGGAGAAAGGCATGAGGAAAAACAAAGCCAGAGAGAAAATGAGAGACAGAGGACAGTGTTTGTCATTAGTATAAACGCTTAGCAAAATGCCAAGTAAAAGAAAGAAAAACATATTGATGTGACCTTTTAAAGGGGAAATCATGTTACTGCTACCTAATGAGGAAAAACATTTTAATGCATTTAGAAAATGTTATGTAATACATACAAGAGTTCTTTCCATTATATTTTGGAACATTGTATATCACAATGTTGAAGAAATACATAAATTTTATATTAGAAGTATTAGCCTGACTTTTTGAGACTTTTGTTTATTTCTTGCTGTGTGTGTGTTTGTGTGTGTCTGTGTGTTTGTGTATGTTTGTGTGTGTTTGTGTGTGTGTGTCTGTGTATGTGATGGAGATTTGCTATGCTGTGTAGTCTAACATGCCTTCAAATTCCTATAAGCAGTTTTCCTGCCTCAGAATCCCAATTACTGATATGAACATGTATACCAGCATGCCTTTCTATAATTATTGTTTTTAGACTTGCCATAACTTGAAATAAATCTGTTAGCTATTTTAGAAAATTGGCCAACATTTCTAATAATATCCATGCACAAAATGACAACCAACTGAATCATGTTGAAAAAAATATATATATTAAAAATTTGCCTGTTCACACACAAATGATTATGACTTATTTTCTCTTTATTTCTAAGTCATTACCTTTTGTTTTGAAAGATTTGTCAAGCTCCTCTTGTCACTGTGAGAGTTTGTGTGATTAATGAGAAGAGCTTTTCCATGAAAGGCTTGGAGGTGAACAAGTCCTCAGCCTGTGAGATCCAACCATCCCATTGACTTCGAAGTTTCTCTTGATTAGTAAAAGATTTAAGAAGGACTCACTAGAAACTTTATGGCACACATCTAGATGAGAAAAACCAAAGCAGTTTATCGTCTTCACTTTCTCTACTTTACAGCTGTCTTTTTGTTCCTCTTGACTCTCACTTTCTGGATATAGGCTTCCAGTGCCCTGAACCCTGCAAGAGCCCTGGGAGCTAATAGCAGTTGAGTAGTAGAATCATATGAGAGGTTCTGATCCATCTATAATTCAAGGGCTTGCCAAAACTTGACCCAACAACTAAACATGGAAAACAACTGCCTTATGAGTGAGAAGATACTGATGTTCTGAGCTGTTTGAAATATTCACTCAGCCTTAAACTACCAAGACTAGCTTTCAGATCTGACTAGTCTACTTCAGATCTCAGAGCATCCTTGTCCATATTTTGTGTCTGTGTCTGTAATTTCCTTTTTAAATATATGTGTATATCTATGTAGTGACACATATTTACATATACATAGGTGAATAATAAAATAACATGTTGTGTGCTTTTTCCCCATGAGGGACAATTGCTTTGCTTTTTTTGCGAGGAATTTGAAAATACACTTGTGTGATTTAGAATCATTTTCTTTATTTTTTAATTTGATATAATCTTTATTTACATTTCAAATGATTTCCCCTTTCATGGATTCCCCCCTCCCTGAAAGTCCCATATGCCCTCTTCCCTCCTCCTGTACCCCAATTCACCCCTTCCCACTTCCCTGTTCTGATATTCCCCGGCACTGCTGCACTGAGCCTTCCCAGGACCAGGGGCCATTCCTTCCTTCTTCTTGGGCATCATTTGATATGTGAATTGTGTCTTTGGTATTCCTAGCTTCTAGGATAATATCTGCTTATCAGTGACTGTATACCATGAATGTTCTTTTGAGTTTGGGTTACCTCACTTAGGATGATATTCTCCAGTTCCATCCATTTGTCGAAGAATTTCATGAATTCATTGTTTTTAATGGGTGAATAGTACTCCATTGTGTATATATACCACATTTTCTGTATCCATTCCTCCATTGAGGGACATCTGTGTTCTTTCCAGCTTCTGGCATGTATCCTTATTATATGCTGGGGAATCCTCTGGGTATATGCCCAGGAGAGGTATAGTGGGGTCCTCTGGAAGTATCATTTCCAGTTTTCTGAGGAACCGCCAGACTCATTTCTAGACTGGTTGTAGCAGCTTGCAATCCCACCAAGAGTGGAGGAGTGTTCTTCTTTCTCCATATCCTGGCCAGCCCCTCTTTTCTCCTGAGATTTTGGTCTTAGTCATTCTGACTGGTGTGAGGTAAAATCCTAGGGTCATTTTGATTTGCATTTCCCTGATCACTAAGGATGTTGAACATTTCTTTAGGTGCTTCTCTGTCATTCAATATTCCACAGATGAAAATTCTTTGTTTAACTCTGTACTCACTTTTTAATGGGGTTATTTGGCTCTCTGGAGTCTACCTTCTTGAGTTCTTTGTATATTCTTTTTCCTACCTCTGTACCACCAGAAGACCCCAGGTAACCCATATCATGAAATAACCACAAAGTCTGACTGGGTGAGGGATACATTCAAGTAGAAAAAGAGATAAAAGCTAACGATACTACATACTTGTATAAGACAAGCCTGCATGACTCAATTTCCAATACAGCCAGAAAGACACCGAGTGATGCTGGGGACTAGTGGGACTGTGGATCGGCCAAAGCCTCAGAGTCAACATGAGGAAAATGTTGACTTGGGTTATAATCCCTCCCTTATTTTTTTACTGTTAATGTATTCAGTTAAATCTATGTTCTCACTTTATCCGCAGGCAGAACAGGCAAACACTCTAGCATTTTAAACAGGAGCGAATGGTAGGGGAGACATGAGAGAGACAAAATCCAGAACTGCAGAAAAGGGCATGAACTTAGATCACCAGATCCTTGCTGAAGCCCTGCCCATTAATGCCAAAGCAGACAGCCTACTCGTCCAGGGCAATGTATTTTTCTAAGTCATCCATGTTGAAGAAGCCCGTGGTCGGTGATCTGTGTGGACTAGGGGATCATGCTATGGAGGCAACTTAGTGTGGGACAGGTTCCCATCAATCAGGATGCAGATCCGACTGGCAAAACTGTCCACAGACTGAGAAATGTACCTGTGGCAATTCATCTCAGTGTTGGGTCAGTCATTCCACTGGATAATCTCTAGACACCAGAGGCTTCTCATTCTCATGGATCTTCACCGGCATCTTCTGCTTCTCAGAAGATTGCTGGCTGCCATTGCTCTCGTATAAGGTGATCAGAATGGTCTTGAGCCATGGACTCTCAAGGAGAACTCAGTCAGCTCAGAATACAGCCAGTGAGATGTATTTTCATGGCCCAATGTAGTTCAGGTCGCGCTAGTGGCTCTTCGTGGTGCCCTCCAGGGTTCTCTTGGTAGCAAAGAAGTGTCTTGTGGGAGTCAAAGCTCTTGTTGTTATTACTACACACCTTCTCAATCTCGCCAGTGAGAGCAGGCAGCTGATGTTGTTCTGGCACATACACGGGCATATTGCTGTCATACCGCTCACATACCTTGCAGTGTTTGCAGTGTTTCTGCCAAGGATTGACAGCTATCACCGGCTCTGACACCTTCCTCAGTACTGTCCTCACATTCTGCCATTTCCATCTGGAAGGATGTGGTTGGCATCCTTGGGTACCTGAGCTTCCTCAGCCATGATTTCCTCTGCCACTATCTCCTCAGTAGCTTCAGTCTACTGAAGGGAAGCCAAGACACTGCTAGCCAAGGGAAGAAGAAATAAGATCCAGATCGTAGTGCTGGGAACCCTCAGCACTGTCAGGCAGAAAAGTTCTAGCTGTCTGATTTATTTCTTACACTAAATTGCTGTTTGCACAGACCCCAAAAGAAGGACATTGCTGTTTTGATGGTTTCCTAGTTTGGAGTTATCACAAGTAACATTAGGTCTGGAGGCTTGTACAAATTTTTGTATGTGGATTTATTTTGTAGAGCTAGGAAAAGTACATCAGGGAACAAATACTAGATAATGTATAAAGAAAAAAACATTCGACTTGTATACAATTGTCATACTGTTTTCTAGGTGTGTGTGCATGTGTGTGTGTGCATGTGTGTGTACATGTATGTGTATGTGTGTGCAAGAGAGAAAGATAAGCAGAGAGAGAGGGGGGAAAGAGAGAGAGAGAGAGAGAGAGAGAGAGAGAGAGAGAGAGAGAGAGAGAGAGAGAGAGAATGTGTGTGTGGAGTGTGTGTGTAAGATTTGCATGTTTATGTTATATCCTGTGTGGAGGTCAGTGGATAACTTACTGGAGTCATTCCTAACCTTCACCATGTGGGTTCCATAAAAGTAATTCAGGACATCAGTCCTGTGGGCAATTGACTTTCTTGGCTGAATTACCTGTCCATCCCTAGCTGTGCACTTAATAGAAGTACAAAGCATGTCCTTGAAATTCAACAGTTCACAGGGTCCACATGTCCAGTCTCAGTCACTCTTCTAGTTGCTCTTCTGGCTTTTTACAACCATTAAGTAAATTGCTTATGAAAGGATAAAGTGTCTGAAATTTGTGGAATCCCTGCAAACTAGGAAAGGAAATAGAGTTGAGTGAATATTCCTTGCCATTTCTGTATCATGTGTCATAATGTGGCTTCACTTTGAATTTTTGTTTGTTGTCTACTAATTTAACCATTTCATTAAGGTCTCTATATTTTCTCCTTAAGTTAAATTCTGATAACTTCTATTTTGCTAGATAGATTGATTTACCTATTTATTACATTTTTAATTGTAATAGCCGATAACATTCCCTTATTATTCTTTTAAATTTATTGAAATATTTGTAATAAGGTACCTTTTCATTTCTAGGATTATACTTTTCCTAGAAAAATATCTTTAATTCATTTTATCAGTTTCTAATGACTGATACATAGTAACAAATTTTATTAACTTTCCCACTTTTTTCAAAAACAAGACCTCACCGCTCATGTTGTCCATTCTAGTATTTTAATTAATTAATCAATCAGCTAATTAATTAATTAATTAATTAAAATTTCTGATAAAATTATTACATCAGTCCCCCTCCCATTTTCTCCTTCTAACCTTTCCTACATGCTATCCCATCGCCTTAATTATCACTCAAATTCATGGTTCTTTTTAATTAAGTGTTGTTTTATAACACACACACACATACACACATGTATGTATAGTGTATGTCTACATAAATAACTCTGTATGATGCTACTTTCACGTATATTTTTCCAGGGATGATCATTTGGTAATTGGTATGTTTTTCCATAGGGAAGAATATTTCTCCCTCAGTCTTTGTTTGGGTTGCGGTCTCCTGAGCTTTCATCCTTCATTCACATTAGTATGCCTATTAGAGTCACCCTTGTGTCTGGTCTATATACACAGGTATGTTTTTAAGACTTCATTGATGTAGTTTTCTGACATTTTTAGGAGACATAATCTAACAGAAAAATCCCCGTTCCTCTAGCTATTGCAGAAGAGATTTTGAACTTGGGACTTTTAATTCTTTTGATACTGTTGTAGACCATAGGACTTCTGAAGTTGGACTAAATTGATTTTGCATTATGTTATGGCTATGTATGGCTTCCACAAACTCAAATGTTTGAACAAACCTATGGTGGCCAAGGAGTGGAATGTGGTGATTTGAATATGCTTGGCCCAGGAAGTGGCATTATTAGGAGGTGTGGCATTGTTGGAGTAGGTATAGCCTTGTTGGAGGATGTGTATTACTATGGAGGTGGGCTTTGAAACCCTCCTCCTAGCTACCTAGAAACCAGTCTTCTGTTTCCCTTCAGAACAAGATGTAAAACTCTTAGCTCCTGGACATTGCCATGCTTACTGACATATTGATAATAGACTGCACCTTCACAACCTATAAGTCAGTCCCAATTAAATGTTGGCCTTTATAAGAGTTGTCTTGATTATGATGTCTATTGATAGCAGTAAAATTATAGGACAGAAAGTAAGTCCCTGTTCTTGAAGACACCACAGATGTTGGACATATGATCCAGAGGATCCAAGCTGGATCATCTTTGAAATTCCTCTTTTTCATGGCACCAGAAAGTTCAGTTCAATCTTCTACAGTTTGAAAGCAATCTGCAGTCCTAGCTAGCTATGACATTTGTGTATAATAACAACAGCCAGCCTGGCAGGATAATCCTGAGGATGGATGCAGTAGTGTTGTTCATACCATGGTGGTAACCAACAGCCCTATAACTGGACTCAAGACCAAGCACAAGAAAAAAATTCATGTCTTGTACCTACATTGCTTAGCCTAGACTTCACTCATGACTAGTGAAGTCATGGATCTGAGATGAGAAGCATACAATCACCACATTATCCCTACCAGCATCATCCCTACTTAAATAGTTATCCTGATGTCCACAGATAAGTTCACATCTCACCTCTCTTCCAGTAATATTCTCATAGAAAGGGATGGAGACCACTACAGAAAATTACAGTCAATGTAAATGCAGAATTGTAGAGCCCAGTTTTTAAGGACGCATCTATAAAACAACTCTTGCACCAAAACCTCAAAGTTCATTGTAGAAGAGGGGACAGAAGGACTATGGCGGCCTCTCATAGTGGCAAGGCTTACCTGCTCTCATGACACCTTCGTGCCTTCCAAACCAGGACCACCTCGTAACTCTTATAGACTACCAACTCTGGATACCTGCATGAGGTACAGCGGTGGTCACATCTGGGACACAACTTCCTTGAGATTTCATGAAACACATCCCAGAAGATTTCATCTCAGTGATGCTGGTCTTTTCTTAATCAATACTAATTTCTTAGATCCAGCTAACTAGCATTAATTGTCCTAGTAGTCCTTTCTATTCTTGACTCTAAAGCCAGAGCCACATGGCTGAAGCTGCAGAGTTCTGCTGCTTGGTGGAGCTGGAACACGGCACCTTTTTTCTATTATGTTATCATCAACTTTCTGTTTTTCAACTTCTTCACTGCCTAAATTTAGCTGCCCTTGAACTTGCTCTGTAAACTGAACTTGAATTCAGAGATTTGCATGCCCCAGTTTCCTGAATTCTAGGATTAAAGGCATATACCACCATTCCTAGACCTAAGGTTTTCTCTACTTAGAACCTGCTTTGTACTAGGCTGTACCTTCTTTTCTAGGCTGGTCTTGGTGTCACAGCTTTCCCACTTCAGTTATCCAAACACAAAGCAGTGCTCTTATCCCCATGACCACAATGTCTAACTCCAGTATTTTACATAATTTCCATTATTTCCCACCAGATATTTATATTTTATTAACTGGTTATTACATTGAATTTTATTTCTGAGGATTTGATTTTCTGGAGGGGGGATTTTAAATGGAAAGCAAATGGTGTATTTTCCTTTTCTTTTGCAATATTAGTGCTTAAAATTATTTCTATCTAAGCTTAATGTCATTCCAAAAATGTTGACATTTCAGGTTTCAGTCAAATTAGTATCACAGCTTTCTTTAGTATCTCTCATGAGATTTAGTTTGATAATGGACTTGGAAATTTATGGCTTTGCTTTCTTTTTTTTTTTCCGAGTCAGGGTTTCTCTGGTTTCTCTGCACAGCCCTGGCTGTCCTGAACTCACTCTGTAGACCAGACTGGCCTCATACTCAGAAATCCACTTGCCTCTTCTTCCCAAGTGCTGGGATTTACAGGTGTGCGCCACCACGTCCGGCAATAGCTTAGCTTTCAAATCATCATGGTTTACCAAATAGCCCCTTTTGAAATTGCTAATTCTGATGAGTTCAGCAAAATATTCCTGAGGATTCCTGTGCTTCACAATACATTGACACTATAGTTACGTCTCAAATACAATGTTTCTTTGAGATGCTTTCAAAGTTTCTCAATTTTTGCTTACTTAGAGTATTCTTAGAGTATTTTCCAATACTGACAAAGTTTTGCTCAATAAATTTTTTAAATGAAAAATTATATTTTTAAAAAATATATTCTATGTTTTACCCTTATCCAGCTTCTCACAGATTCTCTATGATTTCCCATCCAACCAAACACACACATATTTTCTCTGTCTATTAGGATACAAGCAGACATCAATAATAATAGCAATAATAATAATAATAATAATAATAAATAATGAAATGTGATAAAATAAAACAAATAACAGAAAATGAGCCAAAGAAAAAGTATAAAGAACACATTGAGGTAGAGGGACCAATATTCTCTCACACAGAAATCTGATAAAAGCAAAAACCTGGTAACCATAGTATATATGCAAATGATCTGCAAAAAACTTAGTAAAGCATTCTGGGACAAAAAAAAAACAAAAACCTGACTCCAAACACACCATCAAGATGATTTTGTGTTGGCCATCTATTTCTGGGTGAGAGACCTGGCCTTAAGAGTGGTTTATATTTTATACCCAGTGAGATTGCATTGGAGAAAATTTTTTTTATTTGTGAGTCATTATTAACTGGAATAGGGGTATGGGCTTGTGTCTACTTTTCCTCAGTGGAAACCTAATGCAGTAGAAACTTCCTAAAAATACATAAAAGTGATCTAAATGCTATTTCTTTTTTTTTATTCGATATATTTTTTATTTACATTTCAAATGATTCCCCCTTTTCTAGCCCCCCAACTCCCTGAAAGTCCCATAAGCCCCCTTCTCTCCCCCTGTCCTCCCACCCACCCCTTCCCACTTCCCCATTCTGGTTTTGCCCTATACTGCTTCACTGAGTCTTTCCAGAGCAAGGGACCACTCCTCCGTTCTTCTTGTACCTCATTTGATGTGTGGATTATGTTTTGGGTATTCCAGTTTTCTAGGTTAATATCCACTTATTAGTGAGTGCATACCATGATTCATCTTTTGAGTCTGGGTTACCTCACTTAGTATGATGTTCTCTAGCTCCATCCATTTGCCTAAGAATTTCTTGAATTCATTGTTTCTAATGGCTGAATAGTACTCCATTGTATATATATACCACATTTTTTTTTTGCATCCACTCTTCTGTTGAGGGATACCTGGGTTCTTTCCAGCTTCTGGCAATTATAAATAGGGCTGCTATGAACATATATCCTTATTACATGCTGGGGAATCTTCTGGGTATATGCCCAGGAGTGGTAGAGCAGGATCTTCTGGAAGTGAGGTGCCCAGTTTTCGGAGGAGCCACCAGACTGATTTCCAGAGTGGTTGTACCAATTTGCAACCCCACCAGCAGTGGAGGAGTGTTCTTCTTTCTCCCCATCCTCGCTAACACCTGCTGTCTCCTGAATTTTTAATCTTAGCCATTCTGACTGGTGTAAGGTGAAATCTCAGAGTTGTTTTGATTTGCATTTCCCTAATGACTAATGAAGTTGAGCATTTTTTAAGATGCTTCTCTGCCATCTGAAGTTCTTCAGGTGAGAATTCTTTGTTTAACTCTGTACCCCATTTTTAATAGGGTTGTTTGGTTTTCTGGAGTCTAACTTCTTGAGTTCTTTATATATATTTGATATTAGCCCTCTATCTGATGTAGGATTGGTGAAGATCTTTTCCCAATTTGTTGGTTGCCAATTTGTCCTTTTGATGGTGTCCTTTGCCTTACAGAAACTTTGTAATTTTATGAGGTCCCATTTGTCAATTCTTGATCTTAGAGCATACGCTATTGGTGCTGGTTCAACTGGAGGTCAGCATGCAGAAGAATGCGAATTGATCCATCCTTGTCTCCTTGTACTAAGCTCAAATCCAAATGGATCAAGGACCTCCACATAAAGCCAGACACTCTGAAGCTAATAGAAAAGAAACTGGGGAAGACCCTTGAGGACATCGGTACAGGGAGAAAGTTTCTGAACAGAACACCAATAGCGTATGCTCTAAATGCTATTTCTAAGTAACAGGGGAAACAGAGCTCCTACTGGACAACTCATGTCAAGACACGAAGCTTCCAGTTTTAGGACTAGGTTACATCTAATGGAGTTGTTAGCCAAAGAGGCTTGATAGAGACCCTCAAATAGCCCAGGCTATTGCTCTCTAAAAACTGATGCTAAGCTTTTATTACAGAAGACAATAACTATAGAACTCACTGAATATGGTGAAATCAAGATAGTGCAGGCCTAATAACTTCATCTGTACTGACTAGTGTTTATGATAATTAAAAAGCACTTTGGATGCTATCAACAGTTAAAAGGTAAATACTATCCAAATTGCATACTTTTTAATAAAAAGTGGTAGCCTGCTTTCAAGAAATGTTAGTGTTACAGCTGCATATATAGGCATCAACAGGAGGAGAGGTTCTTAGTCCCATGAAGGCTCAATAGATGCCCCAGTGTAGTGGAATCGAAGGCGGGAAGGTGAGGTGGAGTGGGTGGAAGAACACCCTCATAGAATCAGGGGGAGGCAGGATGGAATAGGGTGTTTCCAGGAGGAGAGGGGAAACTGGGAAAGAGGATAATATTTAAAAGTTAAATAAAGAAAACATCCAGTAAAAAAACAGAAAAAAAAAGAAATGTTAGTGCAATCATGGTATAAAGTTTGTGGGGTTAACCAAACAATACCCAACTGGTAAATGGCCCAGTCCATGTGAAGGAACCCATCTCCTACACTGCCTAGGTGGATGGCCAAAAACTGGAAACTATAAACCAATGGCCCTTAAATTGTGGATCATGACTCCTTTGCTAGCTAAATGACCTTTTCAAGGAATGACATATCAGAAGTCTTGTATATTAGATATTTGCATTACAGTTCATAACAGTAGCAAAATTACTGTCATGAAGTAGCAATGACAACAATTTTATGGTTAGGAATCACCATAACAGGAAAAATTGTATTAAAAAATTGTGGCATTAGGAATGGTAAGAATCACCACTCTAAAAAAAAATATAACAATAAAATGATTCTAATGAAAATTTGTTGCATCCATTGAATATGTTGGGGTGAGGGAGTGGCACTACTAGGAAGTGTGGCTTTCTTTGAAGAACTGTGTCACTGTGTGGCTGGGCTTGGATACCCTCTTCTTAGCCACTTAGGAGACATTCTTCTCCTGTTTGATTTCAGATCAAGATGAAGAACTCTTGGCAGCCCCAGCACCATGGCTGCATAGATACTGCATGCTTCCTGCCTTGATGATAATGGACTCAACCTCCAAACCTCTAAGCCAGCCCCAATTAAATGTTGTCCTTTATAAGAGTTGCCTTAGACATGGTGTCTCTTCACAGCAATAGAAACCCTAAGACACCACAAATTATTTTCTCACTCAGACTTCAGAGAAGTAAATGGAAAATAATAAGCAGAACCACAACTAGATAGATAGATACATAGATAGATAGATTGATAGATAGATAGATAGATAGATAGATAGATAGATAGATGGATAGATAGATAGATAGATAGATAGATAGATAGATAGATAGATAGATAGATAGAAGGATGGATGGATGGATAGATGATAGACAGATTGCTCCATCAATTGATAGATCAATAGATAGATAGATAGATAGATAGGTGGATCGATGGATTCATGGATAGATAGATAGATAGATAGATAGATAGATAGATAGATAGATAGATAGAAGGATTGATGGATATATGATAGATAGATAGATAGATAGATAGATAGATAGAAGGATGGATGGATAGATGATTGATAGATAGATAGATAGATAGATAGATAGATAGATAAATAGATCGACAGAAACCTTGGAACATTCAGTACTAAATGGGGTGTCTCCAGTCCCCCTTAAATCTCAGAGAACATTGTACAGAGGAGACATATTGTAAGATCTAGAGGAGATGAAGGACACCAAGGAAACAAGGCCTTCTAAACACAGTATGGCTGATACACATATGAATTCCCAGAGAATGTATCAGCATGCATCGGGCCTACATACATGTGTATATAAAGTGATCCTAGTTGTTAATAAATCTAAAAGCTCTACAGTTGGATACATTCATGGTGGTTGCTATTTTCTTTTTCTATACTGACTGTATTTTTATTATAAGTGTATTTTTTTATACCTAGCCATACTCCTGCATCACAGTGTATTTTGAGAAACAGGAAAAATAAATGCTTCAGTGTATAAAAGTGCTTGTTGCCCAAGACTGAGGACTAGGGTCTAACTCCCCAGAACTGATGGGAAAACTAGGCAGGTTTGGTGGACTCTCATAATTCCAGTGCTTCAGAACACAAACATCAACCTGTCACCTCTGTATGTATATACCTATGTATGCATATACCTCTGTATGCATATACCTCTGTATGCATATACCTCTGTATGCATACACATGCACATCATGCACATGCTTACTCCCATACCCCACACATACCAATATGCAATCATATACTTTGTATACACATGCAAACAAAAAAGTATACAAATAAAATACACTTCTATTGATTTAAATTTAGAAGTTCTAACTTTCTTAGATCTGCTTAGTACTTTATATAAATCTAAACCGACACCTATTTGTCTTCCAATCCAAGTGAACCTCATTTCCAATTGCAATATCACAAGCTCTAGTTTTTAATCCATTCTGTCAACTCTAGTTTTCTTATTGGAGTATTAGGAAACATATATTTATGTTTGTCTTTTTATCACACTGTACACATGATTTTATTTTCTATGTTAATCATATGTTCTCTCCTCTTCTTTTAAATAAATATTTATTTTAACACTTCAACTTCTCTAGGAGATGTGTTTGTATGACTGGGCATGTGTGTATATTTGTGTGTATATTTGGACTGCATTAATTTTGCATTATGCTATGGCTATGTATAACTTTCACAAACTCATGTGTTTGAATAAACCTATGGGTGGCCAGGGAGTAGAATGTGGTAATTAGAATATGCTTGGCCCAGGAAGTGGAATTATTAGGAGTTATATGTGTATTTGTGTTCATGTATGTGAGTAACATAGACAGATTACTCTACCCATCAGTGCTATCCTTCTGTCTAGGCTAGAGAGATAGAATATTCAAGTTTAATGTATCACAGACTCTGTCACACTTCTCCTGAGCTAACTGACCACTGTGGTAAACCTTCCTGTAATATCAGCATGCACAGTTTGAAATCAAACAAGATTTTCAATATTTATGTTACTCTAAATTTCAGTGAACTGATATTTGCACTATATTAAAGGATAATTTATTAGACAGGCTTACCTATTACAAGCTGGTGTTCTTAAAGTGGTCACCAATAAACTGTAGAAACTTAAAACCCAGTAGGTAGCCACTCAATACACAAGGCTGGATGTCTAATAGTCTAAGCTTGACACTTAAGATATGAGGGGTTTCTGGAGAGATGCTTGTCTTAAAACTGTGTGGAAAGTTAAAGAAACTAGATTCCTTTGGGAGCAAAGGGCAGTAGCAACAGCAGCAGCTGCAGCAGAGATGGGACAGATGGATTCACCAGCAAGAACTGATGGCAGATGAGAATGAACACAACATTTTCCTTGAGCTTTATACCTGAAGTATATATATATAGTGCCCATTCCAGTGTTCTTAATATCTTTAGGGATTTCTGCAAAGGTCTTTACCAACCCACCCAAAGGTGAGTTTATTAATTGCTTCCAGATCCAAAAATGTTTGAAAACCAATATTAATCATTACAATACACATGCTGTAAAGCATGGATCTTGAATAAATTTCAAGCAGGGTGTTAACTGTGAACCACACATTGAATGTATTCTGTGCTATCACAACCCACTGAGGAATTTTAATCAAGGAGAACATGTCTTATTATATACCCACAAAGACAAAGCTCTGGGAATTTGCATTCAACTACAAGTTACAACCTTATGTCGGAAGTACATTCTGTTATTTATGCTATATATCTAAGTCTTAAATAAGAACAAATGAAGAGATTCATTTCACCAATTTTGTTAAACACATATTTATGGGATGGATGAGTGCCTCCAAGGCATTCTCCCTGTGTTAAGGACATGTCATGAATTTTTTAACTACTTAATAATGCATTTGCTTCAGGGGTGACTTCTTTTAATAAATCATATAAGTTGTAATGGATTCTATCACACATTTATGTGGTAAGACATGTTCCAATATCTTAAGTACTACTTTCTAGAGAAGCTTCATATAACCAAGAGGAGGAGTAACAATAAAACTTCTCATACAATAAAAATATCTATGAAAACACATTCAAATATTTCTCTAAACGAAGAGGAACAAGTTCATAAATAGATCATGAAATTATATGTAAATATCTGTGTGATGTTGTGGTTTCTTTTTTTTTTATTGCTGTAACAGACTACCCTGAAAGAATCAACTTAACAAAAAAAGTTGTTCCTTTTGGTTCACAATCATGGTGGGGAACCATTGTGGGAACTGCTCACATCATACCCAGAGAGCCATTCCTGCAGATTGAGACTCACTTTCATTTCTCCATTCTGTAAAGATCAGGATCCCTGCCAGGGTGGGTGAGTTTCCCTGCCTCAGTTAACATGATCCAGATAATGCTTCACAGGCATGGTTAGACCCTCCTTTCCCAGATGATTTTAGCTTCTGTCAGGTTGGCAATTTACACTACCACATATAAGAAGCTACATTCTAAGCAAGGTGCACATGCTCTGCAGAGCTGCAATATTAGACTATAGTCATTGACATTTGTTCTGAGTGATGGCAGATCAATTCTCACAGTGATAACCCTGCAATTTACTATGGAATGAATCATGGATGGGTCAGACATGGGACCATAAGCAGGTTTTAAGTTACAAGGCAGTGTGTTTGAGGGTAAATACGCATGATGCCTTCCATAAAACTACTAATCCTGAAGAGCCTAGCTCAAAGAAGTGATTGATTGTTTTAAAGAATCAAAAACACCTGGTGAGACACACAAGAAAGAATACATGGAATGATAATAGAGTCTAAGCTAGAAGCTGAATGTGAATCCCGGTGACCACACTGCCATTCTTTCTGGCCGTGGAGGATACTCTGCTGTGGTCTTTGTCCAGTAAGAGAAAACGACACGAATCCAATTTTTACAATTGTGCTTTGATGGACACTTTTTAAACTCAAGTTTTTAAGTTCTTGTAGTGTAAGACTTATTCCTGACTGTCAAATAAGTCAACTAAAAGCTTGTCTCTGCATGGGAAAGGTGAGCTCATTTCCCAGAATGATTAAAACAGGATAGAAGACTTCTCCCAGGGTAGATGGCACTTTCCAATAAGGGTTGGGACCCAAGGATGAAGGAGAAAAGAAGTATTACTTGCCTGGCTGATTTTGTGTTTTGTTGGTGAGTGTGTCTGTCCTGTTAACAATATCACTGTTCTTTAAGGACATCTGAAGATTTTTTTGGCATTAAATGTAGGTTGAGGGAAAACATATCTCCAGGAATCCTCCAGGACAGTTTGGCCCTTCTCTAGGACCCCAGAAGTTGTTATGTCAATTAATATGTCAATCTAATAATGCCCACTTTATAGTATATAATATATATACCCACAAAGTGAAAATTGTATAGTCAATGCATTTTTGAGCTAAAATAAAATTATAGGATCCAGTACATGTACAGACAAAAATATCTGCTTCCAATTTACTCTTCCACAATGGGCCTATTAACTAAAGCAGCTTAGCTCAGTTAAAATTATTTCAATGTTACACAACCCAATTAGAAACTCGAACATGATAAACTTCTATTTTTCTTTTACTTGTTGACGTTATAGATATATCAGGCAACATTCCATTGAAGTAATTACCGTGGCTGGCCTAATCATGGCCTACACCAACATGGTACATGCATGTGCAGAAGCCAATGAGGGGCAGAAGACGGCCTTGGATCCTGAGAACTGGAGTGACAGGTAACTGTGAGCTGCCCTGTATAGGTGCTGTGAACTAAATTCTGGGGAAATATCACTCCTCAGGAAAAATTAGCAACTCCTCTTAACTGCCAGGTCATCTCTCCAGCAAACTAGGTTTAATTTCTCAACTTTTATGGGGTACCTCTCCTCTCTTGAAGTGGTGAGAGTTTTTGTACATTATATTTAAAATTTAGGATCTTGGCAGTATGCTCAGTTCATTTTGCCGCTGTTGATAAATGATCACACTAGCTAGAAGTGATCTTGTAGTGATAGAGTTCTGACCTCTATGCATGACTGGCAGTTGCAACCAGAGCTAATGGCTGTGGAAACAGCAGCCTTTTATTGCTCTTTAAACTTAGGGCATGCATTGGAACATTCAAAGCAAATGTAGAGGGAGCAATTGACATTGTGTGTTTTTGTCTTATATGTTTATTTTTTCTCTCATTAACTGACTATGCAAAAACAATGAATAATCAACAATTAAGGGATAATGACTAAGGGATAATGACGGCTTTTGTTCATGTGACATACCAGCACCCCAAGGCACAAGCCAGATGGCAGTGTCTATTTTAGAGAACTACACTAGCTGGGGAGACACCTTGGTGGTTAAAGTAAATGCTGAACAATCATGAAGTCTGTTCACATTTCTATAACCCATGTGTATGGTGGCTGTGCATGCAAACTGGCTAGTGAAATTAGCCAAATGGAAAATGTCTAGATTTGCCTGCCTTAGAGAATAAGTTGGAAGAGTCATTCAGGGTGATGCCCAACATTCATCTTAATACGTCCATATGCATACTCAAACACCTGCATATATATATATATATATATATATATATATATATATATATATATATATATATATATATATATATATATAGACACATGGAAATACACCACATACTCAAAATTCCTCTCTTCACTGACTGATTCAACTGGTTTCTCTCAGCTTCTGACTAAAATGTTCTGCATGGGCTCATACTAACTTTGGCAATAGGTTCTAATCTTCCAAATTCTCCTCATTCTCTGGCTCCCCCTCTCTTCACATGCAACCTGTCTCTATCAAACTATCCTAATAAATCTGCCTCTTCTTCCTCCTCCCACTCTCTCCCTTTCCCTTACCCGTCTTCCCTCTCCCTCTCCATCACTCCTTCTCCCTTTCCCTCTATTCCCCTTACCTCTCCTTTTCCCTCCCTCCCACACTCCATTCTTTTTTGTTTTATTTTGTTTTATCTTTATTTTTCATTTTAATATTTAAAATATTAAATATTAAATTAATATTTAATAAATAAAATATCTAATTAAATAAAAATTAATTAGAATATTTTCTATATTCTTTGTTTATATTCCAAATGATTTCCCCTTTCCCAGATCCCGCCTCCCCATATGTCCCATAAACCTTCTTCTCTCCACCCATACTCCAATCACCTCCCTCCTTTTTCTCTGTCTTTATATTCCCCTCCAATGCTAGATAAATCCTTTCCAGGATCAGGACCCTCTCCATACTTCTTCATTGGAGTCATTTGTTATGTGATTTGTGCCTTGGGTATTCAGAGCTTCTGGGCTAATTAATATCCACTTATCAGAGATTGCATTCCATGTGTATTCTTTTGTGATTTGGTTACCTCACCTAGGATGATATTTTCCAGATTAAATCATTTGCCTAAAAATTTTGTGAATTCATTGATTCTAATTGCTGAGTAGTATTCCATTGTGTAAATATACCACATTTTCTGTATCCATTACTCCTTTGAGGGACATCTGGGTTCTTTCCAGCTTCTGGCTCTTATAAATAAGGCTGCTATGAACATAATGGAGCATGTGTCCTTACTGCATGCCGGGGAATCCTTTGGGTATATGCTCAGGAGAGGTATAGCAAGGTACTCTGGAAGTGTCATGTCCAGTTTTCTGAGGAACCGCCAGAGAGATTTTCAAAGTGGTTGTACCATCTTACAGCCCCACCAGCAGTGGAGGAGTGTTCCTCTTTCTCTACATCCTGGCCAACACCTGCTGTTTCCTGAGTTTTTGACCTTAGCCATTCTGACTGGTGAAAGGTGAAATCTCAGGGTTGTTTTGATTTGCATTTCCCTAATGACTAATGATGTTGAGCACTTTTTAAGGTGCCTCTCGGTCATCTGAATTTCTTCAGGTGAAAATTCTTTGTTTAGATCTGTACCCCATTTTTAATAGGGTTATTTGGTTCCCTAGGGTCTAACTTCTTGAATTCTTTGTATACATTGGATATTAGCCCTCTATCAGATGTAGGGTTGGTGAATATCTCTTCCCAATTTGTTGGTTGCCATTTTGTCCTTTTAACAGTGTCATTTGCCTTACAGAAATTTTATAATTTTTTGAGGTCCCATTTGTCAATTCTTGATCTTAGAGCATAAGCTATTGGTGTTCTGTTCAGGAACTTTTCCCCTGTGCCCATGCCCCAGATTCTTTTCTATTAGTTTCAGTGTGTCTGGTTTTATGAGGAGGTCCTTGATCCACTCGGATTGGAGTTTAGTACACGGAGATAAGAATGGATCAATTCTCATTCTTCTGCATGCTGACCTCCAATTGAAACAGCACCATTTGTTGAAAGGCTATCTTTTTGCCACTGGATGTTTTCAGCTCCTTTGTTGAAGATCAAGTAACCATAGGTTTGTGGATCCATTTCTGGGTCTTCAGTTCTATTCCATTGGTCCACTTGTCTGTCACTGTGCTAATACCATGCAGTTTTTAACACTATTGCTCTGTAGTATTGCTTGAAATCAGGGATACTGATTACCCCAGAATTTCTTTTATTGTTGAGAATAGTTTTAGCTAACCTGTTTTTTTTGTTATTCCAGATGAATTTAAGAATTGCTTTTTCTAACTCTGTGAAAAACTGAGTTGGGATTTTGATGGGCATTGCATTGAATCTGTAGATTGCTTTTGGCAAGATGGCCATTTTAACTATATTAATCCTGCCAATCCACAAGCATGGAAGATTTTTCCATTTTCTGAGGTCACACTCCATTCTTGGAACTACTCCCTCCAGTCCTCTCTTTCCTGTCTTATCTTGTGAATGTATCTTGTGAGTGTATCCTGGGTTGTAGTAGTATTAGGGGTTTCTACTCTGTCTTTGATCATTTATAGCAGTGATTTTTAAATTTTTATTGCTCAGTAACATTTGACTACCTTTACTATGATGAAGTCTTGACAGTTTTCTCACATTGCTATTGATCGAGGAAGATTGACAATCTCAATTTATTTTGTCTTCATTGGTGCATGAGCACAGTGGCTATGTGACAAGATGCTAACCATCTTCATTAGTCAGTATGGGCTTAAAAATTCATGAGGTAACAAATAACAGCAACTCTAATACTAGAATGCAATGTAAAACAAGGACATCCAAACATTCAGTGAAGGACTCAAGACTATATAGGCACATAGCAGCTACAAGACTATGCCAATCAGGCCAATTAAAGTTGCACTGAAAAGTTGACAAAAGGCTAATGAGATTGATCGATGAGGTAAGGCCACTTGCCACAAGCACGATAGTCTGAGTTGAATCCCTGTGGTTTGTATGTTTAAATCAGAGAGCCAACACCTGAAAATTAACTTCCACATTGTACAATGTATGCACATCTGTGCACATACACATATCTTTACAAACATATGCAATAATATGTGTATTTTAAAATATCAGCAAAATCAAGGATTAGAGATGCCCATTTCTCTACTCAGACATTCACACTGGATGAGTATAGAATGCACACTATTTAGTATTATAATAATACATAATACATGCAAAAATAACATCACTCACATCATCATGAATTAGAAGATAATTGAGATAAATGGAACAGAATAGAAAAGAATAAGTAATTATCCAGGACATGGTAGGAATGCTGCACCCATGAACTCATAGCAGCTGTGGTTGCTGTACAACATCTGCATAAGAACACGCTGGTCAACATCTCAGCATTGAAGACAAAGAGACACACATGCTTCCACACATAATTCCACACCTAACTGATAAATTAGGAGAGTTGATGTCTTTGGGTGGAGGTTGGAAAATAACAGTTTTCTTTAAGGGTGTGGTCCCTAACACACCCCACTAAGTTATAGAAATTAGTCATAGTAGGTCATGGGGCAAAAAAAAAAGGACAAATCTCAAATCTGGGAATATGTGGAAAAGTATATATGGGAGTTATAGGGACACACATCGGGTATGATCAAAGTAGATCATACAAATGTATGAAATTCTCAATAATTTACTAAAATATGTGTCTGTTTGAAAAATCTGTTTATCAAGGGCCCTTTACAGTGAGCTATAAAGCCAAGTACAGTTAGAATTTAGAGAATTGGTATAGTTGACATGACAGGATCAGTTCCAGATCCTCTGCACTTCCAGTTTAGGGTTTCTCTGGGATTCCTAGATATGCAAAAGAGTGAGTCTTTTCTTCTCTTGGGCTTTTTTCCTTCTGTTTGCATTTTTCAATTCCAATGTGTTCCTTTAACTTATATTTTACTCTATTTATATTATATTATATTATATTATAATCCTTTAAAAGACTGTTTGTTTACTAATGAAAAATACAAAGGAGAAATCCAGATGGTAAGGCAGGAGGAGTAGAGCAAGAGAAACCTATAGTATCTATATATTATGTAAGAAAAATATTCTCAATAATAGAAAAAAATTAAAAGAATATTTACAAAGAAATTACCATGATCTAGTGGTGTAGGCAATAGTGGGAAAAGTCCAGTTAAGAAGATGAGAAATATTTTTGAATTTGTAAGGAACTGAAGGAACTGTGATTGAATGGTGTCGGAGCTGTTTAAAATGAAATGAGAACCCCTCTGTGCTTCAATTATGTTCTATCTATCTATCTATCTATCTATCTATCTATCTATCTATCCATACATACATACATACATACATACATACAGCAGAAGGTTTCAGGCAATATACATGTAGGGTCAGATGGTAACTTGTGAGAAGAGTATCTTCTACCCTGTGGGTTCTAGAGACTGTTTATGCTTGGTAGCAAGCATCTTTACCTTGATGCCATCTCTCTAGCCATCAGTGCTCCTCTGTCTTATGTTGAAACTCCAGTATCTCAGAGTACAGTTATAGTTAAGCAAGGTCTTTAAAGAGTTGATTTTAGTGAAGTGAGTTCCTTGCCATAAATTCTGATTGAATCTAACTGGTGGTCTTTGCATCTCTCTCTCTCTGTGTGTGTCTCTCTCTCTGTCTCTGTCTCTCTCTGTCTCTCTCTGTCTCTTACTGTCTCTGTCTCTCTGTGTATGTGTGTTTGTGTGTTTTTGTGTGTGTTTGTGTGTGTGTGTAGTGCAAATGTATACGTGAGTATAGGTACCTTAGGTCAAGCTTGAATGTTATTCTTTAGGTGGAATAAATCTTATTTTAGATACAGGATCTCTCATTAGCATGGAACTCACAGATTTGGTCAGATTTGTTTGACCACAACCCCAACAGATCTGATCTGATCTGATCTCCTCTGGTCTGATCTGATCGTATGCTGATCTCATTTTTATAGTCATGCATTCCTACACTCTAGTTCTTATGTAGCTTTGGGAGGTTAAACACCACACTAGAACCATAATCATAAGACCTAATAAACTATCTTTCCAACTTTATTTTAAGCTTAAAAGAAGAAGAAAGGTGGTCATAGAAACACAGTCACTGAGATCCATTACCATGGAAAAACGGCCTGTGATGAATCACTAAAGAAACAGGCAGATGTGAGCCAAAGAGAGACCCTAAAAACACAAAACAAACAAACAAACAAACAAAAACAAATGGGGGAAAGGGTTTAATATGGAGTATCTTCTTCAAACATTTTTATCCTTTCCTTTCCTATTCTTTTCCCTTCTCTTTCTTCCTTTTAATTTTTCTCTCTTTTTTGTTTTCTTTTTATCTGTTTTGATGGTGGATCTCTCATAGGGCAGAAACTCTAACAGAAAAATAGGATGACAGGATAACAGGCCCAGGGATCTGTTTCCTGCTTTCCAAGTGCGATGATTACAAATGAGACGAACCATGCCTTTCAGAAGGGCACTCCAGAGGCAGAGGCAGGCAGACCTTTATGAGCCAGTCAGTCTTCAAGTGAGTTCCAACTAGTGCTACACAATAAGACTCTCTCTCAATGTCTAACAAAACAAAACAAACAAATATGTACCACCTATCTGCCTTTCTTAAGTGGTATCTAGAGATCAAACTCACCTTTCTCATGCTTGCCTGACAAATTCTTTACCCACTGAGACACATGCGCAGCACCTTAACTTAACTCTCACCCTTTATAACATCCAAAGAGTATACTAAATTAAAAATAAAAGACATTTGCTAATTTCTCACACAGTAAATGTTTAAATATATTCTTATAAATATATTTAAACAGAAAAAATAATTGGTGATATGACATAAATTTCTACCAAGAGCAAATGACAGAGATACTACTTAAAAAAAGAGTTTGCTTAGGCTCCATTCTATCACACTCTTGTTATTCAGGAAAAAGCATTGTACCTCTTAGAAACAATGTTGATATTGGCTTTAATTCACCAATTTGATCTTATAATGGAAATTGTATATGCTAGGACAAATGTTTTTAATTCCTTTGATTTATCCATTTCATTACTGCTATAGAAGTGTAATATTTAGTAGGCTTTTTCTTTCCTTTTTTCTTTATGTAGAATTAAATCACACATGTGAGCCTATAAATATAGGTATTTTTTTTAACCTAACAAAAGGATATTATCTTCCACATTCTTTAGAGAATACCCAAGGAACAATATGCCTCTTTCCTGATATTTTAAGAGGAATATAGTAGAAACAAGTGGTTTTTTTTCTTTAGAAGCCTTCATTCACATTTGAAATGTCTATGAGCCCAATGTGACCCTTTGGCTATAACATGCCAAATTTCAAAGACTCTAAGAATCTCAAGTTTCAGCTTTATAAATGGAAGTCACTTATCACTTGAATACAATGGCATTCTTTATGCCTTTTAGAATAAATTTCTTCATCTACATAATTATATAATAATCTATAACTAATTTTTGAAAATTTTTCTAACTTGCTCATTGTCCCTGCCCCTGTATCTAACAAATTCAATGTCTACTCTCTACTAATAAAAATTATCTCAAGTCTTAGAATTCTCCACTGTACTTCCACAATGTAAGAGTTAATGCTATCACTTTTACATGATGTAGAATCACCTTGGAGACAATCATTTGAACATGTCTCTATATCGGGTTCACTGAGATAGGAAGACATACCATAAATGTAGGTGGAGACACTACATGAGCAGGGACCCAAACAGGGAAAGTAAGCTGAATATGAGTATTCATCACTACTTCCTGATTTCATGTGCAATGTGATCAGATGCCTAATGTTCCTAACACCCTTGTTCCCTGCCATGCTGAACTGAACCCTTGAATGGTAAGTCAAATATTCCCTTTCTGTCTTAGATTGCTGCGTTTGTTTGAATGAGAACAGCTCCTCAGTAGGCTCATATATTTAAATACTTGGTCCCTAGAGGGTGAAATTGTTTGAGAAGGATTAGAAAGTATGGCCTTGTTGAAGGAGGTTTGTCACTAGGTTGGGTTTGGGAGTGCTTTGATGTTTCAAAGGACTCAGGTCATTCTGAGTCTCCCTATCTCTGCCTACTGCTTGTGGATAAGGTGTAAGGACTCCACCACTATCTGGGCACCATTCCTGCCTTTTAGCTGTAATTTTATATGTTTTGTGTTCATGGACTCTAACCCTCATATAAGCCTCAAACAGATTCTTTTCTTTTATAAGTTGCTTTGGTCATGGTGCTTTATCATAGTAATAGAAAAGTAAACATCACAGATGGGTTTTGATAGATATTTTTATCACAGCAATGGGAAAGGTAAAAGACATACATCTAAAAACACACAATGGTTCAGAAAATTGAATACCCTTTCTCTGCATTCCCTGACAGGATACTTTCTATAGCAATTCAAACTTACAAATGCTTGGTGAAGTCCTACCCACAAGGACTGAAGTTCTATAGCACAACGGATGGTCTCAATTTGTAGCCTATCATCAGAATAGTCTAGGTCCATCCTGTCTTTCCAATGTTGTACCATTTGTAACAGTTTTGTCTGTAATTATGAGATGGCTTTGGCTTTCCTCTTACTTATTCATCTATACCACTGAGCGACATAAAAGAGGAATACATAGCAAAGTTCCATACATGAATCACAACAATGCCTACTTACTCACAGCAAGAAAAAACTCGCATAACTATTGTAAACACAAAAGATATTTTCAAAGAAAGTGATGGATTGTTTTTTAAAAAGATCTTCCTAAGAAGCTTTGCTTTCAGTGTACTTACAAACACTCTATGAAATGTTGAATAGAACTGTAAAAAATGACTTTATGCAGAGAATGCATTTTGTGTGGATATGTATCCATGTGCAGATTTAGGGTTATTCAGATTAAGTTATGAACATTGAAATTTCAAGCAAACTAAACAAAATACATTAAATATATACTAAATATGAGCAAGCTTGCTACATAGTAGTGTTTTTCAAATATTCTGGAAAGAATTCTTAATAGAATTAAACACAGTAAGATTAGCATTACAAGCCTATCCCAAAACTATCCTACATAATTTATATTTTCTGTTATTCTCAAGAACTACTTTATAATTGTTTTAATGAAAACATGTATTTTATAAGTGAAATATTAAAATTAAAAATAAAAAACTAAAAATACTAAAGTATAGATCAAATATTCACAACAGTTATGCTGGCATTTTTTCATTGTGTGTGTATATGTGTGTGTGTGTTTGTGTGTGTGTGTGTTTAGTATGTGCACACACATATATTTGCAGAGACTCCAGGGTATAAAGTATGCTCCATTATTACAGTGTGTCTTATTTCATTATGTCAGATTCTCTCACTGAATATGGAGCTAGAATGGCAAGCAGAAATCCCTAGTCACACTCTGGTCTTTACTGAATACTACCCTGGGTTGATGGGCTTTGAGTTCCTACCTAGCTTCTTATATGCCTGCTAAGGTTTCCCATACAGGCTCATATTTGCATATCCAATGCTCTTATCTGTTAGCCACCTTACCAGCTCTCTTTTTGGGATCATTCTTAGGATATCAAACAGACCATCTTTCTGTAAACCAAATCATTTACCAACAATAAAATGCATTTTAGCTTACAAAGTTCACAGTTCCCAAAATTTAGGGCTTTGATGTGTTTGACAACTTCTAGTCATTCCAGGTTTAAAGATAAGAAAATAAAACTATCTAAAGTGGAATTAAAGGCTAGAAAGATATCTCAACAGTTAAGAGATCATGCTGCTCTTGCAGAGGACTTGAGTCTGGTCCCCATCTCCCATACAGAGGGGCTCACAATTGCTTGTAACATTAGCATCCAGAAATCTATCATCTTATCTGTCCTATCTGGTCAAGTTTGTAATTGCATGTGGACATGCCCCCAATACACATGCACACACACACACACACACACACACACACACACAATTAAAATAAATAAGTAATAAATAACTAGATTGATAGATGAAATGCCATTAAAATGTGAGGACTGGAGTTTATTTCTCATTTAAGAAGAGGAGAAAGATCAAGGCATTTTTCCTGTCATCAAATATTCCTTTCCAAAGGGTGCCTTAATGAGCATCAAGACTATGTGTCTACTATACAGAAGAGAAGATGAAACATAAGTAGTAGTTTCCAGGTTCATACATGTTCACAGAGAGAACTATGTCCCTGGTCTTTAGAGCAATGCATACCCTTGCACCACACAAAGGTAGTATTAGCTTGTTTCACTGGAACCTACTTAATATCATTGAAAGGAAATATAAGTTGTTAGTTACAGAGACCTTTTGACTTCCTCCCACTTTCATCTCTACCATTACTCTGTTCCTTCCCAAAATTCATTTTGAAAAGGGGAGAAGAAACATTGTTAGTTCATTACTTGTGTTTTCAATACATCAAACAAAACATTAGGCCAGATATTTACAGATACGGAAGTTCAATAGGTAGTTATTAATTGTTTAATTACTCAGAGCTTTCCTCTGTATAAGGAGGTCATCTCAGGTATATGACATAACATAAATTTGATATGTACAGAGACATGTCATCTCATTCAACATCCAATCAAATGTTTCAGGAAAAAAACAGGGATGCTTGGAAAAACTAGATAAAAACTATTGACATCAAGTGGAGGGAAAGGACAGAATGATGAAAGAGCAGCAGATCATCATATAATTAATTCCTTCTGCATGGACTCGAAGGGAGCATATAGTGCCCCAAAGATGCAGCTGGAGCCATGGGATGCTTTATCCACAGAAATGTCATCTTCTCTTTGATAGAAAATACCAGTTGGCTAACATATAATTATTAGCAGCTAAAAATATCCTATGTGGCAACCATCCTAGCTTAGCTTTATTTCTTTGAATGATTACTGTTAGGGATGGTGATTGTGGGTTGTCATCTAGCATTTCTGGGGTCACAAACACAAACCATTGGATTGTCTTTTCCTAGTTTCCTTGCAATGGTTATTTCTTACTCCAACATAAAAGAAATGGTGATTGAGTGCTCTAGACATTGTGAAAGGTCTTGAACAGAATAGAGGTGAGATTTTGAAAGAAGTGTGAGGTGGTTAAGAGGAGGAATTTGCTGGGGGAATAGTAGTGGGTTGGGATGTATTTCATCCACCACTAATAACAAAATTCACAACTTCTTCTCTTTTCTGGCATCAGCCAAGCTGCGTGGAATAGAATCAATTAGCTTTGATGTGATTTACAATAAATGGGTATTTTTAAATAGTTAAAGAGTTGGCGAGTGGAGAGATGATTCAGAAGTTGAGAGTATGTGATGCTCTTGCAGAGCACCTGAATTCCATTCTGTAAATCCAGGGACACTGGACACCTTCTTGCCTCCTAGGATATACCCTCACATGGTGTCTAGATATATGACTGTGTTTTTCTTCCAATGAATTTGCTATATTTAAGAAAAATGTATGAAATGGGATGACTTTAAGATAAACACACATTACATGCTACACTTATGTGAATAGTAGGTATGCTCTAGAGGAGTTCTTTCTAGTTTTCCTGAGCTGGAATGAGAATCCCTGTGAGTAGTTCCCTAACACTGCTGGAAGCTGTAATTCACAGTTAGTGTGCTAACCTGACTGGTCTCTTTCCTATACTGTCCATGCTAAAGGGGCCTTCAGACTTGACTTTATAATAACAAGGTTCAGAAATATCTAGAACACGCTATCATTTAATCATTGAGTTTTATTAATTTTTTGAGTACCAAATATAATTCAATAGATAGATATTTGACAGAAGAAAAGTGTTTCTTGGGGGCCAGGAACCATGATAACACTACTTTATTCTTAGTGTCTCTTCCTGAGCCCTATTCACAGAGCTCCACCCAGTGAGCCCAGTGCTGTAGGAGGAAAGAAATTGTTCCCTTGCAGCAGAATCCCACAACACTGACTCTGGGAAACAAAAACCTGCTTATCTTGTTCACTCGATCCTTTTAATTAATTAATAGTATTCCAATTACATCGCTCTTCTTCATAAAGTTTGTCCAATAAAATTAATTTCCTATGGGAGTTTGGATAATGAATATGTGATATATAAGTTGTCTATCTCCTAATTAGTGAACAGAATTAAAACACTTAAAATCAATATGATGAACCCTAATTAATATTCAGTTCTACCGGCATGGTCAAGCTTGCTCCCAGGTGATAAAGTAGTTTTAGAATATCATTAAACACTCTTGATGATCAAACAGGGAAATATATATATATATATATATATATATATATATATATATATATATATCATATTGTGATGATTTGTTTTAGTTGTTCATCTGCAATCACTGGGAAGGGAGCCTCATTGTACTGACTAGATAAGGTTGTCCTGTGGACATGTCCATAGAGATTTTGATGGTTACAATGGTTGATTTGCAATTATGTGACCCACTGTCGACAGCATAGTATAAGTTTGCTTTGGGTCTGTTTAAGAGTTTCAGGAGGGAGCTGAGTAGAAGCCATCTATGCATAAATTAATTTCTCCCTGCTCTTGAATTTGGATGTGCAATGATTTGACTAGCTCCTTCCATTTCCTACCACTGTAATTTTCCCCACAATCAAGAGCTCAACTATACAATCTCTGCTAACATGCTTCTTTTGTTTTGTTACAGTGGCAGCAATTATAAAGGAATTACACAAATATAAAGGAATGAAATGTAGAAGCATAACTTTTGAAAAAGTGATTCTTATTCAACAATTTTTTGATTACCAAAAAACTGCAAGACATGAAAAAACAAACAAAAGAACAACAAAGCAAAATATTATTAAACACTGTATATCCAAGCTGTAATTACATAAGAGATAAAAACTTTAAATGGTATTAATAAATACATATGAATTGATTATACTGTGGTGAAGGAGGCTTAATCATATGTACTCATGAGTAAAATCTTGGCTAACATTATATTATGGTTTGAACATTAAATGATCCCTCATAGGCTCATGAAATGATGCTGTTTGTGAAGGCTGTGGAGCCTTTTGGATGTGGAGGGGGGGCTTGCTGGAATAACAGGCCTCTGAGGATGTTCTTCAGAATCCAATTCAAGTTCACTTTGCTTTCAGACAACCAGCTATTCTTCTTCTGCAAGCTCCAGTCTTCACCCTCATGAACTGTATCCCCCTAGGTCTACAGTTTCCAACCCTATGAACTATATCCCCCTGGGTCTTTCAGTCAAAATAAACCTATTCTCTCTTAAGTTGCATTTGCTGGTGCATTCTGTCACAGCAATAGGAAACATAACTAAGATGTAAGTTTTGTAAAGATTAATTTGGATTTCCATAGACATACCCTGTAGAAAAATCTTAAGCAAAACAGGACAGTAAGACTCATGCAACCTTGCTGCAATAATAACAAAAACAAAGCAGAACAATAGCTGTGGAATAATAACCAAGGAATCCTAACATACACACACACACACCCACACACACACACACACACACTGCGCGCACACGTGCACAGGCGGACACAAGCACACACACACCACCACCACCGCCGCTGCCACCACCACCACCACCACTACCAGTATCATCACCACCACTAACAACACCAACATGTATCAAAGAGGAGACAAAGAGATTTCAGATCTTGTTTTTCACCTAATAGAGATCTTCTTGAGAGTATAAATTTTACTTTTCTGCCCTATGCCACTTGTTGATTAAAAGTAACTTGCTAGGAGGAGGAATCTGTTTTATGAGGTAAATGAAATCAGCACTCAGAAGGAATAATTAAATCCAAACTCATTGGTGACATTTGGAATCTAGAAGCCAGTGTAGAAAAGCAGAGGTCGCATACACTACCAAAACTACCCCCTTTATAACTATGCCAGACTTTCTAATCCCTCGGCGCATCACGAGACATCAAGTCCTAATACTGAACAAAAAATTCTAAATAATTCATACATAAAATTCATATTATTTTCCTATCAGATCTAGAGAAAGGAAACCTTGTCAGGGCAGTGGGGGAGGGGGGGCGAGTCCTGGAGATGAGTGTGTGCAAGATGACCTCTGCAGAGTGACTAAAGCTCTCAGTCTACCTGAGCTGCAGTACATCAACAGAGCATGCTATCCAAAGTCTGTCTTGCAGGAATCCAAAAGAGATGGGTGCAATGATAAAGACCCCTAACAGGTTACCCTAGAGCCTGCTCCAGTCTCCTTTGCAGTTCTCTTGGAGCCAGGCCTCAGTTCAGGGAAGAGCCTGGGACACCTCCAGGCTCCTCTGTTATTTCCCTCTTAATAGTCCAACTCCTCTCCTGTATCTTTCCAAGTCTCAGTACAATTAACTATGAAGAGGCCCAAGAATCTGAAAACTCCATACTTGATCAGCAGACTCAGATCCACTCCAGAAACAAGAGAGTGAAAGCAGGGAGCTTCTGAAAGAAGCCGGTATAAAGAAAAAAACTGAAATGCTATTTCCCTTAGAGGCTCCTGCCTCCTGTACATCCATCAGTAGGAAGCTAGAAGACCTGTGTACTCCCCAGACTCTGTCTCCATCCATCCACTCCTTAACACATCCTCTGATGCAAGACTTTCAGTTTCAATAGACATATGAACATTCTTTTTTTTTTTTTTTTTTCATTTTTTCTTTTTTTTTTTTTTTGTCTTTTTTTTTATTTGATATAATTTATTTACATTTCAAATGATTTCCCCTTTTCTAGCCCCCCCCCACTCCCCGAAAGTCCCGTAAGCCCCCTTCTCTTCCCCTGTCCTCCCTCCCACCCCTTCCCAGTTCCCCGTTCTGGTTTTGCCAAATACTGTTTCACTGAGTCTTTCCAGAACCAGGGACCACTCCTGCTTTCTTCTTGTATCTCATTTGATGTGTGGATTATGTTTTGGGTATTCCAGTTTTCTAGGTTAATAACCACTTATTAGTGAGTGCATACCATGATTCACCTTTTGAGTCTGGGTTACCTCACTTAGTATGATGTTCTCTAGCTCCATCCATTTGCCTAAGAATTTCATGAATTCATTGTTTCTAATGGCTGAATAGTACTCCATTGTGTAGATATACCACATTTTTTGTATCCACTCTTCTGTTGAGGGATACCTGGGTTCTTTCCAGCATCTGGCAATTATAAATAGGGCTGCTATGAACATAGTAGAGCATGTATCCTTATTACATGGTGGGGAATCCTCTGGGTATATGCCCAGGAGTGGTATAGCAGGATCTTCTGGAAGTGAGGTGCCCAGTTTTCGGAGGAACCGCCAGACTGCTTTCCAGAGTGGTTGTACCAATTTGCAACCCCACCAGCAGTGGAGGAGTGTTCCTCTTTCTCCGCACCCTCTCCAACACCTGCTGTCTCCTGAATTTTTAATCTTAGCCATTCTGACTGGTGTAAGATGAAATCTTAGGGTTGTTTTGATTTGCATTTCCCTAATGACTAATGAAGTGGAGCATTTTTTAAGATGCTTCTCCGCCATCCGAAGTTCTTCAGGTGAGAATTCTTTGTTTAACTCTGTACCCCATTTTTTAATAGGGTTGTTCGGTTTTCTGGAGTCTAACTTCTTGAGTTCTTTATATATATTGGATATTAGCCCTCTATCTGATGTAGGATTGGTGAAGATCTTTTCCCAATTTGTTGGTTGCCGATCTGTCCTCTTGACGGTGTCCTTTGCCTTACAGAAACTCTGTAACCTTATGAGGTCCCATTTGTCAATTCTTGCTCTTAGAGCATACGCTATTGGTGTTCTGTTCAGAAACTTTCTCCCTGTACCGATGTCCTCAAGGGTCTTCCCCAGTTTCTTTTCTATTAGCTTCAGAGTGTCTGGCTTTATGTGGAGGTCCTTGATCCATTTGGATTTGAGCTTAGTACAAGGAGACAAGGATGGATCAATTCGCATTCTTCTGCATGCTGACCTCCAGTTGAACCAGCACCATTTGTTGAAAAGGCTATCTTTTTTCCATTGGATGTTTTCAGCCTCTTTGTCGAGGATCAAGTGGCCATAGGTGTGTGGGTTCATTTCTGGATCTTCAATCCTGTTCCATTGATCCTCCTGCCTGTCACTGTACCAATACCATGCAGTTTTTAACACTATTGCTCTGTAGTATTGCTTGAGGTCAGGGATACTGATTCCCCCAGATTTTCTTTTGTTGCTGAGAATAGTTTTAGCTATCCTGGGTTTTTTGTTGTTCCAGATGAATTTGATAATTGCTCTTTCTAACTCTGTGAAGAATTGAGTTGGGATTTTGATGGGTATTGCATTGAATCTGTATAGTGCTTTAGGCAAAATGGCCATTTTAACTATATTGATTCTACCGATCCATGAGCATGGGAGGTTTTCCCATTTTTTGAGGTCTTCTTCCATTTCCTTCTTCAGAGTCTTGAAGTTCTTGCCATACAGATCTTTCGCATGTTTGGTAAGAGTCACCCCAAGATACTTTATACTGTTTGTGGCTATTGTGAAGGGGGTCATTTCCCTAATTTCTTTCTCAGCCTGCTTATCCTTTGAGTATAGGAAGGCCACTGATTTGCTTGAGTTGATTTTGTAACCTGCCACTTTGCTGAAGTTGTTTATCAGCTGTAGGAGCTCTCTAGTGGAGTTCTTTGGGTCACTTAGGTAGACGATCATGTCGTCTGCAAATAATGATAGTTTGACTTCCTCCTTTCCAATTTGTATCCCTTTGACCTCCTTATGTTGTCGAATTGCCCGAGCTAGTACCTCAAGTACAATATTGAAAAGATAAGGAGAAAGGGGGCAGCCTTGTCTGGTCCCTGATTTCAGTGGGATTGCTTCAAGTTTCTCTCCGTTTAGTTTGATGCTGGCTACCGGTTTGCTGTATATTGCTTTTACTATGTTTAGGTATGGGCCTTGAATTCCTGTTCTCTCCAAGACTTTAAGCATGAAAGGATGCTGAATTTTGTCAAATGCTTTTTCAGCATCCAATGAAATGACCATATGATTTTGTTCTTTGAGTTTGTTTATGTAGTGGATTGTATTGATGGATTTCCGTATATTGAACCAACCCTGCATTCCCGGGATAAAGCCTACTTGATCATGGTGGATGATCGTTTTGATGTGTTCTTGGATTCGGTTGGCAAGAATTTTGTTGAGTATTTTTGCATCGATGTTCATAAGGGAAATTGGTCTGAAGTTCTCTTTCTTTGTTGGATCTTTGTGTGGCTTTGGTATCAGCGTAATTGTGGCTTCGTAGAAGGAATTGGGTAGTGTTCCTTCTGTTTCTATTTTGTGGAATAGTTTGAAGAGTATTGGTGTTAACTCTTCTTTGAAGGTCTGGTAGAATTCTGCACTGAAACCATCTGGTCCTGTGCTTTTTTTGGTTGGAAGACTTTCTATGACTCCTTCTATTTCTTTAGGCTTTATGGGACTGTTTAGATGGTCTAGTTGGTCCTGATTTAATTTTGGTATTTGGTATCTGTCAAGGAAATTGTCCATTTCCTCCAGATTCTCCAGTTGTGTTGAGTACAGGCTCTTGTAGTAGGATCTGATGATTTTTTGGATTTCCTCAGTTTCCGTTGTTATGTCTCCCTTTTCATTTCTAAGTTTGTTAATTTGGATACTTTCTCTGTGCCCTTTGGTCAGTCTGGCTAAGGGTTTATCTATCTTGTTGATTTTCTCAAAGAACCAGCTCCTAGTTTTGTTGATTTTTTGTATGGTTCTCTTTGTTTCTACTTGATTGATTTCGGCCCTGAGTTTGATGATTTCCTGCCTTCTACTCCTCCTGGGTGAAATAGCTTCTTTTTGTTCTAGGGCTTTCAGGTGTGTCATTAAGTTGGTAATGTATGCTCTCTCCATTTTCTTTTTGGAGGCACTCAGGGCTATGAGTTTTCCTCTTAGCACTGCTTTCATTGTGTCCCATAGATTTGGGTATGTTGTGTTTTCATTTTCATTGTGTTCTAAAAAGTCTTTAATTTCTTTCTTTATTTCTTCCTTGACCAAGGTGTCATTGAGTAGAGTATTGTTCAATCTCCACGTGTTTGTGGGTTTTCTGTTGTTTCTGTTGCTATTGAAGACCACTTTTATTCCATAGTGATCAGATAGGAGGCATGGGATTAGTTCTATCTTTTTATATTTGTTGAGGTCTGTCTTGTGACCAATTATATGGTCGATTTTGGAGAAGGTACCATGAGGTGCTGAAAAAAAGGTATATTCTTTTGTTTTAGGATAGAATGTTCTATATATATCAGTTAAATCTAATTGGTCCAAAGCTTCAATTAGTTTCATTGTGTCCTTGTTTAGTTTCTGTTTTCCTGATCGGTCCATTGAGGAAAGTGCAGTGTTGAAGTCACCAACAATTATTGTGTTAGGTGCAATGTGTGCTTTGAGTTTTAATAAAGTTTCTTTTATGAAAGAGGGTGCCCTTGCATTTGGAGCATAGATGTTCAGGATTGAGAGTTCTTCTTGTTGTATTTTTCCTTTGACCAGCAAGAAGTGTCCCTCAGAGTCTCTTTTGATGACTTTGGGTTGAAAGTCAATTTTATCTGATATTAAAATGGCTACTCCAGCTTGTTTCCTGAGACCATTTGCTTGTAAAATTGTCTTCCAGCCTTTTACTCTAAGGTAGTGTTTGTCTTTGACCCTTAGGTGTGTTTCCTGTAAGCAGCAAAATGTAGGGTCCTGTTTACGTATCCAGTCAGTTAGTCTGTGTCTTTTTATTGGGGCATTGAGTCCATTGATGTTAAGAGATATTAAGGAATAGTGATTGTTACTTCCTATCATTTTTGACGTTATTTTTTAAATTTGATTGCTTAACTTATTTGGGTTTGATGAAAGGTTACTATCTTGCTTTTTTCAGGGTGGAGTTTCCCTCCTTGTATTGGTGTTGTCCTCCTATTATCCTTTTTAGGGCTGGGTTTGTGGATAGATATTGGGTGAACTTGGTTTTGTCGTGAAATATCTTAGTTTCTCCATCTATGGTGATTGAGAGTTTTGCTGGATATAGTAGTTTTGGTTGGCATTTGTGTTCTCTTAGAGTCTGCATGAGATCTGCCCAGGACCTTCTAGCCTTCATAGTCTCAGGTGAAAAGTCTGCTGTGATTCTGATAGGTCTTCCTTTATATGTTACTTGGCCTTTTTCTCTTACTGCCTTTAGTATTCTTTCTTTGTTTAGAACATTTGGTGTTTTGATTATTATGTGACGGGAAGTATTTCTGTTCTGGTCCAGTCTGTTTGGAGTTCTGTAGGCTTCTTGTATATTCATGGGCATCTCTCTCTTTAGGTTAGGGAAGTTTTCTTCCATAATTTTATTGAAGATATTTGCTGGCCCTTTAAGTTGTAAATCTTCACTCTCATCTATGCCTATAATCCTTAGGTTTGGTCTTCTCATTGTGTCCTGGATTTCCTGGATATTTTGGGTTACAAGCTTTTTGCACTTTGCATTTTCTTTAACTGTTGAGTCCATGGTTTCTATGGAATCTTCAGCATCTGAGATTCTTTCTTCTATCTCTTGTATTCTGTTGTTGATATTTGCATCTCTGTCCCCTGATTTCTTCCCAAGGCTTTCTATCTCCAAAGTTGTCTCCCTTTGAGTTTTCTTAGTTGTTTCTACTTCTGATTTTAGATCCTGGATGGTTTTGCTTAGCTCCTTCCCTTGCATGTTTGTGTTTTCCTGTAATTCTTTAAGAGATTTTTGTGTTTCCTCTTTCATGAGCTCAGCCTGTTGACCAAAGTTCTCCTGTATTTCTTTAAGAGATTTTTGTGTTTCGTCTTTCATGACCTCAGCCTGTTGAGCAAAGTTCTCCTGTATTTCTTTAAGTGTTTTTTGCATTTCCTCCTTGTTGGCTTTTGTATTCTCCTGGATTTCTTTCAATGATTTTTGTGTTTCCCTTGCAAGGGCTTCTAACTTTTGATCCATTTTCTCCTCAATGACCTTCATGTGTTCCTGTACCAGCATCATGACCAGTGATTTTAAATCCAAATCTTGTTTTACTGGTGTGATGGGGTATCCAGGACTTGCTGGTAGAGGAGAATTTGGTTCAGATGTTGCCATATTGCCTTGATTTCTGTTAGTGACGTTTCTGCGTTTGCCTTTTGCCATCTAGCTCTCACTGGTGTTACTTGGTCTTGTCAGTGCTGGACTCACCAGTGCAAGCTGCCCCTTCCCCGTTGGCCTCTGGTGCACAGCTTACACTCTGCACTGCCTATAGACAGGGTGCTGTTTTCCAGGCTGTTCAGATCCCAAAGCAGGCACCTGAAGGCTCCCGCTGGGGCCCGCAGGATTTATCGGAGCACACCGACTTTTCCCAGCTGGCCGCCCGGAAGCCCCCACTAGCCTCTTGAGGGACCTGGAGATGTGGCGGCCACCCAGGCTGATCTGAAGCGGAGAGATTTGAGCTGGGGGCTTCTGCCTGAGGCCTTGCCCCAGATTGTGTCTGTGGACCAGGTGGAACCCGTGTGCACCCCCAGGGAGCTCCGAAGGTGAATGTTGCTGTGACCTCCCCTGTGCTCCGCTCACTCCGCTGGGCAGCCGATTTCCCCAACCGGGCTGGCGCACACTAGGTTAGCCTTGTCGCCTGGGCCCTGAGTCCAGGCAAACGCCTGGGAGGCCAAGGTCCGAGCAAAGTTCCCCTAGGGCTATGTCTGTTATTTGGGTCCGCCAGGTGACCCGGATGGCGGGCGTGCGCGTCCGCGCTCCGCGAAAGCACCGGGAGAGTCTGTTGTGCTAATAACCTCCTGGGCTGGTTGACACACAGATGGCCCACCAAGCCGCCCAGTTCTTGGGGTCAGTCCTGTGCCTTTTGGGGCCTAGACCCCCGTTTTGTTAGCCTCAGGCTACGCTTGTTAGCAGTCTCTGCCCTCCCGAGCACTCTGGCTCCTGTAGGCAAAATGGCGGCGCGTGCACCGGCCGGGGCAAAAAAAAAAACTCCTGGCTGGGTTGGCGCCCCGATGGCCACTCGAACAGCCCAGGGCCTGGGTGCAGGCCAACGCCCGTCTGGCTCAGACCCCTGCGGTGTTGGGCCTAGGATTATGTTTGTGTACCTCAGTCTGACCGATCTCCGGAGCCCGGGATCAAGATGGCGGTGAGTCTCTCCTGACTGGCGGGCAGCCGAGTTCTGAAGTGGCTTCCGTGCAGCGAAAGGCTCCGCAGAACCGCAGTTGCTTGCCGCCCGGCTGGTCAGCGAAGGTCAGTGGTCGTGGGCGCAGGGCCTAACTGGACCCTGTGTCGCCTTGGTTCCACTGCTGATGGCCCTTCAGCTGGAGCAGCCACTGCTACCGCCGCCGCCGCCGCCGCCGCCGCCGCCGCTGCCCCGAACATTCTTATATCAAATACTTCTGGTAAATTTAGAACTAGATACACCAGAATAATGTAACCTACTACTTGCTTTGCTTCCTCCACCACTGGTCTACTGACTATACTCAGTTGCAAATATTCATCCCATTTCTTAAATGTCCACTGAAATATTTCTCATGTTAAAATTCTATAGCAATAGTGTTTGCCTATTAATGTACATATGTCTCTTTCTTATAATCCCTGATCTTGATTCACATTCTCTTCTATTTCTGAAGTGCCCCATTCATGTCATAAGGAATATTTGGAAAATAACTCGTCCACAACTCTGTGGAGTTCTGCACCATGGCTGGTCCTTTGACTCTGAGCTCATCTTGCAAACATGGTATAAGCAATGATCTTACAAAACCTTCCTAATACTCAGTTTCTCAACTTGAAGATGAAGAATAATAGAATTCCCCATTTTGTTGGATTGTTCCAATAAACTAGTATGTTCTGTGGGTTATGATTTCTTTGAAGCATAAGGTTCAACATTTAGTAAATCACTGATAAAGTGTAACTGCCTTGAGTTTACTTCTGGTTTCAGTTAGATTGCACCCTTCCCTGAATATGGTCTACCTAAGAGCTTTCATCAACCAACCTTCCTATTGCATCCATGACCAACAAGACCACCCATCATAGTAACATGATTCTCTACTACATAATGGCCCTAGAGTACATCTTATATATGACAATAGTAACAACTTGACCACAATGCCCACTTCTATGTAAGTAACAAATGCCTGAAATTCCAGTTGATGTTTGGTCTTTATTGTATTCCTGTCTTCAGACACTAGCTTAAGTTAAATAATTAGGATAAGTCCAAATAAAATTTAACAAACTGAATTATGAGACACTGTGCCTACCCACTGTACTCAGAGACCATGCCTAATGTACTCTGGATTTGGTAGTAGTAGAAACTTTGTTCACATGCTAGTTCTGATTATAAACTTCAGGGCCTGGCCAGCTAGTGTGTTCTCTGATCAAGGTTCATTAATGACCTTTGCCTCTGGTCCAGTTGCTGAGTCAATAGCCAGTTACCTCAAGTAATGGCCTCTGGCTGGGTGATAGCCCCATGGATCTGATGTGGGCCAATTAAGAGTTTTTCCCACATGCAAAGAGCCTTGGCCTGCTGAGCTCAGAACAATCAATCCTGGTTCTTCTGTGAATGCAGAAGCCTGCAAAATTAGAAAACCTTTTAATACTTATTGAAATCAAGTAAAGTTCGTAAAGCCTGCAGAGAGCCACCTACCTCTGAAGGGTAACGATTTCCTTCCCATTCACTATCATAAGCAACACCTTGAGGCAGAAAGAGTGAAACAAGAATGCAATAATTAAGAACTTCCACAATAAAACAGATTTTCATGTTTTCACACTCCTTCAAGGTTCTTTTTGCATGTTTTTACCTCTTCTATGTAATAATTCCATGCTGGCTATACTTCCATTACATGTGAAGTACGACAATGAAGCAAATCAATCAAGAGAACTGAATCAATGGATGAATCTCCTGAAAGGGGAAGTCTGGGGGAATTTCATGCCTATGTATTTAAAGAGATTCGAGGGCTCAGGAAATTTCACAGCAACAAATATTATGGAAAAATAAGTGGAAATATAAGATCAAGAAAAATGCTAAGAAGAAGAAGGGCAGCAATTCAGTCTTTAGTCAGCAAACTGGTAAGCATTTCCTATAGCTATTTTGTGGTTGACTGGCACTTCTGAAAGTCATAGCACATTACATAATGGCCCAAACTGTTTTGTTGTCGTGCATGCTTTTATATATAAGGATAAAGCTCCCTCTTCACATTCTTCCATTGATGATAGTCAACAAATCTAACAAATGTATTGACTGTCAAGTTGTTCTGAAAATATTTAACTTTCAGGGCAGGGGACCAGGAAGGGAGTCAGTGATTGTGATATAAAATGAATAAGTGAAAATTTTTCTACATACAGCCAGCCAGTTAGAACAGCATAATTTATTGAAGATCCTTTTCTCCCCATTGTATATATTTTAGCTTCTTTGTCAAAGGTCAAGTGTGTGCAAGTGTGTGGTTTTCTTTCTGGGTCTTCAATTCTGTTCCATTGATCAATGTGACTGTCTTTGTACCAATGCCATACAGTTTTTGCCACTATTGCTCTGCAGTAAAGCTTGAGGTCAATGATGGTGATTCCCCCCAGCCATTCTTTTATTGTTAAGAACTGGTTTTGTTTGTTTGTTTATTTGTTTGTTTTTCTATTCTGGGGTATTTGACCTCCAGATAAATTTGGGAATTGTTCTTTCAATGTCTTTGAAGAATTGTTTTGGGATTTTGATAGGGATTGCATTGAATCTATAGATTGCCTTTGGTGGCATGGCCATTTTTACCATATTAATTCTACCAATCCAATGAAGATCTCTCCATTTTCTGAGATCTTCTTCAATTTCTTTCTTGAGAGTCTTGATGTTATTGTCATACAGGCCTTTCACTTATTTGGTTAGAGTTACCCCCAAGATATCTTATATTATTTGTGGCTATTGTAAAGGTAGTTGTTTCCCTAATTTCTTTCTCAGTCTGTTTATCATTTGCATATAGGAAGGCTACTGATTAATTTGAGTTAATTTTATAGCCATACACTTTGCTAAAGTTGTTTATCAACTGGAGAAATTCTTTGGTAGAATTTTTGCCGTTGCTTATGTAAACTATCATATACATCTGTATGTAGTGATACCTTTATTTCTTCTATGCCAATTTGTATCACCTTAATCTCTTTTTGTTGTCTTATTGTTCTAGCTAGCACTTCAAGTCCTATACTGAATAGATATGGAGAGAGTGGGCAGCCTTGCCTTGGCCCGTATGTCACTGGGATTGCTCCAAGTATGTCTTCATCTAATTTGATATTGGCTGTTGGTTTGCTGTAAATTGCCTTTATTATATTTAGGAATGAGATTTGAATCCCTGATCTCTCCAATACTTTCAACATGAAAGGGTGTTGTATTTTTGTCAAATTGTTTTTCTGCATCTAAGGAAGAAAGCAAACACAAGTGGGGAGGGAAGGAGAGGGGCTTGGGAAGGAAAGTAGACAATGGGTGGGTGGAGTGGTAGTGGGGGGAAAGGGGTAACCTGATCTGGTATTGGGTGAGGGAAAAGGACTGAAGCCAGGAGAATCAGCAGAAAGAATGGAAACATGCAACCTCAGGAGGTAGGAGGTTGGGGGGACCCTTCAGAATGCACCAGAGGCCTGGTAGCTGAAAGACTCTCAGGACTCAAAGGGAGGGACCTTAGATGAAATGCCCAACATTAGGGATAGGGAACTTATGGAATCCACCTCCAGCAGGAAGATATGGCATCAAGTGAGCGATGGGGTTGCTATCCCACTGTCAGACCCATAATTGTTCCTGTCTTAAAGAATTTCAGGAATGGAAATGGAGAGGAGCCTGAGGAAAAGAAGGTCCAGAGACGTGCCCAAAGTGGGATCCAGCAAAAGG
The DNA here is from genome assembly GCF_947179515.1 of Apodemus sylvaticus. NCBI lineage: Eukaryota > Metazoa > Chordata > Mammalia > Rodentia > Muridae > Apodemus > Apodemus sylvaticus. Next base: position 30,368,160 of record NC_067483.1, read on the forward strand.
GGAGGTCCTAAGGCCTGATGCTATTACTTAGTCTTTGGAGAACTCACAAAAATGTACCTAGAACAACCACACTCTGGAAGACCCAATAGGCACCTGTGTCAGATGCAGATATCTGGACCCAACCTATGAACAGAAGCTGTTGACCCCTACGGTTGAATTAGGGAAAGGCTGGAAGAAGCTGTGGAAGAGGGCAACCTTGTAAGAGGATCAGCAGTAACAATTAACCTGGATCCCCGAAATCTCTCAAACACTTGACCACCAAACAGGCAGCATACACCGTCTGATATGAGATTCCCCTAACACAAGTACAGTAGAGGACTGCTGGGTATGGGTTCAATCAACGAAGAGACTGGAGGCCCCAGAGAGTATAGAGGTCTGGTTGGGTGGGAAGTGGTGGGGTGACATCCTCGTGGAGACAGGGAGTGGAAAGGAAGTATGGGATGTAGAACTCTCAGATGATGGAAGAGGAGAGGGAATAAAATCTGGAGTGCAAAAAAATAACTAAATTTAAAAAAGACAAAAGGTAAATAAATTTTAAAAAGAAAATAAAATGATTAAGATGATAAAATTAATTTTCAAAATTGCTTCTATGTAACACTTTGATATTTTTTGTTATGATAAAATTGTTTTAGTAATGTTTGACTTTTGATAAAGGAAAAATGATACATGCATATTTATATTTAATTTAAATAATCTAGAGTGATTTGTGATGAAAACTAACTCATAAAAGTATAACAACTGAAAATCCTTTTTTTCATTTTCTCCCAGCCCTTTAATAGTTTTAATGAAATAACACAAGTTTAATTCCTAGCCCTTTCAAATATTAGCTAGCTATTTTATTTTTATGAGGCTACTTAGTTACATTGATTCTCATATGCATGATAATTATATGGATATGATTTTGAAAGGCCAGATGATGTTTAAAATAGGAGTCAATATTTATTCTTAATTCTAGTATCTGTAAAATATGTCTCTTGTAACATTTGCTACTCTGTACAAAAGATGTTACTAACTATATATATAACATTTTATATATATAGTTATTGCTATATATATAGCAGCATCTTTTTATTAACTTGATTTACATTTTATTTCTATGTACTTTTTAATTATATATATTCTTTATTTACATTTCAAATACTATCCCCTTTCCTGGTACCCTCTTCCACCCAAAAATCCCATAAACCATCTCCCCTTCTCCAAGCAACCATCTCCTGCTTCCCTGTCCTGGTATTCCTCTATACTACAGCATCGAGTCTTTCCAGGACTAAGTGCTTCTTCTCCCTTTGATGTCTAACAAGGCCATGCATTGCTGCCTGTGTCTGGAGCCATGGGTAACTCCATGTGTCCTCTTTGGTTGATGGTTTTGTCCCTGGAAGCTCTGGGAGTACTGGCTGAAAACCAATAGACTATGCTCTAAGATCAAGAACTGACAAAAGGGACCTCATAAAATTACAAAGTTTCTGTAAGGCAAAGGACACTTATCAATAGGACAAAACAGCAAACAAAAAATTGGGAAAAAATCTTTACCAACCCTACATCCTATCACTATATACAAAGAAATCAAGAAGTTAGACTCTAGAAAACCAAATAACCCTATTAAAAATGGTGTATAGTGCTAAACAAAGAATTTTCACCTGAGGAATAGCAAATGGCTGAGAAGCACCTAAAGAAATGTTCAACATCCTTAGTAATCAAGGAAGTGCAAATCAAAACAACCCTGACATTTCATCTCACACCAGTCAGAATGGCTAAGATCAAAAATTCAGGAGAAAGCAGGTGTTGGTGAGGATGTGGAGAAAGAGGAACACCCCTCCACTGCTGGTGGGATTGCAAGCTGGTACAACCACTCTGGAAATCAGTTTGCCAATTCCTCAGAAAACTGGGCATAATACCACCAGAGGACCCTGTTATACCACTCCTGGGCATATACCCATAGGATTCTCCAGCATGTAATAAGGACACATGCTCTACTATGGTCATAGCAGCCCTATTTATAATACCCAAAAGCTGAAAAGAGTCCAGATGTTCCTCAATGGAGTAATGGATACAGAAAATGTGGTATATATGCACACTGGAGTACTATTCAGCTATTAAAATCAATGAATTCATGAAATTCTTAGACAAATTGATGGAACTGGAAAATATCATCCTGAGTGTGGTAACCCAATCACAAAAGGACACACATGGTAGGCACACACTAATAAGTGGATATTAGCCCAGAAGCATGAAATATCCAAGACACATTTCACATATCAAATGATGCCCAAGAAGGAGGAAGAACAAAGTATAGATACTCTGGTCCTTTGTAGAAAGTGGAATAAAATATCCATAGAAGAATATAGAGAGAAAAAGGGTGGAGCAGAGTCTGAGGGAAAGACCAATCAGGGACTATCCCACTCAATGATCAATCCCATATACAGTTACAAAACCCAGAAAGTATTGTGGAAGCCCACAAGTACTTACTGACCATAGCAGAATATAGCTGTCACCTGTGAAGCTCTGCCAGTGTATGAGAAACACAGAGGGGAATACTCTCAGCCAGCCATGGAACTAAGCACAGGGTCCCCAATGGAGCAACTAGAGAAAGGACCCAGGGAGCTGAAGGGGTTAGTGGCACCATAGGAGGAACAAAAATATGAAAATCCTAAAGGAAGGAAACAGCACTATCCAATGGTCCCAAGGTAATTTCAAACTGTTATTTCTAAACATCTCATAAAAGTCAGCATAGAGCCAGGAGGTGGTGGGACACAACTTTAATCTAAGCACTCTGGAAGCAAAACAAGGCAGATTTTTGTGAATTTGATGCCAACCTGGTCTATATCGTGAGTTCCAGGACAGCTATGGATACACAATAAGAAACCCTTTCTCAAAAATAAAACCACAATAAAATGGAAGCATGGAAATATATTTTAATGAAATATCAACATTAGAATTTCTATAAAGAAGTCACAAACTATTCCCAGCTGCACATGCACCATGCTCCTTTCTGTATAGTGTCATAACACCCACACAATAAGGAAGGTGTAGGACACAGAGGGTCTTCGACCTTCAGTGTGAATTTTTAAATTGTTCCCTGGCTACTTGCTTGCAATCGACCTGAGAGATACACTTCTGGAGCTGTCCATGAGAAGTTTAACTGAGAGTGGGACACTGTGCCTCAGTGTGGCCGCCCCATCTCATAGGCTTGGGGTTCAGACTGAGGAAAAGTGAAAATGACAACATGCATGCTTACCTTTTCTGCTTCCACGGCCACTGAGATGTGAGGTCACCGCCACAGCTCCCACTACTACCAGAACTAGGTCAGACTCCTTTGTCTTACCCAATATCAAAAGACTATTCCCTGGACTGTAGCGTCAAATAAATCTCTTCCTTCCCTGAATTGCAGGTGTTACAGCTTGAATGCGACATGTACCGCCTAGGTTCACATGTCTAATCACTTGATTTACAGTTGATAGCACTCTTTGGGAAGGTTATAAAACCTTTGCCTAAGGAATATTCCATCATTACAGGGGGGGAAGGGGCATATATTATAAGTGATCATTGCTTATTCTATCTATCTGTCTGTCTATCTATCTATCTATCTATCCATCCATCCATCCATCCATCCATCCATATATCTATCTATCTATCTATCTATCTATCTATCTATCTATCTATCTATCTATCTATCTATCTATCTATCATTATTTATCTCCTCTTTAGTTCTACTTCATCTGTGTAGTTGAACAATGATCAAATAGCCTGAACTCTTGCTCCTTAGTCTCCTTTGCCATGCAATGATAGGTCCCATCCATATGAAAATGTAAACCAAAGGAAACCCTTACTTCCTTCCCTAACATGTTTTTGTGATGGTATTTCATCACAGCATTAGAAATGTAAACAAGCAATCAGGACACAAGAAGCAAAATACCTGAAAATGTTAGGTAGTCAATGAAATAAAAAACATTAAAATTATGAGTTGTTCCTGTTTTATGAAAACAGACAATAAGAAGAATGCTATAAGTCTAAGGTAAGACCAAGAGTACCAGCTTGGGAATACTTCTTTGTATTTTAAAAATTCATTTAATAAAGGAGGTGAACTTATTCAATAACAAAGGGCACCTCACTCTCACTCTCAGAGAGGAAAATAGAGGTGGGCATTACCATATTTGCGTATGGGACAGAAGGCAATGGATTTAAGTGATTTGTGCTGTTCACACACCTTAGTGCCTCTCCTGGTCCTGAGCATCCCTAATGAGGGAGCATTACCTGAGGGGATGCAACACTCATGCCTGTGTGTCTCCTGCTTGTCATGCCCAGCCCCCATCCATGTTAATCAGGTGAGTGAAGGATTATTATATTTAACTCTGTCTTGATTTTTCTACTTTTGTTTATTCTATGAGAAACAGATGAAAGAACCTCCAGGACACAGGTTGCTAGCTTGAAACTATCTTCCCTTTTATGGATCATGTAATCAAGAAATTATATTCTTGTTTTCCATTGTACATCACTGGAGCCAACATTTTGGAATAATCTTCAACTGTATTCAGTCTCACTGAAACTTCATTTATCAAAGATGACCGTGTGTGTGTGTGTGTATGTGTGTGTGTGTGTGTGTGTGTGTGTAAATGTTCATGCAGTGGCACCACCATGTATATTTGTAGAGGGTAGAGGGATGTCGGTGTATGTTTGGGTGTAGACCAAAGATCAATCTTAGGTGTCACTGCTCAACTGCTGTCACCTAAACACTTTGATTTTCATTGGCCTGGAACTCACAAATAGGCTCCATTGTTTGTCCAGTGAACTCTAGGATCCTTTTCTGTCTTCCTCTCCTATGACAACTGTCTCTTATTATGTCCAGCATTTTCATGTCCTGGAAATCAGATTCAGAACCCTGTGTTTACAAAAGAAACACGTTATTGAGTTATCATACCACAGAGGAAGGCACTTAAAATAAAGGTAAGATGGTTAGCTAAAGAATACTTGTCCTAAAGTCATTGTCTATTCTCTAGGTTCATACTGTCATATAAAAGGGATGTATGACTGTAAAGTTGCCTATGACTCCCCTGGTGTTTCTTACCCTTGAAGATTTTTTTCAAGCATAAAATATGTGGTGTTTCACTGAGATTCACATTTGGTGTGGCTATCCTATACATGACATTTTAATAAAATTGTATCTTTTTCATCTGGTTATTGGTTCATTACAAGTAATTTTCAGACATAACAATCAAGTTTTCAAATCAGAAGTACAGTCTTAGATTTCTTAAAACATACTTTTAATAAGGGGTTTTAAACACTTGACACTCCCTCCCACCTTCTGGCCCACTGTCCAAAGGTAGGAGAGAAAAGATGATAAATAGAAGGGAATGTGTACCTGGTTAAAAGTAGTTGTTTGGGGTGAAACAATCTCCATTTTTTAGGATACCAGCAGTCTAGTTCAGTAGTGTTAGGATACTAAAAACAATCAGCATCAGTAGTGGCACAATCCAGCAGAAACAACCAGGCTTCCACCAAAGCCAATGACCAGAACAAGCTGGGACACCAGTAGAACTTTTCTGCCTGATGCTGTCAATAAAGTGAAATCAGCAAAACTCAAGACCAAGGAAGTGTGGTAAGGTTAGCTATGCAAGATCACCATCACTGTCCATTAATTCCTATTTGTACTCTCTTCAAGCATCATGTTTCCTCTCATGGATCTTTCCTTAGCAAGAGACCACATGAGTCTACATCAAATGAACCAACCAGAAATTTCCACTTCAGAGAAGTCTGAACTTCCCCACATGTAGAAAAGTATGACTTCGGCCTCATATGTACAGAGGATAGCCTTGTTGGTCATCAATGAGAGGAGAGGCCCTTGTTCCTGTGAAGGCTTGATGACCCAGTATAGGGTAATGCCAGGACAGGGAAGTGGGAGTTGGTGGCATAGTGAACAGGAGGAGGGGGGAATAGGATAGGGGTTTTCAGAGGGGAAATGTAGTTGGTAATAATAAGAAAGAGGACCTCCTCATCAGGCCTCTCCACCACTCCTTCCAAGTATCTGGTAAAGCATGACTCTTAAGCTTCAATAGTTAACAAAGCATCTTTATGTATATAAAACTCCCAATTACATAATGCCAATTTACAATGATAAAGTCTTGTCCCAATATTCCTAACATATCCAAAACACCAGAAATATTTCTGAAGCCATCTGGATATTCGCGATTCCCTCTCTCTCTGCTCCTGTGGTCCACTGAGCCTCTCTCTCTCTCTCCTCCCCTCACTTCTCTTAGTTCCTCCTCCTCTCTCCCCTCCAATCACTGGCCTCTCACTGCCTCAATGTGAATGGATAGGAAATATCTTGCAACAGGGAACAAAGGAATAGGATAGCATTTTAAATGTAAATAAAGAAAATATCAAATCAAAAAATAAATAAATAAAAGCTAAAATTCAAAACAACAAAAACCAAAAAAACAAAATCAATTGAGAGAAAAATAGTTCTTTTAATAGATGATGACAAAACAACTTAATATCTTGTTGAAATATATATTAAAATAAAGAAAATTATTATGTCTGCACCTATACATGCAAAAGCTACCACTGTTTCCCAGGTTGGAATGCCTCTGAATACTCTTTATATGGTGACTCATCCTCACACAACCCTCATATCCCCCACATCTGCTAATTTGTGAGGGTTACTTAGCAAAGGCTCCCTTCCTACTGCTGTGCCTACTGCCTTAAGCAAGAATACATACCTGCCAGATGTATTATCAAAATTGTTTCCTGAAGCTTGATCTTGCACTCTCTCTCTCTCTCTTTCTCTCTCTCTCCCTCCCTCTCTCTGTCTCAATCTCTCTGTCTCTCTCTGTCTCTCTCTGTCTCTGTCTCTCTCTCTCTCTCTCTCTCTCTCTCTCTCTCTCTCTCTGTGTGTGTGTGTGTGTGTGTGTCCATGCATCTATGAGTGAAGTTCCCTGTGGAGATCATAAGAAGAAAGATTCATTTGATCAGATTCACTTGATCTGGAGTTATAGGCAGTTGAGTGAGAGTGACCAACACGGATGGTAAGAACTGCACTCTGACCCTCAGGAAGAACAGAACACACTACTGATCCATCTCTCCAGATCATCTGCACATCTTTGAATTAAGTTTATATTTCTCCTTTACCTTCTTTCAAAAATGACAATTCTGACACCAATACAACCCAGAATAGAAATTCAATAATATATATTTTGTCATAACTAGACAGGAAAACAGCAAATATTCTTATACATTTTAAAGAGGAAAACTTCTTTTTGATATAAATGTATCTTCTGCTTATAATACTCCAGGATAAAATTTCTGCTTTAGTATGAAAGTATAGACCTATTTATAGAATTGTCCTTACTTTGGAAAGGCCTCTGTCAGTGGCCCTCACCAATGGGTGCTATCAGTTTCTTTGATCCTTTTCTCCTTCTAACTAGACTGCAAATATCTCATGCTGGAGGGACTGCTCGCTAATCTTTTCCTGGTAGATAGACTGAAATATGAATTTCTAAAATTCAAGGGAAGACTGCTATTGCTATGCAATCTATTCTTAGAAATTCATTTCTGTGGATGTTCAAATTCAAACAACTAAGGATTATTATTTGGAGAAGCTGTTTTTAAGTAGCTGATAAAATTAATGAAAATAGTGGGTTTAGCATATAAATATTACTTTTATGTGATAATATGAACACATAAAGGTAGCTCTTCAATAAATTCTATAAGACTGTCAGTTTTTAAATATGTGTATTTGTGTGCACGCGCATGCACGCCACTGTGCCTGCTTGCGTGCATCCTGGTACCTGAATTAGGATATGATGATGTGTATAAAGGAGTCTACAGATGCTAAAAGTGGTTTTCAGGTCCCTTGGACCTGGAATTAGAGGTGATTGTGAGCTGACTAGCTTGGGTACAGGGACTTTGGTCCTCTGCAAAGGTAGTAAGTGCTCTTAAACACTAATTCATCTCTCGCCCCATCAAATATTGTCTAAAAAATTAGTTTAAAGGAGATGGCTAAGTTGGCAATGTGTTTGTCTTAGACACATCAGGACCTGAGATTGGCACCTAAAACTCATGAGGAAGAAAAATTAAGCATGTTGATTACTTATATTCCTAGTGCTGGGAATTAGAGACAAGTAGATATCTGGACCTACAGGCCAGCCAGTCTAGCCTGTTCAGTAAGCTCCAGGCCAGTTACACAACTATCTCCACAAAATACAATGGGTAGAAAGTGTATGTTCGAACTTATATGAAGTTGCTTCCTGTGGTGACTGTAATATTTCTTCTTGATTTCCTTGAGGGAACATAACTCAAATTACTGCTTTAATTTTAATATGACCCCAAATCATCCACTGAGTATGATGAGTAAGTTCAGTGCAGTGAGGTGTTTGAAGTATTTATCATATATAACTTATTGAAAGATAAAATAAATTTAAATAAATAAGGTAAACATAAATTAATACTAAAACTTATGCTGTAACCTATGTATGCCAAAACAAACCTTCACAGTTATAGTAATATATCGTGTTTTCCAGTCCTATGGAATTCCCAAAGGAAAAAGATGTTGCCAATTAACAAAAAATAAATATCCATGGCATATTCCAGATAGCATACCTGTGGACTCAAAGCTTTGCTCAAATTAGCATTCTCATCTATCGTCTCCCTCTCTCGCTCCTTTCCACTTTCTCTCTCTGTCTCTCTCTGTCTCTCTGTCTCTGCCTCTGTCTCTCTTCCAATTCTCCCTCCATCTCACTGTTGAAGGACTCAGATCACGAAGAGGTACACATCCAATGGTGTAAAGAATTAAGTGAATCTACCGATCCATGAGCATGGGAGGTTTTCCCATTTTTTGAGGTCTTCTTCCATTTCCTTCTTCAGAGTCTTGAAGTTCTTGTCATACAGATCTTTCACATGTTTGGTAAGAGTCACCCCAAGATACTTTATACTGTTTGTGGCTATTGTGAAGGGGGTCATTTCCCTAATTTCTTTCTCAGCCTGCTTATCCTTTGAGTATAGGAAGGCCACTGATTTGTTTGAGTTGATTTTATAACCTGCCACTTTGCTGAAGTTGTTTATCAGCTGTAGGAGCTCTCTAGTGGAGTTTTTTGGGTCACATAGGTAGACTATCATGTCATCTGCAAATAATGATAGTTTGACTTCTCCCTTTCCAATTTGTATCCCTTTGATCTCCTTATGTTGTCTAATTGCCCGAACTAGTACAATATTGAAAAGATAAGGAGAAAGGGGGCAGCCTTGACTGGTTTCTGATTTCAGTGGGATTGCTTCAAGTTTCACTCCATTTAGTTTGATGCTGGCTACCGGTTTGCTGTATATTGCTTTTACTATGTTTAGGTATGGGCCTTGAATTCCTGTTCTCTCCAAGACTTTAAGTATGAAAGGATGCTGAATTTTGTCAAATGGTTTTTCAGCATCCAATGAAATGACCATGTGGTTTTGTTCTTTGAGTTTGTTTATGTAGTGGATTGTATTGATGGATTTCCGTATATTGAACCAACCCTGCATTCCCAGGATAAAGACTACTTGATCATGGTGGATGATCGTTTTGATGTGTTCTTGGATTCGGTCGGCAAGAATTTTATTGAGTATTTTTGCATCGATGTTCATAAGGGAAATTGGTCTGAAGTTCTCTTTCTTTGTTGGATCTTTGTGTGGCTTTGGTATCAGCGTAATTGTGGCTTCGTAGAAGGAATTGGGTAGTGTTCCTTCTGTTTCTATTTTGTGGAATAGTTTGAAGAGTATTGGTGTTAACTCTTCTTTGAAGGTCTGATAGAATTCTGCACTGAAACCATCTGGTCCTGTGCTTTTTTTGGTTGGAAGACTTTCTATGACTCCTTCTATTTCTTTAGTCGTTATGGGACTGTTTAGATGGTCTAGTTGGTCCTGATTTAATTTTGGTATTTGGTATCTGTCAAGGAAATCGTCCATTTCCTCCAGATTCTCCAGTTGTGCTGAGTACAGTCCCTTGTAGTAGGATCTGATGATTTTTTGGATTTCCTCAGTTTCTGTTGTTATATCTCCTATTTTGCCAAAAGCAATATACAGATTCAATGCAATACCCATCAAAATCCCAACTCAATTCTTCACAGAGTTAGAAAGAGCAATTATCAAATTCATCTGGAACAACAAATTCATGAGGATAGCTAAAACTATTCTCAGCAACAAAAGAAATTCTGGGGGAATCAGTATCCCTGACCTCAAGCAATACTACAGAGCAATAGTGTTAAAAAACTGCATGGTATTGGTACAGTGACAGGCAGGAGGATCAATGGAACAGGATTGAAGATCCAGAAATGAACCCACATACCTATGGCCACTTGATCCTCGACAAAGAGGCTGAAAACATCCAATGGAAAAAAGATAGCCTTTTCAACAAATGGTGCAGGTTCAACTGGAGGTCAGCATGCAGAAGAATGAAAATTGATCCATCCTTATCTCCTTGTACTAAGCTCAAATCCAAATGGATCAAGGACCTCCACATAAAGCCAGACACTCTGAAGCTAATAGAAAAGAAACTGGGGAAGACCCTTGAGGACATCGGTACATGGAGAAAGTTTCTGAACAGAACACCAATAGCATATGCTCTAAGAGCAAGAATTGACAAATGGGACCTCATAAAATTACAAACTTTTTGTAAGGCAAAGGACACCATCAAGAGGACAAATCGGCAACCAACAAATTGGGAAAAGATCTTCACCAATCCTACATCAGATAGAGGGCTAATATCCAATATATATAAAGAACTCAAGAAGTTAGACTCCAGAAAACCGAACAACCCTATTAAAAATTGGGGTACAGAGTTAAACAAGGAATTCTCACCTGAAGAAATTCGGATGGTGGAGAAGCATCTTAAAAAATGCTCAACTTCATTAATCATTAGGGAAATGCAAATCAAAACAACCCTAAGATTTCATCTTACACCAGTCAGAATGGCTAAGATTAAAAATTCAGGAGACAGCAGGTGTTGGAGAGGGTGTGGAGAAAGAGAAACACTCCTCCACTGCTAGTGGGGTTGCAAATTGGTACAACCACTCTGGAAATCAGTCTGGCGGTTCCTCCGAAAACTGGGCACCTCACTTCCAGAAGATCCTGCTATACCACTCCTGGGCATATACCCAGAGGATTCCCCACTATGTAATAAGGATACATGCACTACTATGTTCATAGCAGCCCTATTTATAATTGCCAGATGCTGGAAAGAACCCAGGTATCCCTCAACAGAAGAGTGGATGCAAAAAAATGTGGTATATCTACACAATGGATTACTATTCAGCCATTTGAAACAATGAATTCATGAAATTCTTAGGCAAATGGATGGAGCTAGAGAACATCATACTAAGTGAGGTAACCCAGACTCAAAAGGTGAATCATGGTATGCACTCACTAATAAGTGGTGATTAACCTAGAAAACTGGAATACCCAAAACATAATCCACACATCAAATGAGGTACAAGAAGAAAGGAGGAGTGGCCCCTGGTTCTGGAAAGACTCAGTGAAACAGTATTTGGCAAAACCAGAACAAGGAAGTGGGAAGGGGTGGGTGGGAGGACAGGGGAAGAGAAGGGGGCTTACGGGACTTTCGGGGAGTGGGGGGCTAGAAAAGGGGAAATCATTTGAAATATAAATAAATTATATCGAATAAAAAAAATAAAAAAATAAAAAAATAAGAAAAAAAAGAATTAAGTGAACATTTCAATAATGATCATTGATATTAGTCGCCTATAGGTGCTAAATACAAGGTATGTTAAAATCATTAATGGTTTCTAATTATATCTCATTGCTTAGAATAAATTACTTTTATTTTCAAAATTACATATTGGGTGTAGGCAGAACTATAATATGAATATTTTAGTTTCTAATTTTTTAAATTGAAATCATAAGATTCAAATCCAAAACTTAAATGATAAATGTTTCTGTCCATTTGAAATTTTATAGAGTATCAATTTCTGCCTTCAAAAATAATAATGCCAGTTATGGTATTGACAATTAAAAGGCCCTGTTATAATTTAAAAATGAATAATCATACAGATCAACTCGCTTTTATTAGTGTCTTTTTATGGGTAATCATCATTTTGAGAAACAAAAGCTGAATTGATATCACAATTTTAATTTCCATTTTAGTTTCAGGGTCAATTTCATCCTGGAGAAGCATTAAAATAACATTTGAGCCTTTTGAGATGGTTCCATTGGTAAAAGTGCTTGCTCCCAAGTCTGATGATCTGCTTATTAATTGAAATATGATATTTGAACATGAAATAAAAGGAAAATGACAGTCTATAGTGAAATTATTCAGGGAACCGATATTTCAAGAGCAATGTGTAAGGTATTTGGGGTTGATATCATTTATCAATATCATAGGAGAAAAGATAAGCAAACATTGCAAGGGGATTCTTAGAAGCTCTCGGGGGATGCCAGCTGGTGAGAAGAGGTACGTTAGATGGGATGCATTATAATGGATAGAAAAGGGAAAGAGGAAAAGATTAATTGGAAGTTTGGAAGGTACTCTGGGAGAAATTAATGGAAAAAATTAATTTTTAGAAGTGAGACCAAAAAAAAAAAAACATTATCTTTTCAATCTTGTTGTTTAAAAAACAACCATACAGAAAGTATGAGTATCCAACTGAAACTGTTGCTGACTTCTGGAACCCTGAGGCTTCCCCCCAAACAGGCTTGCTTGCTCCCCATACCTGAAAGATGCACTTCTTTAAAAAGTTACAGAGCTGAGATACTCAAGAGGCTGTCCCACCCAGTCCCCATGATGCTGTCCCACCTAGTCTCAGAAAGGGCAGACCATGCCCCATGCACTGGCTTCTGCAAAGTCTCTAAATAGCCTTATGACTTGCAATCCTTAACCAGAGCAAAATCAGATCTTGGGGTGATTTAAAATCTGAGGAGTACACCACAAATCAAAATGATTTTACCACTACATTGAGGCACAGAAGAGCAAGGATAAGCAGGACTATAAAGGGCAGAAATCAAGGAACCCTGTCCCAAAGAAGGACACGCATATGTGTAAATAATGAATTGGTACACTTTGTTGTGTAAATGGAATATCAGCAGAGAACAGATATGTACAAAGGACCTGCTTTGAAATGCTATTTGTAAGGACACAGCAGTGGTGACATGTTAATGGCTTGGGTACACAGCTCTTGTAATGAGTGTTCCAGCTCATTAAACTGACATGGGTATTGACAGCACCATGCCTATGGCTAGGTGTTACAGATTAGAAGTAGGAAAGGAGATCAGTTTTAAATGATTTATTAACATAATAGTGTCCTGTTAAAGCACTGAGAGCCAAGAGCTATGTCCAATCAGAGGTACATTTGTGTTATTTTGTTTTTTGCTTCCCTCCCTGGTTCATGGATAAGTGGAAGCAGTCTATAAGCTCTTTATTGTTTTCCTAAATGAAAGCACCACTAAGCTGATAGGTGTAGCAACCTTCTTTGTAGATGTGGAGATGAAATGGCAAACTCTTAGGATTCACATTGGATGTGGAGCTCACTTCTTACAATTACATATAAGATATATATATATATATATATATATATATATATATATATATATATATATATCTCAATAAGTAAAGCCACTTCTCACATGACTTTTGAAGTCAAGCATCAATGTAAAACCTGACAATGTCTGCACATGATTGCAATTCTGGTGCTGGAGATAGTGACAGGAGGATGCATGGGTTTTGGTGGCTAGCCAGTCTACTTGAATTGGTAAGTTCCAAGTTCAGTGAGAGACACAGTCTCATAAAGCACAATGGAGAATGACTGAGGAAGACACTGGATGTGGACCTGTGACCTCAATACACAAATTCAAACACATTCTCTTCTACTCACAGGCGCATAGTGACACAAACAAGTACACAGAACACACACACACAAACAAACACACAACACATACACACACAGACACACACAAATACATGATTCTTTAAGACATCACTACTAGAGAATCACCTAATGTTTCTAGGGATGGAGAAATCCCTCTTTTCTATCATATTCTAACCTTAAGCTAGAAAATATTATGAAAAGAACTACCTCAGTTCAGATAGCAGAGATGATTCACCATTTAAGAGCATGAACTGCTTTTCAGAGTACCCAAATTTGATTCCCTGAACCCACTTTATTAAAACTTAGTTTCCTCATATTAGTCTATGATAATCATATAAAATAATGGACTTCACTACACGATATTCATATATTCACCTAATATACTGTCAGGTTCAGCAACATTACCCTTCCCAGCCCTGAATTTCCAAAGTGGTATCCTTCTTTTTCTCAAATAGCCCTTCACCTATTCTCATAGGTCTTTCAAAACATGTGGACTCTGCAGTCCTTTAAATACTCCTCATGAAGGACTATCTAGAAAGAATTTATACATTACCAGTAAATGGCAAAGAACCCTTTTGTTTACCACACCTACAATAACATTGTTATTCCTCCTCACTTTTACTGTTAAATTTTTGTATGTTCCAGCTTTTGAATTGAATTCACACAGGTGACCTTGCATGAAACATGTTTCAGGAAATATTGGAAACCATTCATAATACTTTATAGATACATGTATGTGAGCTCGTTAGTATAATGCTTTCATCTTAACACATAATAGAAAAGTTCACAGCAAAAGTATGATAGATCCTTTTATGAAAACTTTTACAATAGCATAGCTAAAATATCCTAGGTTGGAGTTTCTACACTCCCTAAAACAATCAGCTCTCTTTGGTAACAGTTCTAACTAATATTTAAGCAACTATATCTATGTATTTATCTATTTATCCATGTATGTAGGTATCTATCTATCTATCTATCTATCCACATTTCTAGAGGTGTTATGATGAGTACTCATTTTAAGAAATAGTCTTGGGAGCTGAAGAAGTGGTGTTGTGGTTAGGTCCACATGCTGTACTTAAGGACCAGAATAATATTCCCAAATATCCACTACATAGGATGAAATTCAAAAATTTATAACTGTCTCCAAGTAATCTAATAACACTAGCCTAGAGCATACACACACACTCATACATGCACACACACACACATAAATACACACACACTGAAAGAGAGAGAGAGAGAGAGAGAGAGAGAGAGAGAGAGAGAGAGAGAGAGAGAGAGAGGCAGCAACAGAGACAGATTCAAATAATAAACCTTAAAATAACAATAGTGTTAGAATTTAAGGCTAACCTATGAGAGTGGAAAAATAAGAAGTAATATTGTGAGTGAGCACAAAGAACTGCAAAACAGTAATAGTTTTGGTGATTGGCACCATACCTCCCTATCAATTGAGAGACCATGAAGTTTAGAATGTACAGATCTGAAAATTGAAGCTTGATTTATGGCCTATTACATCATTTCACAAAGATTTGCATAATTCTGAAGTAAAGAAAACTGCAAATATATTTACACGTCATACCAGCAAATAATGTACACACAAGGACTGATGTCCAGGAAGGAAGAGAGTGTCCCCTAGGTAAACATTCAAGTATTGACAGGTACCCTGAATTCTGGTGCATTATGTAGCTACTGTTCTACAACAGTTTTAAAGGCTTGCTCTACATCCACAATATTTGAAAATTGTGTAATTTGATCAAAGCGCCCCTTTTTCCCTATATTATCCTGGATCTATGTAATGCTACATCTCAAGGCAATTTTCTCTTCTTGACATTTACCTTTCCCTTAATACTCTGGTCCTTGAGCGTCTGTTTGATCACAGGCACTATGCTCATTAAGAGAGAATACATGAACCTAAATTCTCATTCTGTTACCTTTCAGCACTGTGGCCTTGACCAAGTTCCTCATTTGATTTAAACTGCACCTCTTTGTTTATAAAATGAGCATGTCTGTATTCAAACTCAGAGAATTTTACACATTATCTATGACAAATTAAAAATGCAGTACAAGGTGCCTGGATATCAGGGAAGTCCCCAAAGTATAACTTCAGTTGTCAGTAGCATAATAATGACCCAATGAAGACAGCTATTACAGCTTCATTTTCTACATTTTTCTAGTAGCATGCAAATGATAACACTCTTCTTTTTCACTGTCAACCCACAGGTAACCTAGGCAGAAAGGAGAAAGGATGTATTAAATCTGTTCTGTGTACCCTTCCTTGAACATATATTAGAAAACTCACTAATTTTATCTAATAAATATGGGGGAATATGATAAAATACCCCACATGACTAAATGCTTGGCTTTAAAGAACCTACGTTGTGTATCAGCCACTGATTGTAAAACTCTTGTTTCTAGTTATTTTTTCCATCTAACAGCCACCTCAGAATGCATTTGTTAATCTAATATAAACTTGGGGTCTATAATATTTGACTGCACATTATACAGAAGTCTGATTTACCCTTAATATTGATGAAAAGACCTGATCAAGTAGAATCAGTACTTTAGAAATAAGAACATACATGCACAAGAAAGGAACCATGATGTAAGGTAAATTGAATGAGGAGAGTAATATGAAAACTTTCCCAATATATGTTAAATTTTAAAATTATGACTGACTTCTAAGACTATCTTTTAAAATTACATACATGATTAATTTTTCTCAGATCATATAAATGTATGCAAATTGAAACACTCTAAGAATTCCGTCAATGCCAGCAACCTCACCTTTTTATTATCTAACTTCCCTATATATTTTCCATAAGCTGGCAGGATTTTAAATCATAGATAGTATCTATTTTCAGGATATGTCAATGTTCTTCGATAGACCCATGCCCCATATATCTCCTCCATCACTGGGCACAAAGAAGACCTTGCTTCTAGCCATAGGCCATTATTGCCTTTGGAACTTGTAGAGGTAAAAAAACTTCCTCTTTGCGTCTTGATGTACTCATGTAAAATGTAAAAATAATGACCTTATTTTCCAATGTTTTTCAAAAAGAAAAATATTCTGCAAAAAAATAACATATGTGGAAATCCTCTATAAACAGAGAATTTACATGTAAATTCTGATATATGGTAAACATATAGATATTTGTCATTAGAATCTCCCACCTTAATTTGGCAAAATATAGTTAACAGTCATCAGTAAAACTATAGTCTTGTTTGCTTCAAATTATAATCTAATCAAAATATCATCCTACTGAAAATAAGTGTGTAATAATCACAGTAAAATAACTAGATGATCCAAATTGCAAAATGTATTCATTCTTTTGTCTTTTGATTCCTCAAACATAGCCTGTTTCTGTTTTCTTTTTTCATTTTTCATTTTTTTTTTTTTTGGTTTTTCAAGACAGGGTTTCTCTGTATAGTCTTGGCTGTCCTGGAACTCACTCTGTAGACCACATAGCCTGTTTCTTATAGGCAGCCTTACACACTAATTCCCATGGGCATCTTCAAACATCCTTGTTCGGTCCCCAAAATATTCTCTTTCAGGATCTGAGCACATCGGAGCACTATACATATTTTAAACCTCATCTCTTCTCTAAAGACTATGCCAACCATTCGTTACTTCTCCAATGTATCCTTCTATTTCTAAGATCAGTTTATAAAATTATCTTTACCTTTATCACTTAACTTCTGGCTACTTGCTTTGAATCAAGAGACCTCATGGAGTTTCTTCTCTTTTCTATTTTTTCACTGTGAGTGTCTGCATGTGGGAAGGTGCACATGAATACAGTTTCCTATGGAGACTAGAAAAGAGCATTGTATCTCCAGAATCTGGATTTACAAGTGGTTATGAGTCACCCAATATAAATGCTGGGAAGTGAACTAAGAGCCTCTTCAAGAGCAAGTAACAAGTACCCTTAACTGCTGAGCCATCTCTTCAGTGCCTGTGTTCATATAGTAGTTTCTATAGACTCTAACAATCCTCATTATATGCTCTTTCTATTGATCACATCAGTGATACATGGATACATTCATGATCATTACCAGATATTTGAAGACATTAGCAAATTGAAACGATTCAGAGAGAAGACTAGGAAATATGCCCAGTGTCCTGCATTGTGGTGGAGAGAGAAAATATGGTGAGCACAATGAAACATTGTTTAAGTTTAGGGAAAAATATAGCTCATAAAAACTCATCACAGCTTGGATGGAGAAGTTCCTGCAAATCTCCATGTAATTCTGAATGCCACCCTGCTCACCCTTCTGACTAGGAATTTCATTTTATAAAGCCTGAGACAGGTGAAAAAGATGTGGTGTATGACATGAAAAGAATCTTTACATTCCCAGTTTCATTGAGTGAAGGGTGAATGTTTATACACTTGGATACAAAAAAAAAATGTCTTGACTATGCACCATAGATTAGTGCAGAATAAATAAAAAGAACCGGCAGATAAATACTTAGATGGTTATATAAGTGAATATACAGAAATGGAGATACTAGGATAAACACACCTACAGTTATATGATTTTGATTGGAAGCCAATGATTGTGTCAACAAAGTGAAGACCAGGGATGCATTTGTGCTTGTACAGGATTGTACAGGACATCGTGGACATGATTTACTTCACTGCAAGTTGTTCTATGTCAACAGATTCTAAATCGTGCACAAGCTACAAATCTATAAATTCTCTTTATAAACATTCCCATGCCACCCTGTTTAAGCAAGCTCACTTTTATTTCTTCAAATATCAAAATACAGTGTTCTATTTCAACAAACACAAGGAACGGAACATGTAGTTCTCTTGAAGCTAAGTTTATATTTCTAGTTCCCTTTAAATTCTTCAATAACTTCACTGCTAAATCACAGATGTATTTTCCTCCTGGATGCTACATTTTCCCCTCTGAAATGTGAACACTTTAGTTTATGAGTAAATTCTTTGTTAGTCTCTCAGGCTGTTGAGTATAAATATTGTTATTTTAAGATAGACTGGATTCTTTAATATATTCACTTTAAGAAAATTATTTAGATTTGAATTTCAAACAAAAGTTTGACTGTCTGCAGCAAATAGGGAAGTTGTATCTGTAGTTTCAAGCAGTTTAAGATAGAATTTAATGAATAATAAAGCAATAGAATACTTGTGGTGTTTTGAGAGATATAAATGTGCTAAGTATTATACTGATGCAAGCCCTTTACTCGTTTCATAAAGAACATGTACACCTTGATTGGGAAAGTTTTGGCATACATACTCTAAGAAAGAAAGTAAGTCATGAAAAAAATGCATTGTATCCCTACCCAAATTTCCAACTTTCTAAGCAGCGATTCAGCAATCAAGGATATAATCATTTCCATAATTCTCTAGATATATTAAAGAAGTCAGAGCATAATGAGTCAGAGGCCAGTAGAGCATATTCAATCTCACTGGAGTTGGAGTGATAAGCTATTGTTTACTGCCTTATGTGAGTGCTTTAAGAACAATAGGCACTCTTAACTACTGAGCCATCTCTTCTGCCTTGAAACTTTGTTTAATACTCTCTTTTGTGCCTCTGCAAGGATCCAATGCCCTCAAACCACCAGGTCACCTGTCTCTCTTTTAAAAATGTTATTACATCTAGTTATGTATATTTTCCTGTATGACATGGCATATGTGCAGAGGTCAGGTACAACCTGGAGGAGTGAGATCTCTCCTTCCACCACATACGTCATGAGGACAGAACTCAGTTCAATAGCCTGCAGCAAGCACCTTTCCTCAATAAGCCAGCTTGCCAGTCATTGCCTCCTATTTTTCCCTAATTGAATTGAAAGAATAAACAAATCTCATCAACAAGAACAAAATTATTCTTTGACTTAATGTATCTACTTACATAACCATGAGAATTTTAGTAACTGTTTAAAAGTAATGGCATAATTATTGGAAATATGGAAAGTATGGATAAAACAATGAAAAAGATTACCCACTCGTAGTCATGCTATCAGATTTGGATTTGATATTTATCACATTCTTTTCTGGTATTTGCATGAAGAGATATGGGCATATATGGAATAAAATTGTGAAGAATCTGCAAATAATTTAAGATATGCAGTTTTTACTAAATATTTTACAGTAAATATCTTCTAGGGTCAATTTTTTTCAAATGAATATTTAGGACTATCTAACATTCACTTGAACAGTTGCAAAATGACATGGTCCTGTGTTTAATTTTGTATGTGGATCTATGTACAATTTTTTCTCTTTACAAATTACACTTCATGAAAATATGTGCCATCTCTAAGAGATGATATATATTCAACTCTATGCTATTTAAGTGTCAGCATATTTCATGGTCATAACTTTTAGTTTGGTGGAATTGGAGGTGGAAATGGGTATGGTTGTAATACATTGTATATATTTGTTAAATTGTTAAATAGATAAAATATTATAAAATGTTTGAATTTAGAGCTTGAGAAGATAAAAAAAGATTAAATTATAAAATAATTTAAGTGAGCATCAGGTGAGGTTTAAAAGAGCACACTGATGCCCAATGGTGTCTATAACTCTACCATGTTATGATGACAGATGAAAGAACAGGCCTGTTAAAGTCATTCAACACATAAACAACAGCAGCATGAATTTATGTTCTTGCTTTTCCCAGTGCTGAGATCTCTAATCATAGTAAATAATGTTGGTGTTACTTAGATTAATGTCCTTCATTTTTCATAAAAGTGATAACCATGTCTTTTTCATGCCTCTTTAATCACATGAGTATTCTCCCTAAGAGAAAATCTATGGAGATTTACAAATAAATATCTGATCTCCAAAGCATCATTGGAGACAAGGCTTCAGGCTCCTTCTATGTAAGGTTCTGTGGGTCTAAGGACCTCCTATATATAAACATTTCTGTATTCGAGAAATTTTGCATAATGATTAAGCATGTAACTCCAGTGTTGGGAAGTAGTTGGAAAGGTGAGAAAGGAAGCTTACCATGAGTTTAAGGCCAACATTGTCTACAGAGCTGGGGAATGTGTGTGTGTGTGTGTGTGTGTGTGTGTGTGTGTGTGTGTGTGTGTGTGAGCTTATTCTAGTTGCTTCTCTTCTGTGAATGTTTATGCAGCTAAAAGCAACTCAGGGTAGAAAAAGATTTATTTGGCATAGAGTTCCAGGTAAAAGAGAAATTGGGGCAGAAGCTCAAGGCAGGAACCTGAAGGCATATCTGACTGCTTTTCCATGAAGCATTTTTTCTGCCCTGGGAACTCAAGCACAGCCAAGAACTCATAAATAGCTTGCTCATAGGTTATTAGGTTAGCTTTTCTTTATCCAGTACAGGACCACCTCTGAAGAATATTACCACCCAAAATGGGCTGTACAATAATCCAACATAAATTAACATTCAACACCATCCTCCACAGACATAATCACAAGTCAATTTCTTATGGTCGAACCTCTCAATTGAGACTCACCTTCTCAGGTGACTCTAAGCTGTGTCAAGTGGACAATTTAACTATGACAGGGATGCTCCTCATAGCTTGCAAAGAGGAGAACAGTCACTGGCATAAACATCAGCTATTCCTACAAAGTGAAACTTGGACTATTAGATTTTGGAAGGGGTTACAGATAGTAAAAAGAGTGTAGATGATGACCCATATCATGGGGAGCTCTGAGAGATGTTGTCGTTTATGTCACTGATGAACAATGTTCAAGCACCTTGGCAGCTATTTGCTACGGCTGGAATATGAGTGACAATAGAGCATTGGTAGTGTGGAGATCCATGAACTTTGATTGAAGAAGATACATGGTCATTATAATTAATTTTAAATCTATGTACTCAAATATATTTATTGAATAAAATTGGCAAAAAAGTGAAAGTAACATGACTACAAAAGTCTCTGTCCTGGTGTGAGCTTCTATGTTATGTACTATGTATTTTATTATATGTAAAAAAAATTCTGAAAAAGACTTTATCTCACATTATGAAACTTCTGCATGGCCACTTATTGATAACAACATGACTAACTGTGGAGAGGTTGTCATGTTGTAGGCTTGGGTCCTTAACTGTACCGTATTATTATTACTCTAATTTCATCTTGGGTTATCTTTAGCCCTGTTAATAGCCATTTTTCTCCACCTATGTGTCTGATTAACATCCCTACCGCCTTTTGAAATGTACTGGCTTAACAAAACCCTAATTTTAAGGAAACTAAAAACTAATAATATTATCAGAAAGCAACTGAGGCCTCTAGAATAGAGGAACTGAGGCCTTGAGTTTTGATGTAATCTGCAACATTAATACTTCTAGCAATGTATTTTAAACTTAATAACTTTATCTCTTCTATTAGTATACAAACTTAAACTGTTACTACATTGAAATGTGGAACTGGAATAATCTAAATTTGTCTTCCTGGGACATGGTCACTCACCCATGATTAAATTATCTCTTACATTCTTTGATATGGTTGTTCCATTTTTACAGTAACACTATTGTTTGTTTTCTATAATAAGTACATCATTAGTGGTACATCTCTTTTAGTGGCTGCAGATGTACATTGGCATACCAAATGAATCTGAGGGATTATTATATTAGTAATTATGAATGACTGAAAAGTTCTGTAAAACAGAAGGTAAGCTCTACACCTAATGATTCAAATCTGCTCTGCAGCAATGAATACCTGCACAAGATCAAAGCAGTCAACATTTCACCATGAAAGTGGGAGGAGCTCCCAAAGCTGAAGCCCAAACCTAGCTGAGGAGCTATTAATAGCTGATGTCTGCTAACCTGGGAGAGTCAGTTTCCTGAAAATTTGTGGCCCTTCACAAGTAAAAGCACTCAAGTAGATGGAATTACACCTCTGAACATACAGGCAGTGGTTATGGGACTTGGTGACTTTTAAGCAACAACCACAAATCAGATACAAATTAGGTAGGAGTGAGAGGACATTGGGTGGATCTAGGAATAGTAAGGGGAAAAGAAGAGGTGAATTTTATCAAATGCATTTTACACATGTATGAAAATATAAATGCATAAACTTATTATATTACAAAATAAGAGTCTTTGTTTAACCCCTGTATCTGAAACAGTTTCTAGATTCGACCTGAGGTTTCTGTGTAAATTCAGTGTGATACACGGTTACATGCAGCATGTGTAACATCATCTATCAGAGATCTTTATAAAGCAGGAATTCAGTATTATATCCTTCACTGATACACAAATTGATCATCAAGTGCAGCAACTTTTATTTTTAAATATAGTTTATTAGGTTTCAATGTGGTATAATTATAAAGATTTATAAATATGAAAATTTCAAGGACAAAAGCATACTTGGGACAAGCCAATTATGTAGCTGACTATGAGCACCCCTCTAAAGCTGTCATGACTTCTTCAGATAAATCATTGGAGACCCAATGTAGACAATGAGAATATACATGCCAGGGCCAACTAGGAACCATCCTTCTCCTGACTGATAATGCATTAAGTGTTCATAGGATGACCTCCAAGAATTAAGTGATGCTTTAAAATGAGCTAAGCTTGAATTCATTCAGGAGATTTTTATGTGAAGAAGACTGAAAAAGTAAAAAGAAAGCCCATCTTTCACTTTTTGATATAACTGCAGATAAGGAGTACAAGGTTACCTTTCTTAGGAGGTGGTTCCCACTCCATTATTCTGGCTATCTGTGAAATATATAAATAAAGTATCTAGTGACTGCTTGCAAGGGGGGGAGCTTGAACAGAGCTCATATCTATCCATTCTAATTTCTCCATTATGAATGAATGTGTCAGGGAGATGGACCACAAACATTAGTCAGCATTACAGAGGATAGTGGTCAGTGGGAACAACCAATTTCATAGGTTTATGGAATTTTTTAATGTTTTTAATGTTTTAAGAGAACAGGAATAATCTAAAGATGTACTTGTGTTCATCCATTTGATTATTAGATTATTAAAACAATGGTTCCCAATGTAATTGGGATTTCCTCATGAATTTCTTGGCAGGAGAAGGAAAAGGCTGAAGCTTTATGTCAGTCAGAAGAGGAACTTATCTGAAAGGGAAGAGATATAACATGGTTCTTACAATCTTGCAGGAGACATAGGAACCCAGACAATGAAGAAGCAACATGGACAAGATTACAGCTTGACCAGTGCTGTTAGTTGTAAATATACCTCTTGCTCTCTATTGAAGGATAAACCAGATGTGAAGATCTTAAAGACAAACTTGGGAAGGGGCACAGTTCCAGATTTCTTTGTTCCCTTTGCCAATGTTACCACATTGAATAAATTTCTCTTTATCTTTTTCCCTCTCTCTCTCCCTCTTCCCTCTCCCTCTCCCTCCCTACAACCCCTGTCTCCTTTTTCTCTTAGTAGTTTGTTTAATCAGATTATTAAGGCTGGGTAACTGAACCTGGCTTATGGGGAAATGTCAGGACCCAGGCTTTGATCATAATAACTCCAGTAACACTACTATCCTGGAGACAATCATTGCCTACAAACTACAAGTAATAAGGAAATACCTTCAGTGGTATTTACACAGACTGCCTACATTCAGTTCCTCAATTCTGTGTATTCCAGTTTCAAGTATTACTTGATACCAAAACCTTTTATAAAAACTATGTCTCCAATGGATTAGAATTTTATAGTTGTAGTAACCATGCAGTTTTGCCCCCATGTAACATCTCAAGGTCAATTTAAGCAGAGATGGTTAAAGAAATTGCTTTGTAAAAAAAACAATTAACACAAAATATTTGATCATCAAACTTTGAGAATTATAAAAGCAAAATTTACCCACAATATGGTATGAATTTTATCCTAGCATGCTGTGATGTCAGTTCATTCAGTTAGGACACCATAGTGTCAATTGTAGACAGGAGTAGACTACATCTTTAAACAGTACAAGCTAGTCTGAGAAGGGAGTTGAAAGTTATACTTTCTTTATTCCATTCTAAAGTCTCACTACAGAAATGTCTACATTTTGGTTCAAACCCATGTTTACTGGAAGAGATGATGAGTCATGATTTTGAGTCTAGTAATTTCCAATGTCCAATTGTTTAAAGCCATCGGAATCCACTTTTATCAGCTAACTTGATGAAATATTTACTGACAATTATATGGACATTTTACAGAACCTCAACTACATCTTGGGCATATTGAGCAGTGAGAGACCTGTGCATCAGGACAGTTCTTTATATTAACATTATTACTAGTCTTAAAAAAAACAAAATACTATTTGTGATGAAACTACACAATTTAAATAAATATAAAGAAAAGGCCAAAATCTTTAGACAGCTGATCTCAAATTAATGAAAATTTCCAAAAGGAAAATACAAAAACATGTTAAGAAAATCTGTGGTTTGTAGAGATTTCTACCTATAATATAAACGCCAGGATGCACAGTTGCATTTCAACCAATATTAACTGATATATTCAGGACAATGTTAGTATCAATAAAATGCAATCATTTAAAAGATACATCCATGTCCTTGTTTATTTCTAGAAATTATTTGAGGTCGAATAAACAAGGTTGATTTGAACCTTGCTTTCATGAGTAAAGGTATATTCTAATAGCTTCCAGAAATTAAGGGTTAATTTATTATTATTAAGACTTTGTTAGGCTGGGTGGTGGCAGCATATGTATTTAATCCTAGCACTTGAGAGACAGAGGGGTGTTGATCTCTGAATTCTAGGCCAGTCTGATCTACAGATTGACTTTCAGAACAGTCAGAGCTACACAGAAAATTCTTGATTGGAAGAAGATGGGTTGGGGGGGGACTTTATTATGAACTTACAAATAAAAATGCACCAAAACTAATGAGACCAAAAAGTCTATACATACCAATAAACATATTTCTACATACCTAGCATAGTCATTATGCAGGTTTTTTTTTAGAAAATTGTAGAAATAGAATAGAATTGTCTTTATCTGATCAAAAGGCAAATTTTTTAGTCTATTATACAAACTATCTTCTAGTAAATTAAAGAAAGAATACATCTAAAGAATATCAATAATTGAACATCAAATTCAGATATCAACATTAACTGCTTTCCATTTGAGATGATTAGCACTCTATCAAACAAGTTATACATTTTTTAAGAAGTGTATGTTTTAAGAAAAAAAATAATACTTGTAACTATTCTCACAAATACATTTTCCTAGTTAGTTTAGCTAGTAACTCCTCTTATTAGCTTCCATTAAGACAAACAAAAGCTCAAGTTGCAACACACAATGTTTTTGTTTCATTTTTTGCTTTAATGCCCAACATTTATTTAAGGAAAATTGAAGGTATATTATTTCTGGGACAGAAAAATAAGACAAAGCAAAGAAAAGTATATACAGAAAATCAGTTTTCATATAGAAAAATAGCTACATTGACATATTATTGAGAAAATGATTCTCTCTAGGATGAGGTACATCAGCACATCCACTTCAAACATCACTTCTTTCTATGTTAGTTTAAAAAAACTAAACCAACAAGATGCATGAAAAGTTTTCCACCTACCATTGATCCACCGAGCTTCTGGATTATGAAGTCCAAACCCTTTCCCCAAAAGCTCCTCTAGTGACAGTCTTGTTTCTGAAGAATTTGTTAGCTCATCTTAAAAGAAGAGAAATACAAAGTCAGGCACTTTTGTATTGTTTTTCTTAAATAATAAGACTTAAGATTTAAAATGTTTTGCTTCAAAATATGTGCTAATGATACATTAATCTGAAGTGAGTATTCAAAACAGATGTTGACTTTGAAAGAATGTTTCATAACCTTTTATGTATTTTTATGCAAGGGTTTTATGAAATCTAGACTGCCCTTGAACTCCTGATCATCTTGCTTTCAACAGACAAGTATAAACTACATTTGTTTTCAACATTTTATAATTAACTATAAGATTTAATATGGAATTTTTTACACCAATCTAGTACATCTATTACAAGGTAAACTTTAACACACAGTACACAAAAGCAACCAAGAACTAGTGTTTTGCACTATTCAAGAACACTCAGTTTTTGACATTTAATCCTAAAACAGTTTGCATTTTCACATGATTTAACAGTAATTTTAGATTATATTTTTGTAAATGGCTAACTATAAGAGAGGTAAAGATCTTCACAGGAAAGAGAATGTTCTAATCCAAGGCAATTCAAATAAATAGAATGAATACAAAACAGTACCACACAATTAGTAAATGCTAAGCAAATCCGAGACTTGAATGCTAAGTCAAAGTCTAAAATGCTAAGAAAATAAGTATCACTCTTTAACCACTGAAAGATGAAAGTGATTTGATTTTCTTTTTACATTTTATAACCTAGAAATGGAAGGCTACAGGTGAGTTTAAAATACTCTTTGCAATACCCCTTTGTATTCAGTGGGTTATAGAGAGCAATTTGTCACTTTCTTGCAAAATAATAGCATTGTTTATTTGCTGAGTGAATTCTTCTTTGTGACCTTTTAGATATGACCTTCCCACTGACTGAAAACAAAATGTCAAAGACATGTTCTAATCTCAGGTGATTTTATCTTTTAAAAGTTCAGCACTCACTATACTGAGAGATTGCTGTGGCTTATCTCCAGTGTCTACAGCAGTCATTCATTTCAAAAAGAATACAGGAAATTCATTACCTTACACTAAGAATGCCAAGATAATGTTTAGAAAATATGAGAATTATCTGAATTTTAATTTAGATCAGATATGATTATATGGAGATGTGAAAAAATGGTAGACAAAGAGATACAAACATCCAATTATTTACAGAGCAATCAGAAAGGTCAAAATTTGAACATTCTTGAGGCTAGAAAGGTAGCTCAGTGCTCAGTAGTTAAGTGTACTTTCTGCCTTACCAGAGTACCTTTTAGTATGAATATGTACACATGAAATATGCATTATATATACATGAATATACACAAGTGCTAAGCTTTACTTGATCTTCTAGGGAAAGTATACCACTCCAAATGATCTTAGGTATAAATTGCTATTCAAATATTCAAAACAAGCATTTGTAATTCTCAAACATGTCTTTTTCTCTTGTATATTTATTGCTGTTTCTATTTATGTGTGAATTTGCACATGAATACGGGTTTCCACAGAGGGCAGAAGCAGATATCTGATCAGCTGGAGGTAGAGTTAGAAGTGGTTGCTGAGAGATGAACTTGGGTCCTCTGGAAGATCAGCAAGCATTCTTAACTTGATCCATCTCTCAAGCCTTTAAACATGCCTTCATACACTATGGAATGCACCACACTAAACCTCCTTCAGTTATGAATCTTTACCTCCTCACCCCTCTTTCTACACACACACACACACACACACACACACACACCAGCATCTGAAAACCCCTCAATATTTTCAGTGATGCTGGGGAGAATTAATTACTCTCACATTTAATTACATTCTAATTATTCCATTTTTGATTTACAATATAGTTCACTTAACTTCCTATTGGAATTAATGCTACTAGCTTGATATAATTGAAAACAGAATTCTCCCAATACAAATGACTATTACCCATAAGGTTAGTGACTATATGTACAGTATCACAATTTTTCAAAAATTGCATATATGTATGAAATTCTGGAGAATAAAAATAATATTAATAAAATGAATAATTAAATCTTGCTTTTTGCACTTTCAGTAACCTTATATTTGAATAGATTTTCATATTCTTCTTTTTCTAAAGTTTTAACAATCTGTTGTTTAATGTATATTTTTATGTAATTGTATGTTTATATGCAATTCTAGTAGAAAAGTAATACACACTTGTGCCATACACTCTTCAGTCAGCTTCTCTGTGGAAAAAACCATTTTGTTGAATGAGAGCACAGAATGTGATTGATATCATAAGTTCTATGCCTCTTGTTGATTTCATTAGGTTTATTTGTATTCATTTCCAGGTGTGTTTAGTTCTATAAACTCTATAACACACATACCAGTTAAGAGACAGAAGAGGGTCTAGACCTGGTGCTTGTGAACCCTGTACCTTCTTGCTAACTCTGTACACGCAATATTTGACAACCAGCGTTTTCCTAAACTACTTTCATTTCTCCATATGTTGTTTTGTATAAAATCAAATTTTTTATTTACTTCTAACAATATACATATACACACTCACATATGTTTGCATGAAAATCCACAAATGAATAATCTTTTCAAAAAGGAACCAGGAAACATGTATAAGTGAACACTGAAACCTAATTCCTTATGAACTTATGTCACAGACATGAGAAGATATATCTCAAAAAGATGAAGTACTTTGTATATTTTAATAATTGGCCCAGTAGTTTAACCCCAAAACTAATTTACAGCAGTGAATGTTAGATACCAGTCAGGTACCTCAGTCACTCCAAGTGACACCGCAAGGTGGCTCACAAGCAAACTGATATTAGTCTGTATATCACTCTGGCATGCAGTTTCTTCCTTAATAACTTCTGTGGAGGGACTTTTAATTACCCCTAATGTCAGAAAAATCTTCTCTAAAGTTGAATACTTAGTATTATTGTTCTAATCTTAGGAAGTGTGTTTAAATATAATGATTTTATACTATGTAGTATTTAAATATAAGGTATATGGTATGGCTAGATTAAAAATATGGCCTAAATGCTCATATGTTAGAAGAGCTAAAATCCGGAGCAGCAGAGTTCAGAGGAGGGGCTTTGGAGGAATCATTGGGTCATGAGGATGGCTGCTTTACCCATGGATTCATCTAGTGCTGGGCTTATGATAGGATTAGTTAGGGGTGATGGAAGCTTAGAGGCAAGGCGTAGCTGAAAAGTGTAGGTCTTCAGTGAGTCCCTATGAAAATATATGCTAACCCCACCTTCCCTCACACCCTCACACCTGCCTTTCTCCTCTTTCCCACTATTTCCCATCCCTTCCCCTTTCATGCCTCCCTCCACCTCTCTGCTCTGCCCCCTTCTTTAACTCTCCACTCCCCTCCCCATCCCCCTTTCCCTAACCAGCCTTTCTCTTCTGTTCTCCCTCTCTCCATCTTCATTCCTATACTCTTCTGCCTTTACACCTATCCCCTTTCCCTCCTCTGTTCATCTATTCTGTAGCAATATCCTTCAACTTGAAAACTTTCCATACTGGAGCAGGGTTTACTGATATTCAGAAAGTTCCAAATTGAAGTTGTCATATCCTGGAGTCAATCTTTAAAACTTTGGAGGTAAAAAAAAACTCAAGTAAATCAGGAATTTCCTGAAAGCTAAAAGGCTTATAAGCTTCAGTCCATCCACCTGAAGCTTAACTAAGCAGTAAGGACTGCTGGGAAGAAGATACTCTAATCTATGAAGCTACCTACAACATGTTCATGGAGTTCCAGTGATGCAGAATTTGTGAGTCATCACACATATTAGAGTAGCATTCATAGATCCCACTGCCTAACCACACGTGTTCCTATAAGAAACCCCTTATTCCTAAATACCTCTATTATACTTACAGGATTTCCACTTTGATCTATCCTTAGCTCCATAGGGACAGTCACTGAACATTTATAAATGCTGCCCTAGAAAAAGCCACACCACACTGCCATAAGGTGGGCAGCAACTCTCAAATCCCCTCACCTCCACACTTACTATGTCCTGTCTTAAGATACTCCAGAACAGGAGACCCATGAATCTCCATTTAAGATTCTAAATCTGTAATAAAAATTAATTTTTCCTTATTTTGAATTTGATTTTCCCAAGTATTTTGATCCAGTGATTGGGTGATGAGGATTCAAATTCCCCAGTGCACTCATCTACTACTACTGATATGTAAGGAATCAGTGTGGTGAAACCTTAGGCAGCAGGGCAGAAGTGAATGGAGTAGACCTTCAGGGGCTCCCCTTGGAGCTACATATTGTTCCCAGCCTGTAATCTCTCCATCTCTGCCACGACCTGAGCCCCTCCCTCCTCTCTTCTCTTTCCCCTTCCCTGCTCCCTTATTCCACTATTCCTTCATTCTTCCATTTGCCTATCATAGGATTGGTTCACTGTTGTCCTGGAGAAAAGCACAGTGGCATGCACACATACATGTTGGCAGAGAAGGAGCTGAGAGTTCCACATATTTATTAATCCATAGGTGGCAGAAAAAGACACTGTGCCACACTGGGTGGAACTTGAGCGTAAGAGACCTCAAAGCCTATCCTCCAACAAGGCCATACCTCCTAATAGTACTACTCACTATGAGCCAAGTCTCAAATACATGAGTCTCTTGGGCCTATCGCTATTCACACCACCGCAGAAAGTTTTCCATTCAGGCATGAAATGCCTTAAGACCCAGGCAGTTCTGAACTAACAAAGTAGCTCACTTACGTGCTATATTTATACGTGCTTGTTACTATAAAAGCCTATTACAGGGAAATCATTGCTGTTAATATGATGAACATTATCTAGCCCTTTAAATCTATGTGTGGTTATGAATGCCACATAAGGTCAGAAAAATTAATAATAATAATTAATAATAACAACAAAGACATTTATAGAACCATGAAAATGATTAAAAACTTTCAAATAGCTACAGAGTACAGAAGCAGCCTATGGGAGGAAGTGGAGAAGTACAGAGGGGTCAGGAATTTGAAAGTAGGCAAGTAGCTGTGGGGGAGGAGGAACTGGGGGTAACTACCAGAAAGTCCCCGATGCCAGGGACACAAGAGGTTCCCAGGACCCAACAGGGAGGACATTAGCCAAAATACCCAACAAAAGGGAGACAGAACCTGTAGAGACCATATCCAGTGAATAGGCACAGCCCCCAGTTAAGGGATGGGACCACCCACCCACCTCAAAAACAATAATTCAGAATTCCTCCTGTCAAAGGGAAATGCAGGAACAAAGCATGGAGAAGAAACTGAAGGAAAGGCCACCCAGAGACTGCCTCACCTAGGAAGCCATTCCATTTGCTGACGCCAAACACAGATACTATTGCTGATGCCAAGAAGTGCTTACTGACAGGAGCCTGATATAGATAGCTGTCCCCTGAGAGGCTCTGGCAGAGCCTGACGGATACAGATGCAGATGTTCACAGCCAAACATTGAACTGAGTACAGGGACCCCAATGGAGAAGTTAGGGCAAGGACTATAGGAAGTGAAGGGGTTTGCAACCTCATAGGAGGAACAATATCAACCACCCAGACCCCCAAGAGCTCCCAAGGACTAAACCACCAACCAAGGAGTATACAGGGGGTACCATGTCTCCAGCTGGAAATGTAGCAAAGTATTGCCTTATTTGGCATCACTGGGAGGTGAGCCTCTTGGTCCTGTGAAGGACTGATGACCCAGGAGACAGGAACACTAGGGCACTGAGGTAGGAGTGGGTGGATGGGTAAGGGAGCACCCTCATAGAGGCGGGGATGGGGAGAGGAGGTTATGGGGGCTCATAGCGGGGAAACCGGGAAAGGGAATAGCATTTAAAATGTAAATACATAAAATAACCAAGAAAAAAAGAAAGAGAAAAAAACACCAAATTTAATTGCCAGAGTTCTAGTCCCAGGACTGACTGATGAAGGTATAAAAAAGAAATTAGGCCTGCAATTGTCCTTTGTCCTTCAACCATGCACTATAGCATGCAAAACATATAGTCACACATGTATGTATTTATACACATGAAAATAAATTAAAATGTAGGAAAATGTAGGAAAACAATTTGTGATCCCAAATTATTTCCAGTTACGTAAATTTGGGCAGCAGTTATTGTACAATGTATTGCTTCATTCAATACTGAGAGAATATAGTGCAATAAAATGGAAATTAATACTTTAGCTTTCAAATACAGTATCAGTTAATTTTGATTGGCTAGTAACAAGGTTTACAAACAGCAAGTACTTTTCAAAACTTGGAATCAAAACTTTACTCCTAAGTTATGGTCTCTGCCCTTTCAGAGAGGATAGAAGCAGGGAGCTTTTTTTATGTCATATGAGAATGTCATATAAGGCTTGGCTTAGTAGGTAAAGATGCTTTCCAATAGGGAAGTCCCAGAACTGACAAGGTCAAAGGAAAGAACTGATTTTCCTGAGATGTTGTCCTCAGTACCCTTGCACTAATAGTAAATTGAAATTTTAAAAGTCCTTTAAAGAAAGCACATTTCAGGAGTGCCCTGTATCAATATTAACCATGAGTAATGAAGGCAATCATAAAGAAAACACAATGTTTAAAGTACAGCATAGCTCAGTGGAGTCACATTTAACTGGGAGACAGATGGAGGGATCATCCCCAGCTAGGAAGTAGACTGAATTTCCTCTCCTGGTTGGGGGTTGGGAGGGCAAGGGCAGGATACTGAATCATTTGATTAGATTTTCCCTTTTATCCATGTTTTAACAGGAAATTATTTCAACTGGGTTTTTAAATTAAAAAAATATTTCTGAACCTCTCATATCAAGAATAAGCCAGATAAAAAGTAACACAATTATTTCCTGTGAAGAGAACTGTAGAACTCAATGTCTATCAATTAGCTTTTCGTCTGTTCAATACTGAAGGATGTAACTTTTCTCTTCTAAGATTATTCAGCAACTCATTTCCAAAGGCCATTTAAGAATAAGATTGAATTTTTTTGGAAGGAAGAACAGAAATGCCAATAATAGTCTATGATCTTAAATGACAGACTAAATCCCAAAAAGAACATGGAGTGAATTTTTCAATTTTGTTCCATTACCAAATTCCCATTGCAAAAGAGGAACAATTCTATACCTTTCTCTGTCATCTTTCTTCTTGGGTTTCATATGGTCTGTGAGTTGTATCATGGGTATTCTGAGTTTCTTTTTGACTAAGATCCACTTATCAGTGAGTACATACCATGTGTGTTCTTTGTGATACCTCATTTATGATATTTTTAAGTTCCATCCATTTACATGTAAATTTCATAAAATCATTGTTTTTAATATCTCCATAGTGTATGCATTCCTCTGTTGAGGGACATCAGGGTTGTTTACAGTTTCTGGCTATCATAAATAAGGCTGTTAAAAACATAGTGGAGCATGAGTTCTTGGGTGCTTTTACCTGCTGATCAATCTTGCTACCCCTGCAAATTGTACTTACCAATTGTAAACCAAATTTATTAGAAAATGAAAAGGACCAGCAAGGGCGCTCAGCAGATAATGTGCATTGCTGTACAAATCCAGTGATATAAGTTCCATTCCCGAATCTCATGTGAAGGTAGAAGAAGAAAACTCACCTCACAATATTGTTTTCAACCTCCACATATGTTCCAGGATGCATAGCCCACCCCACACATGAGCATAATGCACATAAATAAACAAATATACAACATAATTTAAGAATGGAACATGGAATTTTACAGATTACCTTCAAAAGATGAAATACATACATAGCAAATAGTTTATTTAATGTTCCATACTCTTAGCTATCAGGACAATGTGACCACAGCAGGCACGAGGAGTTTGATAGCCTGATATTATTAGGCATAAATTCCCTACTATTAGGC
Organism: Apodemus sylvaticus; assembly: GCF_947179515.1. Classification (NCBI taxonomy): domain Eukaryota; kingdom Metazoa; phylum Chordata; class Mammalia; order Rodentia; family Muridae; genus Apodemus; species Apodemus sylvaticus. The sequence goes on from NC_067483.1 coordinate 30,402,365, forward strand.
AGATCTTAAATCCAATTAGATAGTTCTTACGTCTTGTCTACCCTCAAGACATAAGTTTTTGCATTCTTTCGCATAGCTAAGTATGTCATTTTTGTTTCTTTTTTGGCATCTTGCATAGTACCTTCAGGTCCTGTGATATCTAACCCTTAAGGGAAAAGCTTCCAGATCACTTCCAGATCAGTTCCTATGTTCAAAGTGTGGTATCTTCAGAAATATGGTCTTAACATCCAGCTCTGGGAGTCAACAAATAGCAATAGCATACATTGTTTTAGGAGTCTCTTGGATGGCCCTAACTAACAGCTTGAAAGCAGGTCTCACATTACTAGAACTGTGGAAGTTGGCAAAGAAAGGGTATAAGACCTAGGGGAGAAAGATATCTGTGACAAAGATTAACACCCTGAAATCTTAACAATATCATCACCTAAACAAGATTACAAAATCACTTGGTACACAGAATGGATGTGGAAAATGTAACAAAGTCTCACCTCCCACTACCCAAGAAGACCTACTGGTAGTTAGTTAATGGATATCAAAAGAGGGAGAATCACTCTTCACCAGGGCTGAGACCCATGATGGGTTAAGCAATCCAAATGGTCACCACTAAATACATACACATATGTGTAACACTAAGTGAACTCAGCATGAAAAATAAATATACACACAGTTTTATATATATATATACATATATATACATATATATATATAATTCTCTATTATTGGACAGGCCTTAAGTTCAATTAGATAGTTCTTAGGTTTTGGCTACCCTAAGACCTAAATTTTTGCAAACTTGAGCATACCTAGGCATGACATTTTTGTTTCTTTCTTGCATCTTGTATAGTATCTTCAAGTCCTGTGACATCTAATCCTCAAGGGACAAGCATATATATAGTTAAAAATAAGTCTTGAATTTGAAAGGCAGTGGTGAGATACTAGAAGGGGGACAGTATGGGTAGAAATGATGTAAATAAAGCACTCACATATTGAATCTTCAAAAAATGATAAACATGAAATTAAAAAAAGTGATTCTATCACTGAAGAAACCATAAAATTAACTCATAAAACATAAAGAACATAAAAAGAAAAAGCAAACTGATAAGGATATAAAAGCTTCATTCCTATTTGTTAGATTTTTATAATGCTATGGTGATATTACATGTATACTAAAGGAGAAATGTAATCATCATCTTTATCCAGCTGTGAATCTCACTAATAACTGGTCTGTCTGACATGAGTACTTTAATCTAGCTGTGAACTCTGCAATCTACATTAATGACTGGTCTGTGTGACATGACTACTAATATAATGGTTGCACAAATGTCACAGAGGTAACCAACCCATTTCTTTGACTGTACTTGTGGCTTGCTTCACAAGATGAAACCCGCATTTGATACTCTTGTTAGGTCTAAGACAGTGTAGCTAGGTAGGGCATAGACCATTATAGACAACCTACAATTATTATTCTACAAGATAAACAAAGTATTAAACTTACCCTTAATAATCTGTTGTTGCAGTAATAAATAAGTTCATCACTCAACCTTTAGCATAAAATCTTCTTGTTGCAATAGATGGTGATTAACACAGAAAACCACAGCTCATCAAGGTGTTAAGAATGAGAGATTTAAAATGCTAAGTGCTGAATGAGACATTGTATCATATGTGTTCCTCCCACAGCCCAGGGATCAATGAGGAGTAAGGGAGGAAGGATTGTAAGAGCCAAAGGTCAGGAGTGCCAATTATGAAACAGTCTTCTGGACACAACAGGATAGTTCACATAAGAAATGACAGAGAAGAAAAGGATTAATTGTTTTTAAGACTAAGTTAACCAATCAAGTATGTCTTTAATAAGTAACATTTTTTAAATTATTATTTTTATTCGATATAATTTATTTACATTTCAAATGATTTCCCCTTTTCTAGCCCCCCACTCCCCGAAAGTCCCGTAAGCCCCCTTCTCTTCCCCTGTCCTCCCACCCACCCCTTCCCACTTCCCCATTCTGGTTTTGCCGAATACTGCTTCACTGAGTCTTTCCAGAACCAGGGGCCACTCCTCCTTTCTTCTTGTACCTCATTTGATGTGTGGATTATGTTTTGGGTATTCCAGTTTTCTAGGTAAATATCCACAACATTTTTGAAAAGAAAAAATCCTTTCTCCATATTTAATTGAAGAGTTAATTATGTATTTATATTAAACATACATACAAATGCTTTAGTTTGTACTAGGTTTAAGAAATAAGCAATGGGTAGTTATGCCTTTAATTTCAGCAGTTGGAAGGCAGAGAAAGGCAGATTTCTGTGAGTGTGAGGCCAGCTGAGGATTTGCATAGGGAATTTCACGATAGTGTAGGTAGGTAGGACAACTTTTTACATCTTTAATTTTAGTATTCAGAAGGTAGAGGTAGGGGGATCCCCATGAGTTTGAAGCTATACACAGAGAGTGCATGCTGATGGAATAGCAGCAAAAGCTCAGAAGTATATTTGAGTATAATCTTACAAATACTGTTGTTCTTGGATTTGGCTTTATTTTCTTTTGTAAATGAAGGCAGAAAAATCAGCTCAGTAATGTCAGTAGTTATTATGATAAAAAATAGGAGAAGCGTTATGAAGGACTTTTAATTTTTCTATACCAGAAATACATGAATTTATTTTATTGTTTTAGCTGGGGGACATATTTGTTTCATATTTTTTGTATCCAAAACATGCCTGTGTTTTCTCAGATTTCATTGGGCAAACATGTTAAAGACAACCTCAAAGACACCGATAATATGATATAGGTACCATTACAAAAGCCAAGATCAGCATTTTTCCGTTGGGCTAATTTGACCAAATGGAGCCTAAATATGAATTCTCCATTTCTCTCCTGATGCTTGCAGTCTGTAGTTTGCGGTTGGTAGTATACCTGTATTCTGTGTTCTTGTTATTGTTATATGTTATTTTTTTATGTACGGATGAGGACCTTTTCCTATTGCCTATGTTTCTCTAGCAGAGGGTATTGCTCTGTGTTTATTGGACAGTACAGAAAGCATCACATGTGGAGGGAATGAGGCACTGCATAGAAATGTTTAGCAGAATTTTAAAAAGATTAAGTTACTGACCCTGACTGCTCCCAACTGAACAAGATAGCAAACAGTACTGCAAACATACCATTATTAAATTATAGCCCCTGTTGATTTCAACATTTATAGAAGATATTTGCTGTATGAAACGTCTTTCAACCAATTGGCTATTTTTAACAAATGATTATCATAGCACACACTCATACATGGATATTGCTCTGAGCCAGAGTCACAAAAAATTATATCAGATCACAGTTGTGCAATAACACAGACTTGTATGAGAAAATCGTGGCTAGTAGAGTTTGTTGTTTCATGGTTGTTCTAAATGTAGGTTAAACAAAAAGGTTGAATATGGGGTAGGAAAGCAGACCAAGTCTTAATTGACCTCACGGGGTATTGTTAGCTCAGCTGTCGGGACAGGAAAACTTCCACCTTTTACACTGCAAAAAATATTTTCATTAAAATACATAATCACACAAACTAAACCAGCATCTAATTGCTCTTAATACTCAGTGAAGAAATGCAATAAAATGTGGAAAGTTCATCCAGGTGTCTGCTTTTGCAGGGCTCTGTCAGTTTGAAAGGTTCAAGTTACGAATCACACAAATATTAACCTGTAGACCAGATCTGTGTATAAATAGAAACATCAGGCTACTTGACATGGGTCATGTTTAATTCTAAATCACTCCTTTTCACTTTAGTAAAAGTTTAAAAGAAAAAAATCTGTAAATCTACTAAGCCATGACTGTATGACTTTGTGTTGTCTCTGGAAATTGTGAAATTCTGAGATATATTAGGAATTTACTTTCACAATATTCCCTTTTCTTTTCTGATACTATTTCTAGTTAACATTTCCCTGCCTGTAAGAATAACTTTCTTATTTTTTAAAAAAGAAGGAATATGAGATTAGCAAGTTCTGCACCAATATTATATGTGTAAGCCTGTTGACTCTGATAATCTATATAATATTACACAACAACATGAAACTAAGCTGATTTTCTAAACCAGAATATATTTGAATGCATGCTCTTTCCTACTAGAATATACTTACAAGTAAGAACATGATATAGACACTGTGTTGTGTTCTTTGCTTTATTGCTGGTTTGGGCATGACTAACTATTCTTATTTTGTGTGTGCATGCTTGTGTGTACACCCAACTTGTATGTGCACATTTAAAAACCAGTGACAGGCATGAGATGTCTTCTTCATTTGCTCTTCACTTTAGTCTTTGACACAGAGTTGCTCAGTTAACCTGATGCTCACTATTGTGGCTAAACTTGATGATAAGAAAGTCCACAGAATCTACCTGTCTCCTCATTATAGCACCAGGGTTATAAATGCTTATTCCAACATCTAGCTTTTGTGTATGGCCTAGGGATGTGAAGTCAACTTCTGATGCATGTGCAAAAATCACTATACCCAGGGAGCCATCTCCCCAGTGATTGTCTTTTTATATCATTGAATGTGCTGCATATGTATATGATGTGTGTATGTATGTGTGAATGAGAGTACTGATACTCAAATATCATGGTGAATGTACTGTGATCAGAGGCAACTCAGGTCTTGGTCCTCATCCGTACATAAAAAAATAACATATAACAATAACAAGAACAACAATAATAACAATATGGAGGTATAGTTAAAAGCAGTGTAGTACAACTGTAAGTAAATAGAACACGTGCAGCACTGGCAAATTTGAGAAATTAACAACAGCAAAGACAGGCAGAGATGTTGCAGTATTGATTACTGGTTAAAATGTTTACCATGCAATTAGGACAGATATTTAGAACCCAGGTAAATGCCAGGTGAGCATCCTGAATGTTTCCCTTCCCTTCTTGGAAGTCAGAGAGAGTATATTACCCAGTAGAAGCTAGACAGCAGCAAAAGCCATATTGGCAAGCTCTACATTTAATCTAGAAATCCTGTACCAATTGAATAAAGTAGAGAATGATCAAGTAGAGTAAAGATGTACCTCTCTGATTCTGAACATGTTCATGTCCATATATATATATATATATATATATATGGACAATATATATTAGTACATATACAAAAGTATGCAAAGCTTACATACAAGCATACTTGCAATTTTCTTAGTGTATGATTATACAGCTTAATTATAGACACACATGCCTTCATACATACATGCACACACACATACACACAAACATCACACATACACACACAAATGTCATCACCACAACTACCAGCAGCTATCAGAATGTGAGTCATAGAACAAATCATAAAAATTGATGTTGGAAGAAAGACAATAGTCCAATTCATTAGGATTCTCAACTGCTGAGTGATGGATCATAGGAAATAAATGTATTAACCTTGTCTTCCAAAAATTATATCATTATTGATGAGACTTCCTCCCATCCCCAGGAAAAAGAAGAAGAATGTGTCGCTATAAATACTACCTCAGTGTCTGGGAAACAGAAACAAATTTGTGATCCATATATTTGAGTGGATTGCTTTTCATTTAAAGAAGGATATCCCCAAGTCTATACTCACAGATTCACCTTTCTCTTGTTGAATGGGGTAAGGTATTAATAGTTACCTGAATAATTTAGGAGAAGTGAAATAATGTAAATATATATGCCAAAAATATAAAAATAATAAAAATCATTCTAGTTAAATTGTCACTTTCCAGAGCAAAGATAAAATATAGGAAATAGTTTTAAAAACACTATTCTTTAATTTTAGCTTTAAAATATTAGCACATTTGATAAGGGAGATCTTTATGGCATTCCCATGAATACATGTAGTTATACTTTATTCATATTTATCCTTCTATTCCACAGTCCTGACCATTATTTGTTTTCTTTAACTACTCTTCAAGCTATTTGTGAGAAGGTAAAACCACCAAAATTATAGAAAACATATAGTTCACAGCTTTACCATCCCTGGGTATGTACCTGAAATGCTCTACATCAACATGTGACAACGAAGCCCACATCAGTGTTTATCATCACTATACTATTCATAATTGCAAGGAAATGGAACAGGCCCATGAATACATCCATGGATGGACATATTAAGAAAAAATGGTATATTATACTCATAATGGAATTTTATATGGCTATAAGAAATATGTAAGAAAAATAAAGTCATAATACTTGCAGAGAAACAAATGGAACGGGAGATTATTCTAGTATAAGAAGCCAGATTTAGAATCTAAAATGTCCATGGTTCATGCACAAATAAAAGTTTGTGTGTGTGTGTGTGTGTGTGTGTGTGTTTGTATGTGTGTGTGTGCATGTGTGTATGTAGGACAATATGAAAGCAGAAAGGAAACCATAATAAGGGAAGAGGACATTTTAATGTAAGGGAATAGATTAATCACTTGTCTATTGATAAATCATCTATAATTATTGTCCATCAGTTAATTATCATCTCTCATTTCTTACTATCATGCTTCTATTACATAATTTATGTATAGCTCAATATATTTATAATCTACATATCATCTATTTATATGTATCTTTGACATCTTTCATCTATGTTCACATATCTACATCATCTATTATCTATCTATGTATCTATTTATTATCTACCATCTATATAATCCAATAGAGTTAATATGAAACTAAAAGAATAGCTATTCTTCAATATGGACTGATAGCATACAGTTCAATGGGAACAAATTCAATTATCACCTCTATGTCTATGCAGAAGAATACTTTTTATTAAATTATCTCCTTCTACAGACATTATAAGAAAAATTTACTAAAAACTTTAAGGAGAGGAATTAGCTGAATGTGATTATTCCCTTTATTGGGAGACTTCTCAGGTACTATAATACCTTGTACTATAGCATTTCTAGTTATTAAAAAAATTCAGAAGACTAACAGTATGGAAAACTATATATAGGGTCATAATTTTATACTATAAGGTTTAGCAGCGAAAATGTGTGTTTATATTTTATCAGGGGCATCTATCTTTCACTAAAATTATGACAACTAAAAAATTTAAATTATGGTTTTCAACTTCTAAATTCGTTTTATTTCCCTGTGTCCATGAGAATTTATACACATGTTTACTTTTATATAAAACTTTTACTCATTAAAAAGGAGGTCAGATTAAGGCAGAACTTGTTTATTTTGTGGACTACATTGGCCCATATTTTCTTTCCAGTGGGAGAATTAATCACAACCTGTTTTCTGTGTCCTGAGACACATGGCCTACCCCCGAAGCCTGGGTTGCTGCTTCAACTTTTCAGTATTGGCTTTGTGTGAAACTGAACCACTAAGTTAGCATGTATATTGGTTACTATTCATTGCTGCTGTGGCAAGATAGCTAACTAAAGTAACTTAAGGAAGAGATTTGGGTTCGCCTCATGTAGGGGAGTGACGGTTGAAAGAACACTGGAAGGCTGCTCACATTCTACAGTGGGGAAGCAGAAGATGAATGCTGGGGCTCAGCTCATTTTCTTCTTTTTGTTTAACTTGCCCCAAAGTCCCAGAAAGCTATTGCCTACATTATGGGTACATTTTTGTACCTCAGTTAATTTAATCTAAGTACTCCCAAAAATAGGTGTATCCATATACATATCTTCTATGATTCTTCATGCTCTCTAGTGGTTGGTGAGATGGATCCATCATTTGAGTAATTACTATATAAACCTGACAAGCTGAGTATGATCCCCACAAAATCATGTAAAGATAATAGGACTCTACAAGGTTGTCCTCTCTATGTCCACACCCATGCTATACTACATGCACCCAGATGTACACTGCACAAACACACAAAAACAACAAATAAAGGTACAAACTAAAATCTTTTGGTTGAATATTATCTATCATAATTTATGACACTCAAGGGAGTACTTCACAATATGAATAAATAGTGTACTTCATGTTAGCCATGAATGGTTAAATAGAGCAGTATATGTCAAGTACTTAGTACAGCATTAGCTATGTGGCAATCTGCAATAAATGTGATGTGTTACAATAGACTGTCTTTTGACCTTTGCAAAGTTAAACACATTTTCATATGAACTAAATTTTATTATGCTACTTTTTGAACAATGTAACAAAATTAGTAAGAAATAAAATATAATAATAGAGCACATACAAGATAGTAAATACTGTTATTCTACTTATGTTCCTTATGCATCAGAACCATGTCTGTCTAACAAGCAGCAATGGGACCAGGAGTAAGGGCTCAGCCCTTTAGAGCTCTTGTTCTTTCAGAGAAACACAGTTTGATTCCTGGCACCCATATTTGATAGCTCTTAACTACCTGTAACTACATATCCAGTAGATCTGATGCCCTCAAATGACCTCTGTGGGCAAATGCATACAGAGACACATAACGCAGGCACAGAAATAAATATAAGTAAGCTTTAAAAATAACAATTAGTTTAGTGGAGGGAATCAGTTAGGTTTCCATTTTCTCTTTGGCAGGCTAATGGTGCTAAGCAATATGACATTCTTGTGTGTTCATCTGTGATATTTCTAGAAACGTAAATGAGCAAAGACATCCCTATGAACATAACAATCTCCTTTTCTGATTTAACAAAACAAACAAATAACATCTTGTTTAATGTTGATGTTTATGCGTGGGTCATGCCAATCTCAAAATCTGTAAAAGATTATTTTCCCCTCATAAAAGCATAATGAGAGAATTTAATTGCTGCTCTGACATGTTAAGACACAGGTCACATGCTTTAATGACACCTGTTAAATTATAGCTGCCAAGAAATTGTTTGTGGCATAATCTAACATGACGTTCTAAATAACTCTAAGCAGGCCCTATTGTTGTGATAGCAAACAACAATCATGATCAACCTACCTTGGGTTTCTGCATAATATGCATAATAATAGCATATCATCTGCCACAAGTCCGATCAAGATCAAGTTCTTTATGTCATTAAAGGCTATGTACATATTGATGTCTTTCTCTTCTTTCCCAAAAGAGGAGATAAATATCTTTTTAATATTTAAATGTCTTTATTTTAAGGAACTGTTTTACTTTAATTAAATAATTTTATTAGGTTTCATATAATTATATTATGAATATCACTCATTTTCATCTTCCCATATAGCATCCTTCTCCCACTCCTGTAGGCCTTACTTTCATGTCCACTGTTTGTTTCTGGGTTATGCCTGGGTAGAAGACTATTTACTAGAGTGAGGGTAACTCACCAGTGGTTAACACCATTAAGAAGGTATCCCCTCTCCTTCAACTTTTATTAATTGCCAATAATTCCTAAAGAAGTGTAGGGCATGTGGGCCCCTCCTCACGTCATGATGAAATGTTGTGGGGGCAAGTGTTATACAAGTTCTTGTTGTGAGGGTTTACAGTGCTTGGTTTTTTTCTGATTGTTGTCACAGTAAATAGAAATATGAAGCATTCTTTGTGTCAGTATCAAACACAGCAAGACTAGGTGCTGGATTATACATAAATATGAAGTCAGAGAACACTAAAATGCATCAATGTCACATCAAGGAAAGAAATCACAATGTCCTCTTCAATTCCATTGACCAAGAATGAGTCTGCATTGAATTCTGCTTTTCAGTCATCATATCTCCACTTCTCAGTAGTTCATGGTCACTGGTCTGTCTGTAGCATGAATCTGATCTGTTCCTATTATTTCTCCTTAACAAATAACTTTGCTCACCATTTATTGAACAGTGCAGAAAACATGGCACAGGGCAAGAATGATGAATTCTCTATAGGATTCTTTAACAGAGTTTTACAAGGAAAATAGTTACCCAGCTTACTGAGAACAGTATAGACATGTTATCAACCTTCATTTATGAGGCTGGCAACATTTTTGGGCAATATATGTTTTAAGGTTTCATCTACTGTGTTGGTCGTTTTTATCAAATAATTATTACAACACACACACACACACACACACACACACACACTTCTGGCTCAGAAGCATGGAAAGTAAAGTAATTCACTTAGGTTAAGTGGTAAAAGCTGATTCCATGGGAAATCCAAAGCAAGTTACCACTGGCATTTATTCCTTGTGCTTTGATCAGTTGTGAGACACTGCATTTAGCTCAAAGCAACTTTTCTGATGAAACCAAAGCTGCACTAATTCTATGGGTATAGATATAGGGACTTAGTGGGAAGTTGATACCACGTTTATTTTGCCAAATAATATTGATAAGTTCACTCCTGGAGACTGTGAGGTTGCCAACTATGAGTTTTTAGGCAAGTTATAGTAGCAGGCATGTGCTTCCTCTTGTAGAGTAGGCCTTAAACAGAGCACCATGGGAACAGTGGCCTATGTGAGAGAAAGATAGGAAAGTTTGAGAGAAGGGGAGGGAGAAAGGAAACTAACACTGGGGAGATTTAAAGCATCCTATTAAGGGCTGGAGAGATGGCTCAGTAGCTATGAGCACTGACTGCTCTTCCAGTGGTCCTGAGTTCAATTCCCAGCAACCATATGGTGGCTCACAACCATCTGTAATGGAATCTGATGCCCTCTTCTGGAATGTCTGAAAGTAGTGACAATGTGCTCACATACAAGAAATAAATAAATGAATAAATTTTTTTTAAAAAGTCCTATTAAAACTTAACTATTTCAAAAGATTCATAAATAGGAATTTCTACAAAACACTATGACACCCACACATACCCACACATACACAAAGAAAAGAAACAAAAAGAAAAAAATAGGAAAAATCTAAGTACCCCTGTTTTTCAAGCATGCCAAAATTGGTAAACATTTAACCTATAAAATGCTTTTTGGGAACGTAATAATTTTCATTCTACATGTAAAAACACTGTAAGTATGTGTGCACACAAGTATTTTTATATGAAGGGAGGGATTTGTTTATGTTTGTGCTTGCATGCACATTTATGTAGTTGCCAGAGGAAAATCTCCAATGTTCTTTTGAGGAACAACTCCCATGCCCTTGTCCTTTGAGGACAGGGTCTCTCCTTGACCTGAAGCTCAACAATTAAATCAAACAGAATTACCCTAGGCCCCTAGGGATCCTCACCTTTCCAGGATTTCTATAAAAAACACATGATGCTGCAGTCAGATTCTGGCCATCTAACTCACAGCTTCCTTCTTACAAGGAAAGCACTTTAACAAATTACGTACCTTTCCAATCTCTGCTATATATTTGGTGTAAATGTAGGACAAAAAATAAAATTTATTCACATTAGACTGGTTGCCATACCTTTGAGCATGAATGTATTTGTAATAGTCACTATACATTCAAACATGAAGTCATTTGTACCATGTTTGCACAGTATAACTGTTGACCTTACATTCATTGCCTTCACTGATTCCTGAGGCCCAGAATCAAAGTCTTTCCAAATTCTTCTCCTTCTCCTTCTCCTTCTCCTTCTCCTTCTCCTTCTCCTTCTCCTTCTCCTTCTCCTTCTCCTTCTCCTTCTCCTTCTCCTTCTCCTTCTCCTTCTCCTTCTCCTCCTTCTTTACCATCTTGACCTCTCTCTTCCCTCTCCTCTTGCTCCTACCCTTTCTTCTTTTTGTTTTTTGTTTGTTCATTTGTTTTAAGACAGAGTCTGTCTATGTAAGACAGCCTTGGCTATCTCAAAATTCCCTCACACTGCAATTCTTCAGTTGGCCACAGAAACCTGCCTTTCCTGCCTTCCAACTGCTTGGATCAAAAGTATGCAAACCCATTATTTCTTAAATCTAGTACAAGGTAAAGCATATATATGTTTGGTTAATATATCTATGTATTTAAGTTTTCAATTAAATATAGAGAAAGGATCTTTCTTTTTCAGAAATATTACTTATTAAAGGGGATACTTGATTGGTTAACTCAGTCTTCGAAAAGAATTAAGCCTTGTCATCAGAAGGCACAGAAACTCCTACAAGCTGGCAACTCAGGCACCTGTCTGAAATTACTTCTGTAATAAAATCTGCAATCAAGCCAAAATTACAATGAACATGTGTTCGTCTAGATATAGGCTTGCATTCCTCAGCGCTTGCCTACAGGCTTGGAGGCTATTTTGAGAAAAGCAGCTTCTGAACAATTTCTCAGACTAGATAATCTCTTGTATTCTTTCACTCATGAAAACCTAAATATAACCTTTTTTACAGTGAAAACAACACAAAGAGAATATGTATAAATATGACTTGTATGTCAGTAGACTGGTCACCATTATTATAGGTGCTGTTATTCTTTTATGTTATATAACAGTCACTTTTTATGGTAATTACAAAAGCAAAGGTTCACTTCATATCCCAGAAAATCCAGTGTCTGTCTCTCTCTTTCTTTCTCTCTCTGTTGTTTCTTTCCTTGGTAAGTCTCTCTCTCTCTCTCTCTCTCTCTCTCACACACACACACACACACACACACACACACACACACACACATCCTTATTTGTTATTGCTGTCATCTCTGTGTCTGTAGTATCTACCTGTCTCTGTATCTCTGTTTCTCTATTGCTGTTTCTCTGTGTAAATAACTGTCTCTGTCCCTCTGTATATCTCTTTCTTTCTGTCTCTCCCCCTACCCCACTCTGCCATCTCCCTTTGTTATCTGCTCAAGTTATTTCTCCCTTTCCAAATGGAACACACTTGAAAAATTATAAATTACAACAAGAAGTGTTGATTTCAGTTGCATGGTTAATGTCAAAGGCAGCTCAGTATTTGGATTGGGCATGGGAGAATTTCTAGATTTATATATTTGTGTAACAGGAAGAGATATTATATATTTAAAATGTGAAACAGAAGGAGGGCCAGCCAATGCCAGAACATCTATAATATGATTAAATCTTCACATTTACCTACCAAATGATTTTTATGTGTGTACTGTATGGTGGATATATACATATACACACATGTTTCCATGTATGTGACCACACATGTGTGCACAAATGTGTGGATGCCATAGACTGACATCAGATGTCTTCTTCTACTTGCCACCATATCAGTGAGGTTGTAGCTTTCAATTGAGCCCAGAGTTTAACTTCTCCCCATCCACTAAACTCATCCTCCCTTCCATCTTCTTTTACTGATATTAGAACAAGCTTCTTTGGGCTTCCAATACAGACTGAAAACCAACAGCTATCCAGGAATCCTCCAGGCCTTTAGTACTAGATTGGCACCATGAAACTACCCAATTGGACCTTTGCAGTTTCATACAGTCACTTTTGACTTCCTGAACCATACTAATAAGCCATTGTAAAAATTCCCATTTTAATGCATATATGTATTACAATCACTAAGTTAGAAAAATGCCTGAGTGAGGCACCAAGAGAACGGTAGTAGATTCAGATTGAAAGGATGAATTCAAACGAAGCACAGAAATTGTGGAACAGGGCTTGTTTTTCTCCCTGCATCTGGGGGATAGGCATGCATTCAAGACAGCACAAGCAAATGGTTCATTTTTTTGTAATTATGCTCAAATTCTTATGTTTAAACGAAACACCATCTGAACAGAAGCTCATCTTCCTGGAGCAGAGCTTCTTGGCACGCTGCAGTCACTTATTAGTGCCATCACATTGCTCAATTACACCAAACCACAGATGCACGCATGAGGCTGTGAGGGGGAGGCTCCACAGAGCAAGCCGGGTGAGCCAGCTCTTTCCAGGAAATCTGGTTTTCTCTCTTATTTCTTCAATTACCTTTCTCTCTTCTTCCCCCTCCCTCATTGGCCCTCTTCCCTCCTTTCTCAGTCTCTCCAGGGGATAAATAAAACTATAAACTATTTATTTTTGGTAGTTTACATATTTTGTAAGTCAATGTTTTTATAAAGAGGAAATATTTCACCAAGTCCCGCATTGGAGTGATTGATAACTGTCATTTGTGTAATTAGTCACTATAATTACATGAGTAAATGACTCTGAAATGGAGCCCCTGTTAATCACATTTTGTTTAATGGGAAATAAGTTCACTGTCTTTAGTGAACAGTTTAGATACAGGCCTTGGATAATGGTGAAGTTGGTGGCAGGGGAGCTGATGTGTTTAAATCTAACAAGATTAACAACAGGTCAAAACTTCGTTAAGGTAAGTTCTGGACTCAATTGAAAGTTCCTGCCTCACTAAAAAGGAGGAAAATGGAAGAAGACATCTAATGTTAATCTATGGACTTCAGGACCTAAATCTATTCAAGAAATAAACACATTTGCAGAACACTAAGCACACTTGGCTATCTTGTCTTTGCAGAAGACACCCAGGGGTGTTCAGAAGTGTGCTGGTTTTGTGCTTTTCTAGAAGATGGATTAGGTAGCCTATTACTCTGCCTTACTTATAACCTCTACTAAAGCATACTGTAACTCCTAGGGAATAAAGTAGTGCACATAGGTGAATTCATTCCATAAAAGTCCCACATTAAATTATGTAAAAACCCTGTCCAGGAATTATCATTGGGGCAATACTCATTGAAATATTCTAGCCAGGCGGTAGTGGTGCACTCTATAATCCCAGCAAGTCAGAGGCAGGTTAATTTCTGAGTTTTAGGCCAGCCTGGTCTACAGAGTGAGTTCCAGGACAGGCAGGGCAGTACAGAGAATCCTGTCTTGAAAAAACAAAAAAAAAAAAGAAAGAAAGAAAGAAAAAAGAAATATTCTCTTTGTAAAAATATTAACTTCTGAATATGTAAACTATCAAAAATAAATAGCAGATAGCTTTTATTTATTCTCTAGAGAGAGTGAGGAAGGAAGGAAGAGAGCCAAAGGGGAGGGAAGAAAGGAGAAAGATAATTGAATAAATAAATAAATAAATAAATAAATAAATAAATAAATAAATATATAAAACAATTTCCCAGACAGAGATGATTCATGCAGCATGCTCTGTGGAGCCTGCCCTTATGGTTTCCCCATCAGCCTAAGGTATCAAGACCCCAAAAGCAAAACTGGAAGAGGAGACAAAAAGAAATGATTTCCACATTCTGATCTCTATCTATCTATCTATCTATCTATCTATCTATCTATCTATCTATCTCCTTATGGTCTCTACTCCTCTCAGATACTCTATGTCCATATATTGCGTTATCATACATGGAAGTACAGTTGGACACAGCATTCTCTCATCTTCAGCCCAAAATAAAAGCCAAAAGAGACTATTACTCCAGTCACTGCATTTCCAAAGGACCACAGAACCCACTCAGTCAACACTGAGAACAAATTTGCTACCAGATTCAAACAAACCCTTTCTCACAAGAGTTTGTTTCTTTGGTGTCTTATGTATCAGGCATCAGCCTATATAGCTACAAATAACTATGTACTTCTGAATTTTGTACATCTATCCTCAGCTGTAAGGATTATGTCTCTGCACCATTGCTCCCCATTTACATAGTGCTGGGTGTTGGATACGGGGTCTCATGCATGTTAGTTGAACATCCTTCTAACTGAACTATATAGTTGCATGCCCCATTTTGCCCTTTCTTTTTGAGAATGCCATATAAATAACATTTATATAAATGCTTCTGCATAATTCATAGAATTTGGGGTTTGACTTCTTGCACTTAGCTTTTTGCATTCCTATTATTTGAATACTTTGGGCATTTACTCATTTCTCTGTGGAATACTGTTTTATTGCATATTTGTTCATGCATTATTTCCTTGAAGGATAGATGGATTCATTCCTAGTTTGGGGTGATTCCTAATAAAATTACGATAAATTATGGAATACAAAAATGAGTCACATGGCATAGACATTTGTTAAACCAAAAAACATATCTTTAAATAGTAATGGAGACCATGAATCTTCTTATCCTCCTTGTTTTATGCATTAAAGGTTCCAGCTTCACTCCAAATGCCCACAAAATATTGAAGCTACAAATATCACCATGCCATTAGGCAAATCATCTAGTTGTGCTTTAAAAAGAAATTGAGCCTGTATTAGTCTATCCAAAGAAACCACATACAACTAACTTTGTAAGGCATCATGAACATTTCCACCAAAATACCATTCAAAGAGAGGAACAGGAATGGATTACCTGGTGTTAACAGGATGACAGACATCGTGATGAGTGAGCACACTACCAGGATCACCAGCAGGGCAATGGCAATTCCCTTCCAGTTTCTTTGTGGAGGGCTGTTACTTCCTAGTTCCTGCAGAGGCAGAGAAGGAGTTTTGTAATTATACCTGTTCCTGGAGAAATACGGTCTTAAAGGAAAGATTCAGCACAGGAGTGATCACAGTTTGAAAGCTGATTAGAATCAGTTTTCTCTTCAGCAGCTTCTTTAATTATTCAAAGGTGCATAGATTATAAATGGATGGATATATTTTGGGGAGTACAATCTATTTTCTTTACCAGAGAAGGTAGCATAACTTCATACATGCTGCCTTTGTGTATAAGGAAGCTCCATTGCATGAACAGTGGGTAAAGGAATCTGCAGAGGAACAGCAATGCCAACCTGCATTTCTAATCATTGTCTACAATGGAAGATACTACAAAGAACTAAATATACTTTTACCCTTGAAGAACTTTCAGCTGCTCTTCTAAACTTATGAAGAAAAAATTGGAAACAAGAAAATGAGAGGTAATATCCTTTACCATCAAACACTGCACATTTTTTTTCAACAAGGCAGGTTTATTTCTATTAGCTTGCCCATGATTCATTAACAACAAACACAATGTAGTATCTAAATTAAATGAGTTTTTTTCTATCAATAACTGAAAATATTCTCACACTGGGCAGTGTGCAGATATTGGTAGGGAGGCAAGATCGACGGGAAAGGGCAAAGCTGAACTCCTCTCACAATGGCTATGATGAGCTGCTTACTTTACAACTGACCTGTGTTCCACCCTGCTGCCTGGAAATGTACAAGCTTAATTCTACAATGTCTGGAATACCATATTTGAAATGAATGCCAGATTTTCCCTGAAGTAATTTTATATGACATGAAACTTGGAACACAGAGAAATGGCTCAGGCTTTAAGAGCAGTTAAGTCTCTTGTGTGTGACGACGTGACTCCAGTTCTGTTCCTAGCACCTACTTAGGTAGTTTGTAACCTCCTGTGACTCCAGTTATAGATGGTCCAATGTGCTCTTCTGGATTCTGCAGTCACCTGCACTATATTATATACACATAGTCAAGTGGATCTCTCTCTCTCTCTCTCTCTCTCTCTCTCTCTCTCTCTCTCTCTCTCACACACACACACACACACACACACACACACCTCTTTAAGAATTCATCTGGAATAACAAAAAACACAGTATAGATGAAACTATTCTCAGCAGTAAAAGAACTGGGGGAATCAGTATCCCAGACCTCAAGCAGTACTACAGAGCAATAGTGTTTAAAACTGCATTGTATTGGTACAGTGACAGGCAGGTATTGGTGTTGGTTCAACTGGAGGTCAGCATGCAGAAGATTGCAAATCAATCCATTCTTATCTCCTTGTACTAAGTTCAAATCCAAGTGGATCAAGGACCTCCACGTAAACCAGACACACTGAAACTAATAAAAAAGAAACTGGAGAAGAGCCTTGAACACATGGGCACAGGGTAAAATTTCCTGAACAGAACACCAAAAGCTTATGCTCTAAGATCAAGAATTGACAAATGGGACCTCAAAGTTTCTGTAAGGCAAACAACACTGTCAATAGGCCAACAACACAACCAACAAATTGGGAAAAGATTTTACCAAATTATACCAACCCTACATCCAACAGAGGGCTAATATGCACTATATACAAAGAACTCAAGAAGGTAGACTCCAGAGAGCCAAATAATCCTATTAAAATGGGGTACAGAGGTAAACAAAGAATTTTACCTGAGGAATATCAAACGGCTGAGAAGCACCTAAAAAATGTTAAACATCCTTAGTCATCAGGAAAATGCAAATCAAAACAAACCTGAGACTTTACCTCATACCAGTCAGAATGGCTAAGATCAAAAACTCAGGAGACAGCAGGTGCTGGAGAGGATGTGGAGAAAGAGGAATACTACTCCACTGCTGGTGGGATTGGAGGTTGGTACAACCACTCTGGAAATCAGTCTGGCAGTTCCTCAGAAAACTGGGCATGATACTACCAGAGGACCCTTTTATACCACTCCTGGGCATATACCCAGAGGATTCCCCAGGATATAATAATGACACATGCTCCACTATTTTCATAGCAGCCCTATTTATAATAGCCAGAAGCTGAAAAAAAACCCAGATGTCCCTCAGTGGAGGAATGGATATAGAAAATGTGGTATATTTAGACTATGGAATACTACCCAGTTATTGAAAACAATGAATTCATGAAATTCTTAAGCAAATGGGTGGAACTAGAAAATATCCTCCTAAGTGAGGCAACCCAATCACAAAAGAACACACGTGGTATGCACTCACTGATAAGTAGATATTAGCCCAGAAGTTTGGAATACCCAAGACACAATTCACATATCAAATAATATCCAAGAAGAAGGAAGGAGAGGCCCCTGGTCCTGGAAAGGCTCAATGTAGCAGTATAGGGGAATACCAGGACTGAGAAGTGGGAGGGGGTCAATTGGGGATCAAGGGGAGGGAAGATGGCTTATGGGACTTTTAGGGAGGGGGAAACCAGGAAAGGGGAAATCATTTGAAATATAAAAAAGAATATATCTAATAAAAAATATAAAAATATCTCATCGTCACTGATTCTCAGTGATCATTGTGATTACAGACTTGAATGCAGTCATAAACACAGTGTTAACAGCTAAAACCAAGGGAAATCAACTCACAGAGCATGTTGTTCTCTTTTTCATGGCAACCACCCTAAAAATATTAACTTTGTCTTTCATTGTGATGGAAAACTACAGTGACTTTCCATATACCTCTTTTTCAAATTATTCTTGTTTAATTTGTGTATGTGTGTGTACATATGCTGAACATATATTTGAGATGCATATGTATTCATGATTGATTGACGTGCCTCCAACATGTATATGCAGGGGCCAAAGTAGGTCATGGGATGTGTCTCAGTCTGTTATTCTCTTCTCATTGAGTTTAGACAGGGTTTCTCACTGAGCCTGGTATTGGCAATTTCTTCTTCTTTTTTTTTTTTTTCTAAGTCGGTGGCTACAAGATCCAGTAGTCCTCTTGTCTCTCGCTTCCAAATCATAGAGGTTAAGTCACATATACAACATAGCCTGCTTTGTACATACATGTGTGCTGTGAATCTGAACTCAGGACCTCATGCTCTATGCCCCGTGCTCATCCTAAGCTACCTCCCTAGCTGTAATCAATGTTTATTCTCTAACTTCTCTCTCTCTATTATGCATATGAGAAGTTTTTCATTTTTTGCATATATCAAGTGATCTACTTAAACACCATTCATTTCAGAATATCTAACATAAACTAGAGATGATGGCAAATGACAAACTTTTCCATGGAATATAGTATTCACACAGACTTTTCAGAGTCCATCTATTGCAGTAGTTCTCAACCTGTGGGTCATGACCCTTTGAAGTAACATATCAGATATTCTGCATATCAGATACTTACATCACAATTCATAACAGTGGCAAAATTACAGTTATGAAGTAGCTAAGAAATAATTTTATGATTGGGGGTCACCACAACTTGAAGTATATTAAAGTTTCTTAGCATTAGAAAGGTTGGGAATTATTAATCTACTGAAAGAGTTAGTGATGGTGGGTAACTCTCTTGATGATGCCTTCATGCTCCTCAGAAGCCAATGATAGGAGTGGTCACTGATACAAATGTAAACTATCAAATATCTTCAGAGTTGGCAAATGCTCAACCAAGGGTTAAGGCTGGAGAAATGTATCAGTTGGTAAAGTACTTCTCTTGAAGCAAGAAGACTGAAGATCTGTGTTTGATCCAGAGTACTCATGTAATATAAGAGAAGCTAGGGGTAGAAGTATACTCTTAAAATCTCAGTTTTGGAAATGGGGAGACAGGTTGGGTCTTGCTTGCCAGCTGTTATAGGTCAGCAAGAGATTCTGCCTCAAGGAAACAAGGTAAACGTTATCTTTAGAAATGACAATAGATGTTTATCTCTGTCCTGTGTATACATGTATATCCACATAAAACAATCCTGTACACATACCCACACATATATGTATA
This sequence comes from Apodemus sylvaticus, assembly GCF_947179515.1. Lineage (NCBI taxonomy): Eukaryota > Metazoa > Chordata > Mammalia > Rodentia > Muridae > Apodemus > Apodemus sylvaticus. Next base: position 30,422,370 of record NC_067483.1, read on the forward strand.
CACACACACACACACATACACACACACACTCACACACATGAAACTTTAAAAAGCATTTTCTTTAATCATATGTCTGAGAAAATGGAGTAATTCTTTTTAACATCATCATTCTAACATCATCATTCTTGCTTAAAGTTATTCTACTACTTGGCGCTTAAAGACTGAATCATTTATCTCACTGGTTCTTCAGCCTGGTTGTGAGCAGTCAGTCACCAGATGTCCCAAAACAAAACTCCTTGCCTTTTATCTCATCCCTGTATTTACTTTAGTGCTCCATTAACCTTTCTACGTGCTTAATTCTGCAAATACAAACATGGTATTTCCTACAAACCAAACTGATAAACCTCTGAATCAATTCAAATGGGGCAACAGTTTGTCCCAACTCATTCCCTCTTGGGTAGCAGAATATTTTGAATTATTCTTATTTGAATTGTTTCTATTATATTCATGCTGTTCACATTTTCAACTGCAAATTGTTTCAAGGATGATTTGGTCACAAGTAGTCCAAGGACATTTATACTGAATTACATAGATTTAACACATTTGGGATTCCTCACATGAAGCACCAAAATGCAGTTGGTTTGAATATATTAATGATAAACTCAGAATCGCTAATAGTGCTTTGGTGCCACATTAAGGTAAGACATCCAAGCCCTTTCTGCTGCTGCTTAACTAAGAGCAAGCTGAGATAATGAATTCTTTATTTTACTTTCCTTGTATCTTACATTGTCCCTGCCTGTCTGTTGTATATATGAGTCTGAATCTGTTACTATTAGAAGGCTCTCTTCTGAATCTATCTGTCTCCATGCATCTGTGAATATCCCTACCAAAGAGATTTGCTCTGTCCTTACTGAATAGCACAGAAAGTATCAAACAGGGAAGGAATGGCATACTTTACAGTAATCATTAACTGAACTTTGTAAGGAATTAAGTTGCTGACTACAGCTGGACTCCAATGAACCCAGACAACAAACCACATTACAAACAAGCAATATCTGTATGTTACACACAGCATGTTCATTTTATAAGGTGCTTTCAAACTGTATTCTATGTTTTCAACCAAACATTATCCTAACACACTTACAAATATACATACATTGCTCTCCGTATCATACTGCATAGAAGAGAATGCATCTTAGAATTAGAGCTGTGCATTAGCTTAGTTTGTAGGAGTTGACTACATAGGAAATTCAATATAGCAAAAAATGGTTTCTCCACTGTTTTGTTAAAAGCAGGTTAAATAAACTATTTGAATATACAGAATTGTGAATTCTCATATGATCTCAAGGTGTATTAACTGTGGCTAGGAGGTCCAGAAAAGGTCCCCAGTCTCTTAAAATTAAAGAACAATTTTCATAATAATGTATTACTTTACTGAACAATCTGAAAATATCACTAAGGTAATCTAAAATAATCAACTTCTGAAAGTTGTCCTCTGACCCTCAAACACATCAGGTAACATGGGTTGACATAGGGACAAACAGATAAACAGAAAACAAATTCTCATGTGAACATATGAGAGAGCACACACATTCTAGAAAAATAATACATAAATCAATATAATAAAATTAATTTTAGATTTCCTATATTGATTCATGTCATAGAAATAGAATAGTAACTGTAATAAGCCTCCATTTACTGAGAATATTTACAAGGTACAGTTAGAAATGTCTACCTAGATCTAGCTTGAAAACCTCAGAAGAACAAAACTCTGACAGCTAGCCAAATTTCCAAAAAGAATATACTGTACAATTTTACAATATGTTTGGAGTGGTTGTAGGGTTCATTCTCTGAATGCATTACAACAGATATACTGGGGAAGACATTCAAATATGACAGGTGTCCAATCTGTATAGTGCATACTGAGCAGTTTGCCAACTGCCAATATAATACTAGGCTACATGCAAAGCTACAGACTCTGCTGTAGGAAATGAGGAATGTCTAATTTCTTCAAATTTACATGAGGTAACCATTTTGCATAGTCAACATGTATGGATACAGGGTGGTCAAAGCTTTGGGATAGTGCAGGATTTGAAGTCAATCTATAGCCAGAGGTATAAGTCAGTGAAGTTCCTTTTAATTGGAGTCTATAAAAAACTAATATTTGCATGTTTAGAAATTTCAGTGGTTTTGTAGTTCTTTTGAAAGAAAATGATTGACATAATTTTGTTAGACTAGAACAATATCTAAAGAGAAACTTAAATAATGCTCAAATATATCCCAAAATGTTCAGGACACAAGATCCAAGTGGATCAAGGACCTCAACATAAAACCCGCTACAGTGAATTTAATAGAAGAGAAAGTGGGAAAGAGCCTTGTACTCATCGGTGCAGGGGAAAATTTACTAAACAGAACTCCAATGGCTCACACTCTAAGACCAACGTTTGATAAATGGGACCTCATGAAATTGGAATGTTTCTGTAAGGCAAATGACATAGCCAATAAGACAAATTGGTAACCTATAGATTGGGGAAAAATCTTCACTAACTCCACATCTGATAGAGGGCTAATATCCAAAATATATAAAGAACTCAAGAAACTAACCACCGAAAAACCTAATAACCCAATCAAAACATGGGGTATAGAACTAAACCTAGAATTCACAACTCAGGAATCTTGAATGGCTGAGAAACACCTAAAGAAATGTTCAAAATCCTTAGTGATCAGAGAAATGCAAGTCAAAATTACCCTGAGATTTCACCTTATATCAATCAGAATGACTAAGATCAAAACCTCAGGTAACATCACATGTTGGTAAGGATGTGGAGAAAGAGGAACACTCCTCCACTGCTGGTGGGATTGCAAATTGGTATAACCACTCTGGAAATTAAACTGGAGGCTCCTCCCCAAATTGGAAATAGATCTACCTTAAGACCCAGTAATCCCACTCTTGGAAATATATCCAAAAGATGTCCCACCATGCCAAATGGGCACATATTCTACTATGTTCATAGCTGCCTTGTTTGTGATAGCCAGAAGTTAGAAACAACCCAGATTTCCCACAACAGAAGAATGGATACAGAAAATGTGGTTCATTTACACAATGGAATACTACTCAGCTATTAAGAACGAGGGCATCCTGAGTTTTGCAGGTAAATGGATGGAACTAGAAAATATCGTCCTGAGTGAGGTAACTTAGACCTAAAAAGGTGTACTCAGTAATAAGTGGAGATTAGGAAAAAAAGAAGAGATAAGAAAAGAAGAGAAAAGAAAAGAAAAAGTGCTGAGTACCAAAGACACAACCCACAGAACTCAAAAAGGTCAACATGCCCTAGGGCCCAAGTGAGGATGTCTCAGTTGCACTTGGGAGGGAGAATAAAGCAACCACAAGGGGCAGCAGGGAGGAAGGGATCTGGGAGGGAAAGGGGATAGGGGAGGAGAAGATGATCAGGTACTGGGTGGGGGGAAAGGACTGAAATCCCTGAGGGCCAGCAGAAAGAATAGAAGCATGCAACCTCAGGTGGTAGGAGGTTGTGGGGAGGGGGACCCTTCAGAATGTACCAGAGGCCTGGGAGGTGAGGGCCCTTAGATGAAATGCCCCACATTGCGGAGAGGGAACTGGTAGAGCCCACCTCCAGTATTCAGCAAAACCAGAACGGGGAAGTGGGAAGGGGTGGGTGGGAGGACAGGGGAAGAGAAGGCGGCTTATGGGACTTTCGGGGAGTGGGGGGGGGGCTAGAAAAGGGGAAATCATTTGAAATGTAAATAAATTATATCAAAAAAAAAGAAAGAAAGAAAGACAGGGCATCAAGTGAGGGATGAGATTGCCATCCCACTGTCAAATTTCTGACTCATAGTTGTTGCTGTATGTAAGAACTACAGGAATGGAAATGGAGAGAAGCCTGAGGAAAAGAAGGCCCAAAGTGGGATCCAGCTCAAGGGGAGGCCCCAAGACTTGACACTATTATGGAGGGTATAGAGTCCTCACAAAAAGGGGGTTATCATGACTTCCCCTGAAACACCCAACAAGCAGCTGAAAGAATCAGAGACAGATATTTGCACCCAACCAATGAACAGAAACCCCTGACCTCTGTAGTTGAATTAGGGGAAAGCTGGAAGAAGCTGAGGAGGAGGACCATCAATCTCAGTTAACCTGGACCCCAGAGAAAACTAAATTTTAAAGAAAAAAATTACACAAACACAGTTGCACAAGTAGAGCAGGGTATCTTTTGATTTTTCCTGATTATCTTCTCTCAACAAGGAAGGACACTTGAGAATCCACGCAACACACCAGTAAGAAACATCATTGGGTCTGGGGATGTGGCTCACTTGCTGCTCTAATAGAAGACCCAGGGTGGCTCACAATGTATGTAACCTCCCCTCAAAGCCTCCTTTGGCTTCCTTCAGGGACTTGTATTAATATGTACAGAAATACACATAAACACAGAACACATCTTTAAACAAGGGAAACAGATTTGTAATACTGTGCTGAAAGAGTTTCCCCCTTACCTTACAGTGATCCCTGCCAGTTACCCCTGGTTCCTTGCTCGGATCTCCTAAGAGCTTTATCCTGTTCTTGTGTTGTCACTATCACCTTGTCCTTGTCCTAATGTCTCTCAGCTTTGTCTCCAGGCCTGTGGTTTCCTGCCTTTCTAGACCAGTCTTAATATTATCTTTGAATGACCCATAAACCTGTACTATCAGCATTGCCTGAAATCTTGCTTGAATTAAACATTATTCAGTCCATTCTAGACTTCCCAATTACCCATGACCAGTACAGGCCCCGCACAGCTTTTCCAGGCTCTCCAGAATCTAAATAACCATTCTTAGAGTGTGGGGCTACTCTAACCTAGGTCAGTGCCACCAGTTAATGTACAAACGCAAATAATTTCTTCTAGTTCCAGGTAGTTCAGCCATCTTTCCTAAAAAGCAAAGCAAAACAAAAACAAACAAATAAAACCTCCCCAGGTGAGGGGCTATGGGGTATAGCTTTGTTGGAGAGTGTGAGAGTGTTTGCCAAGTACTCATGAAGATCTGTATTCTATCCCCAGAATCCTGTGTGTGCTGTGCATGTCTATACTCCCAGAACTCTAAATTAAAGCAGTAGATTCAGAAGTTCAAAATTATCTTGTGTGATAAGTTAGAAATTAGCCAGGTTACAGAAAGCTCTCTTAAATCCAAGCAAACAACAACAAAAGAATAATCCAGATGTTCTCTGTATAAAAAGAATGGGAGTCTTGAAGTTAATTTTTAATTTAATCTCAAAGCAAGGTGGTATCTGCATCATGGCTTAGTGGCTGAGCATTTAGTATGACTGGATTTTATTCCCCAGTCATCAGCTTACTAACTCTGTTAATGCACAGTTGTCTGAATCTCTGCCAGCAGAACTATAAGCATAATTACTCTTGATAAGACACCATATCCGGCAGATTCATGTTTTTCACGTGTTAATTTTTTTCATGTAATATCTAACTCTAAACTGAAACTCCCCCCTATTTCATATTCATGAGTGGTAGGAAGGTACACAGCAAATGTTCTCAAAACATCTAGAGTAAAGCATTTGCTCAGCTTTTCACATTAAGAATCAAAAACGAGGGTTTGTGTCACCAGTATAAAGCCTTGAGGAAAGCAGTTAACAACTACTTGGGGATTCAGACATATCCGCATAAGCTCAGGTGCAGCTGACAGTTCATCTAAGAGCATCTCTGTGTAGTATATATGATGCTAGAGGAAGGCTGGGTATGTGGCTAAGTGGGTAGAACCCTTATCTGCTTTGCAGGAAGCCCTAAGTTTGATCTATGTCACTGCATAAACAGGGCATGTTAGCACAGACCAGTAATACCGGAATTTAGGAGGTAGAGACAGGAAGATGAGAAACTGAACTATAGAGTCAGATGGAGGCCAGCCAGGGCTTCACAAGACCTTGTATGCAAAAGAACAAAGAAGATGAAGAGAAAAGGGGATAAGAAAAACTGGAAACATGACTTATTTACAGACTAGGTCAGTAACCCTATATATCTGGCTTAGTTAGATAGCATACGTTGTTAATGCACCAGACTGTTAAACTTAATTAATTTACTTTTCAAAAATATGAATGTATGTGCTTTAGGTATAAGTGTTTGTCTGAGTGCATGTATGCAGGCAAGCAGAGAGGCCAGAAGAGCACCGAGTGCCCTGGAACTGGAGTTGCAGGTAGTTGTGGGGTGCCTGAAATAGGTGCTATGTTGTCTACTGCATCTCTTTAAATGCTATGCCGTTTCTCCCTCTATACATTTTATTTTTGAATGTGAAAACAGTATAAAAGTAATCTTCTACTATGTTTACTAAAAGTTCTAGAGTGAAGCTGCCTTCATCTTTTTTTCAAAGCACAGGACAATTTGGGGCACCCAGTGTGTCTATTCATATTATTTAAACATTCCACAAGAAGCCTATTTTTTGTTTCATAGTTACTTTCAAGTTACTTTCAGAATTTATTTTCAAATTCTTTTCAAAATCCTTAAAAGGGGGCAATGTAAAGCTCAATTGAGTTCAGATTATTCACATTTAATATCGAATATTCCTTATGAGAGACACAGAAACCTTGTCAGGTTGACCTGCCTACCAGTCCATCCATTAATCATTGCGTTTTATGAATTAAATAAGTCTTTTATTTATTTTTAAACATCAAACAAGAATAGCCCCATGGGGCCAGTTTATGTCAGTGGGTATTGTGTGGTAGAGCTAATATGTCACAGATTCCTTACTGCTTTCTTAAAGCTCCTACATATAGCAGATGTTGTTCACATGCAAAATGGAGTTTGTATTGTGTATAATTCTGTGAGATTTTCACAAAACAATGTAGTGAAAAATGTTTGTGAGCTCTAGTCTATCCATTTAAGCTCTGTAGCCCTATCTGTCCAATTTAAAGAAAGGAATGACAGCTACATATAGTTGTTCATAAGGATTAATTATCATCAAGGCAGGAAAAGACAGTTCCTTTGAAATGGAGAATTTATTTTTCAATCCAAAATGAAGATGGGTTTTTGAAGACTGGGTTTGACTTGAGCTATTGTTATGGTAGGGTTCTTCACACACTACCTTGATGGAGGGTGGAAGAAATAAGCCAAAATGCAAAAGAAGGGGTGGAGAAGGGGGAGGAGGGAGGAGAAAACAAAGGAGGGATGGGAGGGGCTACTGAGGCGCTTACTGCAATGGAATAACGTACACTCTATACAGAGAGTGCAATAACATACACTCTGGGAGAATAATAACAGTTCCTTTAACATGAAAGACCCTGAAGGATGAGGAATAGTGTCAAATAACATGGATCCCTGGGAGCTTTGAAAGACTTGAGTCAGTGACCAAAGAGACTGTCCATGCTGAGTCAAGGCTCCGTCCCTTTCACATATGTAGCAGAGGGCAGTATTGTCCTGTATCAGTGAGAGAGGATGTGCCTAATCCTGCAGAGACTTGATGCTGGGGGTTGGGGGAGGGGATACAGAGGAGGGCATTCTCCTAGAGGTGAAGGGGATGGTATTGGGGGGGGGGGGGACTCTGAGAGGGAGGAGCCAGGAGCATGAGCAGCATTTGCGATGCTAATTAATTTTAAAATGAACAAACATGAAAAGAGGAAACTAAATTTTTAAATAATCAACTCTATGGAGTATGATATTAAGTATGAAAGGAATTAGGAGAAGAGAGGTCCCTGGTGGAGTTTATTGTGAACTGTGGTAAGGATCACATCCTTCTCTAGTTAAAAGAGTGGAAGAGATGGTGTGAAAAGTAGTTTAATGTCACCCCAGCTGGAGCATCCCCCACCCTCTATGGTCTTTCCAAGGTAATGTTCAATGTGTTTCCTTTTCTGCTAGTAAGTTAAAGGTTGTAATTGCCCAGGAGTCAAATTAAGATCCCAAAGAAAGGTTAAGCAAAACAGGACTGCTCCAGATGACCATGGAGCCCTGAAGCTCCGAGCTGAGTTCAAAGCTGACATTATTAATTTGCTCTTCATAACAGAACTGACCTTTAGATGGTACTGAGAATCTGGGAGTGGGGATTAGAAGTGAACCTGATCCCATCTTAACTAACTGTGCTTCTTCTCTAACCATCGCAGCTTGCAAGCCAACACCTTCCAGGTTGCATCTGACTGGACCCTCCGAATAGGAGCAGATGCCAAGTAGCAGAAGACAGAACCAAAAAAAAAAAAGATGGCTGTGGATAGGAAGGCTTCCTCCTCTTCAGAATAATTTGTTGCTTTCTTGGGAGTCAAAATTAGTATTAAAAGAGAGAGTTTATCTTATAATCAAACATTTTTTCTACATACATTTACCTACTAAACATGGACAAGTGAACTTTAAAATAAATCAGACATAATATATTTAAAGATAAAGATGAAATTTCAATGTGCCTTTTAAAATGGAGAAATTATACTATATATATATATATATATATATATATATATATATATATATATATATATATATGACCCTAGGACTGATTTGGTTTAGGTAAAGGAATTATGTACCCTGAAAAGGGAGATAAAGTAAGGTACAAATTATGTATCTTTTCCTCTATGGTGGGGGTGGGGGGACAGGGAACAGAAGCGGAAATTAATGAAATGGGGCAGAACAGATAGCAAATGTGCTTTTAATTATTTTTATTGCTTTTGCTATTAAAATGTTAATCAGTTCCATGCAGGTATTTAAAAAGGAAGAAAATTTCAAATTACATTTCTCCTCTACAGATGAACATCCCATGATCCTTTAGGGTAAAGTAGTCAACTCTAACACATAAATAACACATATGTATGCTCATTATACAATTAAAAACAAAGAAGATTACAGAGACCCTTATGTAAATCTAGAATAAAATAGTTATCTGTCTTCAGAAATTACATGGACCAGAAAAAATTAAATAAATGCAAGGGGAGTTTAAAATTCTCTTGTGAGAATGCAGCACTCATCATGTATGCCTGCTTAGAGGAGTGCCTCTCTAGCTAAAATGTTTTGTGTGGGAAGTCAGGCAAGGAGCAGCCTCAAAGCCAGACAATGTTTCCATTCATGGATGGAAGAGAGCCTTCTTTTCTCCCCATTCTCTGTGAATAGAGTGGCCAGAATTCTCAACAGTCCCCAGAATGTCCTCTCCATTCTACAATTTAAAAATATTGTTCCCCCAAATATCTTCAGAGGAAAACTGTTCCAAAGTGTCCTTTTGCAGAGATTATAAGACCACAGGTTGTTTAATTATATTCTTATATTTTTCATTTATTTCTTAATTTTTATATTTCAAGAGAGGAGAACAAATCCCATGTAATGTCTGACTGTGGAAGGAGTCACTAGGGAGCAAGTACCCATCTGCTAAGAAAAGATAGCAAACTCTAGTCTGTCCCTGCTGTAAAATTAGCACTGCTTGGTCATAGGAGAAACGACTCAGTTTGTGTTGATTCTTATTAACAGCAGCGTTCCCAGAAGGTGGTGTTTAATAGTGTTTAATAGCTGATTCTGTTGTAACCTTCTGTATCACAAGCATATAAGCATAAAAGTTCCAAGTGAACCATTTCTAATTTCAGTTGTGATTTTTACAAGACATGCATGTGTGTGTGTATTGTATCTGTGTTTGTTCATTCCAAGGACAAGAAAGCACATCAGGTGTCCTATTTTACCACTCTCCACTTTATTACATCAAGGTATGGACTCCCACAGAACCTAAAACCTGGTCAGAGCTCAGGTCCTAAGAACAGCCCAGCCCTATATGACCTATTTTTTAAAGATAAAGTTTGATACTACAACCCAAGGAAATAAACTGTAAATCACAATTTTGAAATAATCTTTACAAAACAAACAAACAAACAACAAAGTATAAGAGAGGTACAAATATAATTCCTTTCAGGTACAAACATGGAGCAGCTAATTTACCTACCAGTGTATGACCTTGACTTCCATGCCAGCTCTTTCTCCTTGCTTTACTGTATTCACAATGCTGGTAATACTTAACGAGTAATGCAATTATAATTACATATTCATGCCATCACATAAGAGTGGTTCATCTTTACTATCAGATACGAAGGAGTCTTGTTCATGTGTGTCCATCATCATCATCATCATCATCACCATCAGTCCCTCAGGCTGGCTGAGGTCTTCCTCAATTATACTCAACACACCTTGGTAATTCTTATGAAATAACTCCTCAAATCGATTCTGTGAATATGTGTGTGTGTGTGTGTGTGTGTGTGTGTGTGTGTGTGTGTGTTTGGGTATCTAAGCATGCCAGTAAAAGAGTCCCTTAAATTGAGAATTGTGACCCATCTGACTTGGGTTCTGGGAAGTGAACCCAGTCGTCTGTGTGAGCAAGAAGTGGTCTTACCCACTAGCCTTTTCTACAGCCACCCCACTCCCGTTTCTAAGTTTTTGAGGCTTTTATTTTTTAATTTTTTATTGGACATTTTATTCATTTACATTTAAGATGTAAATGAATAAATGTAAATAAAAAACCTTTCTCAGTTTCTCCTCAGCAAACCCCGTGTCCCATCCCCCTCTGCCTGATTCTATGAGGGTGCTATCCCACCTACTCAGTCACTCCACATTACCACCCTGGAATTCCCCTACACTGGGGCATCAAGCCTTCACAAGACCAAGGGCCTCCCTTCCCATTGATGCCAGATAAGTCCATTCTCTGCTACATATGCAGCTAGATCAATGGGTCATTCCATGTGTACTCTTTGATTAGTGGTTTACTCCCTGGGAGCTCTGGTTGGTTGTTCTTCCTATGGGGTTTTAAACCCCTTCAGCTCCTTCAGTCCTTCGCCTAACTCCTCCATTGGGGTCCCCCATGCTTAATCCAATGATTGGCTCTGAGCATTCACATCTGTATTTGTCAGGCTCTGGTAGAGCCTTTCAGGAGACAGCTATATTAGGCTCCTGTTAGTAAGTACTTCTTGGTATCAGCAATAGTGTCTGGGTTTGGTATCAGAATATGGGATGGATCCCCATGTGGGGCAACAGCCTTATTTACAATAGTCAGAAGCTGGAAACAACCCATATATCCCTCAGCAGAGGAATGGATACAGAAATTGTGGTGCATTTACATGATGGAATATGACTCAGCTATTAAAAACAGTGACTTCATGAAATTCACAGGCAAATGTATAGAACTAGAAAATGTCATCCTGAGTGAGGTAACCCAGTCAGGGAAGAACGCACATGGTATGTACTCACTGATAAGTGGATATTAGGCAAAAAGCTCTAAATACCCAAGACACAATTCACAGACCATATGAAGCTCAAGAAGAAGCAAGAACAAAGTGTGGATGCTTGGGTCCTTCTTAGAAGAGGGAGTAAAATATTGACAGGAGGTAGAAGGTAGAAGGGACTTTGGAGGAAAAGAGTAGGTGGAGGGATAAAAAGGGGGCAGAATTAGGTATGGGAGGACACAGGGACAATATACAGAGGGTCAGGAAATTGAACAAAGTTGTGTAGCTTTGGGGGATGGAGAACTGGGGGTAGCCATGAAAAAGTCCCAGATACTAAAAAAAAGCAAGAGACTCTCAGGACACACAGGGATGACATTAGATAAAATTTCCAGCAAAATGGAGGGAGAACCTGTAGAGACCATACCCAGAGGTTAGGCAAGGCCCTTGGTTAAGGGATGGTTCCAGCCACTCTTCGCCATTTTTTTTTTTATTTTTCATGTCACATTTTTTGTCTATCTCTTTGCTTCAGTTTTGTCAAAGGAAGTCAATGGACTTGAGATGAAACCTTATCTCTGCCACCCTTCCAAGGTATTTTAAGAACAGAAAGGATAAATCTGACATGATGATGCAGGCCTATAATCCAAGCTCTTTGGAGGTGGAAGCATGATTATCATCATTAAATGACATTAACTTTGGTGTCAGGGTGGCATAAATGTGGTCCTGGAGGATTGATGAGGTTAGCGGGGAGAAGACGATGATGAGGAAGAGATGGGGAACTAGGGAATATAAGAAGTCAGGAAAAAAGGAGAGAGCAGGCTTACTCTTACTGGTGATGAACAGACTCTGAGGTCATTACTTGTTCTATTTGGCTTTATGATGCTCTAAGAAAATATTCAAAGCTGAGTACTGCATGAAGAAAGTTATTTAGTTAAAAGTGCTGAAGGACTGGAGTCGCAACTGCATCTGCTTGGCTTCTATGGCCCCAGTTAAGATGGAAATGGAGAAAAAGAACCAGATGTGGACATGGGTTTGCGAGGAAGAATACTGGTCCATCTTCCTGAAAGTTCCCAATGTTGCTCATTGTTGATATTCAATCTTTTATATTGATGAGAATCAACTATATCCAAACTGTAGCAACTATCATGCATGAGCCTTTATAGGAAATGCAAATGGAATGCAGCCCCTCAGTCTCTTTCTCACAAATGTTTTGATTACTAGCAAGTACTTATTCTGCTTGTATTTTCTGCTTATAGCGTATATAATTTTACCCACTACCCCATGTTCCTAAAGTCTCTCATTTCTAAGTGAACAAGTCTGCTTACTTTTACCAAACAATTATCTAAATTACATGATTATGTAACAATGAGATAGAAGAGCAATACAAATAGCCTAGTCAGTTATATGCTTGCCTTGAAATCATAAGGTCCTGAGTTTGATTCCTGATATTCATATAAAAGCCACACACTGCACTGGCAAGAAAGGAACAAGAGGAGACCTGAGGCTAGCTAATTAGTCAGGTTAGTCAAACAAGGAGATGAGGGTTCAGTGAGAGATGTTCTCTCAAAATAAATAAATAAATAAATAAATAAATAAATAAATAAATAAATAAATAAATGGTTAAGAATTAGTCAGAACCCCACAGACCTCCTGGAGACTGGACCACAAACCAAAAGTATACATGGAGGGATCCATGGCTTCAGTGGAGTGTGTGGCAGAGGATGTCCTTGTTGGACATCAGTGGGAGGAGAGGCCCTTGGTCCTGTGGGGGTTTGATGCCAGTGTAGGGGAATACCAGGGTGGGAAGGTGGGAGTGGGTGTGTTGGTCAGGGAACATGCTCATAGAGTCAGCGGGAGGGGGGATGAGATGGGGGTTTCCAGAGGGAAGACCTGGGAACATTTGAAAAGTAAAGAAAGAAAATATCCAGTAAAAGAAAATATAGCCAATATTGACCTCTGGATTCTGCACACATGTACATATACAAACCCCACACAAACAGGACATACACAGAAATAAGGTGTTGCAAAATTCTTCCAATATATAAAGAAAAAACAGGCTAGAACACTACAATGCTCTTCAAAACATGTAGAAATGCTGTGGAGACTGAAATGGGAACTGAAAACATGACTGACCCTCCCTACACTGTGATTCCCCAACCGTTTATGTTCCTATTCAAAAATAACATTTCTAAAAAAGTATCATACCATGGTATATCAAATTGTAAAATGATACAGCCCTATGCTGCTTTCACATTCACAGAATTATTTGAAATTGCAGTCTTAGGTTTCCCTAAAGAGCCTGACAATAAGCAGCGGGATCCCTGACTGGACTCACTTATAGACTCTAGTCTGAGAGATCAATTTTATTTTTATTAAATTATAAAATTGTTCTTTGACATCGTATACTAGGTGTGCATTTTCTAAGTGGGAGTGTGTCCCTTAGAGATGTATCCATTAAACATGTGTGTAATATCACATTTCCTGGGCCCTAAAGCAAAATGTCAGACCTCCTACTTAGGTGAATCCATCAAAATAAACAGGAAGTTTGGAGAAATGTTGGTGTCCATTCATTGGATTTGACTGAGTGATAGATTAACCTTCAAATTCACCTGCCTTAGAGTTGTCACAGTAGATGAATACCAAGATTTCAGCTAGCATCTTCAATAACTAGGGGCATCACATCTTAGCACATCCCTGGATCCTGATAAGATCTGAAGCAAATGTCTCCATGTGCTAAGCGCATGTGTCACAGCTGTAGGAAACACTTATAAAACAGCATCAACTTTTAAGTCAGCATCATGATAGTGACACGTCAGATTATAATGAACTCAGGCTGGGGAGATGGCTCAGTTGATAAAGGGCTAATTTTGCAAGCATGAGCACCTGAGTTCAAATGCCCAGAAACCTCATCAAGAGCCAGGCATAATGACATATGCATCTAATCCCAGCATTGAGAAGGCAGAGATAAGAGTATCCTTGCATCTTCCTGGTCATCCAGTCTAACTAATCACTGAGCATCGAGTTCTATGAAAGTCAATGTCTCAAGAACTACAGTGGCCAGCTATCAAGGATGAGTCTGATGTTGATTTGTGCCCTCTATGTGCATGTACACATACACCCAAACACACATGTATACACAAAATAAATAAATAAAATAAATAAATAAATCTCCATATATATGTTCATATCTTCATATACATACATATATGTATATACATGTGAAGATTGTAATGAAACTGCATTTTTGGGTTTAGTGATGCTTCCAAGTGCATACTGAAACTATATATAATATATAATACATGATGAACATTAAATGGCTGTGGTATTGTATTTCTTTGTAAATTAGAACATAGTCCTTCACTTATTTTATTTTTTCCCTACAGAACACCATGTTGCTTTACTACAGCAGCTGCAAATGGCTCTCCTTCCCATCTCTCTTGACTGTTCATATTCCCTTGGGATTGATTTTAATCTCACGGCTCTGGGAAAGGTTAGAGCTTTCATATATAAGAGACAACCTAGGTATACATACTCTGTGATGCATGCACAATGATGGAGTTGTCTGATTAAACCTTTCAAAGATCATATCCTATTGCTAGACAACTTATGACTTTATTAGTGTAGTAACCCACAGAAGGTGCGATTGACAGATGTGGTCAGTAGCTCAGATTCATAGTAAATATGTTGGTAAGGATAATCCATTATACCCAGATATGTGGTGTATGGAAGCATTCTAGCAACCGAAATGACAATGTATTAAACTAAAAGCCTATGTTCCATATGGAGGAATGAGCAAGAGAATCCTCACTTCATATGTCTTAAAAACATTCAGATCTTGGAGTTTAGACATTTCATGATCCAGTCTTCATTTATTTGCAGCCTACTGGTATGATTTAGTGAGAAAGGCAGAAAAATTCTATTTTAAAACAAAATTTTAAGAGTTCACTTTTAGTAAAATTGATTAAGTAAAAATATAATTAATTTTATTTCTTTTACACACACACATACACAATCACATAGATGCACACACACAGTCTATAATGGTATTATGACATCCATCAGAAAGGACTCATATCTTTATAGTTGAAAGACAACATTTAGACGAAAAATTTAACATGAATAGCACTATAGAGAACTCAGAGGCAGTGTGTGGTGGTTCAAATAAAAATGGTCACAAAATATATTTAAGCTCATATATTTGAATGTTCTCTTGTGGTAGTGCTGCTTTTTGGAAGGATTGGGAAGTGCTGTTTTGTTGAAGAAGGTGTGTCATTAAGGGTGAGCTTTGAGATTTCACAAGCCTCTGCCATGCCCAGTTCCCCCTCCTCTTTCTTTACCTCCACCTTACTAATAAGATTTAACCTCTAAGCTACTGAGCTACTGCTCCAACACCATGCCTGATCACTTACCTGCTGCTCTGCTTACTGCCAAGACAGTCATCAATTGAATCTCTGAAACTGTAGACAAGCTACCAACTTAATGCTTTCTGTATTACCTTGGTCATGATGTCTCTTCGCAACAATAGAACACTGAGACACTGTAGAAATGGCTCAGTAGGTATGAGAGCTTGCTGAGCTAACATGGAGACCTGAGTTCCAATACCTAGTACTCCTGTCAAATTCCTGTTGTCATTTCATACGCTCCTCTAACGCCAGCACTGCCAGGGGCAGAGACAGAAGGATTGCTGTCTGGCTGACAGCTTAGCTTCAGGTCTAGAGGGAGCGGGGCACCCAGTGTTGTACTCTTGCCTCCATATATACATATCACACACACACACACACACACACACACACACACACACACACACACACACAGGAAAACTAACTAGTCACAATGCATAAGAAAGAATTGGACACATATGTAGCATTATTTAAATGGAATTAAAATTCAACCTAGAAATATTTTACATGACCTGACACTGTATATCTTGGATATTTATTTTATTTTTATTTATGTGTATATGTGTTTATGAGTTCATAGCACATGTTTACAGGTGGCTAAGGAGGTCAGAGGAAGGGGCCAGATCCCCTGGGGATCTCTGGGGTATCTGACTATTGTGACCCATTTGAAGTGGGCTATAGGAATTGAATTTGAGTCTTCTGTAAGAGCAGCAATTACTCTTAGTGGCTAAGCCACCTATTGCCACAGCCTCCTAGGAAGGATATTTTAAAAATTCTTTAAACAAGCACATGTTTAACCTGAATGACTGCCTAAAACTTTTCCAATTCTAAATTTTCCCCACTACATAAACTCATGGGAAAGGCAATTAATTTTCCAGTTCTCAGCTTAGGAAAGCATGGTCTCTACTACTTGGTGGGTTTTCAGAGCTTGCATAATGGCGTGGTGTCACAGACCAGTAAAATTCAGTCACCCTCAAGGCCTTTGTATTGATGAATGTGTTGGAAAGTAATGAGTACACACTGAGGATCTGCTCAGTGACTGTTCCGTGGTCACAAAAGGCTGGTTCTCAACTTCCCATGGCTATAAAACTCACAAAACTTCCCCTGTACTAGTTATTCTTATTGATGAATGGGCTTAGCCTCAACACATCCATCATTTAAGTAAAAAATGGAGGTAGAAAAATCTGAGAATAAATAAAACGTAGACACATACCAGCCTTATAAATTAACGTTGAGAGTATCATGATATTGGTATATATCTGGGCCATGCTTCTTCTTTAAGATGCAAATCAAAACACGCTGTTAATTCACCAACTACTGTAAAGTTGTGTAAATGTGCTGGTTAAGAAAGGCTCAAGTTAAGAATTTTATGTTCTAATTTAATAGCATTCAATTAATGACCTTGAGAACCTAGTACAGGAAGATGGAAGAAATTATATGCAAGAAAGAAATACACATGGGTCCATCTCTGACCCTGGGGCATGTTCTAATCCTTTGATGTAGATTAGAGGTAGACTACAAGCAATTGAAGAGGTTAACCTAAAAAAAAAAAAAAAAGCTGCATCAGGCAGCACTGATTTGATGGGCAGTATTTCCATCTCCTTTAAGGAAAGAACAATACTCCATGGTCAGATAGTCAACCTCCTTCTCAGGTAGCACTGGGGTATTCAGAAAATGACTGAAAAATGTCACTACATATTCATAACTATTAAGAAAGCATGATTTAGAGAAAAAAGTAAAGGTCTTTCTCCTAAATATACACAGCATCACCATAAAGAGCCGCTTACATTGCAGTCTCACTGGTATTTTAGGGCTGAGACAATCTCTTCTACTTAGAGGCTATTTGCAACTTGGTTCTCATCCTAGATTTAGAATGCATTCCAAGTATATATTTAGTTTTGTAGACTGAAATAACTTACCAAAATGGCAGCCAATCATCTCATAGAATCTCTGCACAGAAACAGCAACTTCAAATGGATATACTGCTACTGCACATCTGATCTGCCATGAATCAGTATCATGGGACCTCGGGTATTTTTCTACAAAGGAATTACAGATCAGGAACATTTTCTGTTGCAGTTAGAATGTGAAATGTCCCCATAGACTGTCTAACCATGAGGTCCCCAGTTGTTTACACTGTATGGGAAAGTTGTGAAACCTTTCAAAGATGGAATCTTGCTGAAGGAAGTGGATCCTTGAGGGCATGCCTTAAAGGTTTTGTAGTCTGGAGCCACTTCTGCTGACTCTCTGTTTCCTCTTGGAGGATGGAGGGTAGCCATCCAGCTACCTGCCCCATCTGCCAAGACTTCTCTGCCATGATGGCCTGAATCCTATAGCCTGAGAGCCAAAAGAAACACTTTCTCTTCAAGTATTTCTTTTTGCAGAATATTTTATCACATCCACAGGAAAAGTAATAAGACACTTTTGTATTAAAAGAATATATAACGAATGAGTGAGTATTAATTGTCTCTCTCTTCCCCCTTCCCTCCCCCCCCCTCTCTCTCTCCTGCCTTCTCCCTCCCTCATGGTCCTTCTTATTCTCAGGTATCCCTATGGTCTCATTTCCTCCCTCCTAGCTCTGTCTCCTTGTCTGGTCTAGCTATGTGTGAGTAATTAAAATACATTGTCTCATGGATTCTTGGCAGCTGTCTTACCAGTAAACACCATACCCAGCCCCCAAATTGGACAGCCTTGATCAAATAAATATTGCTTCCAGTCCCGGATCCTGACAAGGTCAAAATACTGCTGACTTAATACAATTGAATATTGTTTATTGACATATGACTTCACCAAAATGCTTCTCTGAATAACTTAATTTTCAGCTAGTCTTGTCTTCATAACCTTATGGATGTTTTCTAAGCATTTTATCAGGTAGTTTCACTCTATTATTTTTTTATTCGATATATTTTTTATTTACATTTCAAATGATTTCCCCTTTCCTAACCCCCCTCACCCCCCGAAAGTCCTGTAAGCCCCTTTCTCTCCCCCTGTCCTCCCACCCACCCCTTCCCACTTCCCCGTTCTGGTTTTGCTGAATACTGCTTCACTGAGTCTTTCCAGAACAAGGGGCCACTCTTCCTTTCTTCTTGTACCTCATTTGATGTGTAGATTATGTTTTGGGTATTCCAGGTTTCTAGGTTAATATCCACTTATTAGTGAATGCATACCACGATTCACCTTTTGAGTCTGGGTTACCTCACTTAGTATGATGTTCTCTAGCTCCATCCATTTGCCTAAGAATTTCATGAATTCATTGTTTCTAATGGCTGAATAGTACTCCATTGTGTAGATATACCACATTTTTTGCATCCACTCTTCTGTTGAGGGATATCTGGGTTCTTTCCAGCATCTGGCAATTATAAATAGGGCTTCTATGAACATAGTAGAGCATGTATCCTTATTACATGGTAGGGAATCCTCTGGGTATATGCCCAGGAGTGGTATAGCAGAATCTTCTGGAAGTGAGATGCCCAGTTTTCAGAGGAACCGCCAGACTGATTTCCAGAGTGGTTGTACCAATTTGCAACCCCACCAGCAGTGAAGGAGTGTTCCTCTTTCTCCACACCCTCTCCAACACCTGCTGTCTCCTGAATTTTTAATCTTAGCCATTCTGACTGGTGTAAGGTGAAATCTCAGGGTTGTTTTGATTTGCATTTCCCTAATGACTAATGAAGTTGAGCATTTTTTAAGATGCTTCTCTGCCATCCGAAGTTCTTCAGGTGAGAATTCTTTGTTTAACTCTGTACCCCATTTTTTAATAGGGTTGTTTGGTTTTCTGGAGTCTAACTTCTTGAGTTCTTTATATATATTGGATATTAACCCTCTATCTGATATAGGATTGGTGAAGATCTTTTCCCAATTTGTTGGTTGCCGATTTGTTTACACAAAACAAAGTTGGATAATGTATACAATGCCATTTCCTAGGTTTTACAATGAATGTTTCTTTTCTTTAATAGTAGTTTTATCACCTTATCCTATCTAGATACACAAACACTCACACATGCACACAAACAAAATCATGTAAAACATTTTAAAATTGTAGTTATAAGTAATACTAAAATTTTAATGAGTCAAAAATATGTACTAAAACTGAATTATTTATCTTTCAAGCTTGAGAATTGCTGAGAGTTTAATAATTGGCTTTCTCCTCTCAGGAGTAACAGAAAATATAGGATTATAGAATCAATATTTGGTAAATTATTATGCATGTGGTTACAGAGAACTATAGAGGTAACCATCCCATTGTGTCAGGAAATGGGCAAGGGGTAATTGATGTGTCATGTACTAAAATTAAAATAGACTAATATAGAAGACACACACATCGAAGTTTATGCAAATTTTGCAACAAAAGTTTTCAACAAAAAAAATCAGCATTTGTTATACTTGTTGAAGTGTTTAAGAATGAGGTGTACTGATAATGAAATTCATCTAATGTTAGAATCATCTAAAGTTAATAGATGAGTGGACTGAAGGCCAGTGTGTGTGTGTATGTGTGTGTGTGTCGGTGCATCTGTGTGTGTAGATGTATCTGTGTGTGTATGTATGTGTGTGAATGTATGTGCTCGTGGGTGCAAACATACATCCACTTCAGAGTACATCTAATAGGAGGCCAGGAATCAAAGCTGAGTATCTTGCTTGCTCTTCACATGCTTTTTGAAGACCCTCATTGGAGGATCCCTCAT
This sequence comes from Apodemus sylvaticus, assembly GCF_947179515.1. Taxonomy (NCBI): domain Eukaryota; kingdom Metazoa; phylum Chordata; class Mammalia; order Rodentia; family Muridae; genus Apodemus; species Apodemus sylvaticus. The sequence goes on from NC_067483.1 coordinate 30,442,553, forward strand.
TAAAGGAGGAGCTCATTGATTCATTGATTTGGGTATGTTGGCTGGCCAGCAAACCCCAGTAATCTGCCTGTCTCTGCTATGCTAACACTGGGATTGGGGGTCCAAACCTGAGTTTTTTCCATGGGTGGTAGCAATTTTCATACCTGTGGAGCATATACTTTAGTAATGGGGGTTTCATCAACCTCATGAACACTTTTAATAAGAAAGAACTTAATAATATACCTGTTTTCTTTCTTTTCTGTCATCTTTTTGCTACCACACTTAATCCACAGCTTCTCCTTCCTGCTCCACACCCACTATGTTTTCATTCCAAAACTCTGTTGCAGTCACTACTCAGAAATAGTCAATACTGGTTCAACTTTCAGCTCTCTTTGCACTTTAAATTCCACTAGCTTCCTGACTCCAAAAGATAAACCTTAAGTTAAAATCCCAATGTGAAAGGGATTGCTATGCATACCTCAAACAGAAACCTTAGCAAAACACTGCCAAGTCTTCATTTGCAAATAACATAAGTGCTTCCCAGGTTCCTAGTGAGGATAAAATTCAGCTATCATATCCGGATGTAGAAATATTAATACAGAAAAGGCATCAGCCAAAATCTCTCCAAATGTTATTAAAAACCTTTGCTGTGTAAACTTTAATGATGTTTGCATACGAGTGTTAGGGTCCATAATAACTCTTCTCGGAGTATTTTATTATAAAAATAAAGCACGACTTCTGTTTCCTTCTGCAGTAATGAAAAAGGAATAAATATAAATAAACTAGGTAGTGCACAGACTGTGATTTAAAACCCAGCAGTTTATTTATTAGTGCTAATGTAGAAGCGTCCCTAAATAATATATAGAAGTCTAACTACAGCGTGCATAAAAATTAACATAAACATCTTATTCTGTTGAACAAAGCAAACAAGAAGCACAAAGGAAACAAAAACCAGAGAAGGCGCTTCATTAATTATGACATGTCATTAGTCTATTCCCACTAATACTTGAATCATAAATTCTATATATGGATATAAAGCACAGGGAAGCAACCATAATATAATTACACTTGGGAACTACAGCTTAATTGTTCTTGGGTTTTATTTCTACAGTTTCATTGTTAGATACTAGTGTGCAGGACAGGAGAGAGGGAGATGTTCTATTCTCTTCTTAAGTGGAATGAGAGACAGCTAGGAGGGCTGATGAACATAGCGTTGCTCTTTGCTTGCTGAGAGCAATCGATCTTTAATCTGCTGAGCATGGTACGGCTTGCAGGCAAGGAAATGAAAAGCCTTTCCTTCAACAATGGAATGCCTTGCCATTGGAATTCTGTGCAGAAAGGTCACCATATCACTTGCAAACATCACAGGACATTAATACACACATAAAGGAGTTTTTTAGAACAAATCAACACAGAGATAAAGAGCCTTCCTAATATAGTCTGCCTTTTGTTCTTCTGTGCTGTATATTCAATACGATTTTTATTCAGACATATTCTGAGCAACAACACATTCCAGCAAAATAAAAGCTGCATCTTTCATCCTCGGAGCAGCAGGTGTTGATGCTCCTTTTACAAACAATTAGCACAGTAGGGACTTCCTGGATAATGCGAGAGACAGGACAAGGTAGGGGTATGAATGTCACTGTGGAAAGACTTACTGGGTCTATTCTGCGACTTAACCTAATTTGGTGACTGAATTCCCAAAGTATTAGCTTCCTCATGTAGAGTTCTTAAGACTGTATAGTGGAGAGTGAATAAGCTAATGAGAGTTAGATCCTTAAAACACTGGGGCAGTACAGATGGGATATTGTAAAAGGCTAACTACTATAAAAGGGGGAACGTTGGCTAAGTGGGTATAGTGCTTGCTATGCAGGCAGGAGGGCTAGTGATCGAATCCTCAGCAAGCAGATAAAAATGCCAGGTGTGGCCACCTGTGCCTGCAACTCCAGATCTCTGGATGGCAGAGACCAGAGCATCAGCTTGCTGGATGCCAGGCTAGCTCTAGTTTCGAGGAGTGACACTGTCTCAGCAGAATACGGATTAGTGTGATAGTGTAGAGCCTCTTTTCCTTCTCTGGCTTTTGCACTTGCCCACAGGCATGCACATGTGAATATATACCATGCACACTCTCCCACCCAAAATACAGGAATCAATTAATTTAATTAAAGGAGAAAAAAAAAGAAACAAAGACAGCTAACTTGGTGAAACCTAGTTACAAGCCCACACTTCAGCTGTTAAAACATCATGAGCCATGGCTGCAGAACCACGTGCTGTTCAAGGTGCTAAGAAGAAGAGATCATCCCTAAACCAGACATTTAATGCCATTCCTGCAAAAGCTGAGGGAATATCACAAAAGAAGGGACAGAAGTAAGGTAGGAGCCAAAAATGATATGGACAATGGCTGTGAAATTCTTATCTCCTGGGCAGGTCACAGCCATTGCAACACTGATCTCACAGCACTTGAGGTAGCCTGCACTGGGCCTGCATAATCCTGGCCCTTTGAGCTCCTGGAGTCTTAGCCCTTCTTGAGGAATTAAGGGTGTTAAGGGATGAAGAAGGAGGGGAATCCTTATCTTTAGCTAGATGGTCTTTATTAAATGCAGGATGGGGCTCACAGAACAAATCAAAATGACCTAACTATGAGAAAGGGACATATAGAGAGAAGGAAAGTTGGTAAAGTGTGGGAGAGACAGTGAAGGATACACATCTGAAATTGCCAAATAATAAATTTAATTAATTATAAAAACTACAAGGAGTAGGAAAGGCCGTGAGAAGCTGAGGGTTTGATAAAATGGTGAGGAATGGTTTCAATTTTAGAGCAAGATACGCACTAAGGGGGAAAAGAATAAAGGTAAATGGTCCAGAGAATAAATGAGAAATTAATCTGACAAAGATTTAAAACCAATTCCTGTAGCTCATTGATCACCCATTGGTCCTTACAGTGCCTCTTTCTTGCCACGGTACCTTAGAGACACGTTTATAAGACATGGGATTTAAGCCTTTTCTTTCTTCCTGCGCCCAAGTCTGAGCATCGCTTTCTGATGCTTCATTTGAACACTCTTCCATATACGACACATACAGACAACACACAAAATGTTTCTCTCCCTTGCTCTGCCTCTGTCCACCTCTTCACCACAAACAGGCACACAGACAGTAAACACGCATGCACACATTCACTCAGAATGCATTGATTTTTCTCTTCAGTAAGCTTTAGACTGATTTTGTTTTATGTTATCATAAATGGTGTGGATGTCTGTGGTCCCATATTCTGCCTCTCCTCTGGCAGTGTCCAGATGCCACAGATATACTGGCTCAGGGAAGACAGGGCAAAAAGTCCAGGATGGGGGACCAAAGTCTGTGGCTCCCTTTTGGGTGTGCTGTGTTCCAGGCTGGAGGAGGAGATCAGAGTCTGGGTCTAGAAAGATGGAGGTCCAGTGGGGAGCAAGTGCCAAGTTCCAGAGGGGCTACAGAAGAAAGCCTTCTTTGGCAGTCTTAGCCTTATGGATCCATTAGGAGAAGACCTTCCCATGGCAATCTTTAATGAAGCAGTTCTCTGGGATGATCTTAGCTTGTTCATATTTCTCTATTGGATGTGGATTTAAATGCATATGCTTTATTTCAAGTGAACAAGGGATTATATAATTTGGGGGAAGGTCATGAGAATATTCAGGAAGATAAGGTCATTGGCTGAATGCTAATGCTATTAAGATACCTCATTGAAATGGAGAGGTATTCTAGGTGTTGTTCCATATGAATGACTGATCATAGTCACCTTGGTTGAGAGTCATGGTTATATGTTCCAGAGGAGGCATGGAAGCAAGAAAAGAGCAGCCCCACTCCTGGCATCTCAAAACTCTTGAGATAGTGGGGTTTGATCATGTTCAACTTCACTATGCTCATGTCTACCTGGTGGCATGGTCCATATGCCCAACAGTGGTCAATGTTAAATATCAACTTTAAAAAATTCTATTATCACTTGGCTATGGTTATGGATTATTTTCTTGATTGTGCTCACCTACTATAGATAGCAGCATTCCCTGGATGGGATCCTGAGATAAGTGGAAAAGAGAGCTGAATACTCACATCATTGGTATCTGCTTACTGACTGTTGCTGTCATGTGACTAGCTGTCATGTGACCAGCTGTCTCAACTTCCTCCTGTTTTTGCTTTCTTGTTATGTTGGACTGTAACCTTGAACTATAAGCTAAAACTGATGATTTTCACCCTCGTAAGTTGCATTTATCAGAGTATTTTATTATAGCACCAGCAAAAGAAAGCAAAGCAACTGGTAAACATATTTTGTATAACATCATAAAATGGTAATTAAAAGTTTGGGAAACACATTCTTGATGTCTATAGCTCTGCCAGGTCAAAAAATGAGGTGCTAGGGTTTAGTAAGACCACTCAACGATTATAAACAATATAATAATAAGGTTTTGAGAGATAATGCACAATGACTCAGCTGAGCTGGTCTACCAGAAACATGACTAGTTTAAAGAAATCAGAATGCTACAGAGATGTTTGCATTATGAAAGAAACTCCAACTTTATCACCCCAAATGTACTAATGCCTCAGAGTACATAGAAACTATGAAGACATTGCATGCAAACTGACGCTGTCTTCTTTTCATGATGTTTTTCTTCAGAATCATGTAAGAATTTCAGATAGTGAAGAAAACTGACAGTTCATTTATGTGTAATTGAGAAATAATTAAATGATCACAACCAAATATTCTCTCTCTCTCTCTCTCTCTCTCTCTCTCTCTCTCTCTCTCTCTCTCTCTCTCTCTGTGTGTGTGTGTGTGTGTGTGTGTGTGTGTGCTTGCTCATGATCAACATCCACAGTTATAATGAATACCAGATTGATTAGAACCAATCTAGTTAAGGTCTCCAAAAAAGCTCAATGAACACAGGGACTTGCCATCAAGCCTGATGACCTGAATTTATCCCAAAACCCACTCAATAGGAGAGAGAACATACTTCCTCAAGATGTCCTCTGATATACATACATACATACGTACATACATACATACATACATATATACATATATAGATTCATACATACAAATGGAAAGACAGAGAGACACAAAGGCATACATACAATCAACACACAAATGTTTTTAATTTTGAAAAATAATATCAGCCTAGTTTTTCCTTCCTTACATGGTAACAACAAGTTCCAGAATGACATAAACTTAAGCATAAATATTTAATGGAATATAATCTCCAATATTCATGACCTACAAACCAGAAATAGTTATTAAGAATGAACTTATTACTATTGCATTACAACAACTCCCAACCATTAGAAAACAATATGTCATAGACAATCTAGCATAGGGAGAATAGTTCATGGAATTCTTTTCTGCTGACCTCACTTGCAGACTGCTTAATGTTCAACCAGACTCTATTGAGGAATTGAATGCTATATTTTGTAAAGCTTTTCATTGATAAATTTTGATACAAGTATGAAATAAATTAATACTATTCTGATGGTGATGCTTGCGTGCTTCAAAAATACTTGTATTACCCTTGTATTATACCCTTGTATCATAAAAATACCTTGTATTATTATATCCTTGTATTATAAAAATACCTTGTATTATTATACGCCTGTATTATAAAAATACCTTGTATTATACCCCTGTATGCTTCAAAAATACTACCTGGAATCCTGGCACCGACTGACATGAATAAGCTCTGGGTAGGCCCAGAAATGGCAGCTTCACTACGTTTGCTATGGGGAATAAGGCAGGGTCAGAAATAACATTTGAATAGAATAAGCTGACATAGGTCCAGATCTAAGAGAAAAACTATACTCAGATTGTAAAATCTAGTTAAAAAAGAAGATAGGTTGGCAAGATGGCATAGTAGGTAGAGGCACTTGCCACCAACCCTGACCCTCTGATGTTCATTCCTCGGTCCCACATGGTCGAAGGGAAGAATATGCTCTTTGGTGCTGTTGTCTGTCCTTTGTGCTAGCATTTGATATAATACCAAACATGCAAACATATGTGCACATATAGACACAGCTAGATAAATGCAAAGAAACAAAGAATTAAAACATGCATGAAAAGGACTCATTATTAACTAAGAAATAAATATTAAGTGAGACTCCAGGTGCTCTGAGAAACTTACTGTGGACTGTGCATAGTTTAATTTCAGCAAAGCCTGATAAGGTCCAGGAGAACCTTAGTATAGCAATACCCAGTTAACAAGTTGCTGCTCAAGCTGTTTCAAGCTACAAACTTGAAAATGCATACTACCAGGGAGACAAATGAGCAAAGAGGCTCAAAATTTGCAAATGCTTTGCTTAAAAACAATGGCTTCAAAGTAGATTTCATCTTCTCTCCCAACCAAAGAATATGGATGCTTTGCTAGTTCAGCAGGCTCTGGTACACTTCAGGAGAACCTGAATGTTATGGATGGATGTTAAGGAGAACCTGAAGGTATGAGATTGTCAGTCTGCACTGCAGAGAAGAGTCAGGCTCAAGGTTACCCACTTCTATGATGCGCTCCATAGCAATAAATACTTGTAGTGACTTGATGGTAATATCTCATGGCCTCACATATTGGAACATTTGGACATTAGTCCCCAGTTGGTCTGGCTGTTTGGGTAAGTTAGGAACCAGAATGTAGAGACTTGCTGGAGGAAGCACAGAATTGAGGGAGCTTTGAGAGTTATAACTTTGTGCAGCTCTCTCTCTCTCCATCTCTCTCTCTCTGTCTCTCTGTCTCTCTGTCTCTCTCTCTGTCTCTCTGTCTCTATCTCTGTCTTTCTGTCTCTCCCTGTCTCTCTCTCTCTCTCTCTCTCTCTCTCTCTCTCTCTCTCTCTCTCTCTCTCTCTCTCTTTTGCATATACAATTAAGATGAGATACTCCAAGTTTTGTTTTAGCCAGCGGTTGCTAAGCTTCTCACACTGTTATGGACGTTCCTTCTGGAACTGGAGCAAAAATACACTATTTTCCTTAAGATGCTTCCTGTCATGGTATTTTATTATAGCATCAAAAAGATAACAAGCGCACCACATGAAAGAAAATACTCTTTTGAAAGATCCTGTTTTTATCCAATTCTACTTTTATAAAACTATAAATATAAAACATGAGATAAGGTACTGTCAAGATGGGTCAGCCTGATCACCAAGGCTTAGTCTTGGGGAACCACATGGTAGAAGAAAAGAACAGACTCCCACAGATTATCTTCTTAATTATATATACACCCCTCCTAAATAAATTAATAAAATGTAATGATTTTTAAAAATATAATATGGACTAGAATTGAAAATATACATTAATTTTTGCATGTCAGATGTTAGAAAACAAAAGATCTAACATCAACCTTTATTTGTAAATAATATGAACACTTACCCAGAAGATTCTATTGGATATAGAGAAAGTATGCTACAATTACTAAATTAATTCTGCTAAGTTATAGACTATCTGCTTTAAAAAATTAAAAATGAATGAGGTTATTACAGAGTCAGAAATCTGCTTCATAGAACTTTGTCTTAGTTTAGAAATCTCATGCCATTTTTAAATACCTTGTTATGATAATTCCATGTTTTGAATTTAGAGAAAATGGTGCTAGATTTTTCAGACCTTTGTAGTATTTTAACGTCTCTTGTATTTTCTGGTGAATATTGATGGTGTATATTTATATTTTGGTTGTATTAATGTAAGTAAAGTATATTAATGTATTCATCCATCCAGCTAGTATTTATCAAATAACTTTACTTGTTCAGCTTTGATAGCAACAAATATCACCATTAATAATATTAAACAAGCTTGGAATTGGAAAAGTTGTAAGATAAACAAGCCCTGGATGCTCCATAGTTGCTGGAGTGCTTGATTAGCATGATGAAACCCTGGGGTCAACACCAGCATCACATAAACCTGGTGTAGTAGTTTTACCTTCAGTAATCCCAGGTGGAGGCAGAAGGATGAAGCATTCATTTAGCATTATCTTCTGCTGTGCATCAAATTCAAGGACAGCCAGGGTTACATGAGACCTTGTCTCAAGGAAAATAAATAAAGTTATCATTACAGGCACTTTGCCAAAGTGAGAATCTATGTTACCTTCTATGGGTATATCCTGTTTCTGAGGTCACGTGATTTCGTAGTCACAGCTGCAATGGGAATTTCACTTCACAGCTGCATCTATCCCGCTGCATTATCAAATGAGCTCCTCTGAGGAAGAGGCATCCGCTTCTGCCAGCTTTCATGTCTGTGGTGTCTTAGACACAATTACTCAGTGGGATTTCTGCCTCACTTCTAACTAGTAGGCACTGTGAGGGGTTGGGGATCTAGAGAACACATAACAGCTCTCTGCTTCAGAAGAAAAAAAAGAAAGTTTCTGCACAGTTCTCAAATGGGCTGAAGAGTTGCTTCATTAAAAGAACTTCTACCTATCTTCGATTGAAACAAAACAAAATCTCCCCATGTTTGCAAAGAGGAACTGTAGAAGGGAAACTGAAGTTTCGGAAACTAACTAGTAAAAAATAATCTTTTTTGCCGCCGAACAGCTGACTAAAATGAAGTGACCCAAAACCACACAGATTGCACTGGATCTGTTGTGAGTATCACATTCTAGGGTCATGTTGGACGCTAACCTCTACACTTTAAGGACAGAGATGTTGCAGTTATCTGTAGATATTCAAACATACACACACACATGCATGTGTGGTCGTGCACACACACGCACACACAGACACACACACACATAGACACACACACACACACACACACTGCATGTAGCTACTTACATATGCACACAGTTCCCGTGAAGGCAAAAAAGCAGGCATGAGATTCCCTGGAGTTGGACTTAACAATGGTTATTAGCCCTGCAACATGTATTCTGGAAATTGGGCTTGAGTCCTCTGCAAGAGCAGCAAGCACTCTTAACTATTGAGTCATCTCCCTAGCCCTTATCTATATGTTTTGGAGAAAACTGGATAGAATTGTCAGATAATTTTTATAGAAGCTCAACTGCAGCCATGCCCATATGTCCAAGACTTACATAATCTTGGGCCTATCAACATTCCTCAAGGATGCAGGAAAAAACCATGAACATACTAATGCTTGCTGGAAAGAAGACGTCATTTTTTTTCAGTGGTAGAGCCACAGAAATGTTCTCCTTGCTACACTGAATAACTTCCCGCCCCTGATCTGGAAAGCAACACTAATTAAACTCGGTGAGCTATGCACAGAGAAAATACATGGTAGCAGCAGGGACTTTTTGTGAATAAAGGCTCCAATGGGAGGGAGGGGAATAAAAGAGGGAAATGAAGGACAGGAGTGAGAAAGAAAAGATTACTAAGATTTATTATGTAAATGAGTAAAACTGATGGGCGGTTTTCAAAGAACTATCAGCTGTGAAAAACTTAAAAAATCAGATAAGCACAGTACGTGAAGTTAGCCACCCAGATGGATTTAAAATAGCTATGGAATTTTTATATATAATTTATCCTAGGTAACTAATATTTAAGGAAAAACAACACCATTTGGGATGATAGTGTTAGTTGTGAACTTAATAAAGTCCAGAATCACCTAGGTCGTTGTTCTCTGTTAAGCCTGTGGAAGACTATTTTTATTTGATCTGAGAAGACTCAAGCTAACTGTGCGCAGGATCATTCCCTTCAGAGTGGATCTATAAGACAGAGAGAGTAAGCTGAGCACTATGAAGCGTGGATTGTTCTTTGTTTCCTGACTATGAATACATGTGGGCAGTTGCTATGAGTTCCTGCTGCTTTGACCTCCCCAACATGTTTAACTATACCTTGAACTGAGAGCCAGAATAAAGTCTTTCTCCCATGAGTTCCTTTTGCCAGGGTATTTTATCAAAACACTTAGATATCATTTGCTGTAAAAAATGCAGAACTACGATAGGTGTAATAAATCATGTAAGAAGGGGAAAATTACATAATTCAAACCTTATAACAAAGGCTAATAGCTCAAATTTAAATAAGGAAATATTCAAAAGATAAATTTCAATGTGCATTGGAATTTAACAAGTATGGCCTTTTAATTTGTAAGAGATCATCTCCCCAAAGCCAGCCTTTGGATGACACTCAATTAGCCCAATACCATTCACAGTGCCAATATCATACAAGGTACCACTGGACCATGAGGCTGATGTCTGCTTATTGTTCCAAGAACATGTCCCTAGTCTTTGTAATTCCAGAATACACCTTTAGTTTTCAAAAATTTATGATTCAGAATTTAGAGGTGGCTTTGCTTTTAGAAGCACTATGCTCTTATAGAAAGCATAATGTTTCTTCCCAATACCCAGGTCTTATACATCAAAGCAGCCCATAAAACCTAGTCCCAGGAGAATTTAACCCTGACTCTGGATGCAGGGATATCTGAGCACAAGTGTCCCTGGGTATACAAACACACACATACCTTATGCACAAATGTGTGTGTGTGTGTGTGTGTGTGTGTGTGTGTGATAGAAAGATAGATGATAGAAAGAAAGAAAGAAAGAAAGAAAGAAAGAAAGAAAGAAAGAAAGAAAGAAAGAAAGAAAGAAAATTCATGATTTGTCTGAGAAAGGTTTAAATACTTGGAGATTCAAACCTTCCATAAGGAAAAATCCTCAATAAAATTTTTAAATGCCGTTCTTGAATAGATCAGGCTTCTTTTTTAATAATTTAATCAATTTTTTACACTCCATATTCTATTCCTGCCCCCATCCACCCTCTTATTGTTCCACATCCCATCCTTCCTCCGCACCCCAGTCTCCACGTGGATGTACCTACCTTCCACCCCACCTGACCTCTAAACTCCCTGGGACCTCTAGTCTCCTGAGGGTTAGGCACATCATCTCTGAATGAACACAGATCCAGCAGTCCTCTACTCTGTTTGTGTTGGGGGCATCATATCAGCTGTTCTAAGCTGCCTGTTTGGTGGTCCAGTGCTTGAGAGATCTCAGGGGTAGATTAATTGAGACTGCAAGCTTCTTAAGTGCATAGACAAGCAATCTAGAAAAGGCCCAGGGAAAGAGAATGAAGTGGGCTTAATGAACAGACATGGGAAGGATAACATTACCTGTAATAGAAAAATGGCAGAGAGAATACAGGGGGTTAAAAAGTACAAGGGACAAGAGGGAGGACAGGAAGATGGATGAGATGAGGAGTTGGGAGAGGAAATGACAACCAAGGCAGTTACCCTGTATATGAAAATGCCATAAGGGAACCATCTACTTTGTTTAAAAAATAATTTGCAACCGGAGCAAGCAGTGACTCAGGAGGTAAGAGAGAACTTGGTACTCTTCCAAAGGACCTGAGTTTGGTTCTCAGAATGCAAGTTGAGCAGCTCCATCTCCAAGAGGTCTGATGCCCTCTTGATCAACTGCACTCACATGCAAATTAACACTGTCATACATAAACATAATTAAAAAACAAATCTTCAAACAATAATAATACTTTTAAAGGGCCGTTTGGATTGATAACAATCTTTTCACCTGTATGTCTGAAAGCGTATGACACAAATCTTCATGCTTTGCCCCTAATATATTAAAATCATAATAAAGTTTTATCTGCATGTTAGTATGTATAAACTTATAAATGCCAATTAATAAACAAACCTAATAATAATAAATAAATGTCTTTCACCAGAATGTTACTTCCCAGAAGAGAACTAATTTCAAATCAAAACAAATTAAGCCAATATTCTCTGAGCACTACTGGGTCAAGCCATCTGCCCCACCGGGCAGTAGAGATAAGAAATAGAGTGAGTAGCAAAAACAATAATTTAGAGAAAACCACTAAAATGTTGGTTTGTGATCATATGACTGTATAACATAAATCTAGATGTTGGTTTGTTCATTGAGAATGTCCTGCTAGTCCATGGAAACCTCCACCATGTCCTCCTCATGCAGAGCCCCCTTTGCTGAGGAGACACGTGTTCTTTCCTGCCATGTATCACCTTAAATTGCTGTCCTTTGGAAGCTAGCTCATCTGACTCACAGCTTCATGTTCTTCCTTTGAACATTTTTGATCATTGTTGTACTTTGTGCATGAGTGTTTTGCCTGGATACCTGTTTGTGTGTCATTTATGTGCCTAATGCCCATGGAAGTTAGAATACAATATTGTATTATCTAGAACTAGAGTTACAATTAATTGGCCTGGTGGTGCTGAGAATCCGACCAGGGTCCTCTGGAAGAGCAGCCTGTGTTTTTAACTGCAGAGCCAGCTTCTCTCCAGCTCCCAAGCAATAGTTTCTTGAACTGTGGACCATGCCCCTCATGGACTCATATAATCTAATGTTACAAATAATTAGCAACGAGAGAGAGAGAGAGATAGAGAGAGACAGAGATAGAGAGAGAGAGAGAGAGAGAGAGACAGAGACAGACAGAGGCAATCCTGAATGTATGACAAATCAAGATTAATTCAAAACCAAATTCATAATGAATCCAAGGCATTTCTGGCCATGCTAAACTGTGTTGTACCGTGTGACCTCACTGCATCCATCTGTGGCTTTACACATGCCTCACACAGATACACAACAACGGCAGCATGTTGGCTCTGTGTCAATGTATGCAATAAACTGCAATGTTTGGTTTAACATTTATAATTTCTTACTCTTACAGGATCATGTTGGCTTAATTATGGAAATTTAAGACACTAATATTTTCTTATTGTTTCTTATCATGTAAATATCAATACAGTCTATTTTGAACTATATTGTGTTAGAATGCTTGACTTTAACAATCGCTGTTACAATCACCCATTCAACTTTTATAAATGTATTTATATTTTTGTAAACATATATGTGTGTATAAATAGATAAATATATAGATATATATAGAGAGAGATAGGTAGATAGATGCTTTGTATTAGAACAGAATTTCTAACAATCCTGCAAATAGCTGAAAATGCTGTGTATACATAGCTAAAATATTTTCTGACAGAAGTTAATGTTGCCCCAAACCTGTACAGTCCTCCATTTATTTTCTGACATGATTAATAACACATTTGAGAGAAACATTAAAATGTCAAATATAAAAGCTCCAGAAAAGTTTAAAAGTCTGTGTTTCTAAACAGTCTCACTTATTACTCAAGCACTTTGTACGTGCGGCATAGTTCATAATAAAAGTTTAACTTGTCTGGAAAGAAATGACTGTACTAATTGCTGTCTCTGTATGCTGTTTTTACTAAAACTCAACTTACACAATGGAGTACTATTCAGTCATTAGAAACAATGAATTCATGAAATTGTTAGAAAAATGGATGGAGCTGGAGAACATCATACTAAGTGAGGTAACCCAGTCTCAAAAGATCAATCATGGTATGCACTCACTGATAAGTGGATATTAGCCTAGAAATTTGGAATACCTAAGACATAATCCACATGTCAAATGATGTCCAAGGAGAACTGAGGAATAGACCCTGGTTCTAGAAAGGCTCAGTGCAGCAGTATAGGGCAATACCAGAACAGCGAAGTGGGAAGGGTTGGAGGGGGAACAGGGGAAGGGAAGAGGACTTATGGGACTTTCGGAGAGTGGGGGCCAGAAAAGGGGAAAACATTTGAAATGTAAATAAAAAATATATCGAATAAAAAAATCTCCACTTACTAGATTAAAAAAAAAGAACAAACCCCAAAATAATATAGTTTGTAGAATATCTTTTGTTATAAAAAGGATTTATTCCTTTATAAAATATGATGGAGATATTGCTTAAAGAACCCAAATAGCTCATAAACAATATAGCATTTTTCTCTATAACATAATATCATGGTGGAGTATAAAGAAAATCATATAGACTATACCAAAATAGAAAAAAAAACCTCACTCTATTTTCATTCTTTTCTTTCAGCTTTAGACTGAGCTCAAAATGTGTTGTTTTCACAACAGAACTCGAGGGCACAAAGTTTGACAAGGTAAGCAGGCACAGGAGCCCTGTCCGGTTCACAGGCACCCTGGCCTCTGTGATACAGAGGTCAGTTACAGCAGGATTCTGTTAGCATTTTATACTGGGCATTTATTTCAGCTTTGAGGTGGGAAATAAACAGAAAACCATAAGTATTTGATACCTAATCCTAAGTCTATAGAACTCTGACTGCACTAGGAGACATTAGTTTGGTTCTCAGACCCCATGCAAAACAGGCTACAGACACCTGCAACATCAGTACCATGGGATCTGATGCTCTCTTCTGGTCTCCAAGGGAACTGAATTCCGCCCCCCCACCCCGACCCCTCACATGCTACACATAATCAAAAGTCTATCTTTTCTACTTTCAATTAATTTATTTACTTTACATCCCAATTGAAGCTTCTACTTCCTACTCTCCTAATCTTTCCCTCTCACATCCCGTCTCCTTCCCTCCCCTCTTCCTTTCTCCTCAAAAAAGGGGAGGCCTCCCATGAATGTCATCCCACTTGGCATATCAAGTTACTGTAGGACTAGGAGCATCTTCTATTGAGTTTCACAAGATGGCCCAGTTATGGGAAATGGATCCAATTGCAGTCAGCAAAATCAGAGACAGCCCCTGTTCCTGATGTTAGAGGTCCCATATGAAGACCAAGCTACACATCTGTTACATGTATGAAAAGGGCCTACTTGCATCCTATGGACATTGTCTAATGGGTGGTTCAATCTCTGTGAGCTTCTATAGGCCCAAGTTAGTTGATTCTGCAGATTCTCTTATGGTGTCCTTGACCTCTTTGAGTTTTTCAATCCTTCTTCACCTATGTTTTTTGTTTGTTTGTTTGTTTGTTTGTTTGTTTTAATAAAATGACGAATATGCTTCTTCACTAACGGGATGTTTCAGTCGATTAGAGTTAAAAGCCTGACAGACGGAAGAAATTCCCCTGCCCATATAGTAGATTGACGTACTCTCTCCTATAGTTTTTCTCTTACTTCCAAATGTACACCGTGACACATGTCCCACTCTTGCAAGTTAATTGCTAAATTAATATACATGTAAGAAATTTCTTTCTTGATTTTGAAAAAATATCTGCATTACATATGCATATATAAATATATATGTAATATAGATATGTGTGTAAAACTATGCATATTTAAAACATAATAGTTTCTTGTTCTCACTAAGCTGCCTCAAGATGTTCAATTTATGATACTTTAGGTAGAAATGAGAAAGAAATGCAGATCTTAAATTTTTAAATGATAAAAGAATTTTGGCATGTGGTTTATGTGGGGATATTTTCTAGATGGACAGGCATAGAAGAGCAAGGGTCAACATCAGACTTCCTCAGCAGCACTTGTTGTGAACCATCCCATGGTTCCACGTGGTCCTGAAAGCAGAGCCACACTAAAGAGAAAATCTGTTAACACCTGCCTAATAAAGATGGGGGCACTGGATAAGTGCATTTCTGGAGTAAAAAGATGGTCTTGCCAAATCTCCCAGTTTCAGTTTACAATGACACCAGTAACGGGAATTTTATCTCCTTGGCTATCTTACAGAAGCCTCAATGTAATCCATCTTAATGGGGTCTGTACCTCTGAGAAGCAAGAAATAAATGGCATCATTAATTTATTTTGAAGTAATGTCTCCTTTCTCATTAATGCCCCAGTTTCCATGATAGTGTCCCCTTGGACACTTGACCGCTTGACTTAATGTCTTTCTCTCTCTCTAGCATGAATGGATTTAGTGCAAAAGCAGTAACCAGCACTTAGTAAAGGGATGGATATGTTCACAGAATCGTAAGAGCACTCTTTTGAAAATTAAAAGTGAGAAGATAGTTTAATATAATTTATTCTCTTGGAAGAGGATTCATTAGCAACTTTCTACAGCTTTTCATTTCCTAAATATTGGTTATCTGCTGCAAGGTCAATATCCAATATACGACTGTTTGTAATATCAGAATGTGACTAAATTCCATATACAAAGAATATGTACAATGGGAAACTTAATAGGTTATTATTAAAAAGAAAAATAAGTCTTGAATTTGGGAGGCTGATACGGAAAGAGTGATCCTAAAGATTTTGAAGGCAGAAGCCCAGAGCTGAAATGATCAGAATACATTGTACTACTGTGAAACATTACCAATAAATAAATAAATACATTTATCTAATATGAAATTAAAATAAAATAGAAAAACATGTAAAATAAATACAATTACAGAACAAGTATATTAAAATATTTTTGCACAATATTAAATATTAATTGCATTTATCTTTGACTGATACCAGGAAATCTTTTCTCTTCTATATTTTCACAAGTGGAGCACATTATTTTTACTAATACAGATATTATATTAATTTAAATTATGATTAAAGCTCGGTTGTCCAAAGTTCAGATTATTCAGTTCATATCTACAGAACTTTCATCTACAAAGAACACATTTCAGAAGCCCTACTGGGTACTTGAAAGTAGAGTTGTACACAGTCTTGTAAATTACATACTTTCTCATATATGCATATGTATATATATGTATATATATATATATATATGACAAGGCTTAATTTATAAATTGCACATATTAGGAGAGTATCAAGCATCACTAATAATAAAATACAATGTTAAGGCAGCTGTAGTGATGCATTCCTTTAATTTTATTATTGAGGAGACAGAAGCAGGGGGATCTCTGTGAGTTTGTCAGTTCAGTCTATGTAGAAAGCTCCAGGAAAGCCAAGACTTTCCATAGATACTTTGTCTAAACACACACACACACACACACACACACACACACACACAAAAGAGCATACAAACAACAAAAGATACCACAATTATAAAAATCAACTACAATGCAATAAATAAATTTAGACTACATAAATTTGGACTCTCAAAACATTATATTATGTTTTATAATATCTAAACTTGGAATCTATTTTTCCTTTTTTATAAAAACAATAATGTTACATTTTAATTTAGAAAAACGTTTTGTGATTTCTTTCTGTGGGTGAAATAACAGCATCACATATGGTGAGGCCATCATAAAGAAACATATGGAGTACTTTAACATAGACACGGAAATACCATGGTAATTGGTCTGATGTCCAGAAAAGAACTAAATTACTCTAGTCAGGTATCATCAAAGACTATATGGACACAGGGAACAAGTTCATTTTGTGCCCTGACTAGGACAGCTGGTACATTATGGGGTATCATTATGCTACTGGAATGGTATGGAATTTTTGAAATGGAAATTGTTGGTTTCTATAATTTTCATTTAATATTTTTGGACCATAGTTGATCACAGATGTAGTAAGTGAAATCATGATTAACACAGGTTGCTAAATCTTTACCTCTTCCACTCCAAATAGTTACATATTGTTTGAGTATTTTCTTTGGATCTGTCGCTATACTAAAAAGTAAGGGAAAATACAACTCTAACTCTCATTTCTAAATAGACACTTTGAAGTCATGGACAGAAGCAAGGAAATGGTTATGTGGATAAAGCACTTGCCATGCAAACCTGACTACCTGTGTTTTGTACCTAGAACCCAAAAGGTGGAAAAAGAACAGAACCATCTCCTGAAAGTTCTTCTCTGACCTCCATATACAAGCTGGGGCACAAATGTTTACACCCACCACATGCACACACACACACACACACACACACACACACACACACACCCTCATCAACATTCACATGTACTCACAGATATGCACACAAACCCTCCCACACATGCGCGCACACACACACACACACACACACACACACACGCATATGAGAGAAGGAGAGAGAGAGAGAGAGAGAGAGAGAGAGAGAGAGAGAGAGAGAGAGAGAAATGAAATGTCTGAAAGGTGCTTCTGCCCCAAGAGGGTATATACTAGATCATAATAGAAAATGAGAAGTGTCCTGGTGACACCTGTTTAAATTTATGCACAAATGCTACATATTTTTATATGATAGCCACAAAAAGCAAAGAGATGAGATTTTTCTGGGAATCTTATACATATAGTTATTTAATGTCTCAGAATGAGAACTTGAAAAAAAAACTAAAATCTTTATTGTCAGTTTATTGCCCATGAAATAATTCTAGCATTGTTCATTGTTAGATCCTTCAAATCATATATAAGATTATATATTCTAAGTATGCTAAAATAGCAACTAGCTATCAATACATATCAGTAGGTTTTTATGTGAGAAATATTTGAGCTTATGGGAAATCATGTACCCTAAATTTGAGTGCAGAGCACACAGCACTACTCTGTGTGTGAGTAGTTAAGGTGTGTCTATTTGTGTACATGTGTTCATGGACATCCACACATGTGTGAGGAGGTCAGAAGATGATGTCAGATGTCGTCTATATTTAAAAGATTTCTTCATTTGTACTTTGTATATGAGTGCTTTGCCTGAATTTTTGTATGTGCACCGTATTGATAGAGTCTCTGAATTATCAACAGCTCTGGATTACCCCATAGGTGTTAGGAGCTGAACGTACTCCTCTGCAAGAGTAGTATGTGTTCTTAACTCCTGAGCCTTCTCTCCAGTCCCCAGGTATCTTCTTCAATTTCTTTGCATGTTAGTTTTTCTCTTGTGTTTCTTTTCTTTTTCTTTTTCCTTTTTTTTCTTTTTTATTTTTTTGCTTTATTTTGAAAGGGTGTGTATTCCAGACTTGTATTGAAATCCCTAAAAATCCAGGGATAATTTTAAACTTGTGATCTTTCCATATCTAAAGTCCTAAGATTACAGGTATACATGACCTGTTTATTCGTGCAGGAGATTCATTCAGAGATTTATACACGATGGACAAGCATTTAACCAACTGAGCAACATCCCTAGGCTTTCCCTTTACATTTTAAGACAGGATATCTCGTTGACTTGGTTAAACTGGTTAAGCCATGACCAGCTGTCATTCACTCTCTGCCTCTTCTGCTCTGGGGATTTAAGACTCATGCTAACATAACTGGTTTTTCACATGGATTCTTGGTCTTAAAGCCAGATCCTTATACTTGTATAGGGACTCATTTTATCAATCTTTATCATATTGTTTATGTAAAAATATATTTAATCAAGTACATCTTTGTAAAAATGGAGAGGGGGGAGGATGCTATTTAAGCAGTGAACTCAATCAGTTGGTGTTTGTTTGTTTTTTTTTTCTCACAGGATTTTTATAAAAAATAGCAAGCAACACTCCTTCAGAACGGGTCAACCTACTGTTCTGAACATCCGATTTGTGAAGTTTTCTGCATGGTGTGTCCTGTGTAAAGTGCTTTCAATTATGGGTGGCTGTTAAAAGTCATCTCAGAAAGCCAGGAAACAATTTATTTTGGTTGGTTGGCTAGTTGGTTGGTTGTTTGGTTGGGTTTTGGGTTTTTCAAGAAACAATTCCTATATGTTGCATTTACTAAGCTGGTTTAAATGGTTGACCTCTCCTCTCTGTCATAACACCTTGTTGGGATGCAACGTGCTATTTCTAATAAAGAAAAAACAAAACAAAATTCTATTCTAGGGCCAGAAATTTGCCTGAGATGCTGTACCTAAATGATGTTACAGAGGGATGCTAAGATCAGCAAGACCATGTGGCTTGTGCTGTGAATGCTGGTAAGCTTCATGACTAGAAAGTCAATAAAGAAGAGTGTTATGCTACCACTTAGCAACCATTAATATATGCTTATCTAATAATGGGTTAAGCCCCTTGTAATCTCTCCTTGTGTTTCACATAATGCCTTCCCGCAGGAATGGGTTAATGCCAAAGTCTGAGTTTCCAATGCTCCGTTTAAAAAGTTGGCAATGGGTGATTTCTCTTTCTATTTTCTACATCTCCTGTTGCCATAAACTTCTAATTCCCTGATGGATAGTTGTCAATGAATAATTCATGTGACTGAGGCTCCAGTGTGTAAATTTTTTATTAGCTCCTTGGGCAGTGTGTGTGGTGTACCATGCTGCCCATTGGGCCTCTGAAGAACTCTATCATTACAGAAAAATGGAAATAAGGAGGAGGGAGCACATTGTTCAGACCACAAGTTAAACAGCAAATGAGAGCTCAAAGTTTCACTTAACACTTAACAGGAGAGATGGGCGTCGTAACAATACAGTTCCTGAAAAATCATAGTTGGCTTAGTCTCAGGGTTTGGAGTTTATTTTCAGGTGAAATGAAAGGATCCTTAACTATGAGTTTACATATTTACTTTTAAAAGGAAAGCGGGAGTAGGAAATAATCCTGTCAATAAAGGGCTTGCGCATCAATCATGAGGACTTGAATTAGTTCATCAGATGCTATGTGAATAAGAGAAAGAAGGAGGAGAACAGAACAAAGAGGAGAAGGAAGAGGAAGAGGAAGAGAAAGAAAAGGAAGAGGAAGATAGGAGGAAGACAAAGAGGAAGAAGCAACAAGCAAGAAGCAGAAACAGAAGCAGCAAGGTGTGGTGGAAGACTCTTGTAATCCCAGTATTAAGAAGGTAGAAGTAAATGCTTCTCTAGATTTCAGTGCTGACAAGCCTAGTCTACTTACAGAGTTGCAGGCTATGAGCACCTTTGTTTAAGACAAAATGTTGGGTGTCTCCTGGGGAATAATACCCTAAGTTGCTACCTGGACTCCACATACATAGACTTACATGTACCTATACCCAATATACAGAAAGATAATAGTGAAAAACTAGAAAAATGAAATATGTTCTGTTTTCAAGGATAGTTGTGTCATTAATGGAATAAAAATTGAATTCACACACAAAGATCATTTAACAATTAACTTTTAATCAGGAATTTTCCAAAGGTGTTGGATTTTCAGATTGTTGGAATGAACTCTAGAATGAGGTGGGTTCATTCTATTCACTGAGCATATTGCAAGCATACCTAGGCAGCTTAGCATCTCAGTGTAGTAAATGTTCAAAATGCCATCTCGAACGTGGGAAAACTAAACAGTGGTGTGTGTGTGTGTGTATCTTTGTGTATAACTGTGTATGTACATGTGTGTATATTTATATATATGTGTGTGCATGTGTGCTAGTGTGTCTATGTGTGTGCATGTGTGTGTGTGTGTGTGTGTGTGTATAACTTACTGTTCTTGCTTTTTATTTTCCATTATATTTCCTTGAGACCAGGACTGGAACTAGGCTGATACTATGCCTTAGATTTCTTCCTGCCTCTGCACCGTACAGCAAAGAGGTTATAGAAGAATGTTACTATGCCTAGTATTTTCCTAGGCATTTAAACCCAAGTCCTTATGCTTCCACAGCAAGCACTCTTACTGAGTAATTTCTCAGTCCCATTAAGAGTGTTTTAACTCTATCTTTCTAAAAGTGTTGGGAATGGAATCCTATTTTAAAACAGACACCAGTGTTTCACTCAAACCATTTAGAGAGCATTGCAGAGGCCTACTGTTCTAAATGCAACCTTCAAAATAAACTTTTCTATTAAATTATAGAAAGCATCAATCTTCAGGGATTTTTAAAATCATCATCACAAATTGTGAGGAACTGTTAGGTTTTAGGGAGCACATATATCTAGAAATGAGCTTGAACTGGGCTTTAGAAAGCTTTCTGGTGATTAAATAAAAGCCAGAGTTTGTTGTGAACTTGTGAAAGAGAATTTCTGTCAACAGACATCTCCCCTACAAGCGACAACTCCTCCTTATAATCGTTATGATTTACCTATCCCATTCTCTCTCTCTCTCTCTCTCTCTCTCTCTCTCTCTCTCTCTCTCTCTCTCTCTCTCTCTCTCTCTCTCATATCCACAATAAAAATATCTCCCTAATGGTGCGGCCATTTGGTAGTTTCTGCACTGTGTCCCCTTACATACAGGAACAGTTTCTGGAACATCACATTTTTTTTAGATTGGGGGCAGTTATAAATGCTAGTGATGAGTGCTCTTTAAGAGAAGTAGTCTGAAAAAAGAAATTCTCGCTGTGTATAATTTCGGCCATTTGAGACATTGCTAAGGGAACACCCTGAGTGCATAGGCAGAGTAAATGCATCAAAGAATAGAGTGGTGGAAAAATTGCTGTCTTTTACAACAGAAAGGGACTGCACACTTAGGCATCCAAACAACTCCTGGTTGAAAACAAAATGTGACCATCTCCAAAAGCCCAAGTCCAAATTTATACAGACGGGCTTCCTGTCTGTCTGTCTGTCTGTCTGTCTCTTTTTCAGACAACTATTTTCAAAATGATATCACCTACAGATCAAAAAGTAGGTTTTACTGAGGGATACGCTTGTTCATTTTTACCAAACAATGATGAGGAATAACAGAGACCATCAAGACTCAAGCCCCACCCCCATACCCCAATCCCCCAGTGCCAAAGCAACAGATACCTCCTTTTTCTTATTCATTTACAGTACTTATAAGCTTAGACATAGTTGACTCTGAAGTGTCTTGGAGTTTGCATCTAAGTGAAATAAAAAGAAAAGTCCATCATTACAGCCTTCTCTATAAATTGGACCTTTTCATTTGATGGAGAACGTGGAAAATAGCTAAGAATGTGAGGCTGGAGAGCTGGCTCAGGAGTTAAGAGCACTTATTTCTCCTACAAAAGACCCAGGGTTGGTTCCTATCACCCACATACTGGCTTGCAACCACCCCTACCTCCACTTTCAAGGTCTTTGACACCTTCTGATCTCTGCAGGCACCAGGTAGAGCATGGGGTACAGGGACATACATAAAGGCAAATATTACACATATAAAATAAATACATTTAAAAGTAATGTTTAAAAAGCTAGCAGTGTAATTAAGTCCAAATGTTGGGGATAAGACTCAACCTTTATACTGACCAGCAAAACCACCCAAAAAGGGAAAAGGAGACCACATGTTGAAACTGCAGATGTTTGACGGGAAGGTGAATTTAATCATTTTCATGTGGCTACTGATGACTTTTCTGGAGTCACTGAATGAGTCTCTCCCCTAAATGCCTAAAATTAAATAACATTAATCATGTTTGCTTTTACTTTTAGAAGCTCGATGTATAAAGAAGTTCCAATTTAATATAAATAAAACGTTTAAATTTTGAAGTGTATGTGTGATGGGCATACACAGAGCCATTTGTGCTCATGTCCTGGGCCTAAAGTTGATCCTGAGCATCTGCCTTAAGGTCTCTCCACATCACTGGCTGAAGCAGATCTTGTGAGTAACCTGGAACTTTCCAGCTTGCCAGTTTGGTCGTAGGTGTCCTCTCTCCACTTACTGGGTGCTGGGATTCCATTGTTACAGTTGCAGCATTTTCAAAGACCCTGGGGATCCAATATCTATCCCTCTTGCACGTGTGGCAAGCCCTGTGTCCATACAGCCCTCCCCTTCACCCTGACATTTGTAGCCTTTAAAGAAATTGTGCAATCTACATCTGAAGGGAGATTTTTATTCATCTGTTCATGTCTACAAGTTATACAAATGTGAAAACAGGAGCACCCATTTTGAACCTAAGGGCATAGGCCGGTCTGTCCATCTCCATCACTATGACCTTCAGAACACTTTGATCTAAGAAAACTGTTCCCTGTCAATCCTCCTAGAAGAAGGTTTCAGTGCTGAGTTTGGTGAGTTCCAGAAAAAAAAAAAACTGAGAGAAGATCAAGAGGACAGAGAAAATAATTTTAACAATGGCAACTGTGCCCCAGCAACAAGCTTCTTATTTATTCAGTTTTATTATACATCTTCAAAATGTTTGTTGATTGGCTATATACACTTCCTTTAATGGCATCTTTATTAAAAGTCAAAGAGGATTATTTAAGTGTGTTCACATGTGTTTCATTCATTAAGGGATGTTTCCCTTAAGACAAATGATGATAAAGGTAATATGTTGTAAGTAGACATGACTTATTAGGTGAGATTATCAAGACAACAGAACTCATTAGAATAATCTAAAATATCACCAGTTTCTTCTACCACCATGAAAATTTCTGGGTCTAGCCTGATGAAATGGATTAGTAGGAGGTAGGAATACTTGGCAACAACCCTGATGCCCAGAGTTCAATCTCCAAAGTCCACATGATAGAGAGAGAGAGAACTGACTCCTACAGGGTGTCCTCTGGCCTCCTCATGCGTACTGTGATATGAGTGCCCACAGACACATATATGGTACATGGGTGATAATTTTTAAAAAACAAAATTATGTCCACTTCTCACTTTATAGTCTTGGCTAAAATATGTTAAGATAAAGACATCTACACAATGACTTGTTCTATTGAAGCAATTGAATCATTATTCAGAGTATTTCTGTTCAATTTTCCTACTCCAAACTTTTCCACCTATAATTTAATTAAAGCTTGTTTGCCAAGTCAAATTCTCATGTTCTGATAGATTTTGAAGTGCTACTACAGCGAAATATGTGTTTTCGAAAGACACCATAATTATCCACAGTATTTGGAATCTCTATGAGTTATTCTTTCTGAGTTCAAAACTTGCCATTACATTTCTGAAATTAGGAAGAAAAAATAGGCATGATGAGAGAACATTCAACTATAAAGACAGAGATTGCAACATCCTGCAGAGCAGAGACTCTAGAAGGCAATATCTGGCAGCATCCCATGTGTGACATTAAAGTCTTCTTCTCAGAAGGGGAATAGTTTGCACAGTTTGAAAAGATCAAGAAGGTTCTTCAAAGTTTTGTCAAACTTCCCTGATTTCAAACCTTACCACACAGTAAAGTACCAGGAATCTTAAAATGTCTGTGATAGTTTGTCAAAAAAGGACATAATTAATTATTTCAATATTTACCAAAGCAAATCAATCAATTTGGATGCTGTTTCCTCTAAGAAAAATAACATATTAGCTGTGCTAATAACATTAGGTTTTTGATATTTTAGCTATACTTAATGCAAACCTTATTCAAGTTGCTGCAACAATGTGGTAGAATTCAAACTTTTCATTGTTATCTGACATTTTATTTGTGTATATAATGTATCTTGGTCATACCTCTGCTCTACTCCGATTCTCCAACTCTCTAGCACCCATCAACTCATTTCATTTGAAACATCAATGCCCTTCTTTTGTATTTATTTATTTAACTCACTGAGTCCAATTACTCTTGCCTATATGTTCAAGATGTAGGGTTATCCATGTGAGCAGTGGCCATACTCCTAAAGAAAACTGACTCTCCCTTCCATAGCAACAATAACTCCTGAGAAAGGATGGGGCCTGGGAGTCCCTCCCTGTTACTTGGTGAGATTTTTAACTGGCTTCATGTTGTGTAAGTAACTTAGCTACTGAATGTTCATGAGCCCAATAGTCCTATAATGTCCAGAAGTCAGCCACACCACAGGACTCCTTCTCATCCTCCAGAACTTAGAATATTTTTTTTTTTTGCCTTCTCCTACAGAATAGTCTCTGAGCATTAGGGCATGGTCTCATCTGGAGATCAGCTCACAGTCTCTTATAATCAGCACTTTGGGCAACAACCTATATTAACTGCTACATACTGCAAAGTTTATCTGACCAAGGGAACATCACAAGTCCTTCTGGTGTATGGAGAACTGAGTTTGAATGTAATGTACACACCCACATCACTTCTCCTGACATTTTGTAGTGAATTGTTGTTACTCTAATGGACAATAAAAATGCATAATTTATAGAATAGTAGTAAACTTATACTGTGTTTAATAATATGAAGAACAAACACAGGGGCTGGAATGGTGACCCAGCAGTTAACACTACTTGGTGCTCTTGCCGAGAACCTGAATTTAGTTCCCAGCATTCACACTGGGCAGTTCACAGCTACCTCAACTGCAGCTCAAGGTGATATAGCATCCCCTGCTGGCTTCCATGGATACTGTACTCATGTACATACACATGCCACACATCATACAAATATTCAAAAAGAAAAGGCAGAAACCAAACAAGAATGGATACAATGGAATACCCAAAATACACGATTGAGAGTCAATGGTTTCCTGGACGATTTTTGGGAGGATGATTTTTACATCCTCGGATCTAATGTAAGTGGGAAATGATAATATAAAGACTGAGATCTTCAAATGAGAATCAATACCATATTTTAAAGATCCTTTCTCAGTAGCCAAAAGTTCCACATAACTTCTCAGTTAAATAACCATTCCCTACCTTTTTTGCCTATGTTAAATCTTGCCCTCCTTGTGGGTAAGAGATATAACACTCTCTCTCTCTCTCTCTCTCTCTCTCTCTCTCTCTCTCTCTCTCTCTCTCTCTCTCTCTCTTTCTCCCTCCCTTTCTCACTCACTCTGAGTCACAATGAATGTGATGTGAGAAAAGAACCTTGGTTTTCTTTCTTCAGGTGCCTTCCAGCTTTAATTTGAGACAGAATTTCGCATTGTCTTTGGACTTCATCAAGTAAACTAGGTTAGCTGTTCAGTTATACCTAGGGGTCTGCCTATTTTTCTCTGCCTCTGATGATAACTTTTCTGGGATTTAAAAAAATGTCTTATTATTTCCTGCTCTTCCCATGGGTTCTGCAGGTAGAACTCAGGGCCTTGTGCTTGTAAGGCAAGGACATTATTGACTTAGCCATTTCCTTTCCTAATTGTTTGTTATGAAATTGATTTATTCTCAACCTAATAGCTCCTTGCCGCAAAACCTAACATCCAGAACAGAAGCATGTGAGATACCCGTCTTCTTCTTTTAGGTCAACAATCCATAACGTCTGTGTTCTATAGTAGTTTTCTCTAATTTAAACATTGCCTCTGTGAAGTTAAAGGAGATTGATAAGACAGAGAAGACAATCAGAATATCCCATGTGACAAGAAGAAACTTGCATTAATCAGGGGTGTTCTTCTCTGTCTCTATAGATGTAGTGAACAAGTGCTAAGCAAGAATACTGACCTTGAACAATAGGTAGTCTCAGACTGTAGAGACCCTGAAAGCTGTGTAGGCTTTCAGATTTGACAAGTAGGCATGTTGGGTTGTGACAGCTTAGCTATGACTTCTATTGCTGTGATAACAAAGAGGTCAGCTAACTAAAGACTGTTGGAAAAATTCCACCTGACCTCAGAATAGCCTAGACCTCCTGAAAGGGAGAAGTCAATGGAGCAGGTAGGCACACATACCCCTCTTGGAAGAGACTGATTACATTCTTCGGAAAATCCACAGAGCAGGCTGACCCTAGGTCACCTGCAGATATGGGAAGCCATTACTACCTTATTCTCTAAGGACCAATCAGTTTAAAAGTCATACTGTTCTGCCAATCATATTGTGCCTAGTTGCTGTTTCTCTATCCTGTCCCTAGAAACTATTAAAAAAAAAAAAAAAAAAAAAAAAAAAAAAAAAAAAAAAAAAAAAAAACCTCACTTAATGAGCTCCCCGGGGTCAACTCTCCAGCACACTGGAACAATAAATTCCTCTTGCTATTGCATTGATCTCTGGCTCCATGTGGTCCACTCAGGGGGGGTCCTTGGTAGCTAAGGCTTGTTGGAGTCTTACAATAAAACACCATGACACAAAGCAACTGGCAGAGGAAAGGGATCATTTTATCTTACTATTCTCAGGTCATACTGGGGGGAAGTCACAGCAAGAATCCAGGCAGGAACTTACAGGAAGAAACTGAAGCAGGAGCCAAGGAAGATGACTGCTTACTGGCTTGCTTCTCATGGGTTTCTCAATCTGCTTTCTTATTGTTGTGTAGCAGCACCCATATCGTGTGGCTCACAAGCACCTGTATATCCAGCTTCAGAGAATCCCATACCCTTTTCTGGTCACCATAGGAACCTTGACTCATACTCACATACTCACACACAAATAAGCACATACTATAATTAAAACCTTTCTTTTTCAAACCAGTACCTACAGTACTTCCTCTTAATTACATTGTGGTAAGGTAGCTTGGAGTTATTGGCTTTGAATATAGTTTTCAGATAGGATTTCTATACAACATTTTCCTTTGTTCTACTTCCATTAGCAAGGCTACTTCAAGGGCAAATACTAATTATGACTTTGACACCATTTTGCTTTCCTGGTTAGCTTTGAAAATAATTCCACGGCAGGTTCCAATTCCCTTGTCAGTTTCTTCTACTTTTAATTTCCTAATTTAATGAACTCCAGGAGAGGCTCTGACTTTAACAGCATCCTCCCCACAAAGATTTAGTTTTGCTTTTCAAAAACCACTTCTAAATAAGACACTCTAAATAAGACATTTATTAAAAGTAATCTAAGGCACCTTAGAATTCTTAAGAATAATCCTGAAAAGAGTTCTTATTTTTTCAAATTATACTTTTAGAGTCATATCAACAGATGAATGGATAATGGAAATATGGTACATTTACACAATAGAACTTTATTAAGTCATGAAGAAAATTTAAGTTATGAAAATGGATGGAAATGCAAAATAGTATACTAAGAAATGTAACCCATACTCAAACTGATAAGTACCATTTCTTCTATCTTTTATGCAGATCCTAGCTCCTAACTCAGCATGTGCATCCAGGTGGAAGTCAATGTGCCAAAGTCCAGAACACTGTAAATAAACTCATGAAAGTTGAAAAGGGAGGCTCTAGGAGGCTTTAAATGAGAAAGTGGGAAAGGCAATAGAACACATTCAATAGCAAAGAAGGAAAATGTTCTTCACAAAAGCAGCAGGGGCAAAGGGGTGGAGGAATATCAGGGTTGGCAATTGATCCAAAGTGAAGTATGTGTGACAAAGTTTGGAATATGTTTCTTTATAAGGTAGCATAGAAAATAAACAAAATTATTTTTAAAATCCTCAGAATATGTCTACCATATAGTATAGCAACAGCCTCACCACTGGCTATGCATTGAAAAGAAATGACTTCAGTCCATAGAGATGTTTTGCTCCTGGGCTTCATGTTGTACTCATGACAGGCAAGAAAAGGCATATGTCTGTACAAGATAGGGAGCAAGCCACTGAAAGCCAGTTCAAACTGTGGAAGATCTGCAAACAAACACGTATAGCACTTCAGGAAGCAATGCTTTCATCATTGAGGTGTTGTGAAAAGTAGCAACATATTATGATTAAGTTGTGGCAGGTACCTTACATTCATGGGGGTCATTTCAAAGTACAGTAATTCAGGTCATAGCAAGTCCTTGTTGAATGGGTCATCTGACCTCCCAACGAACAAGAACTATTCATCCAATTGGCACATTTTAAAAGAAACAAAACTGTTTGCAACGTGAAAGGAAAAGTAAATCTAAACCAAATCCGATAAAATGGAACTGATCACTTCCCGATTCCTAATTCACATATAAGTCACACAGATACTGAGAAATGCCTTAAAGCCAAGGTGTATATGCTTTGTCCCAGCACTCCAGAGGTAGACACAGGTAGACTGTTGTAAGTCTGAGGCCAGGCTGGCAGAGTAGCACTATCAACTGCTGAGCCATGTCTGCAGCTCTGAGACCTAGTTTTCTACATTACATTTCGACAGTTATAATCTATAATATTTAACATTTCTGTTTATTCTTGAGCTGAGATCTTCATGATCAGTTGGGTAAGCCCTCTGAAGAGTAGTATCCACTCTATGTTGGGAATGCTACCCCTTTCTGTGTGTTGCCATGAAACTAAGAGTGGAAATACATAGCTGGCAGCAGCAGTTTTTCAGTGAACACTAGATACTGTAGTACCTTTGCTACTGACCTGCTTGAAGTTTGGATTGCTAATCCTAAATCAACTCAGAATAAATGACCTTGAAAATATATCCAATTTATCAATGCCTTTCACAGAAATAACTGATATTTCATATGTATAGAAACTGTTTCTGAATGTAATGATAGCTGTATAGTACCAAACATGAGGAGGAATAGTCAGAAGAGAGTAAAGGGGGAAAAAAGCAGCTCCAGATGTTCTCTTCTCAATTGGAAATCTCAAGTGTCCAGGGTATTGTGCTCTTCCCTCATAGATTTCTCTCACAATTATCATTCATCATTGCTGTCATCACCGTAGTCTTCATAATCATTCTCTTTCTCTCTTTCTTCCCTCGCGTCCTCCCTCCATCTATCTGTGTGTCTTTCTGACTCAGTTAATAAAGCATTTGCTGCAGACATGAAATTCCTAGTTCAGATCTATGTGATACATGTGAAGCAGGATTCCGTAGCACTCATCCAGAATCCCAGGATTCATCTGGCAGTTGGAAAGGAGTGTGTGTGTGTGTGTGTGTGTGTGTGTGTGTGTGTGTGTTTGTGCTTGTGCATGTGTGTGTGTATGTGTATGTGTATCTGTGTGTGCATGCTTGTGTGTGTATGTGTGTGTATTCATGTGTATGTGTGTGTATCTGTGTGTGTGTATATATGTGTGTGTGTGTCTGTGTGTCTCTGTGTCTGTGTATCTGTGTGTCTGTGTGTGTTATGGGCACACCCATGCCATGAAGTTAGCTACATGGAGGTCAAAGAATAACCTCAGGTATTTGACCTACCTTCTACCTTTCTTGAGAGCGTGTCTCTTGTGTAGAACTAAGTGCTCCAAATGAACTGTCCAGATGATCTTCCAAGAACCATCTTGTCTCTGTGTCTCCCTCTCTCATCTTCCAGATGAGTGTTACCAAATGTTACTTCACAAGTATCACGTGGATCTGAACTTGTATCTCATGCTTGTTCAGGAAGAGCTTTATCCACACTGCCATCCTCTTTGATTTTTTCTGAATAAATTCAGTCCCATGGACATTACATTTTTAAGTCCATTAGTAATTATAAATTAACATAAAGCCTATACAATTCTTTTTTTATTCGATATAATTTATTTACATTTCAAATGATTTCCCCTTTTCTAGCCCCCCCACTCCCCGAAAGTCCCGTAAGCCCCCTTCTCTTCCCCTGTCCTCCCACCCACCCCTTCCCACTTCCCCGTTCTGGTTTTGCTGAATACTGTTTCACTGAGTCTTTCCAGAACCAGGGGCCACTCCTCCTTTCTTCTTGTACCTCATTTGATGTGTGGATTATGTTTTGGGTATTCCAGTTTTCTAGGTTTATAACCACTTATTAGTGAGTGCATACCATGATTCACCTTTTGAGTCTGGGTTACCTCACTTAGTATGATGTTCTCTAGCTCCATCCATTTGCCTAAGAATTTCATGAATTCATTGTTTCTAATGGCTGAATAGTACTCCATTGTGTAGATATACCACATTTTTTGCATCCACTCTTCTGTTGAGGGATACCTGGGTTCTTTCCAGCATCTGGCAATTATAAATAGGGCTGCTATGAACATAGTAGAGCATGTATCCTTATTACATGGTGGGGAATCCTCTGGGTATATGCCCAGGAGTGGTAAGCCTATACAATTCTATCAAAGCAGTGAACGTGTATATGTAAAGCCCAACCAACTCTTGTTTTGAAAAGAAACTACATTTCTTGCAAAGGGGCTAAACTCCAACTTAGGAGGAAAACCACAAGCTCCACTTGAGAAAACATCCTATGGAAACCCCCCTTACCAATAGCCAGTCAGGCTACAATAGCAGGGTCAGGATACATAGATAACCTAATATATCCTGCAGAAAATGATAGCTCAAACATCCTCTTTGTCAGGTGTTTTAGCCTTCTTGTTTGGTTCCTATAGATTATACAGCAGAAATACAGTTATTGAAACATTAACTTACTGATCCACATAGAGATTCCCAAGCTTGCTGTAGCCACAATAAATTCCCTGGACCACTAGACTCAGCTTACTGAACATTCTCACTTCTCAGCTGCTTCAACACTGATGGCGAGAGTCCTTGTTTGTGAGTTTTTTCTAAACACCCAAAGTGTTTGCATTGAAATTGGATCCTCTGTGGTCTTTGGGGTCCCTGCACCTTGGGCATAACTTATAAAAGGATTGATGTACATCATAGTCTATAATTGTCACAAAAACTCAATATCCACGTAAATCATGATAGTTTCTCTTTAAGCTTTCACCCTTACCTGAATAAAAATAGCATATTAGATACCGAGACACAGAACTTCTGTTTAATTTTTTTTTAAACTGAGAGAAAACTGGAGCTATATACAAGAAATAAAACATTTTTGTTAACATCTCTGGCTTTAATAAATGCCTTAAATGTGTTTATACACACACACACACACACACACACACACACACACGCACACACACACACACAATCACACACACACATACACACACACACACAGAGGGTGAGGGAGATGTGAGAAAGAGGGTAAGAGAGAGGGAAAGGGAGAGAGAGAGAAAACCTAGCCATGCACATGAAGATATATGTATGTATGTACGTATATATGTGTGTGTGTGTGTGTGTGTGTGTAGATTTACGTGTATGTTTGTAAATGCAACCACAAAAAAGTACAGCATTAAAAATATACAGCATTAGAGAAATCACTAAACCTTAGGCTTTAGACAAAATTCATTTCTATAGTTAAAGCCGAATGTGATAATTTGTATAGAAAAATCCAAAGTTCAAGTAAAACTGTTCCTTGTTTAAAGCAAGAACATGAACTCCATCAGATCTATCCTACAGAAAGTTTAGCGGAGAGAATCAAACAGGAACAAGGCCATACCCTACATACCAGAATTGAACTCTCTAAGGAGAGTGTAAGAACCTCAATGGCCCACTGATGTATCAGGGCACTGAAACAACTCAGCTGAAACTCAACGAAGCTATAATCAGTGATTTCTGATATAACCAAATTCACAAGGCTATAGGTCAACAGCCTATGGAAATCAGGTTAGAAAGGCGCAATTATCCAGATCATTTAAGCAATAGTCATTCCTTAGACATACTCTCACCTGTCATGGCCAAATGCCATATAACTTAATCAACAGCTTATTGAACATTAAATTAGGATTTCTGGTAAAGTTTAGATCATAGTAACTATTAATGTTGGCCTATGTATATTATTAAGAAAAAGAAAGCACTTCTGAATAAAATAGAAAGAACCCTTATTAGATAGCATTAACCCTCTAATTTACGACATAATGCACTCTGTTTGGGGGGGATCAATTTAAGCCCTGTTCACACATTATTCGGGCATACCATTTAATAAATGATGTAAAGGCAGTGCAGGAGGGGCTTGTTGTATATATAGACAAAGGGCTTATATTCTAACGATTTTCAATATTAGTTTCCACAGTATTAGTCAGAAGGTCAGACTGTCCAGTGCTAACACCTGATATATTTAGGCAAGGATAGTCACATGTCTAACCCTGACAACTTGAAGTAGCTTTGAATGGGATTGACATGGTAGGTGGCTTGAGAGCTAACAGTACTTGCCAGTAATTACAGCTCCAGAGTATCTGACATCTTCTGGCCTTAACTGGCATATGCACTCACACACACACACACACACACACACTCACTCACATACTCATACATACATTTACATACACTAATTTTAGTTTAAAAAAGAGAGAGAGGAGAATAGCTTGGAATACTTTTGGACATCATTGACTATTGTCATAGCACCAACCTGAACCATTCCCACCATCTTCCTAATCTCTTACAGTCTGTTACAGCATGCTTCATCCAGTCTGGATTTGCTAATTAATAACCCTGGGAAAACCTGGGCTAAGCATAGAGATCTCCACACACATCCTTGTCACTCTCTAATACTGTCTATACTACACAGTCCTAAACTATTATTCTTACTTGTGCTTTATTTTCTCCATTATACAATTTACACTTCATTTAGCCCCCATTGATATAGGTTGAAGAGACTTTGAGGTAAGATTTGGGGGATTTGGGGGTTCAAGAAAGAGCTTTGGAATAAGAGGATTATAGTAAGCTCATTCTTCCCCTGTGGCTGAATTTACAGATCAACAGAGATCCTGCAGACAGCTAACAGGGTGACAGGAGAGACATAGCTAGGGATGTCTAGGGAAAGGATGCTAGGGAAAGTGTGCTATTTCAGCCTGACTCTCCAATCTCAGCACAGTTTAAAACTCTCATTAATAAATCAGGTCAGTCACATCTCCTCTTTATGTTTCTTTAGGGAATGCTTGGAAGATTTCCTAGTTAAGTTGTTGGAAATGAGGGAGGGAAGAAATGTTTAAAACAGTTGTGGATTACAATGGAAATTTAAAAAAGAGCGGAAACGAGTTGTTTTTGATGCTGAGTATGTGTAGGACTTTGTTTATGATCGTTATTGTGTTAATTGTCATCTTTGTCATCCTTCTCCTCCTCTTCCTACTTATCATCATCATCATCTTTAAGGAGGTGGGAATTGAACTCAGGGTCTTACACATGCTCCACATGCAATCTACCACTGAGGGAGATCCCCAGCCTCATCTCTATGATTTATTTTTAGATTTTAATTTTAAAATTAAATAGTTTGTCTATATAAGTGTCTCTGTGAGTACGTACAAGCATGAGCAAGTACCCTTGGAAGACATAAAAGAAAAGGGGACTCCTTGGATTTGAGTTACGTGTGGTTGTGGGTGACCTGACATGGGTTTGGGGAATTGAACTCTGGTGCCCTAAAAGAGCAGCGAATGTTCTAAACTATAGACCTGTCACTCCATCCTCCAGCTTCTACACTTCCCAGTGGTCTTTCCTACAACCACTGCAGATGCTATTATTTCTAAAACCACTGGGAAGGTGATATGACATAAGTTGTCAGAAAATACTCAACTCCCTATTGCTTTCATTCTTATGTTATCTTGAAGAGCTGAAATCCCACCTTCTGCAACAATTTCCACTGTACTCATAGATAAATATAATTTTGATCCTTGATTAAAATTTACTTTCCAATTCATCATAAAAGCCACATACATCACTATTGTCCACTAGGTAATTCTAGAAGTTATAAGAATGGACTTGGATAAGAAAATAAGTGACCTCATTACAGATTAAGGACTTTGAAGTAAATATTTAAGTTGTTAATACATACCTCTAAAATTACAAAGTTAGAACATAAGTTGTAAATGAGAAGGACACATTAATCAATATTTCTGTAATCTTCTCCAAGACCCAAAACCAATATAAAGGTCCTCTCAGCTGAGACCATTGGCATACCACATAGCCTCACAACTGACCCAATTGTGCTTTGGGGTTTTATTTCCTACAAGGAGCACTATGAGGCATTTTAATCATCACCTTGACATAATCTAGAGGCACCTGGACAGAGAGGGAGTCTCTTGGTCAGTCTGACCTGTGCCAATGCCTGTGGGAGATTGATTTATGACATGAATTGGGGTAGGAAGACCCCTTAAGAGTGAACAGTGCCTTTCCCTGACTTTGAGTACCTGACTGTATGAAAGGAAAACTAAGCTCAGTATAGCATGTGTCCACTTCCATTCTCTGACTGTCTGCAGATATAATGAATGAGTTGATATAATTTTTTGCCTTGACATCCCTTAGTGAGGGAACTATGCACTGAACAAGCTGCTTCCTCACAGGAAATGAAGGTAATTGCCTCATATTTCTATTCCTTTCTTCTCATCTTTTCTGTTTACTCACGTTTGTAGGTGGCTTCACATGTTCCTTGTTACTTCTTTTAGAAAAAAAACTTTGAATCTTATTATCTACCACCGAGTTATGGTCTGTTTTAGATCATATTAAAATTATAAAATCTATCTCATCGGGTGTTATTGTGAAGCTTATTGATAGAGGTGAGAAACCCAGCCTGCTCAGGCTCTTTGTAAATAACTGCTTTACAAAACAGTCAGCCTTCTATATCTCTAAGTTCCTCATCTATCTAGATGGCCAATCACTTTTGGAGGAGAAAATTCAGAAAAATGTTTGTGATTATATATGTATATTTTTTCTTAAAATTCTCTAAACTATTATGGTAGGAACTACTTACAGACATTTAGCAAATTCAATTATTGTAAATAATCTCGAAATGATTTAATCATTAGTTATATGAAGATATGAAAATACAATTCAGTTTTGTTTTCTTAAATATGTATGATACCTGTGTGGTTGCCGCAGCTGCACTTTATGGATGTCATAGGATGTAGACTTGCTAAATGCCTCACTACCATGTCTAGCTTAACATCCATTTCTGGGATCTGAATTCAGGTCCTTATTTTTGCATGATAAGTGCTTTACCCAGCCCATGATGCCACTTTAGATAAAGGACTTGTTCAAGGAGAGATTTTGGTAACCTCAAGAAAACTTGGAGGCAAAGCTTTATGGATACTGTGAGATCACAGGGATTAGATAGGGGCCCATAGAATTAAGTGCTGCTCCTGTGATCCATTCATAAAGAATGAACACATGGTGAATACAAGAAAGAAGAAAAGGAGTAAATATACCCACTGTCTTTGGGGATCGTTCAAATAGTGAGTACAGTAGCCAAACGCATGCCTGCTGTCTCTCCAGTGTTGGATCAACTTACAGGATAAACATCTCCTCCAAAGAGTTGAATTGGAAACTCAACTATTGCCTAAAGTTACTAAAAAAGAGGACAGTCATAGTAATAAGCAATTTTTTTCTTTTTTTTTATTGAGTATCTTCTTCATTTACATTGCCAATGGTAAAACCTTTCCCAATTTCTCCCCTCCCAAAAGCCCCCCTCCCCAACGATTCCCTATCCCTCCTCCCACCCCCTGCCTCCATGTATATGCCCCTCTACCAGACACAGCCAACCTCCCACCAACTTCCTCCCCATCTGTTTCCCATTGCTGTGGTCTCTATTGAACTTTTACCTGACTAAAGACCACTCCTCCCACTGATGCCCCAAAAGGCATTCCTCTGCCACATTTTTGACTGGAACCATGTGTACCCCTTGGTTGATGATTCAGTCCCTGGGAGTCTTGAGGTGTCTGGGTGTCCAAAGGGCTATATACCCCTTCAGCTCCTCTGGACCACCCTCCAGATCCTCCATTGGGGACCCCAAGCTCAGTCCAATAGTTGGTTGCTAGTTTCTGCTGATCAATTTGTAAGGCTCTGACAGGGCCCCTCTGGAGACAGCCATGGCATGCTCCTTTTGGTACACACTTCTCGTCGTAGTGTGCATCATTCAGTCGGTTTGAATGTCTCTCTCTCTCTCTCTCTCTCTCTCTCTCTCTCTCTGTCTCTGTCTCTCTGTCTCTCTCTGTCTCTCTGTCTCTCTCTGTCTCTCTGTCTCTCTCTCTCTGTCTCTCTCTCTCTCTCTCTCTCTCTCTCTCTCTCTCTCTCCTACCTCCTTCCCTCCCTCTTTTTTTCCCTTAACAATCCACTGAGTATCATTTTAGGTAAGACAAATCAAAGTTCATTTTATTTTGGTCATTAGTCTTTATAATTGCAAGTTTCTTATGTAGATGTTGTTTTAAAGGAAAGAAAATATTATTCTAGAATTTTGGCACCTGTAGTTCAGTCATGAGAAAACCTTAGGTTAGATGCTTTCACAACATGGTTTAACGTTGCCCTACAAAATCACTTCAGATAAAACCCAGTCCCCCCTTACCATTGTGGTTAATGACTTGTCACATATATACATATATACACATACATGTATTTATGTGTACATACATACACATACATGTATGTATGTACACATACATACACATACACACATGCATACATACATGTATGTATGTATATATGTGACAAGTCATTAACCACAATGGTAAGTGGGGACTGGGTTTTATCTGCACCAGTTACTTGAGACAATCTCAATTAGTCCAGGCTGGCCTGGAACTCACTATATACCTAAGGATAACGCTGAACTCCTGATCCTTCTACTTTTACTTCTCCAGCATATAATTAGAGGAATGTACCACCCTATTCAGCATGTGGAACCCAGACCTCATGCATACTAGTAAAGCATCCTACTGTCCCAGACACATCTCCATGACCCTTCTACATTTCTAAATGCCTTTAATAAGCCCAACTCAAATGTTAAATATATGTTTTAGTAGATGTGGATACAATCTCTCTAAATTCTTTCTCTACCTTTTTTCTAATTGTAAGTACTATAGTTATTATTTTAAATAAACAAATTAAATAGAAGGGAAACTTCATAATATTATTTATTTCATATATTATATGTTTAAGATCAATCTATTGCCTCAAAAAATGGGCTTGAAAACAAATAAGAGTTTTGTTCTTGAGCAGAATGAAATTACCAAAACATATATACATATGCCCACAGAGGCCAGAGTTTGATCTATTGTGTTTTCTCATTTACACTCCCACCTTGCTTCCTGAGACACTCTTTTATTGAACCTGAACTCTAACACAGTTTTTACCTAGGTGCTAGGATTCCAAACTCACATCCTCATGTATATGTGGTGGGTGCTTTTCAGACTAAGTCATCTCCCCAGCTTTAACTTCTGTGGCTTTGTTCACAAGTGGAACTGACATTCAGCCTGAAAGTCTGCAATTATAGTCACAAAAAGGCCCTAATGAGAAATGTCCTATAAGAAAAAAGAAAGCCAGAGTAGACGAGTGAAGCTCAAAACAGGAGTCTTTTCTGAATAAAAGAAAGGTGTGGCGGTGTAGCTCACAGCCAAGCACTTAACACATCGTCCAGCCTTTCTCCTGTGGGACCCATAGCTGAGTCCCAGAGACAGAAAATTGTACCGGAGCATAAAAGAGAATAGATAGCTAAGAGTTGCTTTACAGAAATATCTAAAAAGACCCTGAAAGCACAGGGTAGTACTTTACAGTGACTAAAGAGTGACTATGGCCTCTTTGGGGAACTGTATCAGCACTTAAAGGAGGTACATAGAGCTAAATGCATTAATTCCTCCTGTAACTATGTAGGAATGAGCATGTACAATCACTGCTACCTGCTGATAGCAAAAGGGGCACTGTATTCTTCGAAGTCCATAGTGATTTCCAACTTGCTAGGTTTGGAATCATCATTAAATGACACATGCACAGCATTGTCTGGAAAGGTGTTTCCAGAGAGGTTTGAGGGGAGGAGACATATGCTGAATGTGGACAACCCCATTCATGGGCTGAACCCAGACTGAATAATATGGAAAAATGAGAAAGTGAACCAAACACCAACATTTCCCTGTGCTTCCTAACTGACGAGATCCGCTGCCTTATGCTCCCAAAGTCACACCATGATGGATTGTACACCTTGAACTCTGAGCCAAAATAAACCCCAATTCTTTCCAAATGCTTTTGTCAAATGTTTTGCCATGGAACCAAGAAATGTATCCAATGTAACCTAGTATGGTAAGTCTGGCTACAACTTGATCCAAAGGTTGAAATTTATAAGAAGGCTACATAACCTTCATTACACAGTAGACGTAGGACTATAGGAGTATACAGAACTATACTACCCCTTTGCCTCATTTTCTCATATAAATTTTACACAGACCCAGTGTTCTTTGCAGGTACTTAGTATATTCCTTCCAGCCTTCAACACCATTCTCCTTAAAAACCGATTATATGTCCGATTATTTATTAGCATTTGCACCCATTTTCCCATGTAGGGATTTCACCATAGCTCCCTCTTATTGCAAGAACTAAAAGACAAATACTTCCAGAACAAGTAGGGCAAGGTCAGAAACCTCTTTTTCTTCTCCCAGACAGGATCACAGCATGATGCAGTCCTGCAGCTCTTGTCATTACCTTCCATTATATTCTCTACTTCCAGTAAGCCTTAATTTGTTCAGTTTGGGGTCCTAGGATTCTCTTACATAGATACTGCTCATGAATTGAGCATAAACCATACACATTTTTTTCATTCACTGTTAAAATTTTAAATCATAGGACATATCAACACAATTTCCTGGAAACCATATTTTTCTTACCATGTAATTGACATGTAGATACACTAATAACCTACAATGTGCATTTGTTTGTATGTGTGTATTTATCTATATATCTATATTTATATATCAAATATATTAATATAAATATATATTATATATTTGTTGTATGCATATATGCATTTATATACATGCACATATAGTATGTGGGGGGTTGACTATAAAAATTGTAGTTCTATGGGCAGGGCATCCAAACATATTACATTTGCACTCTAAAACAGTCAGACAATACCTGAGCTCTCTTTTCATATGTCTTGATTTTTAACCTTCTTTCAATTATTTGCATAAGTCATTACCAGCCATCAGCCACTTCAATAAACCTGATGAAAATAATGCATGTCTCCTTCTTTCATGAAAGGAAGTATGTGTATTTGTGTAGCAGAGAACAGCTTGTGAGCTTTCTCCCCTCCACCGGCCATGTGGGTGGAGGAGATTGAATAAGAGGATTGACTGTCAAGCTTGTTTGCAATCGCCTCTACCCACAGAGCCATCTCATAATCTCATTAGTTTTAATTAAGAGACCATAATCAACTAGCTCCAAGAGGTAAGCTTGCACATAATATAAGAAACAGATGTACATTGAATAGAGAGCCTGAAAGATGCTCACTTGAAAACAAACTAATTTTAGAACAGAGAGATTCAATTTTTATATTTAATGATATTCAAAATCTCCCTTTGGTTGAATGACTTACTGGAGTGATTGTTCTACTGTCCCCAGCTATTCACTGGATTAGTGAAGTTTAGAGTACTATATAATGCACAGTGACATAGTGGTATTGAACCTCACTGAAAATAACACTGTGGATGTACAACATTTGCTTAATAGTAAACAGTGGAGTTACCCAGGGCTTGGCAGTAAACTCCATAATGCATAGGAAAACCAGCAGGATTATCCAAGATTAGTGATCTTTAGTTCTAGTTAATATAGTTAATGAGATATCCCTTCCCAAGATCATCAAAGCTAATACTCAGTGTGATCAAATCTGTGCCCTGAAATGGTTTAGCCATGAAAATAAAGATGGCCACCTATTACAGCATCTGTCATACCTAGACAATAGTCTAGGTGAAATGTAAAGAAGAAAAGAAGCAGGCATGCAAATCAGGTGAAGAAGAGGAAATTATAAAGCAGACAGACACACAAAGAATGCTCAGTGTATCATACACAGCAAAACTTGAGTGATCTGCTTTCCAAGAGCCAGCTCTTTTCAGGTACATTATGATTGGTGATGGAGAAAATGAT
This sequence comes from Apodemus sylvaticus, assembly GCF_947179515.1. NCBI lineage: Eukaryota > Metazoa > Chordata > Mammalia > Rodentia > Muridae > Apodemus > Apodemus sylvaticus. The sequence continues at coordinate 30,483,185 of NC_067483.1, forward strand.
AACTCTGGTATAAATGGGCAGCAGATGAGCAATAGAACTCACAGTCACTAAGACTTATACTAATTAGACTAACCAACTTTATTATTCACAAATAAATTACAATTCGTGAGTAACTGACAATGGTTAGAGGCCAGAGAGACATCTCAGTAGGCAAAGGCAATTGCTGACTAGTCTGTTGAGTTCAATTCCCATGTCCACATTGTAGGAGAAAACTGACACAGGTAAGTACTATTTTCATCTACAAATACATAGTTATGCAATTGCACTTGTATATAAAAACACAATTATTTTTAAAAATGATAAAAAGAAATGAAAATTAATGAATGAGTAAATAAGGGCCAATGTACAACTTTATTAGAAATGAATAGAAATAGAAATGTGAGGAGACATGCACATCTTCATCAGCTTTACTGAAATTGCTGATAGCTGGTAATGATTTATGTAAGTTAGTGAAAGGAAGTTTAAAAAAATCAAGAGATGTGAAACAAGAACTCAGGTATTGTGTGATTGTGTCTTAGAGTGTAATGAAACATGTCTGGAAGTCCTGCCCATAGAACTATAATTTTTATGGTCAACCCCCTCACACACACACAAAGTAATATATAAAATAGCAAGTATCAAAGTACAATACTCATCCTTATATTTTGTGGTGGGCAACAGCAGTTTAATTGTACTTAAGGGCAGTAAGTATCATTTATTTATTTATTTATTTATTTATTATTTATTTATTTATTTATTTATCTGTCTACAAGTACACATGAATGCTAGAAGAGGGCATCAAAACTATTTATAGATGGTCATAAGTCACCATGTGTTTGCTAGGAATTGAACTCAGGACCTCTGGAAGAATAGCTGATACTCTTACATGCTGAGCCATCTCTCAAGCCCAGGCCTGGTACTAAATCTAAACAATCTGAACCAGTTGCAAATCAGCATTTTCTCTCTCCAACCCCACAGCTCTTCCTGTCTCAGAAGAGAACAGCTCTAACCAGGGACACAGCTGGAATCCCTGCCCCAATACCCATACCACCTTGGCACCCACAGAGCCCAGCAGAAGTGGGTTCTTTCCAAATCTGTTGGAGTCCCATCTCCCTCCCAGTCCACATTTCCACATATACTATAGGAGAATTGGCATGACTACCCATCCCACAGCTCTGCATGTCTCCCAGGAGGCTTGCTCTGACTAGGGACACAGTAGTCCTGTTCTAACCAGAGAAACAGCATTGTCTACCTCCCAGGAGGCCTTTTCTAACCTAGAACACAAGGTTCTACCTGCCTCTGAGGAGGCCTGCTCTAATTTGAGACACATAGGCTAGTTAACACCAGAGATTACCAGATAGAGAAGGGCAAGCTCAAAAACCTAACCAACAATAACAAATGCAATTTGGTACCACCAGAACTCATCTGTTCTACTATACTAAGCTTTGGATACCCTAACACTCTTGAAAAGCAATACTCTGGCCTTGAATCTCATCTCATAAAGATGATGGAGGTCTTTAAAGAGGATATATACAATTCCCTTAAAAGTACAGGAAAACCCAGTAAAACAGGTAGAAGCCCTAAAAGAGAAAACAAACAAATCTATAAAAGAAATAAAGGAACATACAATAAAATAGGTGAATAAAATGAAAAAATGGTCTAAGATCTAAACATGTAAATAAAGCAATAAAGAAATCACAAATAAAAAAAGAAAGAAAACACAAATGTAGGCAACCCTGGAGATGGAAAACACAGGAAATAGAAGAGGAACTACAGAAGCAAGCATTATCAACAGAATGCAAGTGATGGAAGAGAAAATTTCAAGCATACAAGATACATCAAATATATTGATATATCAATAAAAGAAAATGACAATTATAAAACATTCCTAATCCAAAACATCCAGGAAATCAGGGACACAATGAAAAGGCCAAATCTCAGAGTAATAAGAATGAAGGAAGGTGAAGATTCCCAGATCAAAGGGCATGGAATCATCTTCAACAAAATCATAGAAGAAAACTTCCCTAGCATAAAGAAAGAGATGGCCATAAATGTACAAGAAGCCTACAGAACACTAAATAGATTGGGCCAGAAATGAAAATTCTCCTTCCACACAATAAACAAAATACTAAATGTACAAAACAAAGAATGAATATTAAAAGGTTTAAGGAAAAATTACCAAGTAACATATGAAGGCAAACCTATCAGAATTTAATGTGACTTCTAAACAGAGATGCTAAAAGCCAGAAGATCCTAGAAAGATGTCTTATAGACCTGAAAAGTTCACAGAAGCCAGCCCAGACTACTACCTAGCAAAATTCTCAATCACTATAGGTGGAGAAACCAATATATTCCATGACAAAACCAACTTTCAACAATATCTTTCTATTTATTCACTCTCATAGAGGATACGAGAAGGAAAACTCCAACACAAGGAGGGTAACTATACCCAAGAAAACACAAGAAGTTATTTCACAACCCAAGGGAGAAACACACACACACACACACACACACACACACACACACACAAAAAAAAAAAATCACCTCCAACAACAAAAAACAGGAACTAATGACACAACCAAGTGTTATTAACATGTCTCAAGATCAATAGACTCTATTCCCCAATAAAAAGACACAGTCAACAAATTGGATGCAAAAGCAAGGTCCAACATTCTTCTGTATAAACATAACTCAGCAACAAAAATACACAATACCTCAGAGTAAAGGGATAGAGCAAAGGAGTAGAAAAAAGGTTTCCGAGCAAACAGCCTCCGGAAATAAGCTGTACTTGCCATCCTAATATCCAACAAAATAGACTTTGAACCAAAATTAATCAAAAGAGATGGGGAAGGAAACTTCATACACATCAAAAGAAAAATCCACCAAGATGAAGTCTTAATTCAGACCATCTATGCCTCAGATGCAAGGGAACCCAGATTAGTAAAAGAAACTGTACTAAAGCTCAAAACACACACTGAGCCATACATAATAATAGTGGCAGACTTCAACACCCCACTATCACCAATGGAAGGTCATCAAAATAGAACAAAACAGAGACACAATGAAACTAATGGAGGTTCTGAACCAAATTGATTCAAAAAGATATCTACAGAACCTTTTACCCCCAAACAAAAGAATATACCCTCTCAGCATAGAAAATTCTGCAAAATTGATCAAAAATCAGATATAAAACAAGATTCAACAGAAAGAAGATTTAAATAACCACTTGCATTCTTTCAGATCACCACAGAGTAACAACAAGTAACAACAGAAACAGCAGAAAACCCACATACTCATGGAAACTTAACAATGCTTTACTCAACGATAACATGGTCAGTAAAGAAATAAAGAAAGAAATTGAAGATTTTATATTATTCAATAAAAATGAACACACAACATACCCAAACTTATGGGACACAATGATAGCAGTGGTAACAGGAAAATTGATAGCACTAAGTACCTTGATAAAGAAATTGGAGAGATCCTATGCTATCAGCTTAACAGTACACCTGAAAGCTCCAGAATAAAAGGAAGCAAACACAAGAGGGAAAGAAGCAGTGGAAGCTGAAAACAACCATTTAGAAACAAAGAGGACAATATGAAGAATCAACAAAACCAAGGGCTGGTTGTTTGAGAAAATCAAAAAGATGGACAAACACTTAGCCAAACTAAAAGCTACAAAAACAGTATCCAAATTAACAAAATCAGAAATGAAAAGGAAGACATGACAACAGAAACTGAGGAAATTAAAAAAATCATGACGTCTTATTACAAAAGCCTATACTTGATATAATTGGAACACTGAGACAAAATGGATGATTTTCAAGACAGATGCCATGTACCAAAGTAAATCAAGATCAGATAAACTAAAAATCCCCATATATAACTCCTAATTAAATGGAAGCAGTCACCCCGAAAAAACAAAAAAAGAAAACCAAAAAACAACAAAAGAAAAAGCAACCCAGGGCCAGATGGTTTTAGTGCAGAAATTCTACCAAACCTTTAAAGAAGAACTAATACCACTACTCCTCAAGCTATTCCACAAAATAGAAACAGAAGGAGCATTACCTCATTCATTTTATGAAACCACAGTTTCTCTGATATTAAACCACACAAAGACCCAACAAAGAAAGGGTTATTCAAACCAATTTCACATATGAATATCAAAATTCTCAAAAACCAAATCTAAGAACATATCAAAACCATTATTCACCACAATCAGGTAGGCTTCAACCTAGGGATGCAAGGATGGTTCGATATATGAAAATCCATCAATGTAATACACTATATAAACAAACTCAAGGCAAAAAAGTCAACCGATCATCTCATTAGATGCTGAAAAAGCCTTTGACAAGGCTAGGCTTGTCAAAAAAGCCTAGGACAGATCAGGAATTCATGGCACATACATAAATAAAATAAAAGCAATGTACAGGAAACGAATAGCCAATATCAAATGAAATGGAGAGAAAATCAAAGCAATCCCATTAAAATCAGGGATAAGACAAGGCTGACCACTTTCTCCCTATCTATTTAATATAGTATATGAATTTCTAGCAAGAACAAAAAGCCAGCAAAAGGAGATCAATGGGATACAAATTAGAAAGAAGGAAGCCAAGTTACAAGCATTTGCAGATAAGATACATACGTGACCCCCAAAATTCTAATAGAGAACAACTACAGCTGACGAACAACTTCATCAAAGTGCCTGGATATAGAATTAGCTAAAAGAAATAAGTATCCCTTCTTTATACATATGATGAACAGTTTGGGAAAGAAATCAGGTAAAACATACCCTTCATAATAGTTGCAAATAATATAAAATATTTTGGTATAATTCTAACCATGCAAGTGAAAGATCAATATGACAAGAATTCCAAGAAATCTGAGAATAGCTCAGAAAATTGAAGGATTACACATGCTTATGGATTGTTAAGATTACTAAAGAAATCTACAAATTCTATATAATCCCCATTAAAATTCCAACACAATTCTTCTAGGACATGGAAAGAATAATTCTCAACTTCATATGGAAAAACAAAAATCAAAACAAAACAAAAAACAAGAGGATAGCCCAAACAATTCTCAACAATAAAAATCTGAGAGAAACACCATCCCTAACCTCAAGCTGTACTACAAAACAATAGTGATAAAGATCACATGGTACTGGTACAGAGACAGAAAGGTTGATCAAAGAAATAGAATTGCAGACTCAGAAATAAACCCATATATTTATGGACACGTAAAGCATCTTCAATAAATGGTGCTGTTCTAAATGGTGGTCTGCATGTAGAAAAATGAAAATAGATCCATATTTATCACCTTGTACAACACTCAAGTCCAAGTAGATCAAGGACACCAACATAAAACCAGATACACTGATTCTAATAGAAGACAAAGAGGGAAGGAACCTCGAAATCATTGGGCAGGGGGAAATTTCTTGAACAGAACACCAATGGTTCAGGCTCTAAGTTGAAATTCTAGGCAAATGGATGGAACTAGAAAAATATCATCCTGAGTGCGGTAAACCAATCACAAAAGAACACACATGGTATGCACTCACTAATAAGTGGATATTAGTTAAAAAGTATAGATTACCTAGAACACAACCCATAGATCATAAAAAGTTTAACAAATAGGAAGGCCAGGGAGAACAAAATAATCATGGGAGGGAGAGGGAAGGACAAACCATAGTGGTAAAGGGCAGGGGAGTGGAAAGGGGGAACAGGATCAGGTATAGGAGAAACAAGAGAGCAGCCCAGAGGGCCAGTTGAATGAACTAAAATAAGCAGCCTTTGTGGGTGGACGGTGAGTAGACCTTCTAGAAAGTACCAGAGACCTGGGAGGTGAGAGACTCTTAGGACTCAACAATGGTAACCTTAGTCAAAATGCCCAACAGTAAAGAGATGGAACTCACAGAGTCTACCTCCAGTACATTGTCAGGTTCTCAATTGGAAGGATGGGGTTAACAACCCACAGTCAAAATTTCTGACCAAGAATTGTTCCTAAGAGAACAGCAGGGATATAAATGGAGAAAAGACTGAAGGAAAGATGTCCAGTAACTGGTCCAACTTGGGATTCATCTCATTGGGGAGTGGGGCACCAAGGCCTGAATCTGTTGCTGATGTTATGTTGTACTTATAGACAGGAGCCTAACATAGCTTTCCTCTGAGGGCCCCTACCAGCAGCTAACTGAGATAAAGATACTCACAGCCAAGCATTAGACAGAAGTTGGGGACACCTATGGAAGAATTAGGGGAGGCTTTGAAGGAACTGAAAGGGCTGATAAGCCAATAGCAAGACCAAGAATATCAAGTAACCTGGAATCCTGGGAGCTCCAAGAGACTAAGGCACCAATCAAATAGCATACACATGGCTTTGTCTGAGGCTTCAGGGAACATATGTAGCAGAGGGAGGGGATGAGCTTAATTTTGTAAAGACTTGATGCCCCCTCCCAGGTTAGGGGATACCTTGGTGGGCACCCTCTGAGACGCAAAGCGTAGGGGAGTTGGGGAGAAGAACTCTATGAAGAGGGACTGGAAGAGGGCAACTTTTTGGATATAAATAAATAAAATAATTATTTCATTAAAAAAATAAAAATAAACAACTCCCCATTGCTGGAGAAGTACCTACTACTATTGTTCCTTTAACAGACCAGTTTAATCTCTGAGTTCAGTCTAAATCTGTACAGTTACACCCAGAGATGAATGTAGCTCGCACCCCAAATCAACAATCTTCCAGTCAATGTACAGAGAATAAGTGAAAGGTGAGATATCCAGCTACGACTGATGGATCTAGAACACAACAACTGTACCTAGGTCTCAGGGAATATCATAGAAGAGAGAACAAAGCGATAATAAGACCTAGAGGGCCAGCACACCTACTATCAGAGTCTTCTACATATGACGGGGGAGTTGCACCCATGAACCTTCAACAAATTGATTCTAACCAGGATCTGAATAACAACAATGCCAACTGACAGGCCAGTGTTGATGGGGAAAGATCACTGAGCAGAAGACTTAGGTGAAGAGCTTGAAGCAGCACTTAACAATTGCTGAGAGAAGAATCTAAAGCCAAATATAAGTCCTGAAAGCATACATATATAATCAACACTAAAGTAAATAAACATAATTTACATATATATATATATATATATATACACACACACACATATATATATATTTAATGGATTTGACAGGAATCTGAGTGGAACATGACAGAAAGAGCTGAAGGGAGCAGAAATGGGAAATGATGTTAATACAGTATACATATATGAGAAACATAAATTAATAAAAGTCAATTTTTAAAGCATGATGTATCTAGAATGATTTACACGGTTCAGTCATAATCTCCATTAATGATATATTTTAATGTTTGTCCCTTTGGGATATTCATAATGAAGTCAGAAGAATCATTAATATTTGCTTCTTTTATAAGTCCAAGACCAGTCATACAAATGCAAGCAACGAAAGCCACATGCTTCTGCTATATATCACAGGGTTTGTGCTGGTGATCATGTATAGCGAGCAGTGAAGAAACAGGTGTTTTTGGAATGCAAATTGAAAAATTATTGCATCTGTCACCCATGCCTTGGTCACTTGGTTTTGTGTTTTCTCCATGCTCTCTAAAGTAGAAAGAAAATTATAAGAAATGAAATACAGGACTAACATTTTCTATTCATTTCTTCAGCTTTTATTTAAGCACAATGCATTCTCCCTGATTCTCCCTGTTTAAAACATTCAAAAATTGTTACCTTTATGAATTAAGAAGCAGGGATGGAGAGATAGCTTACTTGGTTAAGAACATTTGCTATTTTTTCAGAGGTCCAAGATTTGGCTCCTAGTATCCACAGGGTAATTTACAACTAATTATTCCTAATTCCAGTTTCAGGGAATCAAAAGCTAGTTTCTGACATCCACTTATTATCATATACACCTAATATATATATATACATATATATATATGTATATATATATATGTGTGTGTGTGTGTGTGTGTGTGTGTGTGTGTGTGTGTGTGTGTGTATGTATATGTATGTATGTATGTACCTTTAGGCAGGAAAAATACCCAAAGACATCAAATAAATTAAATAAAAAAATTTTTAAAAAGTATTTACTCAAAGATACCCCAAACAAAGAAACATAATGAAGGAAGAGTTTATTGAGTGTTTACAGATTCAGAGGGTGACTCCATGACCATTGTGGTGTGGAGCAGGGCAGCGGGCAGGAAGATAGGGAGGTAAGGCTTTAGAACAGTAATGGAGAACTTGAATTTTCAAACACATCAGCCAGGCAAAGAGACACTAAAAACTGCATAAGCCAGTTGAGACCTCAAAGCCCAGTCCCCAGTGACACAGCTCTTTCACAAAGGCCATGCCTTCTAGTTCTTCCCAGTTTCACATACTGAGGACTGAGCATTCAAATATATGAGCTGAAGAGTTTAATTCACATTTAAAATATTTCACCAGGCAATTTTGTCCCAAAGACCTTTTTTAAAAAAACACCATAAAGCTATTTGTACTCATTTTTAATTCTAACATCTCCTTTGCCACATTTATACAAGCAAAAGATTTTTTAACTTTGATTCATTTGTAATTTTTAAACAATTTTTAATTGGTTATTTTATTTATTTACATTTCAATTGTTTTCTCCCTTCCTGGTTTCTCTTCTACAAACCCCCTATCCCCTCTCCCTCTACCCTGCCTTTGTGAAGGTGCTCCCCCACCCACCTATACCCACCTTATTGTCCTGGCATTCTCTTACACTGGGGCATCAATTGATAACAGGACCAAGGGCTTTCCCTCCCATTGGTGCCAGATAAGGTAATCCTCCACTATATATGCAGCTGAAGCTATGGGTCCCTCCTTGTGTACTCTTTGCTTGATGGTTTAGTCCTTGGGAGCTCTGGCACATCTGGTTAGTTGATATTGTTGTTCTTTCTATAGGTTTGCAAACCCCTCAGATCCTTCAGTCCTTCCCCTAACTCCTCCATTGGTGTCTCCATGCTCATTCTGATGGTTGGCTCAAGCATTCACCTCTGTATTTGTCAGGCTCTGGCAGAGCGTCTCAGAAGACAGCATTATCAGCTTCCTATCAGCAGCTACTTCTTGAAATCAGCAATAGTCTTTTGGTTTAGAGCCTGCATATAGAATGGATGCAGGTGGGGCAGTTTCTGAATGGACTTTGTCCCTGTATTTCCTTGAGATAGGAGTAATTCTGCGTTAATATTTTTGAGGGTCCCTAGTTCTCACCTTGGGCCTTTGCCTAAGCTCTGGAAATGGTAAAGACCATATGCAGAAACATTTTTTTAAATGTTCCTTCAATCTTTTTTTCTTTTTATAATTTTTTATTTTCAATATTCTTTGTTTACATTCAAAATAATTTTCCCTTTCCCATTTTTCCCTTCCCCATAAGTTCCCAAGGCCCTCTTCCCTCCACGCATTCTCCTACCAACCCCCTCCTACTTCTATGTCCTCCTATTCCCCTAAAATGCTGGAACAAGTATTTTCAGGACCAGGGACCTCTCTTTCCTCCTTCTTGGGAGTCATTTGATATGTGAATTGTATCTTGGGTATTCAGAGTCTGAGCTAATATCCACTTATCAGTGACTGTATTCCATGTGTGTTCTTTTGTGATTGGGTTACCTCACTTAGGATGATATTTTCCAGATCCAACCATTTGCCTAAGAATTTCATGAATTCATTGTTTTTAATTGCTGAGTAGTAGCCCATTGTGTAAATATACCACATTTTCTGTATCCAGTCCTCCACTGAGGGACATCTGGGTTCTTTCCAGCTTCTGGCTATTATAAATAGGGCTGCTATGAACATAGTGGAGCATGTGTCCTTATTGCATGCCAGGAATCCTCTGGGTATATGACCAGAAGTGGTATTGCAGGGTCCTCAGGAAGTGTTATGCCGAGTTTTCTAAGGAACTGCCAGACTGATTTCCAGAGTGGTTGTACCAACTTGCATTCCCACCAGCAGTGGAGGAGTGTTCCTCTTTCTCCACATCCTCCCCAACACCTACTGTTTCCTGAGTTTTTAACCTTAGCCATTCTGACTTGTGTAAGGTGAAATCTCAGGGTTGTTTTGATTTGCATTTCCCTAATGACTAATGATGTTGAACATTTTTTAAGGTACTTTTCAGCCATTCGAAGTTCTTCCGGTGAAATTTTTTTATTTAGCTCTGTACCGCATTTTAATAGGGTTATTTGGCTCTCTGGAGTCTAACTTCTTGAGTTCTTTGTATATATTGGATATTAGCCCTCTGTTGGATGTAGGGTTGGTGAAGAAATCTACAGATTCAATGCAATCCATATCAAAATCCCAACTCAGTTCTTCATAGAGTTAGAAAGAGCAATTCTCAAATTCATCTGGAATAACAAAAAACCCAGGATAGCTAAAACTATTCTCAACAGTAAAGGAACTTCCAGGACAATCACTATCCCAAACCTCAAGCAGCACTACAGAGCAAAAGTGTTAAAAACTGCATGGTACTGGCACAGTGACAGGCAGATAGATCAATGGAATAGGATTAAAGACCCAGAAATGAACCCACACACCTATGGTCACTTAATCTTTGACAAAGGAGCTGAAACCATCCAGTGGAAAAAAGATAGACTTTTTAACAAACAGTGCGGGCCCAACTGGAGATCAGTTTGCAGAAGAATATGAATTGATCCATTTTTATCTCCTTATACTAAGCTCAACTCCAAGTGGATCAAGGACCTCCACATAAAACCAGACACACTGAAACTAATAGTAAACAAACTGGGGAAGACCCTTGAGGACATGGGCACAGGGGAAAAGTTCCTGAATAGAACACCAATAGCTAATGCTCTAAGATCAAGAATCGACAAATGGGACCTCATAAAATTACAAAGTTTTTGTAAGGCAAAGGAAACACATTTTTAATATTCCTTCAATTTTAAAGGAAATACTCTACTCTACCCTATGTGACTTCTAGGTGCACATAGCCAGGAACACTGTACTAGCAATGTCTATAGCAGTAGAGCACTGGGTTCTACTTTAGGTCTTTTCAATTGCTAAACTAGTTTATGTTCTCACCAGCAGCAAGAAAGGATGCTCTTGCCCCACATCCTTACTAGCTTTTGTTGCCTTACAGGTGTGCATATCCAGCCTAGCTAATGTAGTCCTGGGGAATCAAACCCAGGGCTTCCCACATGCTGAGCAGGCTTCCTCCCCACTGAGCTGCATACCATTCCTGTGGTTTTCATGGTGGCATTTATTATATTGAAATACATACTTTAAATTTAATACAACAAATTGAAGTTAGGAAATCCAAGGATCACAATAGCACCAGAAAATCTGTTTTTTATGAAAAGCAAACGAAACCAAATAAACTCCTAATGAAGTCAATATAAAAAAATTTCCTAGCCTTTGCTGTGGAGCCAAATTCATGATTGAATAATAAAAGTTTTAAATTGAGAATTTAATTTCTCTCTGGTTCCCATAATACTAATTACACTCAGGATAAGGGAGCAAAACAGGTCATTGGTTCAACATCACCAATGTAAATCCCAACAGCAGCATACTACAAGCTGCTATAGGTTAGGCTTTTTCTCCTCTTTCTTCTTGATTCTTGAGAATGATAAGTTTTCCAATACTTTCATATCACATTCTTACCATCCAATGCATTTGTTTTAAGAATATTAACATCTTGGCCACCTGTCCTTTCTGCTGGGGCAGACTCTTGCCAAGTCGGCCACAGTGAAGACACCATCTCCTGATGCATCCTAGAGAACCCACTGCACTCAGGGCATTTGGTACCTCCACAGGTATGTGGAGAGGCCTGGGAACACAGGTAAGCCCACCTCTGCTGCTCAGAGGAACATGCCCTGAACCCTCAGACAGGAGCCTTCTCATTTTTGACTCTGACTGGGGGCCATCCTCTGCCACAGTGCACGATATCTAGGGGCAACAAGAAGATAGCTAACCTCCCAGTACTGTAGAGAAGTCTGAGAGTACAGAGCTGATCATGGGTCATAGAGTTACATACACAAACACCACCACAGGAGAGTTGATCTCCCAGGAGTACCTACATTCCTGTGTGCACAGAGAGAACAGGAATCCCAGAAGTACAGATACACAGGCTTGCAGTACAGATAAGTCAAGGTCAGAGACAGCAAGACCAGCTAATACCAGAGATAACCCGATGGCAAGAGGAAAATGGAAGAACATTACCAACAGAAACCAAGGCAACATGGCTCCATCCAAACCCAGTTCTACTACAACAGCAAATCCTGTATACTCCAACACACTGGAAAAGCAAGAGTTGGATATAAAATTACATCTCATGATACTGATAGACAATTTCAAGAAGAATATAAATAGCTCCCTTATAGAAATACAGGAAAAGATGGGTCAACAGGTAGAAGCTCTTACAGAGGAAAGACAAAAATCTCTTAAAGAATTACAGGAACACACAAACTAGTGAAGGATCTAAACAAAACCATCCAGGATCTAAAAATGGAAGTAGAAATGATAAAGAAATCACAAATGGAGACAACTCTTAAGATAAAAGACCTTGAAAAGAAGTCAGGAGTCAAATGCAAGCATCAAAAACAGAATAGAAAAGACAGAGGAAAGAATTTCGGGTGCTGAAGATACCATAGAGAACATTGACACAACAGTCAAAGAAAAGGCAACTGAGGAAACTCAAATGGCTCTGAAGCTACTAAAGAAATGTTCAGCATCCTTATTTATCGGGGTAATACAAATCAAAGCAACTCTGAGATCATGGGTCACATGCTGGTGAGGATGTGCAGAAAGAGGAACACTTCTCCATTGCTGGTGGGACTGCAAGTTGGTAAAACCACTCTGCAATCAGTTTGATTTCTCAGAAAATTAGACATAGTACTATCTGAGGACCCAGCTATACCACTCCTGGGCATATATACCCATGAGATGCTCCAACATGTAATAAGGAAACATGCTCCACTATGTTCATAGCAGCCTTGTTTATAATAGCTGGAAACTGGAAATAAACCAGATGTCCTTCAACAAAGGAATGGATAGAGAAAATGTAGTATATCTACACAATGGATAACTATTCAGCTATTAAAAACAATGAATTCATGAAATTCTTAGGCAAATGGATGGAACTAGATAGTGTTATCCTGGGTGAGGTATTACAATTACAAAAGAACACACATGGTATGCACTCACGGATAAGTGGTTATTGGCCCAAAAGCTCAGAATAACCAAGTTACAATTCAAAGACCACAGAAAGCTCAAGAAGAAGGAAAAGCAAAGTGGGGGTGCTTTGGTTTTTCTGAGAAAGGGAAGAAAATACTCACAGGAGCAATTATGGAGACAAAGCGTGGAACAGAGATTGAAGGAAAGGCCACCCAGAGACTGTCCTACCTGGGGATTCATCCTATAAAAAGTCACCAAACCCGGACACTATTATGGATGACAAGAAGTGTTTGCCAAAATGAGCTTGTTATGGTTGTCTCTGGAGGGGTCCTGACAGAGTCTTATAGATACAGAGGTGGATATTAGCAGCCAACCATTGGACTGACTGTGGGGTCCCCAATGGAGGTGTTGGAGGGAGGACTGGAGGAGCTGAAGGGGCTTGCAGCCCCTAAGAAGAACAAAGATGTTGGCCAACCAGATGCCTCAGAGCTCCCAGGTACTAAGCCATCAGCCAAGGGGTATACACATGGTTCCAGCCACAAGTGTGGCAGAGGAATGCCTTCTTGGGCATCAGTGGGAGGAGAGGTCCTTAGTCCTATGGCTTGATAAATGCCCCAGTGTGGGGAAATTGAAGGAGGAGGGTAGTTGGGAGTTGGTTGGGTAGAGGGACATCTTCTTGGAGACAGGGGCTGGGAGGATGGTTTGAGGGTTTTCTGGGAGGGGGGAAAACGTGGAAATGGTATAACATTTGAAATGTAAATGAAGAATATATTCAATAAAAATTTTAAAAAAATAGTCTTTCTACTACAATTCCAAAACATAAATTTAAGACCATTCTCCAAACAAATTTCTGAAGCACAGAAAGATTGTGAGAGTTGGCCAAGTTCCACAAATTAACAGGAAATTAAATTAAAATAAGCACAGTAATATATCAAAGTATGAAGTGGTTTGTATTGTATAAAGTCAAATACACATTATGAAATGCCAAGGGAAGTGTAAAGGGCTTACAAGAAGATCCTCTACTGCTCTCACACAGACACCCAAACCATAATTCCTATCAGAGACCTAGGTCAGTGGAAAGAGGAGAGCGAGGGATGCTCTGTTGCTGCTTATTACAAGCCACAAAATCTACACATACCAATTTTCCGATCAAATACATATTGTGTTATATCATTAATCTATAAAAACATGAATATGAGAATGTAGGACGTCAAGTAGTATGTGTATATGTGTGTGTGTGTCCCTAGAACTTGTCATACACCTGAGAGTGATCCTTCAACCTCCTCCTCTCAAGTGTGTGGCTGGTATTTGTGCCACAAATACTCTTCCTTCTACCTACCTCCATGTGATTAGAGAACAAAGACCTATGAATACTCCAGTAACTACTGAATATTATTTTATCAAACCTGAAAACAGGAGGTCACATCCTTATTATTGACCGTGCCACCATATCATTCTACTCCTGTTCTTGAGGCACATGAAATAGTCTGTGCTCTCAGTAAGCATATCTGTCCCATTTTTCCTGCCAAGAGAAGCTTATTTCTCTGCACATTCTTGCACAGAAGTTTCTACAGCAATTTGCCTTTCTCTGTAGATATCTAAGAGGTCACACTGAGAATAAAATTAAAAGTGTACAATAAAGGCTAAAAAAAAAAATTAAACAAGGAAAGCCTTAGCGTTTTCATGTTACAAAGAAGTAAACTGGGGAAAAGCTAATTGAGTCTGAAGATCATTTTCTCACCCTGGTGAGAGTACACATTTACCCCCTGAGGCCACAGGGGGGGCGCCAGCTACAACTTGAGAGCAAGGGCTGTCTTCCATGTCAAGTTTCTGCCTATCATGATCATCTTTTGGAAAATATTAGGCCATCCTGGGATGAGATGAATACTAAAACTTAAACATGTATAAAAATAACCCAAGTCCTGGAAATAATGGCTACTTTGGATTGTGAAAAAAAAGGTAGAAATTCATTAAATCCATAAATGACATGTTTGTTTGTAAAATGAGGTTGTGCATGCAAGTGTTTGTGAGTTTGTGTGTGTATGTGTGTGTGTATGTGTGTGTGTTGGAGAGGAGAGAGAGAGAGAGAGAGAGAGAGAGAGAGAGAGAGAGAGAGAGAGAGAGAGAGAGAGGAGATAGACACAGAGTTTGTATCCATGTATATGTGGAGGTCAGAGGGACTCCTCAGTCTCATATGTCATCCACAGAAATTTTGTCTATCTCCTTCTTTTGAAGGCATCTCAGTGGGATGCTGGAGGCTATGCTGGTAGGAGGATCCAGTGCCCGTCTGTCTCTGCTTCTTCAGCACTGGGAGTCAAGCATGTGTACCATCACAGCCCACATTTTTTACGTGGTGCTAAAGTTTGGACTCATTGAGTTAAAACAAAGAACATTGAGCCATGTTCCTAACACCAAAAGTGGTTATAAGAGACATGATTGGATGACTATCATACTCATGGACATAGCATAAAATTGTTCAATAATAACAAATACACACAGAGAGAGCTCTCCCTAATTCAAACACAAAGAAGGAGAAAGTGGTCTGGCTCAACAATGGCTCTTCCCCTTAGCTCCAAATGTCTCTGGTGTTTCAAATATTAGAGTATAGTCAACTCATTTTGAGAACTATGATATAAAAAAATTTAGGACATTTTTAGGAAAGTCTTGCTAATGACCTGATAATTAACTGGACTCTGGAGTATAATTTAAACTATGTTGCTAAACTCTGATGTGCCTTTTAAGCTTGTAAAGAGCATACTCTCTAGTTTTGTTTCAAATCCCCTTTTTCAGGTCATGTTGCCTCTGGGTCTCTAAGGGTTGTGAGAAGCAAGTAGCTTTGGGTACTGGAAAACATTTTGTCTCTGAGACCATCAAGAAAAAAAAATTCCAGAGCATGTCATTGTTTATCCCATAGTATAAAGAAGCTCAGTTGGAAGTTTCAGCTGATTGTCTCAGTTTCTCCCAGTAGATTTCTGGTGGATGTTTGTAAACACACCAGTTGATAATGCTACATTTGGTACCTTCATATGCTCTATTAATCAAGTTATTATGCTTATCTCTGATGAATACTGTAGCGCGCGCACACACACACACACACACACATACACACACACATATACACACTAAATAAATGAAGCCAATTAAACTCAAGGGCTTGAGAGGTGGCCCAGGGGTGAAGAGCACTTAGTGTTTTTGCAAAGAGCTAGTTTTGTTCCCAGTATCCATGTCAGTAGGCATGTAACTGTATGTACCTCCAGTTTTAGAGAATTCAAATGCCCTTGTCTGGTCTCCACAGGTGCTCACATACATGTAGAGAAATAAACATACAAAAAATATTTTTTAAAAAAAATCTTGAAAAAATATTGTCCTTCCAATTAGACGAAGCTTTGCAGTGTCTGCTGCTCCTCGCTATGTGCTACTGACCATTTGTCCTTTTACATCTGCTTGCTACATGCTCAGTCACCTTGCCCATTTTGACTAACTCAGTAAACTGAAACTCAATATGGCTATTAATGACCATTCTCTGAACATTCAAGACAGACCAAGGAAAAAGACCCACCACACTTGCTTATTGCTTTTCCTACTTTTATGCTGTGAGATCTGACCTATGTCAGACAACATGATTAGTGCAGTATGTCATAAAAGAAGTTCCTTAAACATTTATAAGGCAGACAATAGGACAAGAACACATAGTATAGATGAGTATGCTGTTTATATTTTGTTGTTCTTTTCTAAAGATTTGTCGACTTTATGTATATGAGTATACTTTTGCTGTCTTCAGACACACCAGAAGAGGACATCAGTTCCCATTATAGATGGCTGTGAGTGGCACGTGTTTGCTGGGAATGAACTCAGGACCTTTGGAAGAGCAGTCAGTGCTTTTAACCGTTGAACCATATTTCCAGTCCATATGCTATTTATTTAAAAAACATACACACATGCAAATACAGATATTAGTTAGGGCTGTGTCCCTGTGTGTGTGGGGGGGTGGATAAGTGCATGCATGTGGATGTAGAGAGAAAAATTGTGACATAGAATGTTTCTTAATGTGAAAATAAAAAAAAAAATACAATAAATGCTGCCCTGTATACTGAAAGCTATGGTAAGTGAATGCTAGAGAAGGCAGCCATTTCCCACCCTTCATTTTGTCACTTAGGAAAATCAATCTCTTTTTTCAAGACTGAGCTGACCTAAGAAGACCTCTCCCATTCCCTTCTGCTGGAGGCAGCACTGATGTAGAGCTCTCCTATGGAGGTTTCAGAGTGTAAGGTCCATGTGACACCACACCTAGCAGAAGGAAAAGGGGGAAAAGGGAAAGCAGAGAAGGGGTAACTGGGAGTTGAGACATAAGAAACTACATTCCTACAGGAAACATAGCCAAGGTGTATGATCATTCCAAGAGTAGGCAAGGCACAGTCAGATCCTCCAAGGATCACAGTCAAGTTCATATCCACCAGAGCTTGCCAACACAGAAAGTTTACATTGCTGGCAGGCTCTCTATGGACTGTTCTTGGCAATGATTGAGTTTGTGCTGCAAGAAATTCTGGAGGGGAGACCGAGAATCTCAAAAAAGTGTATAAAATGTACTCCACAAGATAAATACTTGCATCCCATTCATAGAGAGTAACATGGGAAGACAACCAAGAATGAGGGAAGAGAGTGGGAATAGAAGGCATTTTCTCCAGGTTCTCCACTGCACAGCACTACATGGAACAGAGGGAAACTTGGGCCAATGTGTGGTTTATTACCAGAAGAAATAGCACACCCCAAGAACACACTCCACAACCAGATCTTAAGCACGAGCATGAACAGGAAATCTAAACACCGTCAAAACTAAAGACTCTTTAAATTCATGAAAGTACTGGAAATGGTATGGAATCAGACTTTGATTTCAAAACTCAAAAATAGTCATCGGAAATGATAGTAAAACTCATGTAGCTTCATCTGACAGTATGTAAGCACGCACACACACACACACACACACACACACACAAACACACACCTTTGCTCTTGTGTATCAATTGTTTCTTTTTCTCTCTGTAAGTCTTTAAGAAATACCCTGGTTGTTTTCGTGGTTTTAGTTTTGTTATTTTAAGTCCACTTGCATATACTGTGTCACATATACCCTTAACATCAGTAAAATAGCTCAGCAGGCAAAAGTACAAAGCACTTGTGTTTTCCTGACATCCTGAATTTGATCTTTAACAGCTGTGGTGGAAGGAGAGCATTAACTCCCAAGAGTTTTTCTTGGATAACACCTCCCACCAATATGTGTATTGTAGCATATAAGTCCCACCCTCAAACATAGTACTAATAACAATAATCAAATAAATACTAAGAAAGCAACACAGAGCTAGGATTAAGATTATTAGGATGACTCATAAATGGTACTTTTACTACATATCACAAAACTATAAAATGATGTCACATTCCTGAAATTAAACCTGTCTCCTATGTGAAATGGAACAGCTAGAGTTAACTAGCTCTCAGCTTGGGGAGATGTTTGAAATTGAAGGCAGCCAATGGTGACTCAGTATTGAGGACAGCATACAATGGCTACTGGATCAACAGCAGCTGCTGTTGTGATTATGAAGAAATATTAATGTGTACACAGATTTAGAGCTCAAAATGAGAGCATTCACTTCATTCAATATGCATTTTAGAGGACTTTTGTGGTGCTTATGAAAAGGAATAAAATTAACTTCTTTGCCTTGTGAGAGCATAATGTAAAATACCCAGAATAGTCCCTAGTAGGAGAATGGCTTTCTTATCAGATGCTACATGTCAACCTTTCCCATGTTCAGAGGAGAAAGGAAGCACATTATACTGGGAAACCTGGAATACTGGGACTCAGTATATCCAGGACAAACAATCAGAACATCATCATTATAATAATTAGAAGTGGAGACAAGTTTTCAGTGAAAGAGGGGAATCATGAGGCTCTGAGTTCAGACTCCAGCATTCCTGTTAAAATCCAGACATGGAGACTGGAGAGATTGCTCAGAGGTTCAGAGCACTTGCTGCTCCTATAAAATATCCACATGGGGGCATCCAACCATCCCATTCTGTGGAATCTAAAACATTAATTTTATAACATCTGTTGGCACCAGATACACACATAGTACACATACATATGTGCAGGCAAAACAATTACACAGTAAGATAAATAAATCTAGAAAAACAAAAAAGTACCCATATCTGCCCATGTCCCTATAACCCAATTGCTGTGTGTGGCAGAGACAGAACTATGGCCTTGCTGCCAGCCTAGCACCATGTTCACTGAGACTCAGTATTGACGAAATAAGGTGAAGTATGATAAAGCATTCGATGTCCTCCTTTGACTTCACACATTCGCAAACATACACCATCATCTACTCATGCATGTGTGCAAACATTACATACACACATACACACACACACACACACACACACCACAGGTTATCAGATCATTACAAACTAACTTAATATAAAAAGAAACTGATAGGAAATTTGGAAAGCATCCTGTTAAATTGTCAAACCCAACCTTATCAAATCTAGGCACAGAGTTTGTGTCCTATGCTCAGAGTTCATAGAACTCTGTGCTATTTTTCATTCAGAAGAAAACAGTCATAGACCATTGAACTAGAAGCAGCAAGAAGTTTAACCTAAGTCTAAAAGATCAGAAAGAACACTTTCAGCACTGCCTTCCACAAAGGGGATGGAAGGAGTCCGCAGCCCATGTTAGGCAATAGACTAATTACTAATATGCAAAGTGTGCTTCTCTTCAGGGATATCAAAGGATTATTATGGTTGCAACATTAGTAGAGCTAACAGCAACAAAATCTATGCGAGCCTCTTAAAGCAGGGCCTAAGCCCACATCCACACAGATACCTGCAAGACTCGGGAAATGTGCCCTGTCTTTGCATAGTGTTTGCTGGCACTTTTAAATCCTTAAGGAAGAATTACAGGAAGAAAAAAAAACATATTGTTTCTCCAGTGAGCTCTAATCAAAGCTAAAATGCATCTGTGGAGTCCAATTTAACCATTAGTTTGGTTCCCCAAGCAAAAGTATTTCAGAAGACTGAAGCAAATCAAATCTTTTTCAGTCTTGGAGTTTTAATATAATACTTCCTCATGTGATTTTTTTTATATTAAATGCAATATCCAATAAAAGGTAAATACTTACAAATAATATAGAATGTAAAGAATGTTTGCTCTTTCTAAGAACTTATTAGAAAATGTTCCTATAGAAAGTAAAGTCCTCAAAGGATGGCTCAGTCCTTGTTCGCCTTGCAGACTACCGAAGTTTAGTTCATAACATTCATATTGAATAGGAAATCTTTCTGCCCTCCACAAGCAACTGCACTTAGGTGTGTGCACATATACATAAAAGTAAGTCTTACAAAGGAAAGTTTAAAAAACAAAAAATAATAGACTATTCACTTCTATACATATATATTCTCAAGATGGAATGAAACCAGGGAAATTGAACCAGTTAGATAATTTATGAAGGATTCAAACTTGAAGTTTTCAATAATAAAGACATGATATGAAGAGGTATGAATATCTCCCAAAGTGGCCTGTGTTTGATGTATATGTTTGTTGAACTAGCACATCAAATTTTATTAATATACACAAATTAATAATTTATTAATTGACAAAAATAAAATAAAAATTATCAAGTTAATAGATTGTGGGTATTTGCAGCAGAAATACTACCCACAAATAAAAATATAAAGTGCCTAAAACAGCTGTGATCTAACTTTACAACTGAGAACATCCTTTGATTAAAGGAACCGGGTTCCATTGATTAAAGGAACAACTGTTGTTGTTTTGTTTTGTTTTGTTTTTGTTTTATTTGTTTTGTTTTTGTACCATGGCAGAACATCAAACATGTCCTATTAAAGGTATCATCCAGTAACATTTTGTGTCATATTTGTTTATATGACAATCTGAAAAGCAAAATTCCACTTGAACAAAAAGACAGCACTGTCTACTAAGAAACTTGAATTAGGTAGAGAATAAGAGAAAGACAAAGAAGGTTTTAGGACCTACCCCATGTATTAATTGTGGTGAGCATTACATTTCTGTATACAAAATTCATGCTAATTCACTTAAATGAGTGGTTAGGATCTGTAGTATCTTGAAACATTTGCCAATAGGATGAAAAGTAAATGAGTTTTCTGTAGTCCAGCTAGGGTGTCCATCTTCTTCCTAATCTTCAACATAAATATTTTTAAACAATACCATGCATTTAGAAAACCAATTTCACAATGGTTACTTTACTGTTAAATACATTAATCTTCATTGAGAGGAACATACTGCTTTTAAAATTTTTATTAAATACATAATAGCTCAATATTGGAAAGATAGTGCAACAATTATGAGTATGGACTGTTCTTCCAGAGGAGCCTAAGTAAGTTCCCAGCATCCATACTAAACAGTTCACAGCCAATTTTAACTCCAGTTTCAGGGAATCCAAATTCTGTTCTGGTATCTGTGGTCACCTGCCCTCAAGTGCACATAAACAGTCCATACTCAAATACAGCATACATGCAAACACACACACACACACAACCACATAACCACACACACACACACACACACACACACACACACACACACACACACACATATATATAAATAGTTGAAGAGCACTTTAAATTTCTATATCTGACATGTCTACATAATTTAATCAGTTTCAATTTTTTAATTTATAATGAGATGAAAAAAGAAAATGCATACTTCATAAATGGAATTAAGCAAGAATATAAAATTAGATGTTAGGTAGATTTGTCTCATTTATGTCCTCTATTCATAATAAGAAAATACTAAATGTCTATTACTTTGTCTAATAAGATCATCCTAGGAATAAGACAATTTAAATGTGATTTCCACATGTATATGAAACATATCTTTATGCCTGTACTCAAAACTTATGTGCCTTGTTTTGGAGATTCTTGTTTTGTCTTACCAAACACACTGTGAAGAGTGTTAACTACTACAATTCAATATACAAAGGTAACTCAATTAACGAGTAAAATTGGAGGTCTAGAAAGGTAAATTGAAAGAAGTGATTTTGCTCCGAAATCAATTTACCCCTTCCAGATAATTTAATTAAATTGTGGTTCTTCTAACAGCTACTGGAGCTACTGACTTGATACAACTATTATTAGTCAAAATGAGCATTTTAATAAACTCCGTCACAGATAGAACTCAGGAGAGTGTCATTTCTAAATTATTAAGCATTTTGTACCTAAGAATGCGATTGCTTGCCACAGTGCCATATGAGAGTTTAAAGACTGCTCACAGTTGTTCCATTTGCTAAGGTTGATAATCGACCATGCAGTCTGAAACATTAGAGTTTCAAAAATATGAGCCTACTATGCCTCAAGCAAATTGCAAGGAAATATAAACACTTTCACAGAGTTAGCTCATAATATCTTCATCTTTCAGAGTTGTGATTATCCCGCAACAGGAGAGCTTCACTTCTTCATTCTCTTACAAAGCCACACATTTATTTTCAGAGGGAGTTCCCAGTTATAACTGTAAATGTGTTAATTTGCATGTATACATGATAAACATCAGTGTGGTTGTTAACATCACAAAATCAACAGTCACCTGAGAGACAAGCCTACAGACATGTTTGGGTGTTGGTGTCTTGACAGTGTTCATTGCAGTGGGAAGATGCACACACCCACGTTGGTTGAGTGGTGTCATTCCCTGCCTGGGATCCTGGTCTGCTTCAAAAGAGAAAAAGAACTGAAAAGGAGCGTGCATTCATAGCTCTCATCTTCCAGATATGGAAGTAACATGGTCAGCAGCCTCAAGGTCTCCAGGTCTTGCCTCCATAACCAAGATGCACTATAGCTGTCAATTATGAGCCAAAGTAAACCTTTTCACTTTTAAGCAGCTTTGGTCAGACTCTCTTATCACAGCAAAAGGAAAAGAAACAATGCACTCAGTATCCCATTCATTTGGCCATTTGCTTAAGAATAGAGGTGTGGCTTGAGCTTCTTGGATCTTTGTGCCGCTAATAGGACCTAATACCTGACAAATGCTCAGTTAATATTTATCACAAGCACCACCTGTTATGTTTACTGCTTTAATATTAAGATAAACAATTCCATATTATCATCTTAAATGATTTTATGGTGTCGCAAATTATTGATATTGTTTGTCACTGCCATGCATTTTGCCTATCAGGCCCTGCTTCTAACTTTCATGATGTAAATATTCAGGATCATCTCTGTAGATACTAGAAATCATTTCACAGATGTCCCAAGTTGGTGCCTCCTAATTTTCCCCCATTCAGTCCAATCTCAGCAGTATTTCATTTTTTAGAGTGCCCTGAAAGTTTTGTGCATGTTCCTGTTGCTGTTAAGAATGTTTAACAGCTCTTTTGTTTTATATAATTGTTTACATAGTTTTTCTCTATTTTCTCAGAAGTACTAATGCAATGACCCCCAGTCAACATGTTTATACTTTATTAAAAACTCTTTTCTCATTTTGTTTTCTTGGAAAGATTTTATATATACTATCTAATATTCTGTTTCTGGTACATATGCTTTGTGGTATATTCCAAGGAATGGTAGTTTATTTCTAGGCAGTTTCCTGAATTAAAAATTTAAATTACTTCTCCAAGTTTCTGTAATGAAAAAAAATCAGGAGAGATATAAATTAGTTTGGTCTCCCTAGCTCTAATACTGAATACGATTACACAGATAAGTATTTCCTCTCCCAACCCTTCCCCTCTGGTCCTCCTTCTTCCCCTCTAATTTTCTATCATTAAGGGAAAATGTTTAAATATCCAGTTACTAGTTGAATTTTCTTTTGCTGCCCAGCTAGATGCAACCAAGCAATACATGCATACACATCTGCTCTGATATTATGAAAAATCATATAATAATCAATGAGTATTTTAATAAAGTATGGTGATGGTTGTTAGCATTCTGTTAAACTCCTCCCCACAGTTACCTGGCAACAGCCAGGTAGACCTGGTCCACTATAAAAAGGTTTTCTTGCCCCCTCTTCTCTCTCTTGTTTCTTGCTCTCTTGCTCCCTCTCTCTCCATTCCCTTCCCTCCTTTCTCCATGTGGTCATGACCTTAAAAAAATCAAATAAACTCTGCTAAGATTAAAATTGTAAGCAAAATTAAACTCACTGGAGGGAAAAATCTCAGTTAACTTGGCATTCCCATAACCTTCCCAGGGTGCTCTTTCTCTCTCTCTCTCTCTCTCAATCTCTCTTTCTCTCTCTCTCTCCCCCCCTTTCTCTCTCTGTCACACACACACACACACACACACACACACACACACACACACGCACACGCACATGCACGCACGCACACACACATACACACACACACACACACACACACCACACCACACACACAGACAATGGCTTATTTTGAGTGTTACTGATAATTCAGCAGGCTTTGTACCTGCAGATTCTTCCCCAGGCAACAACTATCCCTTAAGATGTTGAAAGATTATTGGCAGATACATAGCATCTATTTGCATGAGTCAAAATACATTTACAATTAGACTTATAAATGTTCATTAAACTGATTACCCATGCTAGACTTTCAACTTTGAGTATGCTACTCAGAATCACCCAGGCAACTGATTTTTATTAGTTTCTTCAGGGTGGAAAATGTCCTTGGAAACACAGAGGATATAATGAAAAGAGCCCTAAATTTGCATTGGAAGAGCTAGGTGCTAAAGTGCATGTCTCAGGGCAAACTAATTAACTGTGGACCTTATTTTGATTTCTTCAGTTGATTATGAAATGTGGATGGATTAAATCGCCTCCACATAGCTTCTACCCTACTCATGGAGATCATGATTCTTGCCTAAGAGTCTCAGCTCAACTGATTCAGGGATCCATTAGCCTGGTGGACACAGTCCATTTACTTTGCTTCATGTGAGTTTTAGTGCATTTGGGCACTGTTTGCATTACTGAATTTTTCTCTAAGTTCCTTCTATTCATCTATATTATCTATTTTGCCTTCTTGGGGATCTTCACCCCCCACAGAGTAGCATGCACAATAATCTACACAACACTTGTGAACTTTCTTTAATCCTTTATTTTATGTGTGTATTTGTGTGTGTGTGTGTGTGTGTGTGTGTGTATGTATTCATGCCTGAGTTTGTGTATGAATGTCAGAGGACAACTTTAATGTGTGTCCTCATTTTTCCCCATGTTTAGATTTAGGTTTGTGGCTCACTGAAGTGTAGGCTAGTTAACCCATAAGCTTCTGGGGCTTTCTTATGTCCATGACCAATTTCACCACATGAACACTAGGACTTCATGTCCTGCTTAAGGTCTTCAAGCTTGTGTGGTAAGCATTTTACCAGTACCAATAAACTATCTCCCCAGGCCCTGAACTTGCTTTCTGGTACATTCCAAAATATCTACGATCTAGAAAGCCATTGGATTATGCCTTCCTTCAGCTGAGACAGTTCTGCTGAAGGACTGCTCTGAAGCCCCACTGAAAATAAAATTGCTTAGTCACACTTAGCATTTATAGCACATTTGTCAGCTTCAAACAAACAGTTCAAAATGAACATTTAGTTCAGGCAATCTTTTGTTGCCTAGATCTGGCTTTAGAAGCAGAGATAAACAGAAGTGTGCAGCCCATGTAGGCCTGATAGTGTTGTTTACAGAAATTTCTGTCATGTCTTTTTTTTTTACTTTACCCTCTGAAAATGTCAAAACCATCCTGAGTTCACATTTACAAACGCACTGGCTGTGAGACATGCTTGGCTGGTCCCTTGAATGCATTTGAGTATAGTCCTACAGGGATCCACATTAGCATATGCTAATTTATATTAACATATGCTGATTTGGATGCCCTAAGTGAGCCAGGTGGTGACTAAAGGATGCTAAGGAGAACATCCCCATTTAAAGACAAATCAGTTTTAGGAAATAAATTCATACATGCATGTGAGCCTGGGGTTGCTAGATTACTAATATTTTAAGAAAATTTAAAAACATCCATTTTCTCACAAAAGAGCCCCACTATGAAATGTTGTCAACAAATTGGTAACTGCAACAATCAGAAAATGTAACACTTGGAAGAAGAAAGCCCCAAACTGAATACATTGAAAATATATATGCAGTATATATTTTACTTGGGCAACTCAGTTTAAAACTTGTTATCATTAGGCTTGTTTTGAGACCAAAATTAATTGAGTTTATTTGTAGCTCCCTATTAACTATAAAATATTTTAGTTAAAGATAAATAGAATATGAGTACATAATTTTAAGTACATATAAAATACACATGTGAATGCATGAATATGGTAATTACAAATAAGCCATATGAACTACAAAGTATACTTAGTACCCAGTAGAGAACTGAACTATAGCTTCTTTTTTTAATCTTTCAAGAATAAACACATACTTTTGTCTTATTCTTGACACTATCAATTAGGTAAACTCAAAGGTTAGGGCAGGAATAATAGTTTCCCAAGCTCATTTGTGTAAATGACACACAGCTTCCTTGTACAGGATATTATATGTCTACATTACATATATTCATTTGTAAACAAATGACTCTAGGGTACCAATTTTCCTGAATTTATTTCTCTTTGGAAATCATTAAACTTAAGGTTTCCTCTGTAAGATCAAATGAAAAAGCTCTCTAAAGGTCACTAATTGGAAATACACTGCATTAGTTTTGTTTTGCATTTCCCACAGACTCATAAAAGCCATCATCGGTAGAACTAATGGCCATAATTTTGACAGTTCCACATAGATACAGTGATGGACCAAACAAAGAAAGGAATGTAGAATAATGTCTAAAAGCTTGGATTAGTGTTAGGTAGCCTGGGTATAAAGCCCTTCCTTCCTGGCCAAGGACAACTGGCATCTAAATCTCCCTGAGTAACAGGGCTCTTGTCTTTGAATAGGAACTTCCATATTGATGGAGTAGAACTCAAATGAAATTGAAGGGTGCTTCATGAGATCACATAGAGGACTTGGAAATACCACTTGTTGTTATAGAAACAATCACTCTCACCATCAAGTATCACACTTCAGTATGGGAGGGTAACTAACTGGCTCAAACATTTCTAGTTTCTTATAACTTCCAATGAAATGGCATATTTCCCATGAAGAACCATGTGAACTCAAGAGGAAAGGTGTATGTGTGCCCAGGGACTCATGTGGTGGTCAGAGCCTCACAAGTGCCAGTCTTTGTTTTCTTCTTGCTTGAGATGAGATCTCTGTTCACCAGCATGTAGTCTCTCCTTTGCTGTTTGGAATGGCAGACTGGTTGACCTGAAATTCTGTCTCTACATCATATCTCCATGTAGGGCAATGAGATTACAAATGTAGGTAGGCTACTACCAAGTATGCCTATAAATGGCTTCTAGCGATTTGAGCTTGAGTCCTTCCATTTGTGTAATAGTGGTTTTACCCTGCTGAGCCAAAATTTTATTGTTATTAATTCAAAAGGTATTCAAGAAATCATCATTGAACAAAAACAACCAAAAGAGCAAATGTTGTTGGGTTTTGCTTCAAATTTATTCTCCTGTTATTCACAGTTGATAATTCCTGCAGTTGTTTTACTCATTTAATTACTGTTACCTAAGCTACGATACATAATTTAGGATCAGATTTTAAGTTACAGAAAGATCCTCATGTTAAATATTACACGTGATGATTTTTCAATCAACTGGAGGATGGTGAATACAGTATTATCTTTTATTGGCATTGTGTGTGTGTGTGTGTGTGTGTGTGTATAGAGAGAGAGAGATTTGAGTGCAAGTATATGATCATACATGTGGAGGCCAGTGGTCAACCCAGGTATCCTGTGAATTCTTTGTTTAAATAAGGTTTTCCAATTAACTTGGTGCCAGAATGACTATCCAGCAAACCCCAGAGATCCTCCTGTTTCTGCCTCTCAAATGCTGGGATTATAGGCATGTCCCACTGTATATTCATTGTTTAAGGTGAGTGCTTGAGATCCAAGATCTAGTCTTAATGTTTACTTTATAGTTTGTTAACTAAGCCACCTCCCAAACCCTTAAATCAAATTTTAAATTGAACATACTTGAAATTCACTATGAAAGAGCTTCTTGTCTGTAGAACAATAGGCAGAGACCTAATTTAAAAATGGAGTTATAGAGTAATGACCTTTAACTGAAGCAAAAAATATGGAAAAATACCTTTAATCAATACTGAAAGTCTAGAATCATGTGATTATGAACGTGAAAACATGAAGTTATAAAGAAATGGGTTCCTGCCATGAATGGAAAGTGGGAAAATAAATATAACACATTTTCTTTAATTTCATGGGATTCAGTCATAGGGTTCATAGATATCAAATTTTCTTCCTTTTAAACCTGTAGATATAGAAAAGTCTAAGATGGAATACATTGTACCTACTTTGGAAGGAAGAGTCAAAGCCTGTTTTCAGAGAAAGGAGTAAGATGGCTCAGTGTTCACTATGTGAGCTTTATGACCTGAGTTCAATACTTTTGGTCCTTAAAAAGGTTTAAGTAAATGAACCTTTAAGTTGTCTATTAACATGCATGACCTTGACATGCAAGTACCCATAGAAAATATCTCTCTCTCTCTCTCTCTCTCTCTCTCTCTCTCTCTCAATCTCTCTCTCAATCTCTCTCAATATAAATAATTTGTAAATTGTTTTGTTCTCATCTATTTAAAATCATTTATTCAAATATAACTTGGATTTTTATGTTCCCTTATTAATATCAACAAAATATAAAATAATTGTTTAATTTACTTAGATAAATAAAGTAATATATTTTATCACTGAACACTGAGCCTATTGAGTAGGAAGTACTCCACAAAATTTGGTGGGAAAGCTGTAGTGGGTACAAAAAAATGCATAACATTTATGCATCTGAAGCAAACAGGTTAACTGACACATCTCTTCCAATATATGATAGTGACTCTTCTTATTAAAATATATATAATAAAAGATATCATGACTTTATCAGTTTAGTGAGTGATAAATTTAGTAAGTTCAAATTTTAGTGTGAAAACCAATGATCATAAAACTGATTTTCAGAAATCACACAGTCAGAAATCAGAGTCATTAGACACAGGAAATTGGCTTAGTTTTTTTTTTCCTGTTGCTACAAGTGTAAGGAAGAAAGGGTTTATTCTGGCCTATAGTCCAAGTTATCATTCTTTCTGGTTGGGAAACTGAGGTAGCAGGGGCTTGGGGTATATGGTCATATCAAATCATGAACAAGAGACAGAGAGCAATGTGTGTGCATTCCTACTCACTGTTTCCACTTACAGTTGGACTGTAACTAGTGAATGTGGGGGAGTCTTCCCATTTAATTATCCCAGTTATTAATCTCCTACCCGCATGGTCACAGCCCATTTTCCAGGTGGTTCTAGTTCCTGAGAAGTTGAAAACTAATACCAAGCATCACAAAGAACACTAATATTTGCCTTTAAAATGTCTCCTGAAGTTTTCTGAGTAACAGGCTTGACTACAACTCAACTTTGTTCAGAGTGAGGGCATCTGGGAAGACATGGCTCCTGAGATCAGGGTGTTTCTGATCGCATTCATTGATGGCTTAAGTTAATGGCCTACTGAGAAGTCACTGAAGGACATGAACAGATGCTGGCCTATCTTTGGGGGCTATGAATTGTCCTGGATCCCTACTTTATCTCTATCTGTCTTAGTTTCACTTTCTCTTTCTCCCTCATATATATATACATATATATACATATATACACACATATATATACATATATATACATATATATACATATATACACACATATATATACATATATATACATATATATACATATATATACATATATATACATATATATACATATATATACAAAATACATGAATAAACAAAACGTAAGGAAAAGACAAAAACATAAAGAAAATCTCAATAAAGCCAGAAATAAATTAAATTCTTTTTACATTCCTTTCTGAAAAACTTAGTTCAGTACTCCTTATCTATATACTGAAATTTTTTAATTATACATGGCTGCTGGGATATAAGTGTGCACATGGTGTCCTTCTGAAGGTAAGTCAGGAAGCTGACATAAGAAAGAACAATTACATAAAACTTCAGTACAGTTCAACATGTGTTTTTTGAGTCCAGTAACAGAAATACTAATGTCCCTGGCAATACAATCATAATTAAGTCACTAAACTGCATCTGCTATTGAAAAGAACACAATCTTCTAGGTCAGAGAAAAAAAAAACAAATAAACACAGTGAAGGTTATGGGACATATGGCCAGTAGACAAAGAGTATTAAATTTTGAATGTGAAACATCCCCCATAGGCTCATGGACTTCAACACTTCATTCTCAGCTAGACAGATGACCTAGAGCTAGAGATCTATTTTGGAAAGCTGAGACTTGTTAGGAAAGTTGGTACCTGTTGTAGCATTGTTGGACGAAGTGAGTCACTATGAGTTTTTATAACCCAGCCTCATTTTTTATTGGCCTTCTACTTCTTGAATGAAGAGACTCAGTACCTGTTGCCATACTTTCCCCAACTCCATGACCAGCATTTCCTTGAACTGTAAACCAAAATGAATGCTTCTTTCCTTGGGTGGCTTTTGACTAATATGTATGTCTCTGCCACAAGGAAAATGGTCACCATAGACCAGCTAAGGCTCATCTAAAACCTCTCTGAGGTATTAGAAAAAGTGATGCTGGAGCTAAGTTTTGGGTAAATAAAGTAGTTAGAGAGCAACAGCAGACCAATGAGGGCTTTCCAAGTGTGCTTGAGAGAGAAGGATACCATTACAAAGAGGTGCTAAGGAAAACTACCAAGGGTGAGCACCAAAGGTATAGTAAGAGAAGAACTGAGCTTCACATGTAGATCCAATAGCTTAGATATGGTGATGGAAGATGCCAAAGCAAAGGAAAACCCAGTAACCACCTGCTAGGTCCCTCTGGTGACATTTATTTTTAGTTTGTGTGTGTGTGTGTGTGTGTGTGTGTGTGTGTGTGCATGTGTGTGTGTGTGTGTGTGTGTGTGTGTGTACATGCAAATGCAAGAACTCCAGAGCGAGCATTGGAAGATGGTTATGAAGGATCTGACATGGGTGCTGAGAAACTAACTCACATCCTCTGCCATTCTCTTCACACACTTTGGAGGCATTAAGACAGCATGCTTCATTTATTTATCTAAAGGAATTACACCACTGCTCTGTCTCTGATGAGTGTCAGATACTAAAGGTAAGTTCAACTCATAGAAATGCTCATTCACAGAAAAGGGAAGAAATACAAGTCAATATTTAAAGCATGTATCAAGGGAGGCTTGTCTAAAGGTAAAAGGCTGTTCACATAAGCATAGGCGAATCTCTCCCGGGTATGTAAATGCCAAGCACGTATAAACCCAGATCTGGGGAGGTGGATACAGGAGATGCCTAGCTCTTATTGGTTAGTCAGTCTAGTTGAATTGAAGAACCCAAGGTTCAACCTGAAAGAGAGTTTGTCTCAAGAAAGAAAGTGGAGGAATATTGAAGATATCATTGATATTGAACTCAAACCTAGGCACATAGAAATATGTAAACACATACACAAACATTAATCTCTAGATTATAACTATATTCGTTGCCCACAAACCCAGGGTTAATATCTTATAGAGACACTTATGAGACAAACATGCTTTATGTCTTATCCTTGCATGTCTCTTAAAACTCACAAAGAAAAGACAAACTCAAATAACACTTACTTACTTTAAAGATGCAAGAATAAAAATTTAAAGTCATTAGATGATTAACCTAAGGCCAAGGATCTGTTTTATAGTCGACCTA
This sequence comes from Apodemus sylvaticus, assembly GCF_947179515.1. NCBI lineage: Eukaryota > Metazoa > Chordata > Mammalia > Rodentia > Muridae > Apodemus > Apodemus sylvaticus. Next base: position 30,515,084 of record NC_067483.1, read on the forward strand.
AGACTCACAACTAAATTACAACTGTTAACTTATTCTATACTTCTAATTATGAAAATTCATAAAAAGTCTCATAGTGGAAATGTAGAAAGAAGTATGTGAACTACATCTTCATAATCAAGAGCAGCTTGCAAAACAGGTAAGTGGGCATGTCCGACTCAGAAAGTGTGCTATAGCTGCACTTGTTACTATATAACATCATGGCTTGGGATGTACTAACATAGATACACTAGAGTTACCAAATCCAGAAAGTATTGTGGATGCCAACAAGTGCTTGCTAACAGGAGCGTAATATAGCTGTCTCCTGAGAGGCACTGCTAGTACTTGACAAATACAGAAGTAGATGCTCACAGCCAACCAACGGACTGAATGCAGGATCCCCAATGGAGGAGTTAAAGAAAGGATCCAAGGAGCTGAAGTGATTTGCAGCCCCATAGGAGGAACAACAATATGAACCAACCAGTAACCCTCAGACCTCCCATGGACTAAACCACCAAACCTAAGAGTACACAAGGAGGGACCCATGGCTCCAGCTGTATATGTAGCAGAGGACGGCCTTGTTGAACATCAAAGGGAGGAGAGGCCCTTGGCCCTGAGACGAATGGATGCCCCAGTATAGGGGAATAGCTGGGCAGGGAAGTGGGAGTGGGTGGTTTGGTGGGCAGAGGGAAGGCAGGAATGGGATAGGGGGTTTTCAGAGGGCAATAACATTTGAAATGTAAATGAAGAAAATATCTAATAAAAAAAGAAAAAGCAAGAAAACTTTGGAAACTTGTAAGTCCCTTGGTCTTACCATAGATGATAGAAGATACATTTGTTTTTGTTTTTGTTTTTCTCTCTCTACAAACCTCAAATAAGATGCCATGTGATCTATGCTTTTAATTTTAATTTAAGGATTTTGCATGAACTTTACAGTGTCAAAATCATGTAGCCTATTTCATTATACTTTCTTTTATTCATATGATCTAGTAACTTAAAATTATATTGTGGAAGAAAATAACTTGAGTACCTCTACGATGAGAGTAAACAGTACATTAAGCTTCATTTTACCCTTGTGTTTGTGTTGTTCATGTGTATGCATTTTTGTGCACATGTGTGCTGCTACCTCTGCTTCCTGGAGGAGTGATGTGCAGTATGACTCCAGTTCATTGCAAGGGTGGTCATCGCACTTAACCCCTGAGCTATCTCTCCAGTGCTTAAAATACTTTTGAAAATTTGATCCAATAACTGAATTTACTCTTTGAAAATGCACAAAAAGATGCACAATATACTTGTCACCAGAGATTATAGCACCAGGTGTTTCTTCTAATATAGTCCTAGATATTAACATTACAAACATCCATCAAAGAGTTACTATAGAAATAGACTATAATTACCCCTTATGCAATAAAAACACATTTTAAAAATAATCCTAGTGGGTAACAGCAGGTTATATCTTCTTCTCCTGCCTTTTATGATCTTAATCACTGAGATGATTAATCTTAATTATCAACTTGCTAAGATTCAGAATCACCATGGGTCCAGAATCACCTCCAGGATAGTCAGTGAGTGAGTGTCTAAATACTTTAACTGAGGTGAGAAAACTCACTTCCAATGTGGGCACCATCCAATGGGCTGATACTAGATTGAATAAAATGGAAAAAGGCTATGCAAACAAGAGTATATACTGTTCTCTGCCTCCAGGCTGTGGGTACTATTAGAAAAGCGGCCTCATGCTTCTGCCATCATGACATACTGCACTCTCAAATTGTGATCCAGAATAAACCTTTCTTTCTGTATTTGGCTGCTTGAGTCAGGCATTTTGTTACAGCACTAAGACAAGTAACGGTTGAGGTTAAGTCTTTTGCTTTGTATTGTAATGATAAATACTGGCCACTAAGGCCTGGTTGCCCACAGGCACAAGAGAATCTGCACATATGTGACCTTGTCCTGATGGAGATGTTGGAGAAGGTACTTAAGGAGCTAAGGGGGTTTGCAGTCCCATGGGGGATAGCAACGGTGTCAACCAGCCAGAACCCCTGGAGGTCCTGGGGACTGGACAACAAACCAAAGAATGCACATAGAGGGATCCATGGCTCTGGCCACATATGTGACAGAGGATGGCATTGTTGGACATCAGTGAAAGGAATGGCCCTTGGGTCTGAGGGGCTTTGATGCTCGAATGTAGGGGAATTCCAGTGTGAGAAGGTGGGAGTGGGTTGATGGGTAGTGGAACACTCTCATAGAGGCAGGAGGAAGGGAGATGGGATAAGGAGTTTCTGAAGGGTAGACATAGAAAGGGGATAACATTTGAAATTTAAATAAAAGAAATATCATATAAAAGAAAAGTGCTAAAAAATACAATAAAAAAATAAAAGATGTGACCTTGCTCCTTAATTTAAAATTATTGGTTAAATAAATATACTGACAACCTATAGCTGGGAAGGAGATAGGCAGGGGTTTGGGTGCCCAGGCTTGGGTATGAGAAGAAACCATGGAAAGAGAAGGGAAAAGGAGGAGAGTGGGAAGAGATGCCATGGGATAAGAGTCTTGAAAACCTAGCTATGAGGGTTGGCCAACTGAGATTAAAAGCAGCTCAGACAGAATGTGGGAAATCATAGTGTTGGATTATTGACAGGGAAGAAAACAAAATAGCTTAGAAGTAGAGATGTGCCCAGCTTTAGTGCTGACTAAGGCTTATTAAAAATATAAAAGTTGTGTGTCTTTTATCTGGGAACTGAATGATCAAAAGTGGGGTAGAAACTCTGGTTTGAGTTTATATATTTTATACAACAAACACCTAATAGAGATACATGTTTTCCATAGTTATCCAACTATCAACCATCAAAATAGGACATTCTGAAAGAGAAGATAAACAGGATAGCAAATGAAGGAAGCCTGAGAAAGAGTATGTTGAATACCCAGTAGCCAGAAGAATGCCGAGAGTCACAGTTCTGTAAAGGCGGAAAGAACATATTGATGAAAGAAGTGTGTAAATGTTACTGCCTGTTCAAGTTCATGGAGAAGTAAATGTGAAGTCCTATGTAGCTTTACAACTAGGAGCCAGTGTCATGTGAACACCAGTATAGGTCCACTGAATGTGATGAAAATAAAAAGAAAAAAATGAAGTTGAGGCTGAGCAGACAGCTTAGATGGTAAAGTATTTACCTGATTAACCATGAAGACCTGATTTTGACACCCAGAGCCCAGGAAGAAAATAGAACCATAGTAGTGTGATTTTATTACAATTACAAAAGGGGCCAAAGAATAAGCAGGATAATCCTAGTGAGCGAAAACATGTGGATCCCTACGGCCCCCTGGCCAATCAGTCTAGCCTAATAGACAAGATCCAGGCTAGTAAGAAATAGTGGAGAAGAGTACAGTGTCTGGGAAGTGACCCCTTTGTTATCTGGCCTCCTCATACGTGCACATATGCATACCTGCACACACATGGACTTGACCAGGCATGCCCATGTCCATTCACATGTACACAGAGTAAAAGGAAGTCAGAAACAACTCCGTGCTGCCTGTAGGCAAACATGTTTAGTGTTTTAAGTAATTAGGAGCTACATTCAGTACATACCCAATGAAGTATCATCAATACTCTCCCATTGGTCACTCTCAATGTCAGATGAACTGCCAAGAATCCCAAATGAGCTTGCGCATCTTAACATTACTTCTGTTGACAGAGATCATTTCGAAAAGTCTACTGAAAAATCTACAGTGTGGAAACAGTTTCAAACCCTTTAATGGACTGGGAAATGAGGTAATACTCTCGGGTCTGCTTAACCCCAGAAAGGATGCCTGTAGCAGCCACAGAATTAGGATAATCAAGCTTTTCATCAATGTGCTGAAAGCCAGAGTTGTCACTAAACCATCTTCATGTGCTGTCGCTTTTCTTCCTTACGCTGACTTGGCACTCAGACCAAACCCCCATTCATGCAGCACACACAACTGTTCTCAGTTCTCGGGCTGCACGGCTTTCCCTGCTCACCAGCCACGCTGGCCTGGATCTTATCATTCCTGTCTAGGCCTCCTTCCCAAGTCAGACTTCTGCAAGTCTGCCTTTCCAAACAACAGAATTCAAAAATTCACTTATGAATAAATATTAAATGCCATTTACCGGGATTATTTCACCACATTACTTTTGTTCAAAAGAAATTCTGTGGTTGTTTGTATGTAAGGTAGAACTCTTGGGATTCTGACTGTTTATACGCTTCATGAATGGGTCTAGGTAGGGGCCATAGTATGACTAATATGAAAGCATTCTAGATACCGTAAGTTGGGGCTTGCACTAGAGTGTACCAGGCCTCTATGCACTCCACACAATGCAATGCATACATTCAGATCCATTTGGGTCACAGTAATACATGAACACTACACATACTTTGGACACTAGCAAACAGCTTAACTGCATTAGTAAAACTGCAAAGAGAAGCGAAGGATAATCAGATGTGACTAATTACAGGTTGATCTTTCCCAAGAAAATGCAGAAGGGCTCTCACTGGCCTAGCTTGGTCACACATATTCGCATTAAACAGAACTTGGCCAGAAAGGACGGCTGAGGCAGCACTTCTTTGAGTCAGAAAAAATGAGAGACATTTAGCATGAAAAGACAAGTGTATTTTATGTGATCAGACAAGATAAAGCAACGAACTGTATAGAATATACAAGAGGACCTGAGACAAAGCAAAGACTGATGGAGGCTACAAAGATGAGTACCAAGTGCTATTACCATAAACTTCACCTTATGGCTGGACAATGGATAAAGTGATAGTATTTATTGTGAATAAGAGAGATGTGAAAAGGACATACACTAGGCTTGAGTTTGCCAGTTTTTTTTCATATCAATGCTTTGAGAACTGTTACTTCCTATTCCCAGAAACCTCACATAATGTGCAACTATGTGTAAATGAAATTGTGTGCTATTTTGTCACGTCCTGAATATTTGCTTCCAAGATGAGTCCACACAGCTCAGTTGATAGAGTGTTTTCCTAGCATCTATCCCCAGAATCATACAAATCAGGAAGAGTGGCTGTTAGTTTGGGTTTTATTGCTGTGAAGAGACACCATGACCAAGGAAACTCTTAAAAAAATATTTAATTGGGGATGGCTTACAGTTTCAGAAGTTCAGTCCATTTCATTATGGTGCCAAGCATGTCAGTGTGTAGGCAGACATGGTGTGGGAGGAGTGGGAAGTCCTACTTCTTCTGCAGGCAAACAGGAAGAGGCCATATAAATGAGACCTCAAAGTAGCACCTCCATGTAACACACTTCCTCTAATAAGGCCACACTTCTTAATAGTGCCCCTGCCTATGGGCTAAACATTCAAACACATGAGCCCATGGGAGCCAAACCTGTTTCATCGACTAGAGTGGCACATGTCTCTCATCCAGTACTTGGGAGCTAGAAACAGAAGGATCATAGGTTCAAAGTCATTCCTCTGCTACATGAGATCTGCATCATAAAAATAAAGGTAAAAATAAATGACATGAGCTCCACTCAGACTGCACTATAAACCTCACAGAAACCATCTCCTTCTAGGGCAGAGTACATTCGACTTTGTGCTCTGCAGCATTACAAGGAGTGTGCTTAATAACCAGTTTAAAAATAAATTAAAACTTAGGTTCTAACATTGTCTTGGGGTGATTTGGGATTAGATGAATTGATGAAATTGCCTATGTTATATAAAATGGTCAGGGTTGATGACTGAGCACATCACTATTTTTATTTTGTTTAAAAGACAAATTTTTTAAAAAGAATATTATTTTAAATTTATTTTTTAATATTTTTAACCAATCTTTGACATGTTCACATATTTATATAATGTATCTTGATTATATTCATCCCTTACTCTCTCCTAAAACTTCCTAGTGCCCCCATCCTGACCCTCCCAGCATCATAACTTTCTAAAAAACTTATTAATTAAACCCTAAGTCCAATCAGTGCTGTCCATATGCCCATAAATATGAGGCCATACTATATGTAGGGACAGCCTACTGACTGTCTATTGAAGGACATAAATATACAAATAGTATAATGGCTATGACCTCAGGAATGTCACAGTTAAGTCATGCCTAAACAACAGCACTTCACAACACTCCTCCCAATCCACTGACTCCTAAGATGAAAAGTCTTTTAACCTTCTCTTCCACAAACAGTTTAGCACTATTTTGGAAAAGAAGCAATATGCTGTTCCAATTCCACATACAATGAACATGGTGTAAATAACTCTGGCATTTTTATAGTGAAAGAATGAAATATTGAATCTAATTAAGATGGTCCACAAATAACGGATCTATTTGAAAAACATATGAACAAATAGTCCTGCATAGAGTATCAAGTAACAACGTTACTATTTTCTTTATTATCATTGTGTGTGTGTGTGTGTGTGTGTGTGTGTGTGGTATATGTATTTATGTATTCAGAGGACAATACTGTGTATCTTCTCTCTCATACTTCATCTTCTTTTTGAGATAGGGTCTTTTACTAAAACTGAAGTTCACTGTTTGAATAAGAAATGATGGCCAGTGAGGGCCATGGGTCCTCCTGTCTTTGCTTGCACTCAAAAATTGGTGTTGCACACACATTCAACTTCTGTCTGCATTTCTGGAGTTCTAAATTCAGATCCTCATAAGCACTTTACCTCCTGAGCCATCTCCCCAGCCTCTTATATAGTAACAAGGAATTTAGTATATCATAAATGTAAGTCTCATGTTAAGTACCACGAAGAAAATTGGTACTATATAATTCCTAACTAGATGATAATTCCCTTAGCACCCAATGACCTTCCAGATACATAATGCTGTTTCATATGTTAAGAGATATAAGAACTCTCTGAATATAACAGACTTTTAAAAGAAATTCGGAAGTGTGTGTTGTATCTAGAAAGATTTGGAACTGAAGGGAATATTTTGATCACACTAACAAAAGCTGTGTGAGGTCAATGATTAGTGTGTACTTCTTGAAAAAGAGAACTGTTAGTGCATGTGAAGTCCATAGGGCTGATACTTTCCAGAAGGCAGATAGTGCTCATACTTTTTACTTGTTATTAAATTGCCTCACATCTTCAAACACTCCATAATGAGAGGTCATGCCACAGCAGAGTCAGAATAGAAGTCCACCCAATCTGTTTTCTAAAGAGCTAAAGTGCTGGAGGGAACAATAAGAATTTAGTTTAAAGGTAACATAGATAAAGATTAACCTTACAACCTGAAAATTAGCTCATTTGTGGATAAAGTACAGGTACTTGACAAAGGCATCAGTAGGGCAGAGCTTCATTGAGAAATAATTGCAGATAAAGGTCAGAGTTATGTATCCTGGGTTATTGCTTTTGTATAGCCCACTGTTAACTCAACAACCTATCAAATGATTTTGACCTGTCTTGTTCATGAGTACTTAAGCAGAACATCAAATAGGTTTGACTAGTATTCACTTCTTAAGGGAAATGAATAATAAATTGAAGGGAAAAATAAACCACTTGAATAATGCCTTCACTGTCTCTCTTACCTGAAATATAAGGGGAAAAAAAGGTAATTGGCTCAATCTAGTTCTCAATATATATATATATGTGTGTGTGTGTGTGTGTGTGTGTGTGTATACATATATATATATATGTATATATACTTGGTGTTTGTGTGTATGTGTGTTTATGTGTGAGTGTGTGCAGATACTCCTAGAAAGCTAAAGACAATCTCACATGCTGCTCTTCAGGCCCTTTCTACATTTTTTTATTTGAGAAGAGGCATTCTCATTGACCTGAAGCTCACTGACTAGGCTAGGCTGGCTAACCACACAATCCTAGGGATTGCCCATTCTATGCAGGCAGAGACAGAAAAATTTGCCTGGAATATGCATGAAAAAAACAACAGCAGCAACTTCCCAATCAAAAAGACAAACAAACAAACAAACAGCAACACCACAACACCGCCATCATCAACAAGAAAAAAATCAGGAGAAAGGAGTTGCCCGAAGCAATATGGGAAGATGAAAACTGACACTGAAGGCTGTTCTCTGACTTCAACACACATGATACAACGGCCATACCTCACTGATGTACATGAACACAGACACACATGAGAAAGGGATTAAAGGATATCACTACACTATGGTATAACTGAATGTAGCAAGTCTATAGCAATAGTTTTGACACGCTTTTACAAAACATAACAAAAGCTATTATAACTCCACTCAAATATTTCATATATGAATTATTTCGACATATGGGATTCATGCCCAAATATTTAGAATCCCTCATTAAGATTTTATAAAAGAGGCTTGAGAGATGCTTGAGCAGCTACAAGTACTTGCTATTCTGCCAACTGAGCCATTGTCCTCACACAAGGCCATGCTCAAGAAATGATTTCAGATTCTATGTATCAAACAAATCAGGAGAATCTAGCAATAGGTGTAACATGAGCTATGCTTGTCTCGTTAGCCTTGCAAAGTTGGTCTTCCATTTGCCCTTTCAGACCCATTCAAACTATAATATCAGCCATATTGTTAGCAAAACCCATGCTCCCCAAGGCTATTTGTTGTGCCCAGAACTAGCTGGGTATATGGCTCCTACAGTTGCAGATCCCCTATGTCTCATCTCACCCTCACAGCATCTCTCCAATTCTATAAATCCTCAAGGACCGCTCTCCTCCCAGTGTTCTCACGCAGCACCCATTACATTCCCTGAAACACAAGTGGTGATCAATACTTGCTTAGTGAGTAATGTGGACAAGTGTGATAGTGACAGAATATAAAGCAGAAGTTGGACCTAAATGCAAGCATCATTCAAAGTCAAAGGGCCAGAGGCTCTGCCTTTCTATATGCTAGGGTCTTAGTTTGAACAACTAATAATTATTTTAAAGGAAATTATTCTACTCCCTCCTGTGTGGTTAAGACGATGGTAATAAAATTTAAAATCAATTAGAAATAGAGAAGAGACACAAAGTTTCCAGAGATGAGAATCCTAAACTTAGCAAGATTAATAGAAAATTGGAGCTGGGAAGATGGCCCAGTGGGTAATGTATGTGCTGTGCTAGCATGGGTACTGGACATTGTACTGCAGACACCTATGTAACAACCAGATGTATGCATCTGTAATCCCAGCCTGGAGGGAGTAGAGACAAGCAGATCCCTAGGACTTTCTGCCCAACTAGCCTAGTTAAAACAGTTAAGTATTAGGCTTTAATGAGAGATCTTAACTAAAATCAAAATAATATGCAGGACTTATGGAATACATCTGACATCAACTTATGGCCTCTGCATGAATACCACAGCCATGTATACATATGAATATAACACGCACACACACACAACTTATGAAAGTGTTTAATTGCCCCAAGACTTAATTTTTATATCATAAACTAAGCAATTTAATTAAAGTGTATTCAGGCTCTAAAATGTTGTCATTCTATAACTAATAGCTACATATTAAACTACAGACATATACAAGGAAACTAATTAAGGCTTAACATCTCCCCAAACTTCTTGCTAACATATTCTACACAGTTATAAACAACCATCCTTCCTGGATTTCTACACCAGGAAGATAGGATACTCTGTTTTCTCACTTGCCTCTTGGGTGCTCTTTGCTGAGGAATACTGGGTTGGCCTTGGTATTACCCTGCTACAAATTCTCCAAGAGATTTTCATTAATCTCACTACCATTTCAATCCAAACTCTAACACAATCATCTACCCTGTATATTCTTAGTTCTGGAAGATATTCTAAAGCTGTATGCTTTTTGCTAAACCTAATCTTTCCTTAGATTTATGTGCTGTCTTTTAACCTATGTAATTTGGTGGTCCCTAGAACAAACTCCATGTCCATGAATATCTATTAAATTGACTTCTGTCATTTAATATTTAATTGAAGTAAAATGATTAGCACAATTCCTTAGATACAAGAGACATTCAGTTATTAATGATTAAATACACGCTAAATGATTCAAAGATGTGTAGAAAGGCCGGTGGTTATACTGCATCCATGTGAATAACAGATTTTGGACCACAGCAACTATGTAAAGTTAAATGGCCATATATACCATCTATAATTCCAGGCTTTGATGGTGGAGACAGGCTGCCTACAGTAAGGTGGCTAGCAAGACTAAACATACCTGTAAGCTCTGGTTTTTCTTAGGAGAGGCTGCATCAAAGAAAGTAGAAGAACAGTATTCCTAACATAAATCTTTGGTTACTATGTTCACACACAGGCACAAAATCTCTCTCTCTCTCTCTCTCTCTCTCTCTCTCTCTCTCTCTCTCTCTCTCTCTCTCTCTCTCTCTCTCTCTCTCTCCATATACACATACACACAAAATAAATTGAAAAAGAAAAGAAAAAATTCAATCGAGAACAGAACATTTTTCCTTTCTCTTTGGAGGGGGTACAGTAATTACTTTTTTTCAGTGTGTATGCCATCACCTTGGTTTATAAAATGGTTCACAACACAGGGCACCTATTGCACTGAAGAAAAATTGAAGCTAGGGAAGCACTAATTGCCAAGACTGCTGGAGGAAAACAAATACTCTTCTGTAACTATGCACCAGTTCCTCTCCAAAATGCAAAGCCAGGCTAACTAGTAAGACAGCTGCAACACGCACAATGATATAATGTGTTTGCCGATCTGCAAAATTGTTTGAAAGTTGCTGCTTCAACAGCTGGTATCTGGAAAGTGTAAGCATCGTTCAGGCTAGTTAAAATTACAGAGAGCCAGAATGTTTACTGTGCACACAGAAAGGAGATTCAAATGTTGAAGCTACAGCACTTTTCAAAGTCTGGAACAGTCAACGGAACGCTAGTTGGCTGTTTCAAGCATAGCTCACTGTCACGTTCGATTGGTTCTGTGCTGTTTCTCCTTCCACAACTCTTATGATTCTTTGAAGTTTGTTAAGGAAATTATGCTTGTCCTCAACACTAAACAATGAAGGCAATTTAATACAAAATACAAAATACAAATCTCCTGTCAGAGAGACAGAACGTCCACTCTTGTTGAGATCATCAATTCTTTGACAAAGCATGAGTTGAGATTGAAGCCAAGCACACATACATGCATAGCCATGATAGTATAATTTCACATGTTTAAGCATTTAAAATGTAAACAAAAAAGCAATTGTTCCTAATACTCTGGGAAAATGAATACTTATAGTTCTTTGCTATGAGATACTGGAAAGAAGGCCAAGCTTTGCTGACTAGTGCCATCACCTGGATGCCCCCAACCTATCTTCTTTTTTTTTTTTTCATTCTTTTTTTTTTATTCGATATAATTTATTTACATTTCAAATGATTTCCCCTTTTCTAGCCCCCCCCACTCCCCGAAAGTCCCGTAAGCCCCCTTCTCTTCCCCTGTCCTCCCTCCCACCCCTTCCCAGTTCCCCGTTCTGGTTTTGCCAAATACTGTTTCACTGAGTCTTTCCAGAACCAGGGACCACCCCTGCTTTCTTCTTGTATCTCATTTGATGTGTGGATTATGTTTTGGGTATTCCAGTTTTCTAGGTTAATATCCACTTATTAGTGAGTGCATACCATGATTCACCTTTTGAGTCTGGGTTACCTCACTTAGTATGATGTTCTCTAGCTCCATCCATTTGCCTAAGAATTTCATGAATTCATTGTTTCTAATGGCTGAATAGTACTAGGCCCAACACCGCAGGGGTCTGAGCCAGACGGGCGTTGGTCCATTGTGTAGATATACCACATTTTTTGTATCCACTCTTCTGTTGAGGGATACCTGGGTTCTTTCCAGCATCTGGCAATTATAAATAGGGCTGCTATGAACATAGTAGAGCATGTATCCTTATTACATGTTGGGGAATCCTCTGGGTATATGCCCAGGAGTGGTATAGCAGGATCTTCTGGAAGTGAGGTGCCCAGCTATCTTGGGGTGACTCTTACCAAACATGCAAAAGATCTGTATGACAAGAACTTCAAGACTCTGAAGAAGGAAATGGAAGAAGACCTCAAAAAATCGGAAAACCTCCCATGCTCATGGATTGGTAGAATCAATATAGTTAAAATGGCCATTTTGCCTAAAGCACTATACAGATTCAATGCAATACCCATCAAAATCCCAACTCAATTCTTCACAGAGTTAGAAAGAGCAATTATCAAATTCATCTGGAACAACAAAAAACCCAGGATAGCTAAAACTATTCTCAGCAACAAAAGAAAAACTGGGGGAATCAGTATCCCTGACCTCAAGCAATACTACAGAGCAATAGTGTTAAAAACTGCATGGTATTGGTACAGTGACAGGCAGGAGGATCAATGGAACAGGATTGAAGATCCAGAAATGAACCCACACACCTATGGCCACTTGATCCTCGACAAAGAGGCTGAAAACATCCAATGGAAAAAAGATAGCCTTTTCAACAAATGGTGCTGGTTCAACTGGAGGTCAGCATGCAGAAGAATGTGAATTGATCCATCCTTGTCTCCTTGTACTAAGCTCAACTCCAAATGGATCAAGGACCTCCACATAAAGCCAGACACTCTGAAGCTAATAGAAAAGAAACTGGGGAAGACCCTTGAGGACATCGGTACAGGGAGAAAGTTTCTGAACAGAACACCAATAGCGTATGCTCTAAGAGCAAGAATTGACAAATGGGACCTCATAAGGTTACAGAGTTTCTGTAAGGCAAAGGACACCATCAAGAGGACAGATCGGCAACCAACAAATTGGGAAAAGATCTTCACCAATCCTACATCAGATAGAGGGCTAATATCCAATATATATAAAGAACTCAAGAAGTTAGACTCCAGAAAACCGAACAACCCTATTAAAAAATGGGGTACAGAGTTAAACAAAGAATTCTCACCTGAAGAACTTCGGATGGCGGAGAAGCATCTTAAAAAATGCTCAACTTCATTAGTCATTAGGGAAATGCAAATCAAAACAACCCTAAGATTTCATCTTACACCAGTCAGAATGGCTAAGATTAAAAATTCAGGAGACAGCAGGTGTTGGAGAGGGTGCGGAGAAAGAGGAACACTCCTCCACTGCTGGTGGGGTTGCAAATTGGTACAACCACTCTGGAAAGCAGTCTGGCGGTTCCCCCAACCTATCTTCTACCACAGCTATTGCTCTGGCTTCACTGGGATGCCTCAGTTTACCACAGTAATTATTTATTTTGTATGTGTACCTGTATACATGTGCATTGTGTGTGCATACACTTATTTGAATACCATTTCTTAGGTAGAGTCTACCTTGGTTCTTTTGAAGTCTCTCACTGATATCTGTCACTCCAAGTTGATGGAAGAAACATCTTTGAGAATTGCTCACTGTGCCAACTCCTAAGGTAGGAATTTAGGCCAGGAAAAACATTGTCAGATGTTTTCTCTACTGCTGCACTTATTAGAGTTTTGGGTATGGGGCTTCTATTGAACGTTTCTCCCACATACATCTACAATTAGAGCTCTGCCTCAGAATTTCATTTTTAAAGAATAGATCCTAACATGTGGAAGTTCTATTAGAAAACATCGACTTAAGGTGTTACATTGTTAAGAAAAACTAAATGTGGTTTTCCCATAACATCCACTACATGACCTCATCCTAAGATACGTGCCCTCCACCTGACACACATGTCATCTGATACAGAGAATACCATTTCTTCAACCTCATATCATCCTAAGAAAATGTGTATGCATATGTAAAATAACTCTATGCCTATGAAGATTTTCCCCTGTAAGAAGCTTCCTGGTAGTGGAAAGTCATTTCTCTGCTCTGAAAAAAAATGATTTCTTTCTTCTCTTTCTGCATTCTGGCCATTCATAAATGCCCTCCCTGTTCTCCAGAGGAAAATGGTGCTTTGCCTGATTGGAGCCAGGAAAACATCCTTGCTTTATTTTGGCTGATATAATAAAGTATTCTGAAAAAAGTCTACTGAAGAGAGAAAGGGTTTACTGTTCCAAGTTCCAGTCCTTCAATGCAAGGAAGTCAAGGAAAGAACTTAAAGTAGCTGGTAATACCACAGTCAACTCAAGTGTGGGGAGACATGATGTCTGCGTGCTTACTTGGGCTTTGTTCCAACTCTGTGCTTAATATACTCAATACTCACCCTAGGATCCCTTGCCTAAGGAATGGTGCTACCCACAGTAGGCTAACTCTTCCCTATAAATTAATATATAATCAAGAATCAGCCACAAATAGATACAGAGACCAAACTGATCAAGACAATAACCCACGCAGACTTTCTTCCCAGTTTATTATGTATTGGGTCAAGATGACAAAACTGTCACAGCAATGAAATTGAATACATTCCATTTTCTCCTGTGATCTGCTTTGCCTATAAGACAGTTCTTTCTTTCTACAGAGGGAGAGATGAAGGCATTCATTTTTCAAGAGCACTTCTTTTAGCCTCAAAATACCCACTGTAAACTGAGTGTCAGAATACAAGTTGTGGAGCTAACTGTTGATTATGATGTGCACTGTGAAATCCCAGCATTTTCAAAAGGCACAATAGATTTTGTAGATGTGGTTCAGTGGATGAGTGCTTGCCTGACATACATAAAGGTCATAGGTTCAAGACCAAGCACAGAAAAGAAACAAAAAAGTCAAATGCTCTTGAGTCTGGTGAGGACCCACTTCTTCAGGTTATCCTTTGAACTCCAAACACAAATAAATAAAGCAAAACAGCAAGTCACAATAAGTGACTTTATATTTCTGCTACTATTACAAATTGAGTCTATATTACAGGTCTACCTACAAACAGCTATAGCTCCAAGAGGCTGAGCTTTATATATCTTTGCATGCTGAACAAAGTGCTTGACTCCTGTTTAGGGAACCACATTCCTGGAGGCAAGGAGATTATTTCTTTTCTATTTGTGTTGTCAAACTAACCCAAGTGAGGAGTCACCTTGTGTTCAGAGGTTATCAGCTCACAAACTCCTTTATATTGTAGAAGAAACAAGTTGGTGTAGTGTAATGGAATTTTTTAACTGTAGAAGATAATTTCACTAATTAGTGAAATTTACTTTTTTTTTGACAAGTGGGCTGAAAGTAGGTTAAATCAGGCAATGGACAAAAATTCATAGCAACCCAGAGGAAGAAGACTCTTTTATTAAAAGTGACCGTCTCTTGAGTTTTGTTACAAAATGATGTCTTCTAATAGGAGCCTGTGTGGGCATGCCTGTGTGTGTGTTTTCTTATTTCTATTACTTCTATTATTTTTATTATTTCTGTTATTTATAATTTCTAACAATATATTTTTAAAGATTTATTTTAATTGTGTATGTGTGTATATATGTATGAATGTATGTGTCTGTTTTTGTATTATTTCCAGAACAGCAGTATATTCTTAAAAATTTATTTTTAAGTGTTTGTGTGTGTGTGTGTGTGTGTGTGTAAAAGTATGTGCTTGAGATTCCATAGTCTGTAGGAAGGTGTTAGATTCCCTGAAGCTGGCACTATTGAAAATTCTGAGACCCTATGGCACTGATACAGACAACTGAACTTAGGTTCTCTGCAAAAGTAGCATGTGGCACTCTTAGCCATTTGGTCTTCTCTTTAGCATCTAGTGTGGTATACTTAATGCACCAGGTAACAGGAAGTAGATAATGATGGAAATTGGGTATGGGACTCAACTATGGGACTCAACTATGCTCATTTTACGTAATTTTAATACAATGGAACTCAGCATCTCCCTCTTCAAACTGTTCTCAACAGAAGAATGTAAATTTTAAGAAAAAATGGTTCAAGACCTACCCATTCTTGCACAAAAATATGAATTGAATCACTGGGGTTGAACCATTGCTCTTGTTGTCACGTGGCCAGATCACAAGGACATTCCTTTCTCTGTCTTCTTTCTAAATTGATGGTCAAACTCTACTTTAGAAAGCCATTTCTAAATTTAATTTGGCCACTGTGTTGGTTTTGTTTCCTGTTGCTGGGATAAGCATGATTAAAGCAGTTTAATGACAAAGGAGTTCATTTGACTAACAACACCAGATTATATTTCATTGTACCTAGGAAGTCAAGGCTACCAGAATTTAGAAGCAATAAGCTTTATCATGGACATAATTAATGAATATATTTTCATGTTAAGCTTTCTCTGTTATTAAGTCCATAGTACCACCCACATTCAGTGGGTCTTCCCACTAATTTAGGTGGGTCTTCCAACTTCAATTAAGGAAAACCCCTACAGATGTGTCCATAGGTCAACATACTATAGATAGCTCTTCACTGAGATTTCTATACAAAATTATTCTAAATTTTGTCCATTTTATGATTAAATTACACTCCACAACCATGTTTGGCTTTACTTCTTTCCAAATATAAGCTTTGACTCTCAAGGATTTTTTTTTCATTTCTGACTAGCAGTATAAGAAAGGAGATTTCTGGGGCTAGAGAGACGGCTAAGCAGTTAAGAGCAACAATTGTTCTTCTAGAGGTCCTGAGATCAATTCCAACAACTACATGGTGGCCCACAGTCATCTGTACTGAGATCTGATGCCCTCTTTTGGTTTGTCTGAAGAGAGAGACAGTGTTTTCACATACATAAAATAAATGGGGGGAGAGAGAGAGAGAGAGAGAGAGAGAGAGAGAGAGAGAGAGAGAGAAGAAGAAGAAGAAGAAGAAGAAGAAGAAGAAGAAGGAGAAGGAGGAGGAGGAGGAGCAGGAGGAAGAGGAGGAGTTTCTCCGTGGGGTGATGATATAGGAAGATTCATAATTCTTATTATTCATGGACAGTGGATAAAAGGATGGATCTTAAAGCCACCTATCCCATGGGGCCAACAGTGCCCATTCCAGACTACTTCAACTTAATCTTGCTACAGTTTGGTACAGGTAACATCCTGTTAATCCAGTTATACCAACTGACTGGAGAGTTTCATGTTAACTTGGCACAAGGTAAAGTCACCTGACGGAAGGGAACCTGAGTTAAGAAATTGCCTCGTTGCTGAGAATAGTTTTAGCTATCCTGGGTTTTTTGTGGTTCCAGATGAATTTGATAATTGCTCTTTCTAACTCTGTGAAGAATTGAGTTGGGATTTTGATGGGTATTGCATTGAATCTGTATATTGCTTTTTGCAAAATGGCCATTTTAACTATATTGATTCTACTGATCCATGAGCATGGGAGGTTTTCCCATTTTTTGAGGTCTTCTTCCATTTCCTTCTTCAGAGTCTTGAAGTTCTTGTCATACAGATCTTTCACATGTTTGGCAAGAGTCACCCCAAGATATTTTATACTGTTTGTGGCTATTGTGAAGGGGGTCATTTCCCTAATTTCTTTCTCAGCCTGCTTATCCTTTGAGTATAGGAAGGCCACTGATTTGCTTGAGTTGATTTTATAACCTGCCACTTTGCTGAAGTTGTTTATCAGCTGTAGGACCTCTCTAGTGGAGTTTTTTGGGTCACTTAGGTAGACTATCATGTCGTTTGCAAATAATGATAGTTTGACTTTTTCCTTTCCGATTTGTATCCCTTTGACCTCCTTATGTTGTCGAATTGCCCGAGCTAGTACCTCAAGTACAATATTGAAAAGATAAGCAGAAAGGGGGCAGCCTTGTCTGGTCCCTGATTTCAGTGGGATTGCTTCAAGTTTCTCTTTATTTAGTTTGATGCTGGCTACCGGTTTGCTGTATATTGCTTTTACTATGTTTAGGTATGGGCCTTGAATTCCTGTTCTCTCCAAGACTTTAAGCATGAAAGGATGCTGGCTAAAACTATTCTCAGCAACAAAAGAAAGTCTGGGGGAATCAGTATTCCTGACCTCAAGCAATACTATAGAGCAATAGTGTTAAAAACTGCATGGTATTGGTACAGTGACAGGCAGGAGGATCAATGGAACAGGATTGAAGATCCAGAAATGAACCCACACACCTATGGCCACTTGATCCTCGACAAAGAGGCTGAAAACATCCAATGGAAAACAGCCTTTTCAACAAATGGTGCTGGTTCAACTGGAGGTCAGCATGCAGAAGAATGCGAATTGATCCATCCTTGTCTCTTTGTACTAAGCTCAAATCCAAATGGATCAAGGACCTCCACATAAAGCCAGAAACTCTGAAGCTAATAGAAAAGAAACTAGGGAAGACCCTTGAGGACATCGGTACAGGGAGAAAGTTTATGAACAGAACACCAAGAGCATATGCTCTAAGAGCAAGAATTGACAAATGGGACCTCATAAAATTACAAAGTTTCTGTAAGGCAAAGGACACCATCAAGAAGACAAATCGGCAACCAACAAATTGGGAAAAGATCTTCACCAATCCTACATGAGATAGAGGGCTAATATCCAATATATATAAAGAACTCAAGAAGTTAGACTCCAGAAAACCAAACAACCCTATTAAAAAATGGCGTACAGAGTTAAACAAAGAATTCTCACCTGAAGAACTTCGGATGGCTGAGAAGCATCTTAAAAAATGCTCAACTTCATTAGTCATTAGGGAAATGCAAATCAAAACAACCCTGAGATTTCACCTTACACCAGTCAGAATGGCTAAGATTAAAAATTCAGGAGACAGCAGGTGTTGGAGAGGGTGTGGAGAAAGAGGAACAATCCTCCACTGCTGGTGGGGTTGCAAATTGGTACAACCACTCTGGAAAGCAGTCTGGCGGTTCCTCTGAAAACTGGGCACCTCACTTCCAGAAGATCCTGCTATACCACTCCTGGGCATATACCCAGAGGATTCCCCACCATGTAATAAGGATACATGCTCTACTATGTTCATAGCAGCCCTATTTATAATTGCCAGATGCTGGAAAGAACCCAGGTATCCCTCAACAGAAGAGTGGATGCAAAAAATGTGGTATATCTACACAATGGAGTACTATTCAGCCATTAGAAACAATGAATTCATGAAATTCTTAGTCAAATGGATGGAGCTAGAGAACATCATACTAAGTGAGGTAACCCAGACTCAAAAGGTGAATCATGGTATGCACTCACTAAGAAGTGGATATTAACCTAGAAAACTGGAATACCCAAAACATAATCCACACATCAAATGAGGTACAAGAAGAAAGGAGGAGTGTCCCCTTGTTCTGGAAAGACTCAGTGAAGCAGTATTCAGCAAAACCAGAACGGGGAAGTGGGAAGGGGTGGGTGGGAGGACAGGGGAAGAGAAAGGGGCTTATGGGACTTTCGGGGAGTGGGGTCTAGAAAAGGGGATATCATTTGAAATGTAAATAAAAAATTATATCGAATAAAAAAAAGATAAAAAAAAAAAGAAATTGCCTCTATGAGGTTAAGCTGTAGACATCATTTCAGTGCATTTTCTAAGTTAGATTGAAGAGAGAATGCCTGTGCTACTATGGGTGGTGCCATCCCTGGGCTGGTAGTCCTGGGTTCCATAAGAAAGCAGGCTAAAGAAGCCATGAGAAGCAGGCCAGTAACCAGCATCCTCCCATGAACTGTACATCAGCTCCTACCTCGAATTTTTTTGCCCTGTTGGAGTTCCTGTTCTGACTTCTTTTCAAGAACAGTGATATAGAAATGTAAGCCAAATAAACTCTATCTTCCTCAACTTGATTTTTCATCATGGTGTTTCCTCACAGCAACAGAATCCAAACTAAGACAAACACCAACTATATTCTAAGTGTTTCTTAGTCTCATATCTATATTGGTCAGATAAAATATATTTTCTTAACACACATTTATAGTAAATTAGTGTTACTTCATAAACACTAATAAATAAACATAAAGCATAGCATAAACATTAAAACTAAAAACATAAACATAAAAAAGTTGGTCTGAATAAAAGAAGAAAAAAAAGAAGAATATAAAGAATTTATTTGGACCCAAATTGTGATATGCTCCAAGACAATATGACTATCATTGACACAGACTTCCTAACAAAAGAAGCTACAAATAATTCCATTGCAAATAGACTAAAGCCAAGTAATTGCATAAGTCTTAATATGAGCTAAATCAGAATAACTTAAATTCCAAGGGCTTTTAATCAGAAAAATTTAAAGGAAACCAGTCCAACACGCAATAGTTTCTCTATATTTAGTCATAGAAAGCTGCTTAATTTATACTTAGCATTATTTATATTAAAAACATTTTAACAAATATTGAAAATATATCTCTTGTAACTTAAATTGTGTGTGTGTGTGTGTGTGTGTGTGTGTGTGTGTTTGTGTACCAGAAGATGTTAACAGATTCCCTATAGATGGAGGTATAGGTGGAATTCTGGAGTCTGGAATTGAAGTCTGGTTCCCTTAAAGAGTAGCAAGTGCTCTTAACCAATGAACCCTCTATCCTCTTTGGCTAATTTTAATCAAATATAAAATCATCTTCATGAGTAGCATCTTTATAATGTATCAATGTTAATTTGAAGTCAAATTTGGGTCCCTTCTTGATCTTAAATTCCTGGTCCTAGGACACACTATTGTTACTGGCCTGAAAGAACCAAAGATACTCTAAGAGTCATTGTGCTCCTCAATTTGACTATTAGATTGTTGAGACAATGGACTGCAATAAGTGAAATTTTCTCTCAGAAATCTCAAGTGAGGAGAAGGAAAAGGCTGAACCTGGCACTAGCCAGAGAGTGAGCATGTATCCTGAAGGGATCACACAGTTCTGGCAAGCTACAGATCATCCTGCAGGAGATACAAGAGCCCATAAAATGATGGGTTAGTGGTGAGCAGGACTACACCTTGACTAGGACTGCTTAGATATGCATGCCCCTGGTACTCTACTTTGACCTTCATCTCTCTTGAGGACACCAAAGATGACCCTGAGTTGGGAAATCACTTTATCTCTTTGTCTCACTTCATGATTTTGCCACTGATTTTACTCTTGTACTGATTTTATACCATTAACTTGGCACTACAAATTGGCTTTCTGAAGGATAGATGATCAAACCTGGATTACTGGGATATACATTGTGACACCAAATTTTTACTTAATATTTTACTTCTTTCATAGATACATTTTGCAAGCAGTCTACCTTGCTTTGCTAATCACATCTATGATCATAATGTATCTGTGTTGTTCTCATCCTACATTCACTTTGCCCTCTCCCTTCCTCTCTTGCCTAATGAACTCTCTTGTAGATAGTATCCCCACTTCTGTATGTTCATGGTTTGTTTCACTGTGAAGACCTGAGTTTAATCAGGGTTATTTGTTTCTGATGGCTGAATAGCACTCCATTGTGTAAATAGACCACATTTTTTGTATCCATTACTCTCTTGAGGGACACCTGGGTACTTTCCAGCTTCTGGCTATTACAAACAGAGCTGCTATGAACATAGTAGAACATGTGTCCTTAGTCAAATGGATGGAGCTGGAGAAATCATACTAAGTGAGGCAACCCAGTTTCAAAAGATCAATCATGGTATACACTCACTGATAAGTGGATATTAGCCTAGAAACGTGGAATGCCCAAGATATAATCCACATATTAATTGATGTCCAAGAGAAATGGAGGAGTGGCCCCTGGTTCTGGAAGGACTCAGTGCAGCACTATAGGGGAATACCAGAACAGGGTAGTGGGAAGGGATGGATGGGGGAATAGGGGGAGGAAAGAGGGATTATGGGACTTTCAGGGAGTGGGGAGCCAGAAAAGTGGAAATAATTTGAAATGTGAATAAAAACATATTGAATAAACAAACAAACAAACAAACAAACAAACAAATAAATAAATAAATCACGGTTATTTGTATGGAAAGTAGTGAGGGTATTTACTAGAACTTTGACAAGTATGCTTAGTGCAAAATTTCCTGATGGGGAAGCAAATTTGGATATCTAAATGCACAGCTCTGAAAGCATCTCAGTCTTCATTCTGCACCTAGTGCTACATATGGATAGAAAGGGAGGGATTGGCAACAAATGGAAGAAGGAAGATGGGCTATTTTTTCCTACAAACTCATTTACACAAATCTTGAGGGCAGCATGAGCTATAGAACAAAGATGTCCTACTTGCCAAGGAATCTTTCTGGTTTGTTTCTTTGCTTGTTTGTTTCCAGCCCAATTACAAGATCTTTCTTTATGTTTTTGTCAGCTGGGAAGTGGTATGAAAACCTGAACTGACTTCAAAGTAAACAGGAAAATAGTTCGGTGATTTAAGCCAAATGTGTTTGGGAAAGGACTTACGAACGATACAATTTTAAGGTGTCTCCTCTACCCTATCATCACCATCTTTTTTATCTTTTAGCACTTAGGGATTCACATATATTCTTTGTTAAAAAGTGTTTTACGTCTTTAATATTTTTTCATATAATATTTATTCATTCATGCCAATGAACTTGTGAAGAGCTAGAGGGTACATTAGGGGTCTCAGAAATTGAACTCTGATAGTAAAGATTCATAGTAAATATCTTCACTTGCTGAGCCATCTCACAGGTCATGTTCCTCATTAAAAATGTTAAGCAAAATCATTAAATTGGCACAGATTATTAGGCTATTTCATAAGAATGCACCATAGTCAGTACATGCAAACACTGCATACTATTTCAACAACTCTCTTCAAAATCTACTATTACTCTATGGTATAAGTGCTCCAAATATACACTTTTATCATTTTGAAAAGTAACCATTTAGTCTCTTAATAGAGTTAAGAGGGAAATCTAAAATAGGAGTCTGCTAGTTTTGAGACTAGAGGACCAAGAAAATTCCCATTGTTTCCAAATATTAATATTCTCTTTCTATCTTTCCTAATGAACAATTAGCATGTCCACTTCCTCAGTATCAGGAAAATTTATGGGGGACTGAGATCTGAAAGCTTCTGAAAATGGAAATATATTCCTTCAATCAGCAATACTTTAACTTAAATTTATATAAAACATATTCTGGACTATTATGTGGAAAGACATAATAGAAAAGCATACAGATTCATAGAATCTCATAATTATGAGGGAATCAAGGAAGGTCAAAAGCTGAGAAGTCTTCCAGATTGTGGTTCTAATGGAAATGCGAGACAGAAACTGCTCAGGTAGAGCAGGAACTGCCAAGCAGTGGTCCTGAGAATGTCCTTGATGGAGACCAGCAATTCCAGAAGAAGAGTTATGGTTTCTGCTCTTTTGTCATCTCTTACACAAGAACCTCTGTGTAAGGGTTGTGTGAATCTATATGACTGAAACTCAGGGGAGAAACCTGGACACCCGTTTGGGCCAATTGGGCCGAGCAGCTCACCTCCTCCCATATATCACCTCCCATAGACTTGCCATACGTCTAGTACAACACCCATAGACTAGTAGCTAGATGGTACTTATTTCCTGGGACCTCATAGGAATTCTGCTGTTTGTCTGTCTCTGTGTCACTATATTTGTCTGGATTTGTGTCTCTATCTTTCTTTGGATCTCTCTGTCTAGATCTCTCTATCTGCCTCCCCCCCTCTCTGTCTCCCATGAATTTACAATAAAGCACTCTTTAAATCTCCCTCTTTCAATTTCATTCTTTGAGTTCATGAAAATAGTACCCCAAAACTCTACAGCTAAGAATGGATTTAATGGCTGTGGAATTTTCTAAGACTCTAGCTCCTCAAGAAGACAAGGACTCTGTCATTCTCAAAAGCACTTCAATATAACCATATCAGTTCTAGAAGAGTGTTCAGAGACTACATGGTAAAAGGCTATTAAGCACAGAAACAAGCACAGAAGTAGGTTAGCAGAGCAGATTCTCAGTTATAAACGTCTCCAGGGTACTGCCTGGATTAAGAAACAATATTCTTATAAAGTCATACCCTCCCTAATAAATTATTCATTTCCACCAAACACACCAAAGAATACGCCAGGGTTGTTTTTTGAATGAGTCTCTTTGTTGTTACTTAATCAACCTTCATTTTTAATCTACATATATAAAAGATTAAATGTGAGGTACCTAATGACTTTAGGGGAAAAAAATTACCGAGTGCTTAATCTCACCACAGGGTTTCTTGTACACCTATGAGAATCATTCAAGAATTGCAGCAGAGATTGGCAGTGGTGAGGGCATTTGAAAGCTAAACTTCTATGCAACAATTGATCTCTCTCAAAGCTTACATTCGTCACAGACCGCCCTGTCAGAATGGAAAATATGCCCAAACAACCCATCTGTCAGGGAAGATAGAGTTCAGCTGGAAAAGCCAGTTTGCATTGCTACAGTACTAAACATTATTGCTACAAACTAATGAACTGACATGGAGACAACAAAAAGAAGTTTTCTTCCCCCATGCAGCATCTTCAGCACCTATGGAGGGCAGTGGAGGATGTTGGGTGTTCTGTTCTAACACTCTCACCCTCCTTCTCCAGCCTCTTACCAACAGAGCACATTAGGCAGACATAGCTGGCTTTCTAAATGAATATTAGAGATCAAAACACAGCTGCTCATGCTTAAGATCTCTCTTACCCACTGAGCCGTCTTCTCAGCCCCTCTATCTTATTTTTTTTTAAACCCAATATTATGACTGAGTTTCATTGCTTGATATATCAGGCTGACGTTTTCACATATTATTTGACATGTCCCTAAACTCAGATCCAAACCTGTAAATTATGCCTTAAGAAACCCAGATATTTTTAACCAGACCATAAAGACAAGACTGAGATACCAATCGCAGTATGGCGTCTTATCTTCTCTAACTATTCATTGTACACATAGAATGGAAGGAGTACAGTGTTATAGACTAAAAGACAGTGGAGGTAGGAGGATGTGGCACTGTCCGTTTGAGATAAAGGGCTACTGAAGCCACACCCATATGTAGCAGCCTCGTTCTTTCTACTGTAGAGAAACTATAAGCCCTTTGCTAAGAGTCTGTCTGTCAATTTCTAAAATTTAAACTTTTTGGATGCCTGGATACCAGAAGGATGGTTAGTGTAATTCTATATGCCAAGAAAGTTTATAGGTCCAGGTTACCAAACTGAGACATTTTAAAGCTACAGGTATCAGGCAGCTGAACATCTTCTTTCCATATAATGGTTACACCTGAAATTAATGTGCCCCTCTTCAGCAATAATCTTACAGGGTTCATATCTTCTCAGGAAATCCCTCTCCTCTCCTTGGCAACTAAGAAACAAAGACAGCCTGTCTACATGAAAACTCTCCTTTCTTCTGAAGCTTAAACAAAGTGATGCCTGACTCTGATTCTGAGGCATAGCATATAATCAGAGAACCTAGTATGCTGTCTGACTATCTATGGCATTCATATTTAAACTCCCAATAGATTGTCATGATGTCCTTCTGCAGGTATGAGGCATTAGTAATACTTCCACTAAGTTTCCTATATAAAGAACAACTCAAAATCAACCCAGTGTCCCCTTGAAAACCAGCCTAAAACTTTCCAAACACAGAAGGCGAATGTAACGAACAAAGATATTGCAATTTTTCTTTCAAAAGAGTTCAGGATATAAGGATGTTATTGGAATAGGGAACACTCTAAGGCTTCCTGAAGACAAAGTTTTTTCAAGTTATTTGTTACTTAGCAGGCTAGAAATTCAAATGTGAAGTGCACAAAGTTTGGGTTCTTTAGTGCAGAAGGTTAAAAGAAGAGTCAGGTGACAAATTAATAGTCACCTTTAATAGTTTTCATACTTAGCTCCTGAAAGCCAGTGCATTACATACAAAAGAGTTCACAAAATTGTCTTCAACTAACATTCTCATGGCTACAGTAAAACATACATTAGAATGTATCATAGATCTTAACTAGAAAATAGGTGCATACATGCATTATCATTGACGAGGCAAGTTTCAAGGAACAACTTTGAAGATTCCTGTGAATCTCAGGCCAGACAGACGAGTCAGCAGGTAAAGGTGCTTGTGGCCAAACCTGAGCAACTGAGTGTGATCTCTGGGACCCACATGATGAAAGAAGAGAGATGACTCTCTAGAGTTGTCTTAGAGGTGTCTTCTGGTTTCTAAGGGAACCTGTGGGACATACATAGCCCAGACACACACACACACACACATGCACACACATATAACACACATGTATATATATACACATACATGTACACACATACACACACACACACACACACACACACACACACAAATACTAATAAAAGCAAAACCACAGGGCATGATGTCAGGTACCAGTTATCACAGCACTGAGGGAATAAAGAAAGAAAGATTCCTGTAATACATTGATCAAGAAGTCTAGTTGGAGCAGAAAGTGACAAGTTCCTTGAAAGAAGCTGTCTGAAAACAAAACAGTTGGATAGTGATAAAGTAATCAGCCTATTGCCTTCACATGCATGCACACACATACAAGTATATTGACACATATATACATATGCTTTTCCTACACAAAGAAGGAGAGTGTAGAGAGGGAAGGGAGTTGAGTTCAGGGAGATGACAGAGTTGAGTCTTATAGATCTTAAACTTTTCAAAAGAATCCTGTGTTTTGTATAGCTTTTGTTTCCTGAGTATGATGAGGAACACTTTGAGCATGTCAAAATGAGGTCCTCCTTTGCACCACTGCTTAATCTGTTAGAACTGACAAATAGATTTTAATCAGTCTTGATGTAATTTTATGGATCATTTCCAGGAGATCAGGACTGAGGCGACCACAACAGTGTGCTGAGGAAGTGCAGTGAGAGAGGAGCTCACTCATTGCTGAGGCAGTGCCCCAAATCACCCAGCAAATGTCAGACAGTGTTTCCCAGTGGGAAACACACTGTGAAAAACCAGAGGGGCTGCTGGGATCGATCAGTGGGTAAGGGAACTTGTCATCTATCTTGATGTTCTAAGTTCAATCCCTGGGATCCACATGGTAGAAGGGAAGAACAGACTCCTCTGGGAGTTGTCCTCTGACAGCCACAACCATTCCATAGAATATCTGTGTTTTCTCAGCACCCTTCACATAGGTAGATGATAGATAGATAGATAGATAGATAGATAGATAGATAGATAGATAGAAAGTAGATAAATGTTTTTAAAATCATTGGAAACTATTATTACTTTTTGTGGTCATAGGCTCACTATAAATTGTTGTAACCATTCTACAAGTATAATAAGACAGTGCCTCCAGAGAGAAATTACCTATTCAAATTCTAATTCAAATCAATTTCAAATGTAGCCTTTTCATAGTCTTTAGTATACTTCTAAGCTTCAATATCTTGCTGCACAGCCAAAGAAAAGGCAGTGTATCTGGACCATGTGAACAGTCAACTATTTTGCTTTGCTGTATGTTTGTATGTACATGTGCATGTGTGCCAATAGATGTAGTAGTCTCTCTCTGTGTCTCTGTCTCTGTCTCTGTGTGTGTGTGTGTGTCTGTGTGTGTGTGTCTATGTTTAAGGGGTCACACCCACACATGCATGAAGACTAGAGTTGGAATCTTTGTCATGTCCCACCTTATGTTTACAGATAGAATCTTATACTGAACCTGGAGCTCAGTTGTGCAGCCTAGCTGTCCAGCGAGACTTGAGTTTCTACCTATCTCTGTCTTCCACCACTGGAACATTAGTGATATTAGATTACCTGCACATCACACTCAGCTTCTATGTGGTGCAGGTGATCTAACATCAAGCCCTCACGATTGCACTCCAAGTACTTTACTAATTAAACTATTTTCCTAGTCCTCTAATAACTGACCTTTACAGCCAAGCGTTGCCAGTATTCTGACTTCTGAACACCCAGACAAATCAAATTATCCATTGGATTCGAATGTAGGCTCTATGTACAGTGACAATATCAGAGGCCATTGTCTATAGAGAACCAATAAAGTATTAAACCTAAAAAATGTAAACCTTGAGTTACAATCTCTAGTGTTGAAGTTAGTGATGTTGGAGCTGGGGAGATGACTCAGTAGCAAAAGTACTTGCCATGTACGCATAAAAGCAAAGTTCCTATCCTCAGAACCCAAGTAAGGACTGTGCTGGAATAACAGCCACCTGTAATCCAGACCTCGGGAGGAGAAGCCAGGTGATCCCTTTAGCAAGATGACTAAGATGGCTAGCGGGGTTATGAGGCTATGAGTTCATGAACAGGATATGCCTTAATAAATGAAATGGAGATTAATCATAAAAGACATCAACATCCACCTCTGATTTCAAAGGCATATGTGAGCATGCACCTACACACAACTGAGCCCGTTCACAAGCAAATATGCATAGAAGAGATACAGGGCATTCATTGTATTTCCTCTGTCCAAATAATGACTGAACTACAGCAGCAGCATGTCGCTTAATTGTGCTTGCTCATTTCTGATGTAAAATTATTTTAATAATTGTGCAAGTAAGTCTATATGAGTCTATCCCTCAATTCATTGTAATTTTCTCTCTGCATAATTTGTATGTGCCAATACTGTTCTTTACTTCACAACAACTAAACTATGCATCATTCATTGATTTTCAAGAAGTCCTTCGGCTCGGACACTTCTCTTTTCTATTATACATGGTTAGCAACAGCCTGTGATATCAGTCACACCTGTGCATTCTGCTTGGCCTCCAAATGTGCCTGTAGTAACCTGCTTCGGGGCAGTCTGATTGCCCACCACAGCCCACCTTCACATATAGTAACCTTTGTGAAAGTTGTCGGATGATAGGCCCACAAACATTCATCAGTGCTTTCCAAATCAATCAAAAGCCTTTTCCCTATTTTATTTATACTGACAACAAATGCTAATCCTATTTCTTCCAGGTTTCTTCCTGTTGGTGAGGTGCTTGCCTTGCAAACATAATGGCATGCCTTTAGATCTCCAGAAACCAAGTAAAGAATCTGGACATTATGCATAAAATGTCTGCAAGACCAGCTCTTCAAGATGGAACGTAGAAAAGGGACTCTTTAAAATCCTTGATACACTTAGTCTAAGTCTTGCTGATGTGCAAAAGTACTAGGTCAAAGAGAAAACCCAGAACAAACAAAAGTGGAAGGTGACTGAAGAAATAATTTAGGCTTTCCTATGACCTTCATATCTAAGTCATATGTGCATTCATGTGCTCCTACCAAACTCTCCACTCACACAGATGTTCCTACTTCAGGATCCAATTAGTCTGCTAAAATGAGGGCAAATATAGTTTTCAAATTTCAAAGTCAGCCTTAACTATTACAGGGTTTTAAATTTGTAAATGGATTCTAAAACTCTGCAAACATTTTAAATTCCAAAACTTAGAAAGCTACATACTTTGGAAGGATTTGTTTATAAAATTATTTTGTAGTGATACATTTAGAATGCTTTTTCATGATTAAGAATAATCACTCAGGCCCCTGGTTCTGGAAAAACTCAGTGAAGCAGTATTCAGCAAAACCAGAACGGGGAAGTGGGAAGGGGTGGGTGGGAGGACAGGGGAAGAGAAGGGGGCTTAAGGGACTTTGGGGGAGTGGGGGGCTAGAAAAGGGGAAATCATTTGAAATGTAAATAAATTAAATCAAATAAAAAAATTAAAAAAAAAGAATAATCACTCAATGGTTTTCTAGTGGGACACTGTCAGTATGCCAATCCTGCCTAGGCATTTAAAGGGTTAGATCCCAAAGATGGACAGAGCCAAACCAAAGATGTTCTGTTAAATATTGGACATCTGCAGGAAGATGTTGCAATGACCAGAGACACATGTACGTTGAATTCAAATTCTTTTGCTGCTGATGAAATGGTTCTTCTTTATTTTAACATGTCAAATAAATTGGAAAGTCACAGGGTAAAATGGCTGGGAAAATATTGTGGGGCTTGATGGATCATTCACAATTCACAAATAAAATGAACATCTGCTTCCGGGAAAAAAATGACATTTGGATGAGACTTATGTTTTCCTTCATTCTGAAAACACTTCAGATTGGCATGAGATATTGCTGTGGACTCCTTTCAAGATGTTTATTTTATCTGGCATCATCTTCCTTTAAATATGTAGTTGTCATAGAAAATGCAGTTTTCATCAAATGTAAAGCAATGACAAGGACATACTGTACCATGTATTGGTATTAGAGTAAAGGTTGAAGAATATTCTAGCATGTGTTAGGCATGTGACAGTTAAAGTAGACTGGTACATCTTTTTTTGTGGCTATTAAAGGATGGTGAATTGCAAGGCAGCACAGGGATAGGACGTTACTGTTAAATTCATTCACAGCTGGGCTAGAGCATGACAGAGTGCTTACTTAGCAAGTATTGAGCACAGTGTCTAGACACCAGCACTGCGGAAACTAGGCATTGTGTGAGGTTACATTCCCAGCTCTCCGGAGGTAGAAGCAAGAGAATTAGTACTTCAAGGACAGCCTCAGCTACATAATAGGTATGAAGCTAGCCTATGGTACATAAGACCAAGGTCTCCCAAAGTTTGATCATTATTTTGTAAATAAAATAATACTTTCTGGATACACATAATGTTATATTTCTCATGATATCTCATAAGAGAATTGTTTTTTATCATTTTCTTCTTTCCAAATGTATGTGGGTGGTATATGTTCTTGTGTGTTCATATGTGTGAACACATATATGTGCAAGAATATATGCATGCTAACATGTTTAGAGGCCTGTGGTTGATATTTGGACCTTCCATGATTACTCTCCACCTTAGGTTTGAGAGGGAGGGTCTCTCATTCATATATCGAGATTGCAGAAATTGTGTGTGGTCTCACTAACCAGTTTACAACTTGGATTGTCTCTACAGCTTCAAAGTCTGGAATTATCATCGGATCAAAGTACCTACTTGACATTTATATGGGTTCTTTGGAATGTTGTTACAGTTTTCTTGCAAACCTGGCAAGCTCTTTAACCACTGAGCCATCTGCCTAGTTCCATGTCAGAGTTATCTTACAAATTAACACCTGCAAAGGTGAAATCCAAGCTGTGCATTCACATTGTATGTTGAAGCCAACAACTGAGATTAAAATTGGTTCTAGAAATAACTTCACAATTTTAAGAGACATATGAGCAAAATAGGTTTCACTCCATAAGCAGAATATGTTCAGCCCATTGTTGTGAGCCTCCAGTGAGACAGAGCATAGGGGAGCAAGGTCTCATGATGGAGTAAATTAGTTACCATTATAATGGGCAGGAAACAGAGGCACAGGTTATCTGTACTTACAGGCTTTTCTCTTTTCCCTATGCAGGAATCAAGGTTGTCAACCCAAGCAAATATTTCTTTCAAGGGTTGTCAATAATGTGGTGTGGTATTTTCCACTAAACTTGAATATAAATAATGTATAATCTTAATATCTTTCATGGCAAACACTAACAATATATCATAAAGGGGCAAAGACCACATCATCATAGAGCTATCTCTCACTTGAAAGCTACACAGAATCAGAAGAAGATGCTTTTATAATGTCTCATGAGTACAAAAGGGATTTTGAATTAGAGCCTCATTCTCTAATTAGTATGCTGCCTCTTCATACATTTGCCAAATATGTAAAAAGGATTAACATTCACTATGTATTTATAGTATAGCCCCACATACCCAGCAGACACTGTCCTCCTTCAAGGTAATCAGGGAGGGAAAAGTCAACAGGAGGGAGCTGCCATCCTGGGGAATAACCAGCAATGCATTTCCCAAGATTAAGTTATAAAAAATACTGTGTGATTTTTGCTACCTCCAACATATTGCCTTATACCAAGTGTCACACAGAAAAGTTCATCCTACTTCCATGCCATCTTGATTCTCCAAGGGTTCCCAGCATGCTGTAAGGCAGCAGAAAAGAGTAGCTTGAAAAATTACTTCCCACTTCTTCTCTAGGCAATGCTTTACCCTGAAGTTCTCATTCATTGGATCAAAAAAGAACCTTGGGGAAGCTATTTAAAGGAAAAGGGATTTATTTCACTTAGTTTCCATAGACTTCATTTCAGGGTCAGCTGGCTCCATTCCCTGAGTCTATGAGTAGACTGAGAACATCATGGCCACAAGAGTGCAAGATAGAAAATATGTCTCAACTCACAGTGGCCGAGATATAAGAGAAGGCAAACCCTTACTAGCTAGTTGGCTTTCTCCTTTGCTCCCTTTCAGTGCCACAATGTCTTCATCAGCTTGCAGGGCAATTTCAGAGTTTGTCTTCTTTCACTCATCTTCCCTGGAGAGATCCATAGGTATACTCCCAGGTGTTCTTTACTAAATTTCCTAGAATGTCTCAGTCTAACATGACAATCAACAATGGCTATCAGCAGCAGCATGGAACAGCGAAGGGTGCCCTGGCAGGAAAGTCAGATCCTATTCTGAAACTCTGCTAGGGTTCGAACTTCTATACTCCTGTCTCTTGATCCCTTTCAGAAGGGCAATAATATCCTTCTCACACCCACAAATTCCCAAGTGTCACTAACAACACTTCAAAAGGAGCTATCAAGAGAGTTCAAAGAATAGATAAAATAACTGGCTTGCTCTGCCAGCTGAACTCCATTCTAATGCACCCACATGGCAGAAGAATACAGGCCTCTCCTTTTGAATAGTAGTGTATGGACCCCACCACATGCAAATGCATGTGCACACACACACACACACTATATATATATATAAAGGTAAATAAAACTATTCAACCATAAGTAGAAATTATGTTACTGGCAATTTTTTCTTCATCTGAGAATATTCTACTTTGCATATAATACAATAGTCCTGCCTGTGTTATTATATTTTTTTCATTGCCAGTAGGCATGTCTTGAAAAGTCTTTTTTTTTATTTGATATATTTTTTTATTTACATTTCAAATGATTTCCCCTTTTCTGGCTCCCCACTCCCCAAAAGTCCCATAAGCCATCTTCCCTCCCCCTGGTCCCCCATCCACCCTTCCCACTTCCCTGTTCTGGTATTGCCCCATACTGCTGCACTGAGCCTTTCCAGAACCAGGGGCCACCTGTCAGTTCTTCTTGTACCTCATTTGATGTGTGGATTATGATTTGGGTATTCCAATTTTCTAGGCTAATATTCACTTATTAGTGAGTGCATACCATGATTGATCTTTTGAGACTGGATTCCCTCACTTAGTATGATGTTCTCCAGCTCCATTTGTCTAATAATTTCATGACTTCATTGTTTCTAATGGCTGCATAGTACTCCATTGTGTAGATATACCACATTTTTTTGCATCCACTCTTCTGTTGAGGGATACCTGGGTTATTTCCAGCTTCTGGCTATTACAAATAGGGCTGCTATTAATCATTTATAATAGCCAGAAACTGGAAAGAACCCAGGTGTTATTATATTTTAAAATGTCATATAAGGTTAGTGTTAGGGTTAGAGTTAGGGTTAGGGTTAGAGTTTGGGGGATGGTTTTGAGACCTCATGACTGTAGGCCTCATGGTTTCTACCTCACCAGAGATGACCTTGAACTTCTGGATCTCCTGTTTTAACCCCCAGTGCTGGGATTGCAAGTGTGCACTAATAATCCTGGTTTATGTGGTACTAGGCACCAAACACCAAGCTGCATATGCTAAGTATGATGGTTTGCATAGGAATGACTCTATCAGTTAATATGTTTTAAGTTTGAATACTTGGTCCTCAGTTGGTTACACTGTTTGGAAAGGATTAGAATTTATAAGCATGGCACTGGGAAAATACACTGAGCTTTCAAAAGAATCAGCCCAAGGCTCACTCACTTGTCATCCCTCTACCACCACCATCCTCCTCCCCATCATAGGACTCTAGATCACTTTGTAGCTCTCACCTATTTCTTACTGCATGACTTTGTTCTACAATCACAGACTCTAATATTCTGAAAACATAAGCTCATAAAAACACTTCTGTAAGTTTCCTTGGTCATGGTGTTTGGTCATGTCCTGATTTTGTAGAAAAGTAGTCAAGACACTAGAAAAGCATTCTTATCAACTAAGCTAAATACACAGCCCTTTTATTAATGTATTTTAACAAGTAAGCATGTATCATCCCTTTCAGATTAAAAATTGGTAGCAAATAATGCTTAAGTCTAACTACCTGGAGTGTGTGTGTACTCAGATGCATATATATATATATATATATATATATATATATATATATATATATATATATATATATAGCGTTGTGATTTGTTCAAAGGGTAAAACAGCATTCAGTTTTACCAGATTCTGCCAAATTCCTCATCATTTTGGCTAATTGCCATTTAGTATTTTACTTACCCCCAATGACACTTTGTGCATTTTAACAAATGTTTAGATTTTTTCCACTCCAAAAGTTAGTCAATGCTATTGCACTGTGTTTTAAATTTCTATTTCTACTTTCATAAGCAAATATGAGGAACTTCTTATATATGTAAGAAGCAATTGACTGAGACAGAAGCAGATATTTATGTCCGTCCAATGGACTGAGGTCAAGAACCATTGTAGCTGAATTAGGGAAAGGCTGGAAGAAGCTGAAGATGAGGGTGACCCCATAGGAAGACCAGCAGTCTCAACTAACACATACCCCTGAGGTCTCTCAGACACTGAGCCACCATCCAGGCAGCATACACTGGCTGGTCTGAGGCCGGGACACATACAGAGCAGAGGAATGCCTGGTCTGGACTCAATGGGAGAAGAAGTAGCTAAACCTCAGAGACTTGAAGCCCTGTGAGTGGGGAGCCTGGCAGTGGGTGGGAAGTGGGGTGGGATGGGGACATCCTCTTGGAGGCAGTGGGAAAGAGGAATGGGATGAGGAGCTGTGGGAGGATGTACTGTACTAGGAAGGCCATAATGAACGCCCAGACTGTAAAAAATTAAAAGTTAAAAAAAAAATCACATGGGTTTCTTCTTTTTCTGAATAACCTTTCCATTGATTTTTCCTGGCTTGCCTGTATTTTATCAGAGACTAAACTTTTTTTAAGAAACTGTAATACAGTTTGCTTTCTTAATGCATCTCTGCAGGGTTAAATTACTCTACTAATGGTCTCTTTTAGTTAAATTCAATGAACATTTAGCAACCATAATGTGTTAGAATTAGCCTAGCTTTGTGCAGAAGGATCTAGTCACCTGACATTATCCATGACCCTGTCTCCTCAATTACACTTTCTCCCACATCTCCAAGCTCAGGCCATTTGGTATTGCCTTGAACCCACAAACACCCTTTAGTTCTGTATTTTAGAACAAGGCACTAGAGATATAATAGCAATCAAAATTTCCTGACTTCTGCATGTCTTCCATCTCAGTTTGCATCCCTATTCCCCTGTTCCTTATGAACTACCATATTTCCCTTCAGTCTTTCTACCCTTCCTTTCCTAAGTGCTATAAAATCAAAGCTCTTTATGCCTCTTAACCTAGAAACCCTTCCATTGTTTTAGTCATAAGTTTTTAGATTGCCCAATGCTTCCTTCCTGATTTTGTACCCATTGTTCTGATCATTTGATTTTGGAAGCCATGATAGACTTTTCTTCTTCCCTATGAGATATAGTTGTACAGAAAACTTTTATTCACATATATATTTATATATGGCTTCTATCAATATGTACATATACATATATATGTACATATATAAATGTGTGAATATGTATATGTGTGAATAAAATCTCTTCCATATGTGTGTGACTTCCATCCATATACACATAGGGCCTCCATTAGTGTATATTTTGTATTTTACTTCATCCATATATATTAATTTCTTCCACATATATATGATATATGACTTAAATCAATATGTGGACATGACTTGCATCAATGCATAATAAATGAAACTTTCTGGATAATACTTTGCCATTGAACAGATAAAGCTTAGCACACACACTCCATCAGTTACCTAGTTTTCACACCATTTCTCCTTGAGGATTTAGACTCATATGAAACAAGTTCGTAGTTTGCTAGAGTTCTTGCCACACCCAATTAGACATGAGTAAATGTCTATATTTACATTATGTTTTTGTGGTTTGTTGATAATAATCTAAGCCCCATGGATCTTTCTTGTAGTTTCCTCCATAAATTTAACAGACTCAGCATTTAAATAGAGGGTGACATAAAGTTAAAATGTGCCTCAATAAGCATTTAAATTTTATGCATTTCTGTCTGAATTTGGAAAGACCCTATCATTTTTAAGATTCCAGTGGTTAATTTTTCATGTATAATGGATTTGGTGAAATGGTTCATTAATATTCTCTGAGTTCGTTTTTAGTACAGTTGCTTGCCTGATCAATTAAAATTTTGACCCTTAGTGTTTCTTTATTGAAATGCTCTAAATGTATGTGTGTGTGTGTGTGTGTGTGTAGTTCACATATGTGAGCAAGTTCATAAGCCTATGTGCACACAGAGACAAGAAAAGGATTTCAAATGTACTGCTTTATTCTCCACCACATTCCCTTGAATTCATTGAACCTGGAGTTAGGATGACAGGGAGTAAAGCCCAGCTATTCCCCTGCCTTGTCACCTCAGTGGCACCAGGACAATAGATATATGTAAACAACACATTTTTACATGGGTCCCATAGATTTGAACTCAGGTTCCCATACATACAACAAATTCTTTTGCCTACCTTGTCACATACTCCACAAAATTTAAATTGACCTTAAGTTTTCTCATGAATGAGATGTACTTCAGCATCTAAAATTAAAGCAATGTACAAGAGCCTACAGATCATTGTATGATTATAATCTAAGAATTTGCAGAACATCTCCTCATCTATTAAAACAAGCTCTTGAAATAACAACCTAATGTGCAGAGAGTTTTAAGACTCAGAAACAGCCTGACAATATCATTAGATTATTCCTATTAGTTGACTACCTTAGAGGTATAACCCACCTATGATCTAACTCATGTGATGTCCCTAACAAAATTCTTAATGTAAAAAATATTAAACAATGTTTTGTACCACCATAAATTCTTTAATGTGATTGATACAGAAATAAGGATTTTCTATAAAATTTATTTTTCCTCAATTGTTGATGACACTGTCAATTAAGTATCCCTTAATATTTTTTTAATATTCTTTGTAAATTTCATACAGTAGTAAATTATTTCTTTCAGTGCATCTTTAAGACTACTAATGGCATAGCTTATTTAAGACTTGTTTCCAGTCACATCTCAGATTCAGAGAATGAGAAGCAGCACATGCTTACATTCACATATCTGTTTCTTGTACAAATGTTTGAAGGTGTGTTGGGTGATGAGATAAATATCTGCCTTTCTTATCTAACAATTATTAATATCCAAACACAGCAGAAACGGATATTGACCTTGGTCATTCATTACAGCTGGCTTGACTTTGCCTGTTGTAGCTCTCTCATGGGTGATTACTGTGCAGCTGTGATGAATGGGCGCATTCCTCAAGGGCAGCCTCCAAAGAGAATGTTAGTCTTGTCAGGCCTCTGCTATCATCTCAGAAAACAACAGAAGTGGAAGAAATATGACTCCACAGGTTGTCTCCGTGATAGTCATATAACGACTTTCTTTCTCTCTCTCTCTCTCCCTCTCTTTCTCTCTCTCTCTTTCTCTCTCTCTTTCTCTCTCTCTCTCTGTGTATGTGTGTGTATGTATATGTGTATGTAGAACTTCTTAATAATCTCCATCATATAAAATATAACAGTACAATAACAACCAAAATGTACATAATTCAGTATACTGAAATAGATTTGATACACCAATTTCAGTAGGTCCATTTCTGTTTGAAATGAACATGAATAACTGTCCTTTGTTTTGCAGTCTTTTTGATAAAGCCGCACCATGATTGGAGAGATATCTTAGTAGTAAAAAGTGGATACTGCTCTTGCAGAGAACCCAAGTTTGGTTTACGGGACCCAAGCATTGTGATTCATAACTCTTTTTAACTCCAGTGCCATGGAAACCTATTATCACACACACATCTACTTACACACATATTCATACACTCATATAATTAAAAAAAGAATCAAAATATGCCACTGAGAATGACTCCTTTCATGTACCTAAATGGGAAGAGGAAAAGTTTTAGAAAAATATTTTGTAAGTAATGTTCCCATTTTTCTGAAGGACCCCAAAGGTTTCTCCCAAATCATTCCTTATCTGAGAAAGTCTCTGGATAAAAATGTTGGATCCCAAACACTTCCAGATTTGCTGCTTGTTGGAATTTGCAGTGCAACAGCACGGATTTTGCAGTGTCCAAATACATTAGGGTAATTATATATGCCCACCTTTCTAGGAATGAAAACCAAACTATGTGATGGAGGAATATGATACTCAAGAGATGAGTGAAACTCTTGCATTCTAGAGCAGATAACAACTGAGTGCAGCCCTGAGAATAGCTCTGACCATGCCCTGCCTGTCAGAATTTCTCTCGTCTCTGTTCACCTGTCTTACCCTTTCCCTTCATCTTATTCCTCATTTTCCGTTTCCTTATCTCTATCTCTGTATGCATGTGTGTGTCAGTCAATCTATCCTTCTCCCTCTCTCCTGCTCTACCATGCCCTTGAGTTCTCACTCCCATCCATATTCCCACTCTTTTTGATAGGGACTAATGTATCCCAGGTTGGAATCAAACTTGCAGTATAGCCAACAATGACTTTGAACTTCTTTTCTCTTACATGTACCTCAAGGGTTGTATTGTGGTGAGTGCTTGCTCATTTAGTTTGTGTGTTCCTCGAGTTAGAATTCAAGCCTTAATACATACTAGGAAAGAATCCTACCAACTAACTGAGTAACATTCCCAAGTCCTGCTGATACTTCAGAAATAAGATGGAGATAGCTTTGGGCCTACATTATTTGTGGTCATACATCATGAAGCAAAAATTACAACACAATATATCTAAACACTTCTCTCAATCTTTCTGGGTAGGGACAATATTTCACCAGAGTTTTCCTTTATGACTTCTTACAAAACAATGAAAGTAGCTTAAATTGTTTTCATGCCAAAACTGTCTGAAGATCATTTTCTGTGTTTCAGAATAAAAGGAACAGATGTGTCTTGCCTTGCAAGATCTTCCTATAAAAGTTGAAGATGCTTGATATTATGAAGTGGTTTTTAATTCTCCATTTTCTTAAGCTGGATTGTGTTGGGGCAGGATCTGGATAAATGGTACAAAATTATATGAATGATAATATGATCCTGACTCACTTGGACTCATCATGACTTAGAAAAGAAGAAAGGAGGGAAGGCAGGAGAAAGGAAGGAAAGAGAAAAGTCAGATAGATCAGAAGGAGAGAGTAAAGAAAAAGAAGTAAGGGAGGAGATTGTAGAGAGGGGAGAGGAGGAGAGATCAGAAGGGACAGAGAAGGGGGAGAAGAATTTGCAGAAAGAAGGGAAGAAGGAGAGAAGGAAGATAGGAAGAAAGGAAATATGAAAAGAGAAACAAAATAGGGCAGAAAGTGAGACAACTTGATTATTATAATCAACCACTCAGGGCTCAACCTGTCATTCAGTGGTATTTACCAGGATCTCACTAAATATAAGAACAAAAATGTAGAATAGTTTTCTTTGTTCTATTCCCTTTTCTCAGATTATAAGCTCCTCCTCTATCCCTCCCTCCCCCTCTTTTTTCTTTCTATGTACATCTATGTGTGTATACATGCGTGTGTATATAATTCTAATTGTAGCATGTTGGCTATTTCCATGGAGATATTTTACTAGAAATTGTTTTACTTTGACATGAGACTGACAAACTGATGAAATACACTTGTGTGTTCCACCTAATAAGTTCAATGCCCAGAGGAATCCTAACTTCCTAGTAAACTGTTCTTTGTCACTATGACCATATTAAATGATTGAATGTATGGGTGAGTTTGCAAAAGCAAGTGTCTAACTTAAAAGGTCTTAGATTATGAAATACCAGAAGGTTGATTCCTTATGAGATAAATAAGTAACCTCCACCTGGCCTTTAGGTATGAAGGTGTGGTTAGTTTTTCACAAAAATGTACCTTGAGTCCTGTTCATTCAGGATTGCTGAAAAGCAAAGTAGTCCCTTAGTGTCATTTCATATCCATTCTCTATTTAAACCAATTAAATACTTATTTAAAAAGATATTGCCACAATCTTAATTGATTGTCTTGGATGGGTGATCTCCTAATAGAACATCCAGATATGTGACATTCATGAGAGAGACTAAGGACCAGATGTCTAAAAGCTACTTCTTGTTCTTCATCTTGAATTCTTTCTTTTTAAAAGAATATTTTACTTATTATGATTATATTGTATATTACTATTGATTATATTTTTTCTTTTATAAATATTTTCTTTATCACCCAACTATAAAACTTGTAAACTACCATAGTGGCCTGCCTACTAGTCAAATAGTGGCACAAATGTTATGAGAGTAAACAAAAACATTTTTTGTTAGATATTTTATTAATTTACATTTCAAATGCTATCCCCTTTACTGGTTTTCCCTCCGAAAACCTCCATCCCATACCCCCCTGCACACCAACCCACCTACTCCCATTTCCCTGTTCTGGTATTCCCGTATACTGGGGCATCTAGCTTTCACAGGACCAAGTGTCTCTGCTCTCTTTTATATCCAACAAGGTCATCCTCAGCTACATATGCATCTGGAGCCATGGATCCCTCCATGTGTACTCTTTGGTTGATGGCTTAGTCCCTGGGAACTCTGAGGGGGGTACTGGTTGGTTCATATTGTTATTCTAGCTGCAAACTTCTTCAGCTCCTTAGGTCCTTTCCCTAGCTCCTCTATTGGGGACCCTTGGAATACCTAAGATACAATTGGAGACCAAATGAAACTCAAGAAGAAGGAAGACCAAAGTATGTATATTTTGGTCCTTTTTAGAAAGGGGAACAAAATACCCATGGGAGGAGATACAGAGACAAAGTGTGGAGCAAAGACTGATGGAAAGACCATCCTGAGACTATCCAACCTGGGTGTGGGATCCATCCCATATATAGTCAGTAATCCCAGACACTATTTCGGATGCCAACAAGCACTTGCTGACAGAAGCCTGATATAGCTGTCTCCAGAGAGGCCCCACCAGTACCTGAAAAATACAGAGGTGGATGCCCTCAAACAGCAACTTTTAAAAATTGTATTTAAGGGCCACTAAATGAGATGGAACCCATACATGACACTGCTAAAATGGATAAGAGCTTAAGATTAGAGAGGCTATGGATATAGGTGAAAACTTAATACTACTATTCTAATAAACATACATAGGAATAAAATGACTCCTAGAGAGATATTGCTGTATCCATAGATCAGCACCTTGTACAACTCTCATCAGAAAAGTGTTTTCTTGAAGTAGATGAGAGCTCAAAATAGAAACCCATAGCTGTACCATGTATAGAGAGTGGGAGATTTTGTAGCACTCAGTCATAAATGGAATGTCTTTATCAAAGCCCTCCTTTAGAGCTCAGGGGTCTATGCACAAGAGTAGATAGAAAGGTTGTTAAGAGCCAGAGGTGATGGATGGCTTCAGGGAAAAAGTCTTTTTGACACAACAGCACTTACACACATATGAACTCAAAGGAACTGTGGCAGCATACACAGACCTGAGAAGAGTGGGGGAAGACAACAGCATCCAACCCTTAGCCAAAAAAAATTACCTGCAATTGGTATCTCTTGGTAAAAATGACTATAGGTTTCTCCAGTGGAGTGCAACTGGATCTGTTAACCACATTTTTGGGCAGGTGCCATGCCCTGGAGTAGATGACCAACACGAATTGAACTCATTGGTATT
The DNA here is from genome assembly GCF_947179515.1 of Apodemus sylvaticus. Lineage (NCBI taxonomy): Eukaryota > Metazoa > Chordata > Mammalia > Rodentia > Muridae > Apodemus > Apodemus sylvaticus. Next base: position 30,556,375 of record NC_067483.1, read on the forward strand.
TCTGTGCATTTTCTGTTCTGATTACTTTGCTTTGGCAGGTATTTGGTTTTGTCTTTTTGTTGCCAAATTGTTTTTGTCAATTGTGTTTTATTGTTGTTGTTTCTTGCCTTTTGTTGTTGTTTTATGCTTTGTTTCTTAGCTTAGATTTTAAAAGTTAGAGAAAGAACATGAAGTTGGGGAGAATGTGGGAGATGTTGATGGGTGGGAAAAATTAAAACAAACAAAATATATTATTTTTATTTTTTATTTATGAATGTAAATGTATGTGGGGGTAGAGGTATTGGAATGACAACAGAAGACAGAAGAGGACATAGAGTCCCTTGGAGGAGGAGTTAAAAGTGGTTCTGAATGATCTGAAGTGGATGCTGAGAACTAACCATGGTACTTTGGAAGAGATGGAATATACTTAAACTTCCTGCTTTGCCATATTTCATGCCTCTAAGGCATGACTTAAGTATTCTTATGGTTTTTACAATTTTTTTTGCTTTTGACAAAAGTTGACATGATCAAACTTGCTTATAATACAGCATGATTTGAACTGCCTCTACCTCTTTATTATTTTGGTTGAACATTAGGTCTTTTTATTGCTGGATATGAAAACCAACGCTATATGTATGCTAGTTAAATAACTGACCAATCAATTACATTCATGGTCCAGAAGAGCGGAACACACTTTTTAGTGTTAAAAGATTATGTACTAGCAAGTATGCTTTGATGTAGCCCAGATTAGAACCATGAACCACTAATTTCTCTCTCTCTCTCTCTCTCTCTCTCTCTCTCTCTCTCTCTCTCTATATATATATATATATATATATATATATATATATATATATATATGAAAAAAGAGGCTATTTGACTTTAGCTCTGCAGTATTCATAGAATTTTAAATGCAATAAGAAAGCTTATTTTTCCCAAATGTTAAGAACAGTTTAACAAAATTTCCTTTTTGTGAAACGGTTTGTGGTCTTCATGAATGAACCAATAAAACATTCCAATACTGCTATTTTTCTTTCTGGCATATTTTAAAAATAATTTCAAAACTATCTAGTTCAGTTGATATTTTGGAAAATAAAATAAATAAAAACTAATTACGTTAGCTATGTCTCTTGGGACCTTTCCTCTCCTTCTGGTTTGCCACACCCAATCTTGATATGAGGGATTTATTGTATCATGTTATGCTACGTCTGGTGGATAGTCCTTGTAGACCTGCATTTTTCTAAAGGGAAATGGAAATGGATGCAGACTGGTCTCGAGAAGAGGGAAGGAAAGGGGGAAGGTAAGTATATTAAAAATGAAAAATAGAAATGAATAAACAATTTTGAAAGTTAGCTCTGTTTGGATAGGTTTAAAATACTTCTCAGCTTCTTAAGCACATAGGGTACAAAGGACATAAAACTCCAGGAATTGGTAAATTTTTTAAGTAATTATTGTTTGAAAGTAAAAGTGATTTCTAGAAAGGTTATATTTTTAACTTCTCCCTCAACACAATATTCTCTTTGTTATTCACTGAAAGATCATCTATAGTTACGAATACATAGCTATACTCAATTAAACAAGACGTGACTGTGTCAGTGATAATGCTGAATTTCAGAGTATGTTTGTGTGTGTGTTGTGTAAACGAAATGAGAAGGAGACACTAACACAACAGTACATGTGTGGGGGTTAGAAAACAACTTTGAAGTGATCCTCCCTTCACCTGATTTGAGGAATGAAATGATAATGTCAGACAACTCTGACAAACAGCATTCATCTCACTAGCCCAGAACAAGCTATTCAAATTAATGTCCCATCTCATCCATCCAACTGTGTTAAGCTCACAGAATATAAGAAAATGCCCCTGTTGAGATTATATGGATACTTTCTATAATCTTTAATAGCAATATAAAAGTTCCACAATGCCAGATCTATGCTAAGGAAGCCTTTGCATGCCACACAACCAATCTCTATTCTTATACTGATTACTGTAGAAAATACAAGGTCCTTGTTTTAAACTTTTGCATTGTTGTTTCTAAGTACAATCTCTTTGACATGAATATTTCATAAAGCATAGAGTCCTCTCTCTGCCCTTCTACCAGCCCACTGGGATTGGATCATCAAATCTTTTCCAAGTTTTGGAATATATAAATATGTCATTTGTTCCCAACCTAATGCTTAGTAATGGAGGCATTGTCTTTATACAATAGACATGCAAGATGTGTAGGCCAATGCTATAGAAATTAAGATACTCATGCCAATTACATACTTGTACGTGTGTACAGGTACACAAATATGCAGTATTGAAGTGAATACCAACAGACAGAATCATTATGATGACAGTCGTCAACCTACTACTGTGAAAAAACTTCTCACATAGTAGACTTAGAAAGATGACAATCTATTAAAGCTCACAGTTCAGAGTTTGAATTGTGGCCTTTTGGTTCTATCGCTTAGGGACATGAGAGTAGGGAATGAACAGAGCTGGTAATAGAACAAATCTGATTACTTCATAGTAAGCAGCCAGTGTGCAAATGTCCTGCTGGTGGTAACTTTCTGAGAACTCAGCTTTCTGCTTATAGACTCCACTGATCCCTTTGGAGTCTCACTAATCAAAGAACTTAGAAATTACTCAATAGGAATTTAGAAGACAACTTTATTAGATTTCACTGAGCAGGAAAGCAGTGAGGCTCTTGGCAGTTGAGTTGCTAGGACAGGGGAGCGAGAGAGCACACTGTGCAGCTTCCTGGGCTAGGCTGGTTCTTTCCATAGGCAGGGATGTGGCAGGCAAATAGGCTTCAGCAATTGGAAGCAGGGCTTTCAAGGAAATGGTGAAAAATCTGTGGGGGCCAGGAAAAGCATACATAACCTTTGTCCATATCTGGAAATGCAATGAAGAGAAGAAAAGGAAAAGCTACCCCTCTCTTGAGTCCTACATCAGAAAGTAGAGAGGCTACCCTAGGGAAGCAGCTATAGGAATTTGCATTGAGAGGAGGCTTCTGGGAAGAAAAAGAAATGATCTCTACTCAGATCTAGAGATATAACGAAGAAGGAAGTTCAGATGTCATCACTTTTTCTTATGATAATTTGAATTCCAAGCAATGACCAAGCTGACGTTTATATTTCTAGTGTGAGGAGGGATATTGGAGATGGGGGGCACTTTAACACTGAAGTATCATGTCTTTCTACTGTCTGCAAATCTCACCAAGTGCTGCAGATAAAGCTTCCCATATAGGAGCCAGCCATTGGAGAACATTCTAGATGCAAACTATAGCTCCTTAAGTATAGTTTAGTTGTAAAGCTAAAGGTCAGCCTTATGTGAGCTCAGCTGGGAAATATAGAAGCTTTCTTTGGGTCACACACATTCTATGCTCATACAGGGTATTAAAAAACACAGCCCTCTTCTCATTGTTAGACTAAAAGTAATGATTTGATCATTAATAAAGCTGATTGATGATCTGATCTCTGATTAATGAATCATATTTCACCCTCTTTCACACATACAGCAGTAGAAGACATACAAGTGGATATAGGAATGTTGGAGGGAGTCCCTTATAGAAGTTGTTATCATCACATTCTAGATATGTAAACTGAAACCAGTGAAATCCAATAGTCCAACTAGGGTCAATATTCCACCTGATCCTTAGCTGTCTGTCTCATACATTCACAGCTCAGATACTGTAGGAGGCTACTTCTGTCATGATCAGTACTCATATATTGTTCTCAAACAATGTTCTGAGAGGAAACATGTCAGCTGTCCTCTGAATGTTAACAAACACTTCTGTACAAATGCACAAAGGCTGTCATAGAAGCACCAGTCTTAAAAACCTGTGCACGGTTGTGTCTAGCTTTATGTGCATGCTAGGGGCTCAAACTCAGGTCCACATTTTATGTGTTGTAATTCTCTCTTTACTTAGCTACCTCCCTGGTTTTATGACACAGACTGATGAATGTGTTCTGTCTGTGAGAGAGAACATGAGACATCAGTTATTGGGCACTGGACTTTAACACAATGTTCACAAACCTATGCTGCCACAAATGAGGTCAGCTTTTCATATCTGGATACATTTCCATTATATACACACACCACATTCTCTTTACCCATCTATCTCTAGATGTATATCAAGTTTGGTTCTGTTCCTTAGTGATTATGAATAAAGTTAAAAGAAATAGGAGCTCACATGTGCCTCTTTACTTTTCTGATTTAATTTCCTTTGGGTCTTATCCAAAAGTAAGAGATCTGAGTCATAAGACTGTTCTCTTAGGGATGGTATTATTATTAATATCATTATCATTATTACTATTAATGTGGGCATGTAGGCTCTATGTGTATGCTCATGTTCATGCTGTGGCATGGATGTAGAAGTCAGAAGACAACTCTAGAGAGTCCCTTCTCTTTTTCTGCCTTTACCAGTGTTCTAGGGATTGAATTCCAGATGTCCTGCTTACATGGCAAGTCCTTTAACCTGCTTACGCATCTTCTTGACTACTATTTTTGACAGTAGCCATACTGGGGTGAGATGCTACCTCATTGTGATTTGACTTGCTATTTTTGACATTTAATGAAGTTAAGAATTTTTTGTTTTGTTTTGCTTTGGTTTGTTATGTTGGTCATCAGAATGTCTTCCTTCAGGAAGTCTGTATGTTACCATCTCACCCATATCTTAATATTTTAATAGTATTATTTAGCAGAGTTCTTAGTGATATTATTAGGTTCCTAGTAACTTATTAATATATTATAGCTCGGATGAGCACTGTTCAGGTTTACTTTTTCTACGATGTGTGTGTGTGTGTGTGTGTGTGTGTGTAATTTTTTTTGTCACTTTATTCCTGTCTTCTTTACTGTGCAGGTGCTTCTCAGTTTGATTCATCAGGTTTGCCTATTTAGGCTTTTGTTAATGTGGTTAATGAAATATTAATGTTGATTTTCCATCAATAGGGAATCCTTGGCCTCTGTTTCATACAGTTAACACGGTCAATATAGCAAGTATGTTTGCATGTGATAGGACAGCATCTTCAACTATGATACTCTTGGGAATGCTGTAACCTTAACCCCACATTTGTGAATCTGTAATACAGTTGCACCTGGGGCACAGATATAATTCATGGTTAAATATACTTGCTGCTCTAGCAGAGGACTGTTTGTTTCCAGTGCTTATGTTAGGTCACAATGCCTCTTACTCCAGGTCCAAGAATCTGACACAATTATTTAGTGCGCTGGTATTTGTGTTTGTGTAGCTGTGTTTGTAAGAAGGGGTGGTACTGTGCATTTGAACAGGTCACAGAAAAACTGGCAAGAGTCAGTTCTTGCCCAACATTCTGTAGGTCTTTGAGATGAATAGGTTGTCAGGCTTAGTGAGAAGTCCCCTTACACTAAGCAGTCTCATTGATCCAGAGAAACACCTATGTAACAAAGGGAGTTTATAGAATGAAATGTGGTTTAGGCATAGGCTATTGTGTCCTATGTATGGACTGTATAGATTCAAATAATTATCTAGTTTCAAAAATAAGGAATATATGGTAGTGTCATTGCTAATATTTATTTTATTTCCATTATTAGAATGAAAGCACTTGGCAATCGTTTCTTCAGAATCTTCCATAACATACCTCACCCTGGCTAAAGACATAAATTAAGCTTAGAGAATTTTTGTTGGTAACAAATGAAGGCTCACTTCTGAGAACAGAGTCCAGAAACCAAGCATCATCTTAGGATAAGATGTAAAGGCAGACTCTCCTAGGCTTCCACTCCAACATTTTTAGCTTAAAGTTTGCCTTTTGGTAACATCTCCAAGTGACTAGCATGCTCATAGCATGCTCATTAATAGTTTAACATTGACTCCATAATGCAGTAACCTCTAGCTGTGTGCAGCAAATTTAAGTTATAATTAATTAAACTAAGCATCCTAATTTCATTTCTTTTGCTGTGATTAAAATATCATAGTAATAAAACAACTTTGGGTAAGAACAGTTGATTTTAGCTCATAAGTTAAGGTTCATAAGTTCAGCATAGAAGGTCAAGACAGTAGGAAATGTCACCTTTGCAGTCAAGAGCTGAGGGAGAGGAATGCACATATGCTGCTATTTAACTTCTGCTTTCTACTCTTACACATTCAGAATCCAAGCCCAAGGAATACTATTACCCATAATAGACTGGGTCTTCTTACAACAATTAAGAAAATCAAGATAATTTCCTGTAGATAGGCACACATACCAACAGGATCTAAATAAGATAGTATCAAGACTATATGTACAGTCTTACAGGTAATTCTATATTATGTCAAACTGACAATTTAAACTAACCCTCATGCTAAATAAAAGAGAAAACTCAAGTTCTTAGAAATCAGGAGGTTGTTGTAGGCTTGATTCCAAGCAGTAAGATGTTGGTTCACAACTTCTGCAACTTCAATCACAGTGAAGCTAATAACTTCCTTGCATCTAGACACACATGGTACATAGATATATATGTAGATAAAACAATAATATATGTAAAATGAAAAAAACTTTTCAAAGATTAACAAAAAGACTCACTTCTGAGGAGCACAAACTATAATCAGTATGTTCAATAAGCACATACAAATGGTGGTGAAGAGAATAGAAAGTACAAACTGAGAATACGCTTAATTTTTTAGAATAGGCCTTTGTACAGTGTCAATATACAATAATATTTCCTCAGTATCCACTAAGATGGGTTTCTCCAAGAAATTGAAAGCCATAACAGGAAGATGAGTTTTGATAATTCAGGAAGTTTTCCTAAGCACCAAGTTATTCACTGAATCCCTTTGTGTAAAGTAGGTGAATAATCATCAAAGTGTATTTATGAAGTGCACACAGATGGCTAGGCAGATAGTTAGCGAAGTGCTTGTTGTACAACATGTGGACCCAAGTTTATATTCCACAGAACCTTCGTAGAAGCTGGGTATGGCTATATATGCCTGAAATTCCAGTGTTGTCTGAGGGCAGGCAGAGCGGTGATTTCTTGGAGCTCACTGAAGGAATAAGCTTGAGGATTATTGAAAGACTGTGACTCAACAAGGTGTAGAAATGATTTAGGAGATGTCCAATGTCAACCTCTAGCCTCCACACACCATGTGGGTATATGTATGTGTGTGTGTGTATGAGTGTAATATATATATGCATGTCATAATTTTATCTTGGGGGGATGAATAAGTACAAGTTAGATATAAGTTGGTAAGACCCTCAGCTTGTTAAATTAAAGGAACAAAGGAAGGCATAGTGGAATTTCCGATCTGGAGATAGTTGAGAAGAACATGCAGGGTACTGGCTGCCAGGGAAGTTTGTCATGAAGGAAGCAAGACTTATGTGTCTTAATTCAGACCACATGGGTATGTTCTCACCCTCTTTTTCAAGGCAGCTTTGAGCACAGCCCTCTCCAGAGACAATGGCCCCATGCAATTTGATCTGAACCTCAGTTCGGAGAATGACTGTTCTCTCAGTTGTGTGCAATTATCCAATCTCATCTTCTGCAGAGAAGCTATTTGAGATTAGCAAACTGTTCTTCTCTGTCCTTCAAAGACACCTGGACCAATTTGTTGGGAGGAAGCGACCAGCCTTATTGGCTGACTGGCTGAGTTCCAGGACATCGCGGCTTGTGAATCGACTCTGACACTTGAAGCTCTATAGGGCCTGTAGAGAGCTTTGATAAAACTGCTGAAGAAGCTAGCTGTGACAGCAGATGTAGGCTCACATGGCATCTTACCCTATTCTAAAGTTAGTAATGTAAAAAAAACCAATCAAACAAACAGACTAATGTAAGAACTGCAAATAAAGCTTGAACACGTCCTTCCCTTAAAAACTAGCCTGGAGGGCTGTGTAGACAGCCCATATGAGGCTGTGGTAGGAGAAGAGGCAGGTGAATTCTGGAAGCTTGCTAACATATAAAAACAGAGCTTTGATGCTCTCATTATTTATTATTTAACACAGACTAAGAGTTTGTAAATTTGGATGTTAATTACAGAAGGCAGATGAGTTGGAGGCTGGGTTTCATCAGTGAAATACTTGTCTTGCAAGCATGAGGAACTGAGTTTGATTTCCGGGTCCCACATGAAAAGCAGGACACTGTGGAATAGAGTAGTATTCACATCAGTAGGGAAGTAAAAACTAGCAGATCTCTAGGGTTCACTGGTCAAGTCTGGCTGAAAAATAATGTGGTAAAAGTTATTGAGATTATATTCTGACCTTCACATATGTATATGTACATTGGTACATACAGGCCCACCCACATATACATGTATACATATTCTTGATCAAGTCAATAATAATAATAATAATAATAATAATAATAATAAAGTTTCAACAACAGCATCAGACCTGAAAATCAGGCACTAACTTTTGGTTTATATACTCCGATTTGTATTAACTACTTTAGAACCAATTCTCTGAACTGTGTGAACTATTCTGCTCCTGTCTCTTCTCAAGTGGCTTGAACTGAATTAGCCGTTTTTGAGGCTTCTTGTAGTAATGAGATAAATTCTTATTGAATGTTTACTATTTCCTCATCATGTGAGAGGCATTTTTGGGGGGTGTTTGTTTTTATTTCCTTTTTTATAAAAAATTTTGTGTAGATGGATGTATGTGTATATGATGCACATATGTATGAGTTTGGAGGTCTCAAGTCAACTGTGGGCTGTCATCTCTCTGATGTTGTCAACCCTTAATTTTTGGAGACACAGTCTCTCAGTGGTCTGGAACATGACAAATAGGCTAGGCAGGCCAGCTTGAGGGCCTCAGGGATCCACTTGTCCTTCCCTCCCTGATGTTGGGATTAAAAGTGAATGCTACTGGATCTTATGTTTTCTGAAATATGAGTTGTGGTAGAGATTGAACTCAGGTACTCATATTTGTGAAGCAAACACTTTATCAACTGAGCCATCCCCTGTCATGGATAAATACCTTCCTTCTTCACATCCAAACTGAAGCTAGGTTTTCCTTATTTCTGCTACTTAACAAATGAAGGTCCATCAGCCCAAGCTTCTACCAACCTCAACAAAGCTAATATTGTCCCTTCCAAGTAGAATATACATATAAAATTTAATCACATAATGTCCAATATCCTGAAAATAAATACTATTAATACAAACATTGCAACTAAGCTAGAACCCACCCACTTTAGCCCTCACTGACATTTTTCTTTATTGAAATCATCACAGACAAACAGAAATGACTTCTATAGGTCTGATAATAGAAGGTTGCTTTCCTATCAACTTCTCTCCTGGGAGAGACTGATTCTGGAATTCAACACACCAAATCCTTCAATGCGGTTAGGTAGGTTTTATTGTCTGTGTGTCATCACAATTGTCAATTGGGTGGCAATTGCATGATTAGTTCCATGAAGCTTTTAAATGGTCTATACATTGTATAGAAAGAGGATATAGTGAGTTTCCAGCACCCACATAACCACCTGTACCCTAACTCTAATGGATCTGATACACTCTTCTGTCACCCATAGGCACTTGCACCCATATGAATATATGCATACCCATACACAGAAACATGCACATACAAATGAGTTAAAAATATTTTTAAAAGATATATATTATTTAAAGGGGGAAATTACACAAATCACATTTCCTTCTTCAAAATCTCAGAGAAAGAAATAGAAACTCATAATCCCTGTTAATAGTAATGAGCATCTGTAGATTTCATATTGGCTCTTTGTTTCCTCCAAAGTCCAGGTCATTTGGTATTCCCCGCCTTAAGCCCACCCACATGAATGGCTATTTCTCTTTAAAAATTGGCTTCAGGAAAGTCAGCAGATGGCAGTGCTCTGTTATGGTTTCTATTTAATTTCATATCTCTTGTATAACCTCTCTGGGTGTTTTGACCTCTCTAAAATACCTGTTCCTGCTTACAGAGTGACTCATTTTGAGGTTTATATAACAATTATGGGCTTGTTAGTTTTACAACTCCAAATCAGCAATTTTCTATCATGATGCATTTATCCTGATTTTTCTTAACTAAGGACTGGCCTATGTGACCCATAAGCAACTCGAAAGTGACATTTCCAAGCCCAGGCAGCTAATCCTAGATTGTATTTACCTATTTCCAAATATTTGCACCATCTGTGATTCCATATTGGTTTTTTTGGCTTCACCGTTGCAGCTCAAGGACTGTAACTTGGGAAAGGAATGAAACACCATCTCGAATACGGAATGTATTATAAGCACGAGATGGAATTTATCCCTGAGATGAGGAAAGAAAATAACAAACTCAGGAGACCTGATGCATATGCAGTTTGCCACCTTCAATGCCCAAACTCCGTTGAATTCTTGGCACTGATAAGGAATATATAAATGAATGCTACATATTTCCTTAACCAATTCCCAATGCATGTTTGCTCTGGAGCACAGCTGACTCCACATAATCTTCATATCAACAAAAATAGGAGCTCAGTATTAAAGGTGACCTTCAGTTTCTGATTTAGTCAAAGCAATGGGGGAGAGGCTCTTTAAAGCCCTGCCCCCGTGTTTGGTAACCTCACCTTCAGCATAATTTGATTTTCCATAACACTACAGAGATCCAGTCAAGCAAAAGAGCACATTAAGAATCAAATGATAAATACTGCATGTGTCAGTCCCAGTCCATGGTAGGTGAAAAGCCCCTCCCTTGGTTTACCCTCCCAAGTACACTAGGAGGAAATCACACTTTCGTTTCCAGCTGCAATATTAAATTCAGGGAGAGACTGAGTAAATGACCTCAATCTGGAAAGTCAAGGTTCTGGGGTTCACTGTGAACTTAAATGAATAGTGAGGCCAAGTTCTTTCCACCAACAGGAATTCTGCATGACTCAAGAGTTCTATATATAGATTGATTGATTCCGCATATAAACATTTCTCATCCCTGGCATAGGAACTGGGTTCCCTGACAACTCTGTTTAGAATAAAACAATCACACTGTCTGCAATAAAATATACTTACTGAGAAATCCATCCACTCAGGGGTTTGTGCATATGTGCATAAAATTCTATTTCCATGTGTGTATGCATATCCATGTTTCTGTATGTGTGGGCTTTATGTGTGTGCAGGGACACACGCATGTGTACATCTGTTCATGTTTGTGTCATATAAAATGCTGAACAAAACTCTAAAAACATACTGGCATTCCCTTTTTCCAAGAGTGTCAATTCTAAAGCCAAGTGACTAACAGCTCCACGCAAGTTTGGGCATCTGAGTTCAGACTCCCAGAATCCATGTTAAAACAACAGATGTGGTAGTATAATTATAATCCCTCTGCTTCTAAATGAGACTAAAGGCAGAGCTGGAAGTCTAAGAACAGTGTGCCAGCTAGTCTGGTGTATACAGTACTGAGCAATAAGCTTATGTCTCAAGTATACCAGGAGGCATAAACCAACATCTAAAATACTCCTCTGAGCTGCACATCCACACTAGGGACTGTATGGACATATACTCATATACACAAATGTACAATACAATACACAGAAAAAATTTTATGAAGAGGTTGAGTGCTGGAGACCAGTAAATTCTGACATAAGACAGGAGGGCTAAGAAAGATCATGTCTGTGTGCATAAAGGGGACACTATTTCTTGGAATGGTGGGTGTCACAAGGGAGAATTCTAGAGTTGTTAAGTGAAGTTTGCCTATAGACTCAAATTTTTAGAATACATATACTAAATCATTGAAAGTTCATAATAAGCTTTATCATAACATTTCAGAAATGTAATATATTTTTACTATATTAACCTCTTATTTCTTTCACAAGCTGCCTCTTCAGTTTAATCTCATTTCTCTTTTAACAGATTCCCTCATGTACTGTCATTTTGCTTTTCATGCATATTGTGTATGCAATTAATTTATGCCAATAAATATAAAGTCATCATCTCATTATGTTTTCATTGTTAATAAATAATACGGGGAAACGATATAGATACATTGTCAAATAATGGGGTGTAAGAGATGTCTCATCTGCTAAGAGCATTTGGTGCTCTTGCAGATGACTAGAATTTGGTTCCCCAGAACTCACAACAGGCAACACACAGCCACCTATAATTCCAGAAGGACATGACGCTTTCTTGTGGCCTCCACAACATGGTACTCACATACACATAGCCACAAACATAGACACATATATGGAAAATAAAAGTATAAAAAATAAACCTTCAAAATACATTTCTTTATAATTTATTTTATATGAAAAGGTCGCACTTTGCCAAGAGCTAAGGAAATTAAAGGTAGCTCTGACATCATCCATGGAAACAGAAACCTCTCACATAAGGAAGCATCCAGCACCTACAACAGCTTCTAACTCTAAACAAGTCCATGAGTTGAGACAGTCTGCTCACTTCTGGGTCATGTTATTTTTTTTGATAAGCAGGTTATTTGACTGAGAAAACAATTGTGTTTCACAGACCATGCATATATTTGTTCATATTTGTGCTATTTGCAAGAAGGGGTTTGGGAAGGCAAGTTGTCAGTATTCATCCTTCATGCTGAAGAATAAAGTTTTGCAGAAAATGGATTTCAGAAATTTATGACAATAGAATAAACCTTACTGGGTTTCTTTAGGGATGGATTATGTAAAATGGGAGACAAAAGAATCAGAAAGACATTGTTCTGAGAATTGTAGAGATGGCTCAGTGGGTAAGCACTTGCTGCAGGAACATGAGGACCTGAGTTTGAATCCCAAGCATCCATTTAAGAAAAAATCCAGACTTAGTTGTGCTTGTTTCTGTCACCCCAGTGTTGTGGGAGGGAGACAGGGCTCTCTGCATTGCTCCAGGTTCAGTGAGCTCTGTCCAAATAAAGTAAGTAGAGTGATATATGTACATCATAAATGTGAATATATCCCCTATGGGTTCTTCACACTAGAACATGCCCTCCACACACATGTATACATACAAGCATGTACATGTGTGCACACACATACACACACATACACTCACACACACACACACAATAATTCTTATATAAAAGAAATAAACTCTGACATTCTGACTCTCTAAAGAATTCAAAGGAGATTTTATTCACACCACAAAAGGCACTGAATTGGGCCCCTGAATTTTAGAACAATCCATAACCAAGTCAATAAACATATACTCTCAAAATATTTTAATACAAGATATATACATGGAAGAATTCAAGTAAACTAAGACAAGAATTCATGATCTCAACATCTTGCTTTCACCTCTGTTAGCTTGGGAGTTGTGATTTTCTAGACATTGTTAACATATGTTTTGAAATTTATCTTCTCCATATTTTGTTAACTAACTTTTGATGTTTTCTACTACTATTAACATTATTCTTTAATTTCTCTCATTTATATTTGTATTTATCTATTCTTGTATGTATATTATTTTGTTCTAATGTTATTATTTCTAAGTCAATTTAATGTCTGCTGAATTAATTTGCAGGTTCTTAATGACAATTTTATTCTTCTGAGGGTAAAACATTACATCCTTACAAAATGCAGATAAATAATAAGATACATTTAAACAACTAACAACAAAACCAAAAAAGAAGTAGTGAATGCCCAATACCTTGGATCAGAAAAAGAGAAAGAAATTTATTGTAGACAGATGCTGGATAGAAGTTAGTGTGGTGGCTCAGTGGGTAATGGGGCTTGCCAAATAGTTTGATGACTTGAATTTGTTGCCTGGAACCCATGTGGTGGAAGCTAGAAAAGATTCTTGTAAGTTGTCGATGACATCCATCCATCTGTCATAGTGTGTGTGTGTGTGTGTGTGTGTGTGTGAGAGAGAGAGAGAGAGAGAGAGAGAGAAAGAAAGAAAGAGAGAGAGAAAGTGTGTGTGTTTGTAAGTATATGTATGTGTGTGCATTTGTGTGTATGTGTATGTATGTGTGTGTGCATGTGTATATGTATCTGTGTGTACATGGAAAGAAGAGATGCTCACTAGCTAGCACCCAAAGCTGAAATCTAATAAAATTTAGTGACTGCTGCAGAAGAGAGAATTCATTAAGGTGTGTGGTCTCTGTAGGTTAACTATTGTGCAGCATGTGGCTCCACTGAGTATGTGAACAATGTTAACTTAGCTACAACAAAACAAAAATCATACGGCATCAGAAGGTGCTTTGGAGTAGGGTGGATCTCTAAGGAGTGGTGGGTGGAGTAGAGCTAAATATGATAAAAAAATTTACAGTATACATGCATGAAATTTCAAAGAATATAAATATTGCATATTTTATAAGATGTCAAATACTTCAAAATATGCTGAACTAAAATGCTGAACACCTGTGCCTCTTTAATAGCACTAAAAGGAAAAAAGTAATATTTATAGTGCTTTTCAATAAAGTCCCCAAAGATAATGGACTTTAGAACGTTTCTTGCATAAAAACCCAAATCCCAGGAAGTTTAAATTATGGAATAATGCAGAAAACCCAACGATCAATTTCTAAGTTGCAGAATCTCTTTGGAATTCAGATTTGTTTCTTGCTTAAGAAGCTATACATTGGGGATATAACTCAGTTGGTTGAGTACTTGCTGGACAAACATAAACGGTTGAGTTTTATCCCCTGCACCACTTGGAACCGAGCAAGAGGTCAAATGCTTGTAATTCCTGTACTTCTTTGAAGAAAAACAAGAGCTCAGGGAATCAAGGCTATCTTCAGTGGCTTAGCAAATTGGAGAACAACCCAAACCACATGAGACCCTGCCTCAAGGCAAGTTACAAAGATTGTTACATTAAGTACAGTTTTAATGTGGTCTTTCTTGCAAATTTTCATTTATTTAATGAGAGAAGCTATTTGGCAAGTTTGTGAATTTTTGAGTTAAAATCTGTGTTTAGGAAGCAGGCACGTGCTCACACACACACACACACACACAGTACACACAGGGATTGCTGTATGGTTAAGTGTCTGAGTTCAGTTCTAGTAGCCATTTCTATAAGCTCACAACCCCCTGTGACTCCAACTCCAGGGGATCTGGCACCCTCTTCTGCCCTCTGCATGCACTGCACTTATAAGCACATACTGACAACCAGGCACACATATATACATATTTAAAAATTAAATAAGGAAAAGAATCATTATGCTATCATTTATAAATGCAAAATGTCCATGTCTTGTATTTTATACCTTATTCCTGCATTTGGAGCATGGTTCATATATGTAAGGGCGTGAGAGTGTTTACTTACTCAATTCCTCTTGCTGAACATAACCTCTTGTTTCTACAAGGAGGCCTACATCCCCATGTGGGCATCATCAATGCAACTTCCGGTAGTTTCCCTGGTTCACTGTTTTTAAATAAATCACTGAATAGCCCGCCATTCACCTTCTCAAGAATAACCCAGCCTCGTTGCCCTGCCCTTTTTAAGGCAGACACCCACTGAATGAAATAAAAATCGAATGTTCATTTAGCTCTCTGAAAGGAGATGGGTATGAAGCTAATAAAAATGACTGTTTCCCTCGCTTGTCTTCATTTGCTTTCTTGTAACCTCATGCATAGCTATTTGTTCTAACCTAAGAAATCAATAGGTATGAGAAATCACAATGATATTAAAGTCAGACAGTATGGACTTTGTCGGGAGAGCATTTCCCAGTATAGACTCAGCTTTTATTATGAACTCAACTAACTTACCTTTTAGATTTTATTTTTTTACTTTAGGCATATGTATAGGGTACCCAGGGCATTCAGAGCCCAAAAGTTATAAGCATTTGTTAGCTGTCTGATGCTGATGTTGGGATTGCGAACTCCAGTCTGCTGATAGAACAATCGGGATTCTTACTGTTGAACTATTCCTCCAGTCTGTTGCCTAAGTTTTCTAAAATTTCCACATAACATGCCACTAGTTCTCAACTGAAATGAAGTTATAAGGCTGCCACTTCTGTGACCTTCTGAAACTTCTGGAAACAGAATGGCTAACCAAAAGTACTTTGAATGAATGTAGTGTGCGTTCAGGTCCCAAGTACCACATTAAAAGCCAACGGCAACACTATATGTCCATAATTATAGCTATGAGGGTGGAACAGAGATTATTGGATTCTTGGCACTCTCTGGCCTGACAGCTTGGCTGAGACAGCCAACTTTGGATTCAGTAAGGAACTGTGTCTCAAAACATAAGATGAAGAATGATAGAGGAAGGTACCAGCACCCACAACACATGTATTCACATGTACATGCACACACACACACACACCAGAGAGAGAAAGGGAGAGACACAGAGACAGAGAGACCGACAGACAGACTGTCTGACAGACTGACCTACAGACAGAGACAGACAGAGAGGAAAATATAGACAGAGAGACAGACAGAGAGAGAGAGAACAGAGAAGTAAGCATCCCAAGAGAAACAGAACCTATGTTATAAGCTAAGTTTCATGCAATGCACCTTTGAGATCTAAAGGCATAGAAACCTGGAAATACAAATGCAAAAATATTATATTTTCTTCCTTGGTTCCTCACAAGCTATGTGAGCCACCCTTTTAGCTTTCTCCACTCCCTCTTCCTGTTGTGTGAGTGTAGTTTTAGACAGACTGTGGGTGGCGCCATTAGTAGGCAGCTTCAACCTGATGTCTGTTTAACTCTGCCCTTAATCCTTCACCTTGCATTTTCATCTCCCTGCCTCCAAATAACCAAATCTGCAAAAATCCTTTAGTGTTTTCCTCCTCTGTTCCCACAAACATGTTCTGCTCTTATCAGTGGAATATGCCTATTATCTGAACACTAGTTCAAAATTATTAACGTTTTTTTTTTGTTTTTTTTTTTTTTTTTACCATTTTAGATAAATGATGTCATGGTAAACAGAAGCTCACTTTATCATGTAGAAGACATAACAATGAATATTTGAATGATAATTTCTGAACAGTAGAACTCAAGATAAAAACCTTTTATCAGTCTTAAATAAATGTAGAATGATTGGAGTGGCAGTCGATGTTTGATTTCATATTCCTTGTGTAAACATAAAAATTTCTGAGGCTCTGGGACAGCCCAACAAGAGATATGAATATCACAGGCCTCCATCTTAACTACTTAATCACTCTTCCAGACACTATTACTTATTTCTGTTTGCACCTAGCAATAATAATCACCACTTAGGTGAATGTAGTTCGTGATAAAATTACCTACCATGGAGAGAGAAGGAGGATTCTAATGCGTTAGAGAGATCATTTGATTTCTGCATGAAAAAAATGTAAGTGCTGAGTCAATGGCCCGTGGGGTGCTTGCATTCAAGCATGAGGGCTCAAGTTCAGATCCACAGCACCCAGGTGGTAAGTTCAGTTTGTTGCAATGCACCTTTGATCACAGCTCTGGGGAAGCAGAGACAGTAGATCTCAAGGGCTCAAGAGACCTCAAATAAGGTAGGAAAGAAATTGAAGAAGATATTTAATGTTGACTTGTCTTCCACATATATTTACTCAGGCAATTTCACTCTCACAGGGATGTTTACATACATCTACATAACACCTATGTAACACAACACACAAACACACACACACACACACACAGATACATTAATTATTGTCAAAAGCTATAGAAATCAGGCCAATGAAAACTTGAAAGCAGGGCCCAGACAGATTTTTCAGTTGTTAAGTACACTTGCAGAGGATCAGGAAATTGAACAGAGGTGTGTAACTGTGGAGGATAGGGAACTGGGGTAGCCACCAGAAAGTCCTAGATGCCAGGCAAGCAAGAGGATCCCAGGACCCAATGGGGATGACATTAGCTGAAATACTCAATAAAGGGGAGAGAGAACCTGTAGAGACCATATCCAGAGGTTAGGCATAGCTCCTGATTGAGGGATGAGGCCACCCACCCATATCGAAAATGTTATCCCAGAATTGATTCTATCTAAAGGAAATACAGGGACAAAGAGTAGAGCAGAGACAGAAGAAAAGGCTATCCAGAGACTGCCCCAACTGGGGATCCATCCCATATGCAGCCACTAAACCCAGACACTATTGTTGATGACAAGAAGTGTTAGATAACAGGACCCTGATATAGCTCTCTCCTGAGAGGCTCTGCCAGGTCATTACCAATACATATGTGAATGCTTGCAACAAATCATTAATCTGAGCACTGGGACCCCAATGAAGGAGTTACAGCAAGGACTGGAGGAGATGAAGGGGTTTGCAACCCCACAGGCAGAAAAACAATATCAACCAATCAGATCCCTCCCCCCCACCCCCAGAGCTTCAAAGGACTAAACCACTAGCCGAAGAGGACACAGAGTACCTATAACTTCAGCGGCATATGTAGCAGAGGATGGCCTTATCTGGAATCAATGGGAGGGGAGGCCCTTGATCCTGTGAAGGTTCAATGCCCCAGCATAGTGGAACACTAGGGCAGTGATGAAGGATGGGAGGGGTGGGCGGGCACCCTCATAGAAGCAGAGGGGAGGGGGAATGGGATAGTGGTGTTGTAGAGGGAAACCCGGGAAGGGTGATAACATTTGAAATGTAAATAAATAAAATAACCAATAAAAATAATAAATAAACAGTCCAAGAAAGAAAGAAAGAAAGAAAGAAAGAAAGAAAGAAAGAAAGAAAGAAAGAAAGAAAGAAAGAAAGAAAGAAAGGAAGGAAGGAAGGAAGGAAGGAAGGAAGGAAGGAAGGAAGGAAGGAAGGAAGGAAGGAAGGAAGGAAGAAAGAAAGAAAGGAAGGAAGAAAGAAAGAAAGGAGGTAAAATATGAAAGAAAAAAGAAGAAGACCTGGTGATTCTGCAGAGGACCTGAGTTTAGTTCCAAGAATTCATTATGGGCTCCTCACAGCCCTGTAATTCCCACTTCAGAGCATCTGACACCATCTTCTGATCTCTGAAGATAATGGATTCACATGTATACACACACACACACACACACACACACACAATTCAACATAATAAAATGCATCTTTAAAGTAATTTAAAAAGCAATACCGTACTGGGAATAATATATGATATATGAACTTGGTTAGTATCTTCAAAAAGTCATTAATCAAGCAAGCCAACATATGGGACTAATTTCCTAATTAGAATTTCAATATATGACATTTGGCAAATACATGTTGTATTAGAACAGCTATGGATAATTTTATGTGGGAAATAATGGTTTTTGACTATGCTTATTATAACCCTCCTAACACCAATGATGTCAGAGACATCTACCTTGGAATACTAAAGACTGTGTCTTAGTCAGGGTTTCTATTCCTGCACAAACATCATGACCAAGAAGCAAGTTGGGGAGGAAAGGGTTTATTGAGCTTACACTTCCATGTTGCAGTTCATCACTAAAGGAAGTCAGGACTGGAACTCAAGTAGGTCAGGAAGCAGGAGCTGATGCAGAGGCCATGGAGGGATGTTTCTTACGGGCTTGCTTCCCCTGGCTTGCTCAGCCTGCTCTCTTATAGAACTCAAGAATACCAGTTCAGAGATGGCACCACCCACAAGGGGCCCTCCCCCCTTGATCACTAATTGAGAAAATGCCCCACAGCTGGATCTCGTGGAGGCACTTCCCCAACTGAAGCTCCTTTCTCTGTGATAACTCCAGTCTGTGTCAAGGTGACATGCAAAACCAGCCACTACAGACTACCTTACTATTATCTGATAATATTCATTTAACTTTCATAATATATATATATGTATATATTAAATATTTTACTATGCATTTCCCTTTTGTAAATAGTTTTTGATTTTTGACAATTCCATACACATGTCAGACATCTTGATGATGTCACCAAACCCTCTCTTTCTTCCAACAAGTACCTGTCCTGCTTTCATGTCATTTTTATTAATGACCCTCTAGGTTTACTTAGGGTTTTGGACACATGCATGAGTATGAGTCTATTCATTGGATCATGAACAACCAATCAGTGGCTACCAAAGAAAAATGTCTCAGATACTTGATGACTGCTACAGGACAGAGAGTCACTTCTCTTTAGAAATGCATTACGGTGGGATTTTGATGCCTGATCCAAAACTCATACAGAAAGACAGGTTTACTAATAAGATTTGGTGAGACAGAGAAAAAGGAGGGAGGTGATTGGAGAAGGGATGGAGAGAAGAAGGTTTATGGGACATATGGGGAGGGGGGATCTGGGAAAGGGGAAATCATTTGGAATGTAAACAAAGAATATAGAAAAAAAAAAGAAATCATTATACTAACTTATTCACCACACACTGTATAAATGAAATGATTAACATGATTACTCCATAAAAATGTACAAGTAAAATATTTAAAAACACAAGGTCATTATGAAAAGATTCTCAATTTTATGACCTTGGTTAAAAAAAAAAAGATTTGGTGAATTAAGAAAATAACTTATTTTTTTCTCCTTTGTTGCATTTTATTTTATTTTATTTAGTTCTTAGATTTTTTTTATCGATATATTTTTTATTTACATTTCAAATGATATCCCCTTTTCTGGTCCCACACTCCCCAAAAGTCCCATAAGCCCCCTTCACTCCCCCTGTTCTCCCACCCACCCCTTCCCACTTCCCTGTTCTGGCTTTGCCCTATACTGCTACACTGAATCTTTCTAGAACCAGGGGCCACTCCTCCGTTCTTCTTGTACCTCATTTGATGTGTGGATTATGTTTTGAGTATTCCAGTTTTCTAGGTTAATATCCACTTATTAGTGAGTGCATGATTAATCTTTTGAGACTGGGTTACCTCACTTGGTATGATGTTCTCCAGCTCCATCCATTTGCCTAAGAATTTCATGAATTCAACGTTTCTAATGGCTGAATAGTACTCCATTGTGTATATATACCACATTTTTTGCATCCATTCTTCCGCTGAGGAATACCTGGGTTCTTTCCAGCTTCTGGCTATTATAAATAGGGCTGCTATGAACATAGTGGTGCACATATCCTTATTACATGGTGGGGAAAACATTACAAAGGAGGACATGAAGTGGAGAGGATGATATGGGGATTCTTTAAAAATAGCTGAAGGAAGGAAAGAGAAGGTAGATACCGCCAAATACATTTTGTGAATGCATGAAAATCTCAAAGAATAAATAAAAAGAAAAAAGAAAAATGGACTCCTCCTTAGCAGCTATTAACTGCCAGTAGTTCCTCATTGAGGGATGAGTAGGGCCTTATGAGTCCCTCCCCTCTCCAGTGCAATACTGATGAGGCTGAGACCTGAGCACTTCCTGTGAAGACATGAGTTTCATGGCTATGTCTCTAGGATGCTCTGTACATCACATCATTTTCTCAAACTCTCTCCTCATACTAATTATCTGACTAAGTGAACTGCATTAGAAACTATATGCAATGCATTTGATACCTAACTAAAATGTTAGAAAATTGCCTATATTTATTTTTAACCTGGTCCATTAGAGAATGGGATGATGTAACTGTTTTGAAATATTGCATTCTGAGATGCAAGAAAATACTTTAAAACTTGAATGTCTTGAAGTGCAATGATTGTCACATGATACTCATGTTTACAGACAAACCAAAAAATCATGCAGTGAGAGTCTGTAAACTATAAGGTAACTCTTACAGGTAGCTTATGATGTTCTTTTTATCATTCACATTTTGGTTAGGCTCCAATTCCCAGACCTCGCATGTAGCAAGAGGATAGAGTGTGAGACAGGTATTCTTCAAAAGGTATTCTTTTTTACTATTTTCTCATTTAATCCTCATAAGAAACATGTAAAGTTCTTAGAGTCTCCAGCCCTCACGGAAGAAATGAAGAGATAAAATCATCCTGTCTGCTGGAGCTTTGTTTGTGCCACTCTAATAAAATACCCTGGTGAAAGGCAAGTAAGAGAAATGGGTTTATTCTGCCTTACAATTATAGGCTGCAATCCAAAACTGTGTGGAATACAAGGTGACAGGAATTTGAAGCAGCTAGTCAAATCACATCCACAGATAAGAGCAAGGAATGAATGCACACATATCACCTCGTCAGCCGGCTTCGTCTAATACATATCAGAGCCTAAGACCACAGACTGGTGCTGCACACTCTCAGGTTATGTCAGTGAGTGCAGCCAAAACAGTACCGACAGATACACCTACAGGCCAACCCTCACTGAGACTGTTTTCCCAGGTGATTCTACCTTGTGTCAAACTGAAAATCAAAGCTAGGTCATTAGGACTTCTAGCAGCTACCCATCACCAAATGTTAGTAAGTATTTGTTACTGGTGGTATGAAAGCTCCCAATCATGGCCATGAAAGTTGTCTATCTGTAGCAGGAAACGTGCTAAATAAAAGAAGTATGGCTTTGCATACTAAGGATTATAACATTGTACAGTAATAATAATTCAAATACGGAAATTTAGAAATGCCTTTATTTTTTCCTCAGTTTGGGAGATAATTAGCTTAAACATTTTATTTTTGGTGTAATATGCATATGATAATGTAGCATTAATATTTCATAACACAATTTCCTTTAATGTGTTTTTATGTGATTTAATTTTTAAATTGTGTCATTTGTTCATCCCTTGAAATAAGTAGATAGTTATAAAAGCAGATAATTCTCAGCAAGGGATTTTTGTGGTCTGTTCTTTATTCAGTAGATAATATGACTTACACATAAAATATTAATATTGTATATTTATTAGTTTCGTGTTTTATATTTAAGTTGGTAAAGTAAGAAATTAAGAGATGTAAAATGCCAGGTGGGGGTTCACACCTGCCACTTCAGCACTCAGGACGGAGGACCATGAGTTGGAGGACTTCCTTGGATATATGGAAGTTCAAGACAACCGTGGTGTTTCAAGAGTACAAAAACTAGGGGACTGTGGAGATGAATCAGTCAGTAAACTGCTTGATTTCCAAATGGGAGAACCCGAGTTGGGATGCTCAGCTCAGTTAAGAGATCCAGGAGCTGAAACTCTGGAGGAAAGCCTTGGGCTTGGTGGCATCTAGTTTAACTAGTGAATTAGTTTCAGGTTCAGTGAGAACTCCCGCCTTTAAAACATAAGGTGGTGAGCACGAGAGAAAGATGCTGAACATGGCTGTTGGACACACACACAAACACGCACACCAAGAAAGACAAAGAATAAGAAATGTACATTCTGCCTCAAATCATAGCATAACCTTTATTCAACCAAAATTATAATTTCTGACCAAATCGTACAAAACTCTCACTGTATATTACATGGTATATTTTCAACATTGGTTAGAAGAAAATATACCCCCCATATAGTTTGTGTGGGTAGGATTACATGAGCTCACTGTTGTGTTGTATCATACTGTGTTTGCTTTGCACACTCATGCTCTGAGCACCAGCCTGGCCTTGGTCACTGAGTACCTATGATTACAGACTTGGTTCAAACAAGCTTTTCAGAATCCCTTCTAAAGTGTTTTCAAGACTCCATGCGAAAAAAGAGTAATTTTTCTACATTATGCCATGTTTATATATGAGCATAAGAAACATGAACATTTTTTATTGAGTATCTTCTTCATTTATATCGCCAATGGTAAAACCTTTCCCAATTTCCCACTCCCAAAAGCCCCCTCCCCAAAGATTCCCAACCCCTCCTCCCACCCCTGCCTCCATGTATATGCCCCTCTACCTGAAACACTCCCATCCCCCTCCACATTTTTTACAACTCAGTCTTTACTGTAAATTTCAAATTTTAATCCAGCATTCTAGACAAAGCTGCAAACATTGAACGGAAACTTCCCTATCAAAAGGCTTTCTACTAGTATTACCTGATGGTCAAAAGCAGGGTAGCTATGTTGACTTAGTCCTTTAAAACCTGCTTTACATCATCATCACTACCTGCATGTGCATTGTGAAAACTTACTCCTCTACTAAAAATGAATGCTTAAAAGAAAAAAATGCATGACAATTTTTATCATTGTTGTAGAACAGTTACTTTAAAATTTTCTGCATGTACTGTTAAGTTCTATTTTAGAAAGGGAGTTTGTTCTCCTACTTTGAGTTTTGTGTGTGCCCACAGTTGTTTTATTTTAATTTGTTTTGTTTTTGTTTTGTTTTGTTTTGTTTTTGGCTTTACGAAGACAGCCAAGCACTCCTGAGGTAACTGTCCTGGTTGGTGTCAGCAGAAGGGCGCCACCTGGTGGAATGAGGACAATTTCTAAACCTTGCCTTATGAATCTCACAAACCTTAGGACTAGCCTCACTACCGCAGGAGTGAGACAGAAAGGTTTCCTAAAGTTCCTAATGCATTTGTGATGATCTACCTGTTGTGTTTCATTGCTTCTAGATTATTTAACTATATGCCTAGTTCATTTTTAATGTACCAAGGGGCAGCATTTACACAGTGGTTGATGATTTAAAGGGAAATATATCTATTTACCAATCAAAGTTTGCAATCATTCTGCCTACTTTTTAATGAGAATATGTTGTTGTAATTGTGTAGAAGTTAGGAGGTGACACTTTCGATTTAAATGAGCCAAGTTCAATCACATCACCAATTCTGAAGGCAAATTTGGTTACAGGGCTTAACGTTTTTTAAAGGGCATTCATAGCATCCCTTACGCAGGAAAGGGAAGCAACAAGGGTGACCTCAATAGGCTGTTTGGAGAGTCTAATAGAAAACTGCATTCGATAAATGTTTCCTGCTCAACTCAAGAGCATCTGAGCACACAGAGCACCTGTTCTGAGGTGACTGTTCTGGGTAACAATGAGCTGTAATTGGCCACTCAAGATCTTTAGATCCGTCAATAAAAAGTGAGGAATTGATCATAGTAAGTAGATGTAATTGCATCTGCTCCTGTCAGAGTATTTATTTTCAAAACTTTTATAAATGTAGAGTATTATGAAAACAAAAACAGCTATTTTAAAGGCAACCAGTCTTTAAAAAAAAGGAATCAATCACTATTTTAAAAGGGTGATAACTAAAATTATAAATATATTGGCAATGATTCAAAATATTAAAAAAAAGAACATGCACAGCTCCTGCTGCTTTCTTCAGAGGGGGGTGCCTCTGGTCAGAGTGAATGTGACAGAGAACAGCAAATGACAAGAGGAAGCAGAGAAGAAAAGCTCTTCATAGGCTATGATAGCCACCAGACTCTATGACCCCTAGTCACTGCCATTTCCAAGAATGACTTTTCTTGCCCTGTGCTAAATGCATATATGTCAGATGCCACAGGGCAAGGCATCTTTGAGGCTCATGAAAATCACTATCACAGAAAGTGAAAGACCTTTTGGACAACATTCAAAAATCTAAATCATTCAGAATCAATACACACCGAGTGAATAGCTGGAATGTGCTTTCTGTTTAATCACCAAAAAGAATTGCATGAAGGTACAAGTTAAGTTAAATTTGTGAATTTTTATATTGAAGTATCATAGAAGCCAGTACAATTATTCTAACATATCTAGTATGTTATGAACATTGTCTAATTATTTGAAAGTCAAGGCATAGTGACTAGATCTGTTCAATTCTTTGTGAGTTTAAGACAGCAATTTGCGTATTCACAACAACCATTCACATTATATGGCCATCATTTTATGTATCAATCTTTAAACAAGGAGAGTGCTAGCTACACGGATTCCCCAGGAATTTCGGAAAGCCTCCTATGAGGCTACTGCAATAGTTCTATCAGTCTAACTTTACATTTACAATATCAGCCTCTTCCAATACATGGATTGGGTACATGCCTTTCATATTTAGCACTCATGTGCAAGCACAGAGTCTCTTTTAAGAGAAACAATTAGAATTAGAGTTCTGCAGATGACCACTCTGAATATCTGGCAAAGCCATTAAGAACATGCATACTCATACTCGAGAAATAAATGAATCCATGGTTGACCTCTCTTAGCACGTGAATTTTAAGTGTCAGGCTAATCCTGACAAAGGGATTTGCCATGCATATATACAGTGGGCTTCTGTATATCTGCCTTGCCTCTAGCAAACCTCCCCCACCCTTCCGGAAGCTGTCTGCAGCACCTCGAGTTACCAGCTGGTGTCACAGGTTAGTGAGCAAAAATTTCACGTGGAGACTCTCTCCTGGCTAGTCCTTCTTATCGGCCACATCACTCCAATAGCAGTCGAGAGTCCAAGCCTTGTGAATAAAATTTAAGGACTTCAGCCTAACATCGGAATGTTACACCCATATTCCTCTCCTGAAATATTTTTTTCACTAAGTCTGCTAACCAGTCTCTACGCGGTGATGTGTGCTGATGGGGGAGGGGGACAGAGAAGAGGTATAAGAAGAGAGGACATTGTGGAACAATGTTTTAATCTTTGCCTTCTTATCTAAGGGCAAAGAATGAGTGGTTTAAAGCGGCAAACGCTTCATGAACTCTGCAATTTTTACCTCACTAAAGGGAGAGAGCAAGAGATAGCTGCAAAACACTGAAAATTTTCCACCTGTGTGAAACACATGTGCAGGGAGATGGGATGGGGATGGGGGAGGGAGGAAAGAGACCACAAGCCAGGAGAGATGACCAAGACTGGAATATTAATAACAACCTCCCTGGCATCCTTTCCTCTGCTTCAGCATCACTCTGGGCAATTTGGACAGCTCCTCCAAGGCGGCAGTGTTTAGAATGCCTAGAGCTGAAGAGCCCAGTCTACTTGCCTTGCACGGTCCCCCCACCCCCAGCCCAGTCACCCGACTTCTAACCATGAGCTGAGTGTCTATGTCCGAAATGCCTCTAGCAGCCTTCCACAGCTAGTGCGCTCCTTGGGCAAAAAGAGCTTAGCGCTCCACCTCCTGCATCTCGCTGCGGGATCCTCTTGCTCCATAGCATTGCGCTGACCAAGAATGATGCTCTTAGTCCAGTTGTAATTGATGTAAACATGATCGCATCTCCAGCAGACTCTCTACAGCCTCGCTTCTCCTGGATGGAGCATCGCCTCGCTCCTGACCCCTCCAACTTTAGAAAAAGCGTGACCCAACTCTCAAATCTCCCCCAAACCAGACACACGACACAGGAAACAGACATTTCTCCACAACATTAGGCATAACAGATTGTCTAAAGACCCAAACAACACTAACCCCAAAAGGGTGTCAGGCACCAAAGGACGCAAAGGGGACAGTAATAACCAATCAGCCAATACAGAGCACCTTAGTTCTGCAGACGGGACACATCTAGACCCAACAAACCACCAAAGCCAGTGTCTTATTTGCTACCCTGAATGATAAACGCCTTTTATAACACCCTCATGCTCAGTTCCACCCGGCAGACGAGAGAAGCTGAGTCCTCTTTTCCCACCCTGCTTTTCCATCCATCATGATCCTCTCAAAAGAAATCAGAAGGGAAACTCTGACAGCTTAAAGGTCGTTTGCCCACTTCAGTATCTCTGGCCAGCGCGCGTCCGATTCACAGTGAGACAGGGCTGGACCTGGGCAAGAAGACAGTCTCTAGGATCGCGCTAGATACATTCAAAATGCGTTCAGAAGTCAAGACTCTCCACAGCAGGAAGAACAGATCACCCCTTCCTCCCACGGCAGCCTCTTTGCCGTGGCATAGCTCCAGTCTTTACCTCTCTGCCCGCTTCCCCGCGGCTCTCCACCTTGAGCATCCCGTCGCCCAGCCCCAGAGCGCACTAAGCTGCTCTAAGTTCCTGCTGGGTCCATGGATGAGACAAGAGAGCCTGGGAGTGGGGCGGAGGGAAGATGAAGAGAGGCAAACGTGGGAGAGGATTTTGAGGGACGTGTGTGTGTGTGTGTGTGTGTGTGTGTGTGTGTGTGTGTAGGGGGGGAGGGTGGCTGATTGGAGCCACCCCTCCCTGGAGGGATAGTCCCTAGAGGCCAACTCTCACCTGGTCGGCTGGCTGCGACTGGGTTGCCCTGGCCCCCGGGGTGGGTTGCTGCTCCTGCTTCATGGCTGTCATCCCCTTGCCGCCCGCGTCGGAGCTCACACTTCCTCGCGGGCACTTCACACTCGGGGACCGTCACTTGGCAAGCGATCGCATGTCACAGACGCCCCGTCGCTCTCGGAATCGGCGGAAGAGAAGAGCGGCGGCGGTAGCGGTGGGGTGGGGGTGGGGGGAGCGCCAGGGAGGGGACGGGAGAGTGGCAGCAGAGGCAACTAGGCTCCCCCTTTTGCAGGATCCCTCTTTTCCAGTACCGCAGATCTTCGGACTCCCCACTGTCCCCGCCCCCCCACCACCACCCGAAAATGCAGACACCAGACGCGACCAAGTGGCAAGTTAGTGGAGCGGCGGGCGGCTGGCTGCCAGCACCTGATCTCGCCGGAGCGGTGGCTTGCAACGCCGGAGGAGCCAGGCTTTCATTCTACCGCAGTCCGCCACCCGTGCGTCCACACCGCTGCTGGCCCTCGGGGGCTCCCCGCTCGGTGCTCAGCGCGCCAGGTGCAGCAGCAGCAGCAGTAGCAGCAACAGCAACAGCAGTAGCAGCCAGGCTCTGCGCTCCAGCATCTCCCAAGCAACCCGTACAGTGCGCAGGAGACAACCCCGTACGCACTCCCCACTCGTGTAGCCCAGGCCGCCGGGCTCTGTGCCCCCCCCCGCAACCCCCCGCCAACCCCCCGCAGGCTCTGGATAAAACCCGGAGAAGCGGAGTGTGAGCCAGTGCAAAAACCCTTGGTGGCTCCAGAGCGGCCACTAGGCATGCTCCAGCACTTCAAGAAAGCAGGGGTAGCAGGGGAGGGGGATGCGAAGGGATCCCCTGCCTGGAACCCCACTGGGCGCATGTATGCAACACCTATCTGCACCGGAGACATTTGTCCCATATGGTGACCCGAGGGTGTGCACCTACTGACTTAAGGTAATAGAAAGGCTTTAACCTCCAGCTTGGATTCCCCAGATGGCTGAAAGCAATGGGATCCCTAAAGGTTTGTTAAAAAAAAAAAAAAAAAAAAAGACATTGCCCACACATGGTTCTTCTGTCCACATTCTTTTTACCTCATACATTAAAAAAAAAAAAAAATCTTAAGTTCTTCCTCACCATTCAAGCCATTCCCATTCCAAATATGTTTCCCAGAACATTTGTCCGAACATGAGGTAAGCGGAGGGGGAACAAGGGCAAGATTAAGGCTCGGATGCTCTCTCGAATCACCTTCCACCTGTATGCAAGAGCTTAGGCTACAGCCTGGAGCCTTGGACCTGGAGCCGAGGTATAAATCCAAAAGTCAGCCTAGTTTAGAAGTGGAGCACCATAGGCTATAATTATCAAAGGTCACTAATTTCACCCGCATGCACCTGCGGGTGGCTCTGTCCGAGGTGCGTGCGCAAAGGAATATATTTTGGTAAATGGAACACTAGCACTGTCCTAGTCCTTGATTTCTGGGTCTACAGAGGATTGCTCATCGGTGAAAGGAAAGAGCGAGACAAATATTCCAGCACTGTTTTTCTCCCCCATCCGAGTTGGTCCTGGGGCTTGAACTCTGATTTCATGATTTTCAGCAAGCATCCTCCTTACCTACAGAGCCATGTCACCAGCTGGTGCTTTGATAAATTCAGTAGTTGGGAAGAAGAGAACAGAGACCTTGGGGTTGGGTAGCTGTGTGGGGGTGTGGTTAGCTAAGTGCTGTTTCCCTTCCAGTCCTAGTTACTCTGTCCATGAAGTTGACACTTGTTAGCTGTCTGCCTCTGCTAATCGTGTTACTACAAAAATTATGTTTACACCCCACAGTCATAATAACAAATCTGGGTAAGGGGAAACCTTTACTTATCAAACATCTGCGATCCCTATCTTCTTGTGAATGTTCTATTTGTTCTGTTTGAATAGAAATAACGTTTTGATGGGAATAATATTACTTGTTGTAAAAGTATAAAGCATAGATAAAAAAATGAAATACAAGTAAAATAGCTAACCCATAAATCTAGCAACCCAGATTTTTTTTCCCCTTCTCTAACATTTGAGTGGTTGGAGAGACAGCATGCATTATTCAGAAAATGCCTTCATCTTTACATTTTGCTCATCTCTTCATTATTGGAGTGTACGAGTCCTCTCAAGCAATTCCATTTTGGACAATTTGCTAGACGTGAGGGACCTTACTTTATGACAGATTTCTTTCACACGGAGCAAGTATGTGGCAGGAATAGCAGCTTCCATTTGGGATAACTTACTGGATTGAATTCAGTGGCTGAACTTGCATCCACTTTTAGTATTCAGTATAAAATTTGCTTTACTTACAAATCAAGACATAAATTGTTATGTGCTTCACTAACTCTGGTGCCTGGGAGAGAATCTGACTCTCAAGAATAGAAGAATAGGTTCTTTGAGACTGCTTTTTGTCATGGATACTTATAGTTTAAACTTTGGAAACTTGTAAAAACATGTAAATTAATTTCCCCCAAATAAAATAAAATATTCTCTGTCTCTGTCTCTGTCTGTCTCTCTCTTTCTTCCTCCCCCTCCCCCTCCCCATCTCTCCCTCTCTCTCTCTCTTCACAGAAATGTAACTCAATGAGACATTGGAACTAAAATGTTAGCTTTTCTATTTCCAACTTGGTTTCTTCCTGAAAAGAAAGTTACATTGTACAGGAAAAATAAGAGTAGCCATTTCTTTTCTTTTTCTAAGAAATGTTTGTAGTTCTGTTTAGTATGGTGCCTGATTACAGCACCATTAAAGACAAAAGCATAAATGCTAATTCATTATCTAATATTCATATGACAATCAGTGCTCCTGTCTGTAGTACCCATCCAGGAGTAGGCAGGCAGGGGTTTGCTGCTGCTACATCACTGTAGAGCTGAGAGCCCAGGAAAGCCAATGGCAACTTTGTCACACTGCTACACTACTAAGAGCCACAGCAGCTCTAAATCTGCATAATTTTAAACATTCAGTTTTGTATGTTTACAAAGTATCAGGAAAGTATCTTCTGTGTGATAAGTTATTTACTGATGCTTACAAGGTAGTGGGGGGTGAAATTGGATAATGAATATATACATGGGTATACATCTAGCAATTAATTAAATAGTAAGAAAAAGAGGTCATGAATTTTGTAATGAGGTGGGCACAAGAGGAATTGGAGGGAGAAAGGAGGGGTGGTGCTAATACATGTACAGTACTCATGTATGACATAATCAAAATAAGAAAAATTAAATAAAAAAGGTGAGTTAGCTCACAAAAGAGAATTACGTATACATTTTCTAGTAGTTTCTTATTACACTCACTTGCGTGGTAATTATATTGCTTTATTAGTTTCTATAGGATTCATAAATGTAAAATTAACATTTAATTGACATAGCAGTGCTGGAAATAAAAAGTTTTATAATGACGTTAGGGAAAAGATTCCTTAATTAGCATTTCCTGTATAAGCTCATGGACCTGAGTTCAGATCCTAAGCACTTGCACTGAAAGTCCTTGGCAGCATTCCATGCCTGTAATCCCAGAAATGGCAGAATACAAGGAGGGGGATCCCTGTTGTTTGCTGACAAGCTAGTCCTGCTGAATCAGCAAGTTACAAGTTCAGGGGAAAACCATGCATCAAATAGTAAGAGACCAACAGAAGAAGACACCAGATACAGACCTCTGGGTTTCTTACATATGTGCATGGATGTTCCTGGGCACCACACATACATGAACACACACAGGAACCATGCATACGAATGTATCATACTTACACACAATGTAACTTGAACAGGTAAAATAATGAGTTTTTAGAGTGCCTCTGAGAACTTCTTATTTTGTTTCTTGGAGGAACTAAGTACAGGCATTGTAACACTTGTGAGTAAGTAATAAGGGTTGTTTCCTGTTCCAGTGATGGGAAATCATGCTCTTACAACTTAGAAACACCTGATAAGGTCACCTGTAAAATGCTCCTCTTAAAGATTGTACATGTGCTCTGATAGATAGCTGACCACATCATTCAGAATAATTTACTCATTTCAAGTCCATTGTTGTACTGTGAAAACTGAATGGCTTCAGGTACCCATGAAGATAAAATTTACACAGCTATCTTCTTCAGAGACTGACTGGGGTTCCTAGAGACACCCTCCCCCCAAAACCTTTGCACAAACAGAAATTTAGGGATCTCCACTGGGCATCTCTAGCTGGTTGCCAGTGTCTCACAGGTGAGATTCTAGCCTGGATCTCTTTCTCCTTAGAATATGAAGTTGAGGCATTGAGGACAGGTTATAAAAGTAGATAATGAGGGAATTGGCTCAAGATCTAATTAAAATAATTCAGCATCAGTGGCAAAGATAGATTGTTCCAGAAATAGGCATGTTCTATCTGTTCAAATCTTCCACTTCAAAATATAGGCACAAGGAAAGAGAAGCAAAATTTACTCTCTACCAGCAAGCAAGTAATAAATAAGGCCCAGTTAAACTGTGATATGTCAGAGGAAGACAAAAACGCCTTGAAGATTTTACAGAGCAGAGTAGAGACAAACTCTTCAAATTCAGATAAACTAGATAAAACTAATGTGACCCTGGAAATGCCTGCATAGCTGCCTCTCCCTCCCTTCTCTCCTTTGCCACAAGTAAATCTGCTTTATAACCAACAACCTACCTTCAGAGGGCTTTCCCCAGCAGGCGCTGGGCCCCCATTGAGTATCTGTAATGAGCAGAGTACCAGAGAGACAGAGTTTATAAGCTAAGCTTCAGAGACCTGGCAGGAAATGGGTCCAATTAGCTCTTTGCACATGAAGATGCAACTTTAGTTCATACCATTTGCTATCATTTGGTTTCGATTTATAAATTACCTCTCCTCACCTCTATCGGCATCTCAAATTCCCCCACAGTGCTAAAGAGCCTCTCATGTCCTTGGGCAGAAAACCAGTACCGTGAGCAACATTCAGAAATGAGCTGCATATTTCCAAAGGTCATAGCCGGTAAACTGTAACAGATGCTTGTTTTAAAGAAAAAAGGAAAACAGCGAAAAGAAAAAATGGACAGGAAGAAAGAGGCATTGCCTATTCAAGTGCTATCCATGCAGGCAACTCTGCCTGTTCTGAGCTTTTTTTTTTACTGTTAACTAAACTTTCTGTCACTCTCTGTCTGCAACAGGAAGACTCTCCTGTTATAAAAATTCATAGCCCAATTATGATCTCTGGTGGAAGGAGACAGAGTTGCAGTATCCTCAGAGTCATTGCTGGTGCTCACCAGAGACCTGGGGATATTGACAAACAGCTCATTCATACTGAGTTGCAGTCTGAAAGAGTCTCTCTGCTTGTTATATTTACACACCTCACGTCTTCCTTTCACCTCACAGCCTTCGGTGACATATATAAGGCCATCAAGGCAATAAAACAATGCCGGTGATTTTTCCTGGGGATGATTTTTCTATGTGGAGCTGAGCTGTGGCAATGAAATGACTTGCTAATGTGAGATGTCTTTTCACCCGTATGGTTTTACCCACTAAAGCTCAGCTCATAGTGTGTGTGTGTGTGTGTGTGTGTGTGTGTGTGTGTGCGTGCATGGGCATGTGTGTCCATGCATGCATGTGTATATAAATTATATGGGTATATGCATAAGCATGTTCATAAATACATGGGTGGACATGTTGGTGCAGGTAGGTGCAAGCACAATTGTGTGTGCATGTTATGTGGAGGCCGGAATCAATGTTGAGTGTCTTCCATAGTTACTCTTCTCTTCATACATTGAGGCAAGGTCTCTTGCTGAACCTGGCTATATAGGTTGTCTGGGGATCTTCTATTTTTATCCTCTGTGTTCTTGGATTAGAGATAGGCTATTACATATATCTAGTTTTTAAGTACGTTCTGTGGATGAAAGCTGTGGTCCTCAAGGGCTTTATCTGCTGAGACATCTTGCCAGCCTGTATGTTTGTCTTAAAAAAATGGACATATAGGCAGGATGTGGGGGTGAGGGAAGTATGTAGGTACTCACTTATCCATGACATTCTCATGGGGAAAAGAGAACAAGTTAAGAGAATGGGCTGGGAATCAAACTCAGGCTATTAGCCTTAGCAGCAAGTACCTTTATCCACTGAGCCAACTCACTGGCACCAATAAAAGAATATCATTCTATCAGTTGGCTATTGGCACAGGAACAAAAGGCCTTTTCATTTCATTCTACAGATATTAGCTGTAATTTTTATTTCTCATTTTCCTGTTTGTTTGAAGACAAATAACTTTTCTGTGTACACATGGCAGAAAGGCTGTTAGACATGGAAGAGTGATAAGTAACACTAGGGAAACATTTGTCCTTTTCAGATAACAAGTCTTCCTTTGATGGATTCATTTATTATTTTTGTTTTTTTTTTTTATTTTGGAACCCAATATTTCTCATTTCCCTAAACTAGACTAGATTTTTCTAGTGATTCAAATTTATCTTCTGTTTGTCCTTGGGAACTACATACACTCCTTCTCTTACAGTTAGATACTGTGATCTGTTACCTGCGTTCTGACTTTATATAATTCACAAGACAGAATGAAGCACATTTCCAATGCATGAAGGTTTGTGTTCATTGTCAATGGACAGAATCTACAATATCATTAGTGGCGGCTCTCTGTGTATACCTGTGGGAGATGGTCTTCAATACATTAATAAAGTAGTGAGACCCATTTTAAATGTGAGTGACACATTTCACTGAGTGGTGATCCTGGACTTAACAGAAAAGGAGAAAATAAGTCCAGGATCTGAGGATTTCTATTTCCTGGTACACTTACCATGCTCAGTTTATTACTAAAGATTTATGACTAGATTCACACAACCAGATGAATGTTCCTCCAAAAACCAAGAGGGAAAGTACAAGGAAATGCCCATGGTGTCCAGACAAAGTTATTTGTTTAGACTGAACAAATTGTAATAAGATGACATAGTCATGTATTATAATCAAGCTCATTAAAATTCACATCTCATTGCTGTCATGCTTAATTTTACTCAATCTATGAATCACGCTTAGTGGCTTGCTGTTTATGTAGATCTCTCATTACATTCATCTCCATCTTCCTGTGTTTTTAGCATCTATCCCTCTATCTATTGACCTATCTATCACATATCTATCATCTATTTATCACCTTTTGCTCTCTCTATATCATCTATGTATTATTCATCTGTCTACCCACCTATTTGTATATCTATCTGCTTATCATCTACATATCTATGTATCTCAAACGTTTATTCATCGTCTATTTCTCTTTCTAAAATGTTCTATCATCTATTGCTGTATATTTATCTGTTCATTTACCCAGCTATAATTTATCCATTCATCTACTCAATCTCTGTTTCATCTTTTGCCTATTATCAATCATTTATCTCCATATCTGTGTTCATGCTTAACTATTATCCACCCATCTATATCAATTTAGGATAATAGGGAAATATTTTACATTACTAATTTCCTAGCTAAATTTGTTCATCTAAATATCTACTAGTATCATAGTCCCTTATTCTAGTCAAAGAAAGAATAAAGAAAAGAGAAGAGAAAAACAAGTTAGAATGGAACGGTTAAGGGTAAAGGGGGAGACCAAGAGTATATATTCTGAACTTGGTAGGATGTCTCATGTGTCACATTTTTATTAATGCCATTATATAGATCTCAAAAACATAATAACTCTACTGGTTACTTCCAAAACTTTCTTCCTGACATTGAATATATGATATACATCTGCATAAGTTTATGTTTTCAATTTTCAGTCCTGTTTCTAACCTTCTCATTCTCCTGCAGGCGATTTGTAGTTGACAGTCCCAATTAATTTCAAAGCTTAGCATTTCTTGTAATATTTTATCATTTGTTATATATAACCACTTGAGAGTAAGTTCCTTCTCCCCAATACAGGGCATTTCATCTTTGAGTCTTGAGAGTCTCTTATCTCCCAGGGCTCTGATATATTTTGGAGGGGTCCCCCCAACTTCCTACCTTCAGAGGTTGCATGCTTCCCTTCTTTCTGCTGGCCCTCAGGGATTTCAGTCC
Source organism: Apodemus sylvaticus (assembly GCF_947179515.1). Classification (NCBI taxonomy): domain Eukaryota; kingdom Metazoa; phylum Chordata; class Mammalia; order Rodentia; family Muridae; genus Apodemus; species Apodemus sylvaticus. The sequence continues at coordinate 30,591,978 of NC_067483.1, forward strand.
TTTCACCAACCCAACACCTGATGATGTTCCCCTCATCCCTGTTCATCTCATGTCCCTCCCTCCACCCTTGTGGTTGCTTCTTCTTCATTCCCAGGGGCACTGAGGCATTCTCACTTGGGCAGTTCAGCTTGTTGACCTTTTTCAGTTCTGTGGTTGTATCTGGGTGTCTGATACTTTTTTATTGGCTAGTGTCCACTTATTAGTAAGGACTTACTATGCATGTCTTTTTGCATCTGACTTAATTCACTCATAATGATATTTTCTAGTTACATACACATGCCTGCAAACTCATTCTTAACAGCTGAGTAGTATTCCACTGTGTAAGTGAACCACATTTTCAGTATCTATTCTTTTGTTGTGAGACATCTGTGTTGTTTCCAGCTTCTGTCTACTATGTCTACTACTTCTGTCCACTATGAACATAGTGTAATACATGCTCCTCTGGCATGGTGGGACATCTTTTGGGTATATTCACAAGAGTGGTTTAGCTGGGACTTCAGGTAGATCTATTTTCAATTTTCTGAGGAACATCCAGATTGATTTCTAGAGTGGTTATAATTGTTTGTAGTCCAAAAAGCAATGGAGGAGTGTTCCTCTTTCTCCATATCCTTGCCAACATGTGCTGTCACCTGAGGTTTTGATCTTAGACATTCTGATTGGTGTAAGATAGGATTTCAGGGTCATTTTGATTTGCAATTCTCTTATCATTAAGGACTTTGAACATTTTTTTTAGGTGTTTCTCAGCCATTTGAGAGTCCTTTGTTGTAAAATCTTGGTTTAGTTCTATACCCCAATGCCCTCTGTTGGGGAGAAAGAACTTATAGAGTCCACCTCCAGAAGAAAGACAAGGCATCACGTGAGGGATGGGGTTGCCATTCCACAGTCAAAACTCTGACCCATAATTGTTCCTGACTGAAAGAACTGCAGGGATGGAAATGGAGAGGATCCTGAGGAAAAGAAGGGCCCAGTGACAAGGCAGAAGTGGGATCTAAATCAAGGGGAATCCCCAAGGCCTGACACTATTACTGAGGCTATGGAGTGCTCGCAAAAAGTGACCTATCATGACTGCATTCTGAAAGATTCAACAAGCAGCTGAAAGAGTCAGATGCAGATATTTGCACCTTCATTGACAGAAGCTGCTGACATCTGTGGCTGAGTTAGGGGAAAGCTGGAAGAAGCTGAGGAAGAGGGTGACTCAGTAGAAGGACCAGCAGTCTCCATTAATCTGGACACCTGAGATCTTTCTGACACTGGACCACCAACCAGGCATCATACACCAGCTGATATGAGATCCCCAACACATATACAGCAGAGGACTGCCAGATTGGCGGTTAGTCAGAGAGGATGTACCAAACCCTCAAAAGACTGGAGGCCCCAGGGAGTTTAAAAGTCTGGTGGGGTAGGGATGGGGGTTAGGGACATCCTCATAGAGACAGGGAGAGGCAGGGAGGAGGTATGTGAGGTGGAATAGTTGGAGGCTGGACAGGGAGAGGAATAAAATCTGAAGTTTAAAATAAATAAATTAATTAATTTAAAAAAACAACAGCAACAATAACTTAACAATAAGAGGAGGAGGTGGAGGGAATCTGTAACAAATAATACAATTCACAAAAATCAACCACTAGAGAAAGGCCCTTCAATCGAGAAAGGCCCTTCAATCGATTCTTCAGTGACTTATAGGATTATAGTGTTT